>NC_064617.1:549662496-550287496 GCF_023898315.1 Schistocerca nitens
TTACTACTCGTAATCGGAACGACAATTTCTCTCTTGCATTTCCTTATCGTTGTAGACTTCTCTTTCAACCACCCCACACAGTCAAAATTCTAAAGGGATAAACTCTGATCCGCCTTTCAGATATTGTTAGCCTTAGCTGGCGTGTTATCTGACGATCAGAACATATGCATCCTTGTAGCCAAAGGAACCTCTTTGGTCCCTTTCATCCCTAAACCAACCAACCAACCAAAGGAACCTCGTCCAACAACACTGGAAACTCACTATCAAGAAAGTCTTAGTTAACGGAGCTCTTTAGATCTACATCTACACTGTGATCAAATGTATCCGGACACCTCCCATAACATTCGTTTTTCATATTAGATGCATTGTGCTGCCACCTACTGCCAGGTACTCAGCATCAGCGACCTCAGTAATCATTAGACTTCATGAGAGAGCAGAATGGGGGAGCTCCGCTGACTCACGGACTTCGAACGTGGTCAGATGATTGGGTGTCACTTCTGTCATACGTCAGTACGCGAGATTTCCACACTCCTAAACATCCCCAGATCCACTGGTGATAGTGAAGTGGAAACGTGAAGGTACACACACAGCACAAAAGCGTGCAAGCCCACCTCGTCTGTTAACTGACAGAAACAGCTAACAGTTGAAGAGGGTTGTAATGTGTAATAGGCAGACATCTATCCAGACCATCACACAGGAATTTCAAACTGCATCAGAATCCACTGCAAGTACCATGACAGTTACGCGGGAGGTGAGAAAACTTGGATTTCATGGTTGAGCGGCTGCTCATAAGCCACACATCACGCCGGTAAATGCCGGGCGACGCCTCACTTGGTGTAAGGAGTAAACAACAGACGATTGAACAGTGGAAAAACGTTATGTGGAGTGACGAATCACTGTACGCAATGTGGCGATCCAATGGCACTGTGTGGGTAAGGCGAATGCCCGCTGAAAGTCATCTGCCAGCGTGTGTAGTGCCGACAGTAAAATTCGGAGGCGTTGGTATTCGTGTTTCTCATGGAGGGGGCTTGCACCCCTTGTTGTTTTGCGTCACACTATCACAGCACAGGCCTACATTGATGTTTTAAGCACCTTCTTGCTTCCCACTGTTGAAGAGCAATTCGGAAATGGCGATTGCATGTTTCAACACGCCTGAGCACTTTTTCATAATGCACGGTCTGTGGCGATGTGGTTACAGGACAGTAACATCCCTGTAATGGACTGGCCTGCACAGAGTCTGCACCTGAATCCTGTAGAACACTTTTGGGATGTTTTGGAACGCCGACTTCGCGCCAAGCGTCAACGACAGACATCGATGTCTCTCCTCAGTGCAGCACTCCGTGAAGAATGGACTGCCATGCCCCAAGAAACATTCAGCACCTGATTGAACGTATACCTGCGAGAGTGAAAGTTGCCAAATCATTTATGTATGCTGTACAACAACAACAACCCCATCCAACTGATTGCTTCTCAAACCACACCACACATTTACCGAGAAGCGTTCTGCAAAATCCATCGCCACAAAACAAATGGGTTCTCGTCGGACAACTGGTGTGAATTACGAGTGTTACTGATACCGTCGCGTGTGAAAGTGCCTTCATCGCCAAACATTTTTAATAAGTTTGTTCGGCGATTTGCAGCTAGGCAACGACAGATTTCCGATCGTCTACATCATTGTCCTTCTCGAAAGTACTGAATCCTCTGTGAATGACAAGTATAGAGGCCGTACATTCTTAATATCCAACGAAACTGGTAGAAATTCTGCGTTTGCGTTTTGAAGGACTAGGCACTACCATCTGAACAATGTCTTCTAGCTCATTCACGTTCAGATAAAGTATTACTGCTGGGCACCACATTAGTCTCACACAGTTTAGTGAAGACAGGACTAGCTAAATACTGTCTAATCTGGTCCACTGTGGTTAGGAAATCACCTGCCATACTCTTTACAATTATTAGGAGTAGTGTTTCCTTTACAAAACCCGTTCATAAATAGCATACCGGCATACTCAGCATTTGTAAATACATGCAGTACGGTAAAAAAATCACAGGTACGACTAAAAAATTTAGTTTTGTAAACACAAGCACACTTTTAAAGTTTGAATTTCAAAACAAATATAAAAGTCGCTAAATTAACAGAGCAACTGGAATACCAACGCGGGAAATGAAAACGTATCTCCCTAAACAGCTGTATCTCTGTAACCAATAAAAACTGCACATTGAAGATAAAATCTTATAGGAAATTAGGCCCAGTCATGTTCCTCTTCAGTTTCCTCTACACGATCGACCTTCCAACCCCTCTTCTGGCTCTTTCGATGTTCACGATTAGCTGTTCAGGAAACTGTGAGTACCAGAAGATCTTGAAGAAGATCCCAGCAGAAGGGTCGAAACGTCGATTGTGTAGAAGACATAGAAGAGGAATATGATGTCTAATTTCCCATAAGATTTTACCTTCAATGAAAACAGCCACGAAAGGCTGCTGACTTACATAATATTGGACACATTTAATTATTTGAGTCATCAGTCTTCTGACTTGTTTGATGCAGCCCGCCACGAATTCCTCTCTTGTGCCAACCTCTTCATATCAGAGTAGCTGAGTAGCACTTGCAATCTACGTCCTCAATTATTTGATGGATGTATTCCAATCCCTGTCTTCCTCTTCAGTTTTTGCCCCTCTACAGCTCCCTCTAATATCATGGAAGTCATTCCTTGATGTCTTAACAGATGTCCTATCGTCCTGTCCCTTCTCCTTGTGTTTTACAGATGTTCCTTTTCTCTCCAATTCTGTGCAGAACATTCTCATTCCTTACCTTATCAGTCCACATAATTTTCAACATTTGTCTGTACCACCACACTCTTTCAAATTCTGAAGGTGGCAGGAGTAAAATACAGAGAGCGAAAGGCTATTTACAATTTGTATAGAAACCAAATGGCAGTTATAAGAGTTGAGGGGCATGAAAGGGAAGCAGTGGTTGGGAAGGGAGTGAGACAGGGTTGTAGCCTCTCCCCGATGTTATTCAATCTGTATATTGAGCAAGCAGTGAAGGAAACAAAAGAAAAATTCGGAGTAGGTATTAAAATCCATGGAGAAGAAATAAAAACTTTGAGGTTCGCCGATGACATTGTAATTCTGTCAGAGACAGCAAAAGACTTGGAAGAGCAGTTGAACGGAATGGATAGTGTCTTGAAAGGAAGATATAAGATGAACATCAACAAAAGCAAAACGAGGATAATGGAATGTAGTCGAATTAAGTCGGGTGATGCTGACGGTATTAGATTAGGAAATGAGACACTTAAAGTAGTAAAGGAGTTTTGCTATTTGGGGAGCAAAATAACTGATGATGGTCGAAGTAGAGGAGATATAAAATTTAGACTGGCAATGGCAAGGAAATCGTTTCTGAAGAAGAGAAATTTGTTAACATCGGGTATAGATTTAAGTGTCAGGAAGTCGTTTCTGAAAGTATTTGTATGGAGTGTAGCCATGTATGGAAGTGAAACATGGACGATAAATAGTTTGGACAAGAAGAGAATAGAAGCTTTCGAAATGTGGTGCTACAGAAGAATGCTGAAGATTAGATGGGTAGATCACATAACTAATGAGGAGGTGTTGTATAGTATTGGGGAGAAGTTTGTGGCACAACTTGACTAGAAGAAGGGATCGGTTGGTAGGACATGTTCCGAGGCATCAAGGGATCACCAATTTAGCATTGGAGGGCAGCGTGGAGGGTAAAAATCGTAGAGGAAGACCAAGAGGTGAATACACTAAGCAGATTCAGAAGGATGTAGGTTGCAGTAGGTACTGGGAGATGAAGAAGCTTGCACAGGATAGATTAGCATGGAGAGTTGCATCAAACCAGTCTCAGGACTGAAGACCACAACAACAACACCACCACATATCGAATGCTTCGACTCTCTTCTGTTCCGGTTTTCCCACAGTCCATGTTTCCCTGCCATACAATGCTGTGCTCAAAACGTACATTTCTCAGAAATTTTTCCTCAAATTAAGGCCTTTGTTTGATCCAAGTAGACTTCTGTTGGCCTGAAGTGCCCTTTTTGCCAGTGCTAATGTGCTTTTGACGTCATCCTTGATCCGTCCGTCATTGGTTGTTTTGCTGCCTAGGTAGCAGAATTCCTTGAATTCATATACTTCGTGACCAACAGTCCTGAAGTTAAGTTTCTTGTTGTTGTCATTTCTGCTACTTCTCATTACTTTCGTTTCTCTTTGATTTACTCTCGATCATATTCTGTACACATTACACTGTTCGTTCTATTAGCAGATCACGTAATTCTTCTTTACTTTCATCAGAATAGCAATGTCATCAGCGAATCGTATCATTGATATCCTTTCACCTTGAATTTTAATTCCACTCCTGAATCTTTCTTTTATTTCCACCATTGCTTCTTCGCCGTACAGATTGAACAGTAGGGGCGAAAGACTACATCAGGGATATGGTCTTTCACCCCTAAATACTTACATGACCTGACGTTCTCAATTATGTTCACCGTCAACGCTGTAATAAGATACTAAAGGGACCTTTATCTGCGTTACAGACGTTATCTGATCCTTATCTACCTTTAAGGAGAAGAGGTATTCATAACCAAAATGGAAATTTTGATCAAATTCATAAGATCGTCCAAAGAAAATACGGTTTTGTACATCGTAAGTGCACAATCTTATAGTTCTGTCTAGTAAATCGTTCATGTGTGCTAAAAACACCAGAGGTTCCAGTGCAAGTCCTTGGGACACACCTGATATTACTTTCATTTCTGTAGAACACTGGGTTCTGTCAAATATTCCTCGAACCAGTCACATGTTTGTGAAAAGTAGTTTTCCTCACTGGTTGAAATTCCTTGAGAGAATCTTGTTTTCCTCCAGGAAAGTCACAATGTTTGAGCTTAGAATATACTCTAGCATCCTGCAATAGAGCGAAGTCTGCGATATTGATATATAATTCTATGCATCTTATGTAAACATGAGTGATTAACACACTTTTCCCTACGAATGGGATTATGCGTTGTACAAGAGATTCTCGATATAATATGAGATGGGAAAGGAGGTAATTCTGCAGCACAGTCAACATAAAATGTAACTGCAGTTCCATCATGGCATGGTAGCTTTTTCACTTTAAGTAGTATTAAACGGTATTCAGTAGAGATGGTGCTAATAACATAATCTCTTGAAAGCTGTCAAGCCCTTTTAGCCTTTCGGTTTGCCATCCTTTGACTTTCATTGCGAGTGTGATGTTTACATTGATGCAGAAAAGGTCATGAGATGCCTCCTAATACCGTACCGGACCTCCTTTTGCCCGGTTTAGTGCAGCAACTCGATGTGGCATAGACTCAACAAGTTGTTGGGAGTCCCCTGCAGAAATACCGAGCCATGCTGCTTCTGTATCCGTCCATAGCTGCGAAGGTTTTGCCGGTGCAGGATTTTGAGTGCGAACTGACCTCTCGATTATGTCTCATACACAGGGTGATTTTTTCCACCGTAGGGATTGATCGATGAGAGGATTCAGAACGAAAAAGATCTAATGGTTGCCAGGCTAGAGATCATTTATTCAATCACACTTTGTTACCGAGACTGTGGCCTATTACGCGCTGTACCATGCATCCACAGTTACAGTACGCATGGTTTCCTCCTAGAGGGTGGTACTGTTCCTCATGCGTCATACCCTAGGGCCCTCTCCTACCGTAGTCACTAGTAATGTTTTGTCCGATTCACTTCTCTTGCTAACTCACCTTGTAGTGGATGTGATACAGAGTTGAACACAACGGTTCTATATTCGAATCGAGAGCTTGCCGACACAGTGTTCACTTACGGAAAGGCAAATGGCAAATGGCAAATGGCCAATGGCAACGGGTGGCGGGCAGCAATGTTGTATCAGGAGACCTATCCCCGCCGACAACAACCACAGCGATCAATGTTTGCAACAGTGTTTCGCCGTTTATCAGAGACAGTGTCGTTTCAGGATGCAGGAAATCATGCAGGAAGTACCAGAAATGTTCGTACACCTGACTTGGAGGAAAATGTTATTAACACTGTGAAAGGCGACCGCCGTGTTAGTATCAGGCAGTTGGCCTGCCAGTACAGGGTGAGCCAGACGACCGTGTGGAACATTCTCCTTGACAATTGTTACCACCATTATCACTAGCAGCGTGTGCAGGGCTTACTAGCGATAGGCTTTCCATATCGGAACCAGTTTTGTCATTGATTTCTTCACCAGGTAACAACGATTCCGGGATTTGTCATCCATCCTATTCACAGGTGACGTCACCTTTACGCGGAGTGGTACCTTCCACTTTCATAACGGTCATCTGTGGGATAGTACGTAGAACTCCCATGTTATGGTGACAGCGAATCACCAGCATCGGCGCAGCCGATTTGTGTGGGCCGGAATAAGTGGCGAATCTATTTTGGGAGCAGTCTTCCACGTCGCCTAATAGGCCGGAAATATCGGTGTTTCTTGTGGGTGACTTTGCCTCCCCTACTGGAAGAAGTGCCATTAATGATTCGAAGGGTTATGTGGCTGCTACACGATGGTGCTCCAGCCCACTTCGCCTTTAACGTCCGGACGCATCTCAATCGTGTCTTCCCTTGTCAATAAATCTGACGAGGGGGGTCCAGTTGTTTGGCCTGCTCATTCACCGGATCTCAATCCGTGCGATTTCTAGTTATGGATCGTATCAAAAGTATGATATATGCACAACCCATTCCAGAGGTGGAGACTCTGGAGCAGCGTATTCATGCTGCCTTTGACACTGTTCGGATTCTACCTGGCCATTGTGAACGTATGAGACAGAACGTGCTACGGCGCGTACATGCATGCGTTGAGGCACATGGAAATCATTTTCAGCACATACTGTAACTGTGGCTGCAAGGTACAGCGCGTATTAGACCGCATTCTCTGTAACAATGTATGACTGAATAAATGGTCTCCAGCATGGAAATCATGCGTTTCCGGAAATACAGGCAAGTTCATCAGCCTTCTCTTGTTCCAAATCCTCTCATCGATCTGTCCCTAGAGTTGGTACAAGGCGGAAAAAAATCATGTCGGTGATCTGAGTGGCCAAATCGTTCACTCGAATTGACCAGAATGTTCTTCAAACCGACCGTGAACGATCGTGAGCCGGTGACATGGAGCACTGTTATCGTAAAAATTCCATCGTTTTTTTGGGAACGATCAGTCCACGAATGGCTGCAAATGGTATCCAAGTAGACGAACAATACGAGAACCCAGTACATTTCACATAAACACAGCCCACACCATTATGAAGCCACCAATAGCTTGCACAGTGCCTTGTTGACAACTTGGAGCAATGGCTTCGTGGGGTCTGCACCAGACTCGAATCCTACCGTCAGCTCTTACCAACTGAAATTTGGTATCATCTGACCAGGCCGCAGTTCTCCAGTTGTCTAGAGTCCAACCGATTTGGTCATGAGCAAATGCACACATGTCGGTCGTTTGCTGCCATAGTGCATTAACGCCAAATTTCGCTGCACTGTCCTACCCGATACTTTCGTCGTGCGCTCCACATTGATTTCTGCTGTTATTTAGCGCAGTGTTGCGTGTCTGTTAGCACTGACAACTCTAAGCAAACGCCACTGCTCTCGGTCGTTAAGTGAAGGCAATCGACCACAGCGTTGCCCGAGGAGAGAGGTACTGCCTAAAATTTGGTATTCTCGGCACTCTCATTATAATGTGGATCTCGTTATATTGAATTCCCTAACGATTTCCGGATTGGAATGTCCCATGCATCTAGCTCCAACTACCATTCCGGATTCAGAGTCTGTTAATTCCTTTCATGCGGCCATAATCACGTCAATCACGTCGGAAACCGTTTCACAATGAATCACGTGAGTACAAATGACAGCTCCGCCAACGCGCTGCCCCTTTAAATTTTGTGTACGCGATATTACAGCCATCTGTATCTATTGATTGTGTGCCGGTTAATATTGTGAAATGTCAGTGACTGGGTACTGAGAGCCTCGACAACTTGTTGCTCTGGTTATACTTAACTGATAGATCGTTCCTTAATCTCTCTTTACAGCCAGCTTTTGCCGAAGACGTACGTTACGGAGGGGTGTTTTCACTGGGCTGGACTGCTGGGCGAATTCTTACAGTGAGCGGGACAAGTAGGAAGTGAGGCTCTGACTTTAGTAGACTCAAAGGAAGAACACCGAGATGTCGCTGGACTGGCGTCCCCCCCCCCCCCCCCCCTCCCGACTAATGCCGGGCCGGCGCTTTTGTTCACTGGCCACGCCATTTTTCGTACTTTAATGTCACAGTGGCCCACATCAGGGAAGCGCCTCCTGAATCGCTTTACGGCGGGGGAGGAGTGTTTTGGACGCCTGTTGGAGTTTGCTGGTTGAATGGCGGGGTACCTGTTCGCTGAGCTCCGTGTCTGTAGGCACTGAGAATGTTCCTCTTCCGAGGAAGAGCACACCTAGCGCAGCCGGGAGCCATCAAACTGAGCCCATGCAGGCAGCTTGTTTCTTCGGCGGCGGGTCTGCGCAATCCTCCGTCGTAGCGTTTGCATCCGGCAACAGCGGCTGCCGGGTGAAGCAAGCGCACAAGCATCGCGCGCTGCCAGCACCCGCGCCGGCAAATACGAGCACGTCTGGCCACTTCCACCTCCTCCGCCTTACGCACCACCTCCGTGCCAGCGTGCATTCAATTGTCAGTGATAGGAAACTGTACTTGGACTGTTAATACACTTTCTTTCTTTTGCTACTGCCTTATCCCGCATTATGCGCAGCGTCGGCAGGGTTAAGGACGGACTTGTCACAGTTAAGTTTAAGGGGTGGCCGGATGCCCTTTCTGCCCAACCCATACCCGTCGGGACGGAATTACTGTACCCCAGCTGTCTGCGTCTAGTGTAAATCGTGAAATAGTGCGATTGTGTTTCAAATGTCTGCGAGTCGTGCAACTGAGGCGGGACGTGGGGACGAGCCCGGTATTCACCTAGTAGGATGTGGAAAACAGCCTAAAAACCACATCCAGGCTGGCCTGCACGCCGGCCGTCGTCGTTAATCCGCCGGGCGGATTCGATCCGGGGCCGGCGCGCCTACCACAGTCCAGAAAGCAGCGCGTTAGCGCTCTCGACTATCCTGGCGGGATGGACTGTTAATACACTCATGCTCATAAATTAAGGAATGTGGTGCCACACAACGTGGCACTACACAAAACTGGCGCTAATAGCATAGCCACATAGGGAACACACACGACACAGATCTGTAAGTCCACGGTATTGGTGATAAGTTGAGAAAACCGTCCCGAAACACATGTGCTCCAAAACGCCACTGTTTCCTGCCTATGTACCCCGACATCAATATGGGATATGATCACCGTGCACACGTACACAGACCGCACAACGGGTTGGCATACTCTGGATCAGGTGGTGGAGCAGCTGCTGGGGTATAGCCTCCCATTCTTGCACCTGTGCCTGTCGGAGCTCCTGAAGTGTCCTAGGGGTGTGAAGACGTGCAGCGGTACGTCGACCGAGAGCATCCCAGACGTGCTCGATGGGGTTCAGATCTGGAGAACAGGCAGGCCACTCCATTCGCCTGATATCTTCTGTTTCAAGGTACTCCTCCACGATGGCAGCTCGGTGGGGCCGTGCGTTATCATCCATCAGGAGGACGGTGGGACGCACTGCACCCCTGAAAAGGCGGACATACTGGTGCAAAATGACGTCCCGAAACACCTGACTTGTTACAGTTCCTCTGTCAAAGACATGCAGGGGTGTACGTGCACCAATCATCATCCCACCCCACACTATTAAACCACGACCTCCATACAGGCGCCTTCCAAGGATATTAAGGGGTTGCTATCTGGTGGTATCTGGTGGGAATCACTGTTCAGTCTATACCTGGACTCGTCCGTGAACATAACCTAGGACTACTGTTCCAATGACCATGTTCTGTGTTCTTGACACCAGGCTTTACGGGTTCTCCTGTGACCAGGGGTCAGTGGAATGCAACTTGCAGGTCTCCAGGCGAATAAACCATGTCTGTTCAGTCGTCTGTAGAGTGTGTGTGTGGAGACAACTGTTCCAGTGGCTGCGGTTAGGTCCCGAATAAGGCTACCTGCAGTACTCCGTGGCCGTCTGCGGGCACTGATGGTGAGATATCGGTCTTCTTGTGGTGTTGTACATTGTGGACGTCCAGTACTGTAGCGCCTGGACACGTTTCCTGTCAGCTGGAATCGTTGTCATAATCTTGAGATCACACTTTGTGGCACACGGAGGGCCCCTGCTATGACATGCTCTGTTTGACCAGCCTCGACTGCAAACCAACACTAACAACGATAGTTCAGTTACACATGGCGACGTTGCAAACTGAAGATGAAGAGATAGAGAAATTATATGAGGATATTGAAAGAGTAATACAGTACGTAAAGGGAGATGAAAATCTAATAGTCATGGGGGACTGGAGTGCAGTCGTAGGGGAAGGAGCAGAAGAAAAGTTTACATGAGAATATGGGTTTGGGACAGGGAATGAGAGAGGAGAAAGACTAATTGAGTTCTGCTATAAATTTAAAAAAAAATGTTCAAATGTGTGTGAAATCTTATGGGACTTGACTGCTAAGGTCATCAGTCCCTAAGCTTACACACTACTTAACCTAAATTATCCTAAGGACAAACACACACACCCATGCCCTATGGAGGACTCGAACCTCCGCCGGGACCAGCCGCACAGTCTATGACTGCAGCGCCCTAGACCTCTCGGCTAATCCCGCGCGGCTATAAATTTCAGCTACTAATAGCGTATACTCTGTTCAAGAATCACAAGAGGAGGAGATACACTTGGAAAAGGGCGGGTGATACGCGAAGATTTCAGTTATATTACATCATGGTCAGACAGAGATGCCGATATCAGATACTAGATTGTAAGGCTTACCCAGGAACAGATATAGACTCAGATCACAATGTAGTAGTGATGAAGAGTAGGCTGAAGTTTAAGAGATCAGTCAGGAGGAATCAATACAAAAAGAAGTGGGATGTGGAAGTAGTAAGGAAAGACGGGATACACTTGAAATTCTCTAAGGCTGTAGATACAGCAATAAGGAATAGCTCAGTAGGCAGCACAGTTGAAGAGGAATGGATATCTCTAAAAAGGGCACTCACAGAAGCTGGAAAGAAAACCACAGGTACAAAGAAGGTAACTGCAAAGAAATCATGGGTAATAGAAGAAATAATTCAATTGATCGATGAAACAAGGAAGTACAAAAATGTCCAGGGAAATTCAGGAATACCGAAATGCAAAGTCGCTAAAGAATGAAATAAATAGGGATTGCAGGAAAGCTAAGACGAAATAGCTGCATGAAAAATATGACGAAATCGAAAAAGAAATGGTTGTCGGAAGGACTGACTCAGCATATAGGAAAGTCAAAATAACCGTCGGTGAAATTAAAAGCAAAAGTGTTAACATTAAGAGTGCAGCAGGAATTCCACTGTTAAATGCAGAGGACAGAACGGATAGGTGGAAAGAGTACATTGAAGGCCTCTATGAGGGAGAAGATTTGTCTGATGTGATAGATGAGGAAACAGGAGTCGATTTACAAGAGAGAGGGAATCAAGTACTGGAATCAGAATTTAAAAGAGCATTGGAGGGCTTAAGATTAAAAAAGCAGAAGGCATAGATAACATTCCATCAGAATTTCTAAAATCATTGGGGGAAGTAGCAACAAAACGACTATTCACGTTGGTGTGTATAATGGACGAGTTTGGCGACATACCATCTGACTTTCGGAGAAATATTATCCACACAATTCCGAAGACTGCAAGAACTGACAACTGCGAGAATTATCGCGCATCAGCTTATCAGTTCATGTATCCAAGTGTCTGACAAGAATAATATACAGAAGAATGGAAAAGAGAATTTGGGTTTAGGCAAGGTAAAGGCACCAGATAGGCAATTCTGACATAATGGAAGTGGAAGCAAAACCAAAGAAACGTCAAGACACGTTCATAGGATTTGTCGACCTGGAAAAAGCGTTCGATAGTGTAAGATGGTGCAAGATGTTCGAAATTCTGAGAAAAATAGGGGCACGCTATAGCGAGATGTGGGCAATATACAATATGTACAAGAAACAAGGGGGAATAATAAGAGTGGATGACCAAGAACTAAGTGCTCGGATTAAAAAGGGTGTAAGACAGGGATGCCGTCTTTCGTCCCCTACTGTTCAGTCCGTACATCGAAGAAACAATGATAGAAATAGGTTGAGGAGTGGGATTAAAATTCAAAGTGAAAAGATATCAGTGATACGATTCGCTGATGACATTGCTGTCCTGATGAAAGTAAAGAAGAATTACATGATCTGCTGAATGGAATGAACAGTCTATTAATTTCAGAATATGGACTGAGAGTAAATTGTAGAAGAAAGAAAATAATGAGAAGTAGCAGAAATGAGAACAGCTAGAAACTTAACATCAGGATTGATGGTCACGAAGTAGATAAAGATACGGAATTCCACTACTTAGGCAGCAAAATAACCAATGACGGACGCAGCAAGGAGGACATCAAAAGCAGACTAGCACTGGCAAATAGGGCCTTCCTGGCCAAGAGAAGTCTACTAGTATAAAACATAGGCCTTAATTTGAGGAAGAAATTTCTGAGAATGTTCGTTTGGAGCACGGCATTGTATGGTAGTGAAACATGGGCTGTGGGAAAACCGGAACTGAAGAGAATCGAAGCGTTTGAGGTGTGATGCTACAGACGAATGTTGAAAATTATGTAGACTGATAAGGTGAGTAATGATGAGGTTCTGCGCAGAATAGGAGGGGAAAGGAATACGTGGAAACCACAGACAAGGAGAAGGCATAGGATGAGAGGACATGTGTTAAGACATCAGGGAATGAATTACATGGTACTAGAGGGAGCTGCAGAAGGGAAAAACTGTGGAGGAACACAGAGATTGGAATACATCCAGCAAATAATTGAGGACGTAGGTTCCAAGTGCTACTTGGAGATGAAGAGGTTGGCACAGGAGAGGAATTCGTGGCGGGTTGCATCAAAATGCTCAAATGTGCGTGAATTTCTAAGGGACCAAACTGCTGAGGTCATCGGTCCCTAGGCTAACACACTACTTAATCCAACTTATACTAACTTACGCTAAGAACAACACACACGCCTATGCCCGAGGGAGGACTCGAGTCTCCGGCGGGAGGGGCCGTGCATTCAGTGACACGGCGCCTCTAACGGCGAGGGCCGCATCAAACCAGTCAGATGACTGATCACTCAAGGAAAAAAAAAAGAAAAAGCCTTGTCGTTATTTAGCGTGCAGTTATTAGCCTACATAATGTTTGTGTGTGCATTGGTTGTTAATAAAGAGTGTAGATACCGCAGTTTTGGCGACGAGGTAGTTCGTGTCTTTCGCGAGTGAAGTGGGTCCGGTATTGACTCAATTGCTACATCAGCAACAATTTGAACAACAACACTAGCAGTTAGAGTTATTTCGTCAATTATTTAAAGAATTCGCTGGGAGTACCGGCCCAATAGCCACTTCCACCGACTTACGTATCCGCTCCCCGATCCCCTGCCTCCCCCTTCCCCCCCCCCCCCCCCTGAACCCTGCCCGCCCCAAGTTCTTCCACCATTCTAAGAAGCAAAGGAAAGTTGGGACACATACGTGCGACGTCTGCAGCAGCATTTCAGGTGGAGGATCCATCGTTCGAAAAAGATTTTTTCTTAAGAAGTTTTTGTGGCCATCCTCCGCAGCAAGCATATAAATACTTGTTTTGTAAATAAAATTGCCTTTTCCTGCTGCTAGTTACTTTATTTATCCCATACGCGATTCGCCTTCTCTTGTTCTAAGGCATCATCAGTGGGATCTATAACGACACAGTTTTGTTAGTTATAGATTATCAAACAGTTCACTTCACGATGTTTTTTGTACAAAAAGTAATTACTTACGGATTGTTGATCTGCATTTCCTCACATATGGTCTGGAGGTCGCATTACCACTGTTATCACTGCCATATAATCACATCTTTGTGTTCTCGCCTTCCACACACTGTTCACCACGTTTCTCACTCCTTTTTTGTGGTGGACTATTGTTCTTCTGTCACTCGATACAACTATTTCACCGAGCGAGGTGGCGCAGTGGTTAGCACACTGGAGTCGCATTCGGGAGGACGACGGTTCAATACCACATCCGGCCATCCTGATTTAGGTTTTCCGTGATTTCCCTACATCACTTCAGGCAAATGCCGGGATGGTTCCTTTGAAAGGGCACCGCCGATTTCCTTCCCCATCCTTCCCTAATCCGAGCTTGTGCTCCGACTCTAATGGCCTCGTTGTCGACGGGACGTTAAACACTAATTTCCTCTTCCTACAACTATTTCGTCGTACACTGCTGCTCACAGCGTAAATATTGCGACTCCACTACGTGTTTCATCTTCTTTGGTATGTTAATCTATTTGTTGCCAACCTAACGAAGTATATGTTCGATACTAACTTCTATTTGTGATATTTATACCGCGCGCGCGCTCACGCGTGCGTGAGTGCGTGCGTGTGTGTGTGTGTGTGTGTGTGTGTGTGTGTGTGTGTGTGTGTGTGTGTGTGTGTGTGTGTGTATATATGAGTGAGAGAGAGAGAGAGAGGGGGGAGGGGGGATAGACCCGACTTTTTTTGTGTGGCAGGTGTACTAGCTGTTAGCAAGTGGCTGAAAACTTGGGTGACAGCTGTTTTGACTTTTCGTTTCAATATTCTGTGGAGTGGTTCATGGATGAGTGAGTGTAAAGATGTTGGGTTCTATTATTATTACATTGGACACTATTATTATATTAATGCTTTTTGTGAACGTTATTCTATTATTTTCCCTATTAGTGTAAATAATGAATTGCTTGGCATGTGTACTTCGTCATTCAATGGGTTTTTTATTGCCGTGGATTGCGGCTGAAACATTTCATTTGCTTGGAAAACTTACCCTATTGAACGAGCCATCAGCGTTGTCGTTTACTGAAATGTGTGACTTGCTTAGTGCTTACTATATTAAATAAACTCACATGGTTGTTTCCCATAACCGCGCGGTGTAGCCGTGCAGTCTATGGCGTCTTGTCACGGTTCGCGCCCTCCCTCGGGAATGGGTGTGTGTGTTGTCCTTAAATTAGTTTTAGTTGGATTAAGTAGTGCGTAAGCCCAGAGGCTGATTACCTCAGCCGTTTGGTCCCATAGTCCTTACCACAAATTTCCATTTGTTTCCCATATGGAATTCCACCAGCGGCAAAAGGAAATAGGCCGGTCCTGTCAAGCGTGGGTAGCTGACTTCCGTCGGCTAAGTAGGAAGTGTCAATTTGTCTGTGCTCACTGCCGACATTCCTATACCGATTGTCTGATTCGTGACTTTGTTGCTCGTTCTGTCCCGGACAGAGAGGTCCGTCGGGAGGCGTTTTCTTTAGCTGATCCAACGGTTAACGAGGTTTTGGCTGTCGCCAAGGCTTTCGAAGTGTCACAAGCTCCAGCTGAACACTTTATCGAGGTCATGGACGTTGAGTCAGTGCGTTTGTTGGCTCATTTGCGGCATTCCATGGCGACTTCCTTGATTTCCTCCTCTAATTCATTCTGGTTGAAATCGGAAGTTGCTGTTTTACACCGCTGTTTTCGGTCATGTCCCGACTGTTTCCGTGTACACTCTCGGCGTCCCAGTCCACATAAGCGAGCGGTGTGTGCCGTAAACAAGGCCATACGACCGCGGTCTGTTGTAACTTCCCGCACAGCCGGGCCTCGAAAGCGGATGTGGAGTTCACGGAGGTGCATGGTGTTTCGCCAGTCCTTGGCCGCGAGCAAGATTTACATCATGCTGTTGATTCAGCAACAACCGTTTCGTTTCCAGGTCGACACCGTGTCCTCTGTGTCTATATCGTCGTCAGGGTCGATCTGCTCTCTTCTCTACAAATCGTCGTTTGCTTGTTTGTAGAAAGCAGCCCATTCCTGTTCATTGAAGATCCACGATTGACGTCGAGTGTCAGCTCGTCACGAGGGCGATCACGTTTTTGACAGCAGACAGTGCGATGTCGGAGAACGTCGCAGAACATTTTTGGTCTCGGTGCATTCACTGTCTTTGAGTTTCAGATTCAAGACACTGTACATGTATTCCGTTCCAGAAACTGGGCGACCTCTGCCATGAGTTTAGTCCCCTGTTTTCGACAGGTTTGGTGGTCTCAAAGGATTTAGAGGCACATATCACCACATATCACTCTCAAACCGATGGCCATTTCTAAATTTTGTCGTGTTCGGCTCTCCCCTTCGCCCTGAGATCGGCAGTCAAGGAGGAACTTGATAGGCTGCAGGGCGTGCTTACCATTGAACTGGTCACATCTAGCCAATGGGCGACATCATTAGCAAACCTTCAGGGACGCTTCGTTTGTGTGGAGATTCCAAATACACCATTAACACTCAGCTGGACCGACGAAATCCTCGCGGCATTGAAGGGTGGCGAATATTTTTCATAAATTGATTTGGCGGAGGCGTATTTACAGATTTGTCTGGATTCCACTTCCCAACAGGTTATGGTTATCAACATCCCGTTTAGGTTATATCGTTACAAGCGCTCATCTCTTGGCGTTGCGAGTGCGCCGCCTGCTATTTTCAGCGCTTCTTAGAGCAGTTAATACGTGACGTCCCATGCTGTGTAAACTAACTAGATGACATTATCGTCACAGGGTCCTAAAGGCAACCTTCAGACCCTTCTCATTAAATTTCAAGAGGCAGCCATTAAGTACAACCTGCGGAAGTCAAAGGTTTTTTCAGACTGAAGTAGAATATGTGGGCCATCTTCTTTTGTGGGATAGAGTCTGTTCCAGGCAGCATCATCTAACGGCTGTTGTCAACCTTCCCTAGCCACGAAGCCTGAAAAAACTCAAAGCAGTCAGTAACTGCTCAAGATTTACCCCCAATCCGGTGGATGTCATCCATCTCTCAAACAACTTATGGAAGCAAGGTCTTCTTTTTGTTTGGTTCTCCCACATCAAGCCATTGCTAAAGTTTTTCCCGTGTCTCCATAACTTTACACTGGGTTAACAGATGGTTCTTACCACAGACACGTCCCAGTATGGATATGGGACGATTTTGTCTTAGAGGGAAGCTGATGGATCTGGACAACCTCAGGCATATGCCTCAAAGACGTTGACAGCGGCCCAATTTAAATATTCGCAAATAGAAAAGGAAGTGTCGGCTATCGTCTACTTGATGTACAATTTCCACGTTTCCTTTTATGCAAACAAATTCCATCTCATCACGCACCAGAAACCGCTAGTGGTGCTTTTCGGCCACCGTTCTTCCTGACAGGACTGCACAAAGACTTCAGCTGTGGGCTTGATTTCTGAGCGCGAATCAGCACGAGGTTCACTATCGTCCCACTGCTAGTCATGCCAACAGAGATGCACTGTTGCGCTTACCCATTGGTCCTGACCCAGAATTCGAAAAACGAAAGTTGTGTTTTCCAAACCGATGATCATATGAAGCAGGAGTTGACTAGGCTCCCAGTCACAGCAAAGCGCACAGAGAAAGCCACTTAGCAAGATCCGGTGCTCCATCAGGTGTCTCATTTTGTGTTGAAAGGTTGGCCCAAATGGCTGCCCACTAAGGAGTCAATCCCACTTAGCAGTTTTTTCTTCTTTGTAACTGGCTGGCAATGGTTGATGGAACACTCCTCCCTTAGTATGGATTTGGACGAAGTCCACATTGTCGTCTCGCTGGTCCTGGGGTTCCGGATTACTGTGCTTCTGCACTGTGGCCATCAGGCCATAACCAGCATAAAACAGCTAGCGAGGCGTTTTGTTTACTTGTCTGGCACTGATTCAGCGATTGAGAACCTAGTCTCTGCGTGCAAACAGTGTGCCGAGCATCAGGCAGCCCCACCATGAACTTCAGTTCTGTGGCCGTGGGACAATGTCCACATCGATTTTGTGGGTCTTTTCTGTCATTCCATGTGGTTAGTAGTGGCGGATGCCCCGTAAAATTACCCACATGCCACGCACATGTGCTCCATCTTGGCAGAAGCTACAGTGCGAGCTGTAACACAGATTTTTATTATAAAAGGGTTGCTACGTATTGTCGTCTCAGATAAAGGCCCACAGTTTGCCTTTGCATTATTCTGCAATTTATGCATCTGGAATGGTATTGCTTACCTCACATCCACACCATTTCACCCCCAACTGAAATTCGATGTGCAACGTATGGTGCAATTGGCAAAATGCTAGGTAGACTCGCTTGCCTGTTTTCCAAAGCACCTACAGGATCATCCTGCTGAATGACCCGAGCCTGGCAGAGTTTATCCATGTCTGACAACCTCGACGCTGCTGCACCTGTTCCATCCTGTGCAACAGCCTTCGGAGCAGCCGCATCCTACACAGTATGCTGTGGGTGATTCAGGCAGGGCGTGCGGCTTTGGTCGGCAGCAGGGATGATCGCTGCACGTGAGCCGCTCGGCTGGAGAATTTTCACCGTGGACGTTGGCGGGGCGCCTCTCTCCCGTCATCGGTGTCATCTGTGCCCTCGGTGGGGCAACGAACCACCGCAGCCACAGCGGGCACTGTTGGCTGGTCCTGCTGCAGGCGCCTCGACCCCCCTTCCACTCCCAGGGGCTGGGCGCCATGGATCTACATCTACATCTACGTGATTAGTCTGCTGTTCGCAATAAAGTGTATGGCAGAGGGTTCAATGAATCGCCTTCAAGCTGTCTCTCTAACGTTCCACTCTCGAAGGCCGCGCGGGAAAAACGAGCACTTAAATTTTTCTGTGCGAGCCTTGATTTCTCTTATTTTATCGTGATAATCATTTCTCTCTAGTAAGTGGGTGGCAGCAAATGTTTTCGCAATCGGAGGAGAAAACTGGTCATCGAAATTTCCTGAGAACATCCCGTCGCGACGAAAAACGTCTTTGTTTCAATGATTGCCACTCCAATTCACGTATCACGTCTGTGGCACTATTTCCCCTATTTCGCGGTAATACAAAACGAGCTGCCCTTCTTTGAACTTTTTCGGTGTCATCCGTCACTCCCACCTGATGCGGATCCCAAGCTGCACAGCAATACTCCAGAATAGGGCGGATAAGCGCGGTGTAAGCAGTCTCTTTGGTAGACCTGTTGCACCTTCTAAGTGTTCTGACAATGAATCCCAGTCTTTGGTTTGCTCTACCCACAACATTATCTATGTGATCGTTCCAGTTGAGGTTATTTTTGATTGTAATCCCTAATTATTATTTATAGCCTTCAGATTTGTGTGACTTATCGCGTAATCGAAATTCAGCGGATTTCTTTCAGTAATCATATGAATAATTTCACACTTTTCTTTGTTCTGGATCAACTGCTACTTTTCGCACTATACAGATATCTTATCTAAATCATTTTGCAATTCGTTTTGGTCATCTGATGACTTTACAAGACGGTAAATGACAGCATCATCTGCAAACAATCTAAGGCGGCTGCTGATATTGTCTCCTGTGTCGTTAATATACATCAGGAACAATAGAGGGCCTATAACACTTCATTGTGGAACTCCGGATATTACTTCTGTTTTACTCGATGACTTTACGTCTGTTACTACGAACTGTGACCTTTCTATCATGAAATCACGAATCCAGTCGTACAACTGATATTCCATAGGCACGCAGTTTGGTTAGAAGACGCTTGTGAGGAACGGTGTCGAAAGCCTTCTGTAAATCTAAAAATATGGAATCAATTTGACATCCCCTGTCGATAGCACTCGTTACTCCATGAGTATAAATAACTAGTTGTGTTTCACAAGAACGATATTTTCTGAATCCGTGCTGACTATGTGTCAATAAATCGTTTTCGTCGAGGTGATTCATAATGTTCAAAAATAATATATGTTCCAAAGCCCTTCTCGAAATCGATTTTAGAGATATGGGCCTGTAATTCAACGGATTACTGCTATTTCCGTTTTTGGGTATTGATGTTACTTGAGCAATTTTCCAGTCTTTAGGTACGGAGCTATCTGTGAGCGAGAGATTGTATATAACTGGCTGTGCTGGTGGATGTTGACGACATGCAGATGGAGCCGCTGCCACACCAGACCCTCAGCTAGTGTCTGAGTGTCTGACGGCGGCTTCTCAGACGCCGGCCGCTTATCAGAGCACTGGCGGACATTCCCTTGCCTCTTGCCGCCACATAGTCCACAGAGACCCCATGTGCGTGACCCTCACAACGGTCAGCACACCATCGTCCGGGCCACTTTCGCTCATACACCCCGCTGAACCAGAGACAACTGACGGCCAATCCCTGCGAGGGTGATCTCTCTTCGAATGCTGATGAGCCAATGGAAGCCAATGCTGACGCCGTGCAGCTGTCGTTACGCCGCTGCCATCACCACTGTCATCGTCTTCGGGTACCCTGAGCGGATTCGGTGGCTTCCTTGCCTATTTCGATCTTCTGCAAGCAGCGATCCAGCCGGTGTAATCCTATTTCGCGCTCCGACATCTATGGCGCCTGCCCTGTGGAAGAGAGGAGGGATGTGGCGGTGGGCCGATTCATGCATTCTTGTCGGAGATCAGATTCCTAAGTCAGTTGACGTAGCGAAATGCCGCTAATTTTTGGGAACCAGCTGCCCAATTGGGGGAGTGCATTTTGCCCATCTTCTGGCGGGAGGAACTGCACGGTGGTCTGTTCATATGATCGGTGAGAAGAAATCCTTCCTTCCACTATTGATCGTTTTGAGTTTTGGCTGACAGGTCGTGGTGTAATTTTTTGGGTGTTGTTTGCGTAACGCGAGATTTAGTTTATTTTTTGGAGATGAGATTCTAGTGCAGACTTCAGCCAAAGTCTGTTATTCGAGAATGAGAACAGCCGACCCGATCACCAGTTTCCAGATTCACTCAGTGCTATCTGTGAGGTTCACACATGACAGCATCTGTATATGGTAACATACCGGCAGCTCTGGCATATAGGGAACTTTGTCGAGTTCGTCCTTCACCATCAGTAGTGTATTCGTGCGCATTGTGGCAGCAGAAGAACTTTGCTTGCACCATAGTCAAATGCTGTTATCGTGTTCATTCACTGTCTCGAGAAATGATAATAAAGTATTAGAAAGTATTACCGTCTTGTCCACAATAGGTGGCACAGTGTGGCGTAGTCAGACAGTAATTCTTTAGTGCAATATTGACAACTTACCATTCTATCGATCTTAAATTATTGATAGCCCCTCATTCAATTTGTCTTAGCATACCTATGTTTGAACAGCAGATCATATCAGTGTTTCTAGTTAAAGAAAACTACTTGTGATATTGAAATACTCTGTTATTTCAAAACCAGTCTCACGTAATTTACTTAGTAATTTCTTAATTAAATTTTGTGGGATATTTACTGACTGATTGTGAATTTATGACAGAGTCTCAACTCTACACCAACTGCTATGACTGATTCAGATTAGTTAGCGTTACATAATTCGTTGTGTGTATGTCAAAGCAGTTCTTCTTGAGGGTAGTGCAGTGTTAAGGGGGAACTCCAGTACAGAATTTAAAAATCAGGCATTCCAACACTGTCACACCACTGGGCATCTTGCACTCTGATTTCTAAGCCGCTGCCGGCTCCAATTTTTTAAAAAATAAGTACATTCCATATCAACTCTGCTACCTAATTGGCAGTTTCAAAATGGCTCTGAGCACTATGGGACTTAACATCTGTAAGTAGGCTGTTTAGGTTTTTTATTAGTAACGCCACCTCTGTATGAAAATCACCGGCTGTGCCGTGTGCAGTCTGTGGCTGCTTTGCATTGTTGTAATACTCAACCATTGTAGTGTTAGGCAGTTGGCTGTGAACAGCGCGTAGCGCTGGGCAGTTGGAGGTGAGCCGCCAGCAGTGGTGGATGTGGGGAGAGAGATGGTGGAATTTTGTAATTTGTCATGAACTGCTCTATATATGATATTAAGGTAAATACATTGTTTGTTCTCTATTAATATCTTTCATTTGCTAACTATCCCTATCAGTAGTTAGTGCGTTCCATAGTTTGAATCTTTTATTTAGCTGGCAGTAGTGGCGCTCGCTGTATTGCAGTAGCTTGAGCAGCGAAGATTTTTGGTGAGGTAAGTGATTTGTGAGACGTATAGGTTAATGTTAGTCAGGGCCATTCTCTTGTAGAGAATTTTGAAAGTCAGATTGCGTTGCGCTAACAAAATATTGTGTGTTGAAAGTCAGATTGCGTTACGCTAAAAAATATTGTGTGTCAGGTTAAAGCACAGTCGTGTAGAATTGTACTAAGGGGACGTTTCATATGTCGACCCTTAGCCTAGGATACCTCACTGGAATCTTCTGATTTTTTTCTTGTAGTTTGTGTAATTAGTGTAGATTTTGTTTATTGCTAGCGCGTAATTGTAGAGAGAATTTCCATTGTAGTTGTAGTTTTTCATTGTTGTACAGTAAAATAGTTGTGGCATGCATGTAGATTTGCACCAAGTATTTCGCAGCTGCAATTAACTAGATATTATTTTCAGTGTTATGTTAATGTGTTCTCTTATTTTTGATCTTCAAATTGTGCTTTTCTGTGTTGTCGTGTGAAATATTGTGACAATAATGGCGTGTGAAAAACGTAACACTAGGCTCCAAAGTAAATTGAGAAATGACAGCGAAAACGAAAGCAGTGTGTTAGCGCCACCGAGTAATGAATTAACTGATGTTCAAAGTAATAATTTGGTAATTGTGCATACGGAAATGGAGCGGGCAGCAAACAATGGTGTAGACAGCGAAACAATTAGAGAACAGAGAAGCATTATCGATCGATCGGTCGGCAATAGCTCGGCTCAGGAATCCGAAATGACACGAGACGATCTCACAAATACTGTAGATTCAGGTTTTGGATCCTCACCGTTTTCTCAAATAAGTCAAGACACATTTTCTGCTTGTCAAAATGTGAATGTTGCCGGTGCAAATGCACTGCCGAAAAGCGTAGAGAAACAGATTCCAGACACTAATACATTATTATTGCAATTAATGCAACAAATGGAACAAAATCAGAGACAAATGGGACAAAAGCTTGAAAAATTAGACACAATGGAGCAAAATCAGAAACAAATGGAACAACAGCTTCAAAAGTTAGACTCAGTGGAAAATAAGCTTGAACAAACACGTGAGGATTTAACTACTGAGTTACATAACATCGAATCGAAATGTCAAAAAGTCTGTAATGACGTAAAAACACAAATTTGTGAGCATTTTCAACCTATTTTTTCGCGGCATGAAAATGCATTACAGAATCACGAAGCAGCCATAAAAGAACTGCAAATTATTGTTCATGAAAATCATGAGACTTTGCAAGCTAAAATTGACTCACTTGCATCTACCGATTCGGTTACGCAACTTGCAAAATCTCAGGAAAACTTAAAGGACACAGTAGATACTCTGAAACTTGGTTCAGAAAAACACACTGAGGAAATAAGTACACTATCGGATAAAGTAGGCGAACTTTCAGATCAGTTCACTAACTTATCTACGAAGGTAGATGATGATCTGAATGACACTACACCTGTAGCCTTCACTGACACAGAAGAGTATGAACAAATTAGAAAATTCAAACAAAATCAAAATCAAATCAATACACAGTACAAAAGAGAAATCCGGGAAGTACAAGATCAGTTGACGCAGGTTATACAAGAATTACGTATTTCAGAGGATACTCGCGCCCCAACACGGGAAGAGGGACTTAGAAATACGGAACACCCACAAGATAATAACACAGGACACTTCGGAAATGTGCACCGAATTTTGAGATGGAACGGCCGATACGACCTAACAATGACCGATATGCGACTCGCCGACATGATGATTTTGACTATAAGCTGTTCATTACTACACGTAAATTCAAAACATTTAAGAATTCTGCCAACGACATTCATCCACAAGCGTGGCTTCATCAATTCTCTCATTGTTTTCCTCCCAACTGGTCGTTAGAACACAGATTAGAATTTATGGGTGGCTATTTAGAGAATGAACCAGCTGTAAGAATGCGTTCGGTCATTCACGATTGTCATAGTGAAGGAGAATTTTACCATGCCTTCCTCTCAGCATATTGGTCTCAAGCCACACAAGACCGAGTAAAACATGGCATCATAATGATGAAACATTTCGAACAATCTGAATTCTCCAGTCTTGTGAAATATTTTGAAGACATGTTGCACAAGAATCAGTACCTGTCAAACCCATACAGCCCCTCAGAACTCATCCACATTTGCTTAATCAAACTGCCTGAACATTTGCGACATATTATTTTGGCAGGACGTTGCAAAGACGACATTGAAGCATTTCAAGGACTCTTACAAGAACTGGAAATTGACACTGACAATCGCGGAACGCACGAGCACAACAATTACAGATCACATCCGTCGCAATTCCGCGATGAAAGAAATAATAACTGGACGCGACAAGGCTATTCTCACAACACAAATCGTGACCGAAACAGACACCACCCGTATAACAACCGTTGGCAGAGTAGTAATAATTACAGGGAAAGATCACCTCTCCGCGGTAATGACTATCACAGAGACAATCAGAGAAACAGACAATATGGGAACCAAAACAATTATTATTACGAGGGACAGAATAACTTTAGACGCAACGGTCCAGCGCGCAGTTACGATTCAGGGAGAAATTCTCCACCACTTAACCGACAAGAAAGAAACCACAGAAACTACCAACATGGCGACAGACGATGTGATCGTAACGACAGACCTGAATTGCATCAGAACTGGCGGGATTTAAACAGGGCAGGGCCGTCTCGTCACGGTGAATTTGTAGAAGTTAGGTCTCCAAACCCCAATAACGACGCGCGCCAACAAAGAGACAATAGGCAGTGACTCATACAGCTGGCAGCCACGAAACGCACGTGTGACACTAACGACGCAGCTGCCGTAGCAAGTAATTACGTAAAAATGGAAGACATTAGGGACATCTTACTCCAAGAACACGACGCAAAACATAACAACATTGCATATCCTGTGATTCACATTACAGTAAATGACGTAAAATTTACGGCAGTACTTGACTCTGGCAGTCCCATTTCAGTAATTAGTGAAACAGCTTTTAGAAAATGCAACATATTGAACGATTGCCCCACACTTCCGTTACGTAAGATTAAATTACAAGGTGCAATCTTTGGAAAAAGTGTAGATGTACGCCAACAAACCTACTTAGAATTCTTTTGTCAAAGCCACAGCTTCTCTATGAACTTTCTTATTGTTCCATTATTGTCGACGGAAATTATACTGGGAGTAGACTTTTTGAATAAATATAAAGCAATCTTAAGCTTTCACGATGCTGAAATAAGTTTAGAAAAAGAAGGTAAGTCAGTAGCTTTGAATTTTGAAGATTGGCTCTCAAACCATGACGAAGAAATTAATCGGCTTTACCTCCTGTTAGACAACAGTTCGGAATTTTCGACGGAACTTGACACTAACAATCACTCTGCAAGTACTGACAGGGGTGATATCGACGGCGCATTTGATACTTATGAGTTAATTCAGAATAAAATTCAAACAATTGAGAATTGTAATGACACTGATAGGCAGGACCTTTTTGAGATTTTACAAGCACATTCCACAGTTTTTACTCATAAAACAGGAACCATCAAGGGATTTCAATACCAATTTCGTGTTCGTGAGCATACTAAATTTTGTGTTAGACCATACGTAATTCCGGCGCATTATAGGGACCGTGTTAGAACAGAAATACAATCTATGCTTGACGAGGGCATTATTGAGCCTGCAGTAAGCTCATACAACAATCCATTACATGTTGTTGAGAAGAAAAATGGATCAATCAGGCTTGTCTTAGATTCGAGACAAATCAATACGATCATTATTCCTGAAACAGACAGGCCGCAAACGTTGGAAGAACTTCTTCAAAATTTTAATGGTGTAAAAGTGTTGTCTTCCATTGATCTCAGATCCAGCTTTTATCAGATCGAACTTCATCCAGAATGTAGAAAATACACAGCTTTCCTTTGTTTCGGCGTTTGTTATCAGTTTCGGAAACTTCCTTTTGGTTTGAACATTTCTTCAGCAGCATTCATTCGCGGGCTAAATTCCATATTACCTGAGTTCTTAAAACGTCACATCACCTTATATGTGGACGATATTCTAATAGCAGAAGCTTCATGGGAACAACATAATCGCATCCTCAACAGTTTGTTACGTATTTTTGCAGAATCTGGAATTACAGTTAACTTAGAAAAGTCTGAATTCGGTAGGTCAAAGGTGAGGTTTTTAGGACATATTATTTCTTCTGAAGGCATTCAGCCGGATCCTGAAAAGTTAGAAGCAATCAGAGCCATTCCAGTTCCATCCACAAAAAGACAAGTCCGCAGTTTTCTAGGTCTCGTAAATTTTTACCGTCGTTTTCTGAATATACAAATCCTTGTTACACCAAAACTTTGTTCTCTCACTGGAAAAAACACTATTTGGAACTGGGACGAACAAGCACAGTTGGAATTCAATTCTTTGAAAGAATCGCTACTTAACGCGCCAATACTAGCTCATCCAGATCTGTCACAAGATTTCTGCCTTAGCACGGATTCTTCTAAAGTCGGACTTGGTGCCCATTTATTTCAAGAAGCCACAGAAAATGACACTACTGTTCAGAAAACCATTGCTTTTGCTAGCCGAGTGCTAACAGAATCTGAAAAAAATTATTCCGTTACTGAATTAGAAGCTTTAGCTATCGTTTGGGCCTTTAACAAATTCCGTTTCTTTCTTTCTGGTAAGCACGTAAAAGTATACAGTGATCATCGTGCATTACAATTTCTTATGTCTTCAAAATTAAATCATGACAGGTTAAAACGTTGGGCATTGTTTCTGCAAGAATTCCGCTTCACAATAGTCTACATTCCCGGCAAGGAGAACATTGTTGCGGACGCACTGTCACGCGCACCAGCTGGGCTTGAGAAAAGTAACACAGAAGGCAACCTCGAGAAAAATTTCAGTATTCTTTACATTCAGAAAGTCGCCTTTGAAAACTTCATCACCACATCTTTAAAGGACATTGCTCATGAACAAGATAAAGATCCGATTTGGAAAGACATCAAAAGCAAATGGCATGAAAAGACACACACACAGATTCGGCATTATTATCTGGTTAGAAACAACATACTGTTCAAACGCTGCACTGTTGATGACAAGCTATGGGTACTTTGCATTCCAGACGATTTTGTTAATAAGCTCATTTGGTACATTCATTTCAGCTACGCACATTTTGGTCCACGAAAATGTTATCATATTCTTCGAACGACTTGTTATTTTAACAATATGGAAAAGAGAATTCGAAGAGTCTTGTCTATTTGTAAACTTTGTCAAAAGGCGAAACCATCTACTGTCTCACATCGTGCTTCGTTGTTTCCTATTATTCCTTCTAAATTAAAAGAATTTGCTGCAGTTGATCTATTGGGACCCCTTGTCAGAACATCGAATGGATTTTCGTACATTCTAGTCGCTGTTGAACTTACTTCCAAATTTGTTTCTTTCACTCCGTTACGTAAAGCCACTGGACGATCTGTATCCAACGCCTTTGTTAAAAATTTCTTACGTGAAGTTGGCCACGTTGCTAAAGTCATTTCAGATAACGGACCGCAATTCAGATCTGCTGTTTGGTCTCGCATGCTTCGCAACCATAAAATCAAACCTGTTTTTATTTCATTGTACTCACCACATTGTAACCCCTCCGAACGGATTATGAAAGAAATCAATAAGCTTTGCAGACTTTATTGTCACAGAAAGCATCAGCATTGGGACAGATATTTACACTTATTTCAAAACGTGCTGAATGAAATGCCTCATGACTCCACTGCTTTACCACCTACTCTTGTACTGAAGAATGAAAAACCACCGAACAGAATCAGAGAGCTTGTACCTTTCCCGAATACACGTAAACTTCGACACAAAGACATAATTGATTTGGCTCTTAAAAATATAAAATCTGCAGCAGATAAAAGGAGAAAACTACACGGTGAAGCAAATGCAAAGAAATTGTATATTGGTCAGAAAGTTCTCATTAAAGCTCATTCATTGTCACATAAGAAGAAACACTTGAGTCACAAATTCTTTCTAGTTTACAATGGACCTTACAGAATCCGACGTATACCACATGATAATTGCGTTGAAGTTGAAACTCTGCGTACTAGGAAGAGTAAAGGTTTACACCACATTTCACACGTAAAACCGTTTATTGAAAGATAATCTGCTTTTTTTTAATGCAACATTTTGGTTTACTTGCAAATACATTACGGATTCAAGGTGCTTTCTGAGAGATACCAGGTGACACAGTGGTTAGTTTATTTGACAGCTACACGACTATATCACGACGCTACTAATGTGTGACACAATTCACCTTGTTGCTTTTGCGGTGTATCTATTTTATATCTGCACAGTTTTTCTGACTTCTTCTGGAAAGTAAAACATGTTTTAGTAGTAACTTTTGTGGTATAGCTACAATGAGACAGCCTTTTTCGTAGCACAACAATACGTTACAGTACAGTACTTTCTTCATCACAACAATAAGCGTAATAACTATGATATCTATACACAAAGCATTTCACTTTTGTGTATCATGAGGTAAGTACATTGACTTTAGCAGTACTTTGCTTACAGAGGACGATAACTACGACAGTTTCATAGAATTATCTTACAACATGACACACAGTTTAGCGCTACAGGACACGTATTTGAGTGATTAATTTTATACTTAAAACATTTATTTTTAAAGATTTTTGAATTACAAAGAAAGTTTTCCGAGATACATTTCATTCCATTGCTGTAATTTGTAACACCTGAGGGTATAATTACATTTATCCTCAGGGGGGTACACACTTACTTTGTGTACCATGTGTTTGGCAAGCACAAGGAGCCCTAGCTAATATGGTATTTGCTTATACAACTTTACACATCGGTACCATATTTCTCCAACACAGTATTACACAGCTATCTGATCATTTAACTGAGAGATAAGTTTTTTTTAATACATCAGTGACACATGTTTACGCAATTACACAGTTGGATACCTTCACACTTATGAAATTGTATTTTGTCTGTACTTTGTAAATTGTTCATATTTTTTGGAACCATTGTGATACTATGTGAGCTTTGAATGATGTGTTTGATATGGGATCATGATTTTTGAAGTACGTTTGAGGCAGATGACACTTTTGACATGAGCAGAGAATTTTTTTAGGTTTTGAAATTAGAAAGCTACGACGATTTTGAGAGTTGACTGAGGTGTTATGATGTTATTATTACGATGACTATGTGTATTATGCTGTTGCAGTATATTTATGATCAATAAGCTGATGCTATATGAGGAATTTGATTATGTGTCGACGATATGTATATGTGTAATAAGGTAAGGAGTAATGAATAGATGTTAGGGACTCTGGTTAATGAAAAAGGATGTTGGAAACCAAGAATAGTACTTTAAGAGTTATGAAATGTGTGTATATGCGTGAATGTATCACAATGCCAACGAAAATTTTTTTGGACACTGTTATATCAATAAGATTTTGTTTCTACAGATTTGCAACGCTAATTCTTTACCTGTGAAATATTTTTATGTGAGACTGCCATTGTAGCGAAAACTGTTGTCGTAAATATTTCCGTACGAAAGTTAAGTGACCACCTGCACGTAATGCGTCGCGGGCACACAGCTGTGTCAGACGCCTGGAAAGAAAAAAAAAAAAAAAAAAAAGCCATTATTACGAGCGAGCCCTTTTCCAGCGGCACAGGTAGAAAAAAAAGGGAGGCCATTAACCTCGCTTCTGACATTCTTTTGTAGAAAGCATCGCAAAAAACGACACGGTCGAACTTGAAAACATATGATTACACTGGATGCCTAATGAAATGACGAGAAATATTTTCATGTCTATACACCTGATTATGACTACTGTCTCTCTAGTTGAGAGATTTTTCTACTAACTTATGAAATGCCACATGACTATTGAACGATGTTCTTATGCTTTGCTTTGTACATAGTTGCTTATTTCATTTGATATCTAGTTTCTAGCTGCACTGCTGCATTGGTTCAAATATAATTTTATAGATGTACTAATATAAATATTTTCTGTCTACAGATCGAGTTAATAATAATTTTTGTCAAAAAAAAAAAGAAAAAAGGGAGTGAATGGTAATATTTTTTTTACAATAAGTTGTTGTGGTGCACCACTTTAATTACTTAGACATTAAGATGTGAATATACATTTCCCTTATCTGTATTGTTGTCTTTACTGTAATATTTTTCTGCTTGAGCTATGTCATGTTTAGGTATAAGTTGCTGCTGTTTGCCAGGCATAGTGTTATTGAATTTGACTTTGTATTATTCTGTTAAGCCAGTTTTACTAATGATTTCTTGTTATTATTTGTTGCACATTGCCTTAGATTAGTTGTAATATTACAATTGCTTTGCTAATTTCTTAATGCTGCTTGCTTCGCAAATCTGCGTTTTTTTTGTCATTGCTGTTTGTGTTAATTTGTTATGTGCTGCTGCATTGCCTCGTCCCTTAGTTTAGCATCTGAGCTCAGTAGATTTAAGTTAGCTTAAGAGGGGGTAGACTATATAAGAAACTAACTATGATGAATTGGAAGAAATGCATTGAGAAGCCACAAGAAACAGATAGGGCCAAAATGAGTATTGTACAATGAGAAATAATTATTTTGAAAGAAAGATGGTTAGAATACAGAAAAGAGGTACAGATAGGACCATTTGGGAATAATGATGAACGAAGGGAGAACTCCAAGAACAAAAAAGGTTTTGTTCACAAAATACTGCAGTACCAAAAGTTACACTGAAAACGAACCCTGTCCTTTCCATTGTGTTATCCCACTATGTGTTTGTGTACCCTTGTGTATTTGTTTTCTTCCTGTCTTTGTGTAGTTTCATAGAATTTCTTCTTCTTCTAATACTAAGCTACATTCACTATGATGAGGAATACTGTGATCCTCAAATATAATTTGCATTGATAATATGTTATTTACTTTGTAAAGATGTTTAGACATTTATCTGTTCTGTGTTAATGCTTAGGTGTGAAGTTGATGTTTCAAAAGTTATTCTGATCTTTATGTATGTACTTATGTCATTATTTTTGTAACACTGATGTATATGTTTATTTCTATTCTATTGTAAAACCTGTACTACAAATGTTATCTGTATTGTTATGTTCTTTAATGATGTATTTTGTACCTTTATAATTGTATTCTTATGTTATAAAATTGTAATTGACACCAGTTCTTCAAATTAAGTATCATTTCACTGCACACGTTTCTGTTGGTCATAGTATATGGACAATATGTGAGAAGTAGGGACTGTTAGTGTTTGCACGTGTGTTAATAATTCAGCAAGGGACTGGATAACAGCATTGCTTGTTCTAAGGACAATTGCAAAAACTTTGTGAGTGCACAAGTGGTGGTTATGGACTTGCTATATTATCCGCAAGACTCTTCAATGGTGATTGTGCACCTGCACAGTCACAACGGATGGCTGCTAGCCATCTCTACAAGGACTACAGTGGGTCTGCATCTTTGATGATCCATCAATACCATTATTTCTACAAGGACTGCAGTGGGTCTGCGCCTCTGGTGGCCCACCAATACCGTAATCTCTACCAGGACTACAGTGGGTCTGCTCTGTGATGACCTACCAAACGATATTCTTCAAAACTTCGATTGACTCCGCTGTGGGTTTGCTCTGTTGTGGCCCATTACCTGTCAGCATGTCAAGAGTCAGCACTGTCTTTCTGTTGGAAGGACAACACTACTTCTTCAAGACTGTATGAAATTCCACTACTTCCGTGTGCATTTTCTTTTACTGCTCAGACTTTGAGAAAAACACTGCAATGTGATGAATGATCAAGACTGTCTTTATGGACTGTGAGAAAATTTTAGCTTTTGACCAACATTGTATCAATAAGTGTGTGCATTTGATTTCTTAGTTATTGTAATTATGAAAAAATTTTTTCAAATCTGTATTGGGCACTGCCCAACCCAATTTGTGAAATTTTTTGTGGGGAGCATGGGGGCTATGTAAGTAGGCTGTTTAGGTTTTTTTATTGGTAACGCCACCTCAGTATGAAAATCACCGGCTGTGCCGTGTGCAGTCTGTGGCTGCTTTGCATTGTTGTAATACTCGCCATTGTAGTGTTAGGCAGCTGGCTGTGAACAGCGCGTAGCGTTGGGCAGTTGGAGGTGAGCCGCCAGCAGTGGTGGATGTGGGGAGAGAGATGGCGGAATTTTGTAATTTGTCATGAACTGCTCTATATATGATATTAAGGTAAATACATTGTTTGTTCTCTATTAATATCTTTCATTTGCTAACTATCCCTATCAGTAGTTAGTGCGTTCCATAGTTTGAATCTTTTATTTAGCTGGCAGTAGTGGCGCTCGCTGTATTGCAGTAGCTTGAGCAGCGAAGATTTTTGGTGAGGTAAGTGATTTGTGAGACGTATAGGTTAATGTTAGTCAGGGCCATTCTCTTGTAGAGAATTTTGAAAGTCAGATTGCGTTGCGCTAACAAAATATTGTGTGTTGAAAGTCAGATTGCGTTACGCTAAAAAATATTGTGTGTCAGGTTAAAGCACAGTCGTGTAGAATTGTTCAAAGGGGACGTTTCACATCTATGGTCATCAGTCCCCTAGAACTTAGAACTACTTAAACCTAACTAACCTAAGGACAGCACACAACACCCAGCCATCACGAGGCAGAGAAAATCCCTGACCCCGCCGGGAATCGAACCCGGGAACCCGGGCGTGGGAAGCGAGAACGCTACCGCACGACCACGAGATGCGGGCAATTGGCAGTTTCCAGCGTGTAGTGCACACCACGACTTAACGAATCTTCACTGTATAGCGCACTTTGAGGAGTCTACGGCCGATCTCGTCACAGAACCTATGAAGCTTCTGGTTTAGACCTTCCACTCAGCTCGAGACTGAAGGGTCCTGGTTAGTCTTGAGAACGAAGCTGCAAATCGACAGTCGACTGTCACCTCACGAGTAAGAGTAGCTGAATTCACCACGTCTGCAGTCTCCAGAAAGAGCCGAGAATTGTCTCCGAACCCAGACACCGTCGTTGGTGACGACGTGAATGACGATCTGCACTGACTGCAACTTGTGCTGTCAATTGCTCGGGGGTGTCCTCTTCCACCGGGAGAACAATTCCTCCCCTGAACACACATTCGGTCTCTTTCTCTATAGTGATGTTGTTTCCCTAATAGGAGCCATCACGCACCTAAAACTGGAAGTGTATGCCACTAACAACCTCTTCTTTCCCGTCTGTGGGCGCGCTGACTGCAACAGAGAAGAGAGCGCTGCACTAGCAGGAGAGGCAAGGCAGGAGAGACGAGGCCCACTGTCTCTGCCACACTATGAACGGGAGGTAATGCCTCTAACATGTTCGTTAGAAATGTGGCGTTAGACTGTCAACCATTAGCCAGATACAACGTCGACATCTACGTCATACTCCGCAAGCCACTGACTAAGCTCTCCAGTCCTGTTCGATTCGCGAACAGCGCGTGGAGAGAGTGATTGTCGGTAAGCCTCTGTATTGGCTCTAACTTCTTGAATTTTCTCCTCGTGGTCATTACATGAGGCGTATGTGGGGGGAGTAATATGTTGTCCGACTCTTCCCGCAAACTGCTCTCTCGAAATTTCAATAGTAAATCTCCCGTGATGCATAACGTCTGCCAACGAAGTTTGTTGAGCATGTCCTCAATGCTCTCGCGCCAGATAAAAGATCCCATGACGAGACGCGCAGCTCTTCGTTAGATGTTATCTATCTTTCCTATCAGTCCTACATGGTAGGGATCCCAGATAGATGAAAAATGCTCAAGAATCGGTCGGACGAGCGCTTTATAAGCCATTTCCTTCGTGGTTTAGTTACATTTCCTTTGATTCTTCCTCTGAAGCTGAGCCTGGCATCTGCTTTTCCCACTCTTTGTTTTATGTGGTCATTCCACTTACGATCGCTCTGGATAGTTACTCCTAGATATTTTGCGGCAGATACTGTTTCCAGCGGTTTGTCTAGTGTAGCTGTAAGTAGTGGATTTCTTTTCCTATGCGAGCGCAATATGTTACAGTCATTTACGTTCAATATCAACTGCCAGAGTCTGCACCATTCATCAATTCTCGAGGTCATTTTACAAATTGTTACTATCTTCTGGCGTTGCTACTTTGTTACAGATAACTGCATCATTTGCGAGCAGCCTTACAAAGCATCCAACGCTTTCTACTAGATAATTTATCTATATTGTAAACAGCAATGGGCTTATTATGGAAATTATCTTTACATCTGTCGATTTTATTCCTTTAAGAGAGACGTGTTGAGTTTTGTCTGCAAGGAAGTCTTGAGTCCAGTCGCAAATCTGATCCGATACTCTATAAACTCATATTTTTTTCACTAAACGGCAATTCGGGACGGTGTCAAATGCCTTCCTGAAGTCAAGAAACACGGCTTCAATCTTCCATATGAAACAGTTCCAGATATGAACACTTTCCACCAGCCTCTATCAAGTTGCCTCTTGGTACCAGGTCGAGGTTTTCTGCGAACCACGACAGCAAAAAAGTATCTGGTGTTTCCGCCGCGCCTTCGCATCGTGAGACTGCTCTGCCACTGCATCACCAGCCAAATCTGTAGCAGTCAGGAGGATCTGGTCGACGATGAGCAATTCCTTCATCACAAACCCGCAACTGCCACATCCCAATGGTTGTGACCTTAAAATTTTCAACGGTCTCATAATTCAAAGTGAATCGGGCGACAGCAGCGCTTACAGTGACGAGAAGCTACACTAGAAAGTCAACTCATGCAAATGCTAATGCTCGGAAAAATACGCAGACGCTTATTGAAAGTTAATAAACACTACTCAAGACAGATAAATAAACAGTTACTATCTAAATCTTCACAGGAACACGTAAAACGAAGATTAGAAATTAACACTATTTACAGACACAGCGGCTGCTACTGGAGCTGTTGTAGACTCTGTTGATGGAGCTCTTCACAAGTTATTTGATCTACCCATCTAATCTTAAGCATTATTCTTTAGCACCACATTTGAAAAACTTTATGATCACCAGTCTTGGCGCTAATGTTCTGGATTAACTTCTTAACCCCTCCGCAGCGTCCCATGAAATGAAGGTCATCCATCCGTGGGTTGGGGACGTCAAACTCGGCGGGACACTTGCTACTACTCGAGAGGTGTAGGCAACGAGTTTCATCCTCTCTCTTCTCTCATCATAATCCAACACAAACATGACACCACACTAGACACACACCCGTTGCAGTCACCCAAACTTCACAGTTACACTTAAAACACAACACGCTCACGGGTGCGAATGGTGGAAGAGATCATTCCAATTCAGGTGGCTGAACCTGTTCTTCGTGGTATCCCAGTCACTCATGCCATATGACTTTACCTTACTGTCTCCTCGTCTTCATTGTTTATCGTCCATGTTTCAATACAGAAAAATAGTCTTTTTCAAAACTATTCATTCCATTTCACAACACTATATCTCCTACAGATATGAAGATAGAAACTTCGGGCGATTTTTAGCGTACATAAAGCATCAAACAACTTTTATTTTAAAAGTACCGTTTCACATGTATGCACGTACAACGTTGAGCTACTTTTTAAAATTACGTGTAGGACAACAGTTTTAATTCATTTCACACAAATTTCAATGTTCCCTCCATCACCCCGATGATATCAAACACGTTCCATACTTTTTCGAGCATGTCTGTCTCGTTCGTGGTTGACATCGTCATCTGCACTCCTAAGGAAGTACATTAGTTGTCGTTCTTGCCAATCTTCCTCACCTTCAAGACTTTCAACCCGGTATTACCACATACCTACTGCTGAGTTACGTTGGGATAATGTCTTCACATAAAATATTAATTTCAGGCAACCAGTAGAAGTATTGGTCCTGTAGTAGTATAACAAACCATGTGCAGTGCATTTGTTGTACCTTTATTCAAAAGCTATATGTAAACAATGTTATAAGACTGCTTTAGCCTGTTAACCATTAATGTATCACCTCTGAATTCATTAAAAACGGTCACGTATTCATTTCGTTCTGTCACCAAAGGGGTAAAAATTTTCCTCGATATTAAAACATTGTACTTGCATGTCTCACAAAAATTACACAGTGGTTTCTCTTTTTCAGGGATTCTCTATAAAGTTCAGTGATAGTGTTGGTACTGTTAAGTACTTATCCGTTGTCTACTCTTTTAAAATTAAGATTTCCAACTTCATTTAATTAATCGACCAGATTTGATTTGGAGCACGTCTACAGAGTACGACACCATCATTATTCTAATAAGCTATGTCTTTAGAGCTTATTGCTGGTTAAACGACGACGAACATTTTGCAGTGGCTCTGCCGACGTGTTTCCGCTTCATAATTTAAAAAAATATACTTTCAAAATCCCTATGAATCTATATCTCGAAACAGATACACTTCTTCTTGAAATTGTAAGGAAGAATGTTGTACATAGAGGATAGTGTACCTGGGAACGCACGATGTTTGTTGGTTGATACTTCAGTCTGGTGACTGATTTTAGAATCACATAAAGAAATGCGCATTAGAGACTACCGTAAGTAGTTACCATCATTTTCTACAGTATTAGTTGTTGTATTTTGCACAGCATTTGTATTTCGCTTTCTAAACAATTAAGTGTTGTATAATATATTAAAGCTATTTGCCATATATTGTTAATTCTTCAGGTACAGAATTTTGTGGAGAGTAAAATGTTATATATTATTAGAACTACTTGTATAACATGTGGACAGTTAAGCAATGCATCGTCTGTAGTGCACCATGTTGTAACCCGAAACAGAAGAAAGTCTTTTACCTGTCTCGAAAATGGAAATTTCCACAATAGCTTCTGTTTCAAAATGTATTGAATCTGTAACTCTTTTTTGATGGCACTTCTATTGAATTTTAGGTTAGGTTAGATTAGATTCAGATTTCGTTCCATAGACCCAAGAACGAGATGGGTGTAGAAGAAGTCAGAAATTATAATATAAAAAACATAAAACATCTGAATATAATACTCACTGCCTTGATCATTTGTCAGGAGATTGTCAAAATATCTGAATACATTACAGTAAACTGGAACTGCTAATATTTACAGAATTAATATACTGTCGGAATGAAGCATAGTTATGGACTTTTAATAAATTTATCACACATAAAATACCTTATCTCGACTGTTGTGACCAAGTGCTGCCAAAACTGAAAATTTTTAGCGTTAAGCTGGTCTAACAGTTCCTGCTAAGCCTTTCATTTACATAGAAGAAAGAGTTGCCTATCAAAAAGTCTTTCAAACGGTGCTTATCTAAAACCAAGTTTTTAACGATTTCTGACAATTTGTTGAAAATGTGTTTTACTGAATATTGGACCCGTTTTTGGACCAAGGTAAGTGATTTTAGGTCCATATGTAGATTGTTCTTATCCCTAATATTGATACCATGTATTGAGCTATTTTTTGGAAATAAAGATATATTACTTGCAACAAATTTAATTAAGGAATAAATATACGAGATAAAGTGGTTAGAATAAACAGTTTCTTGAACAGGTTTCAACATGGTGTTCTTGAATTTACACCACAAATTATTCTTATCACACGTTTTTGCACCCTAAAACCTTTTGCCCAGTTTGACGAGTTAACCCAGAATATGATCCCGTATGACATAATAGGGTGAAAGTAAGCGAAGTATGCAAGTTTTTTAATATCGATATCTTCTACCTCTGACATCATTCTCACTGCAAATACAGACTTGTTTAGGCGCTTCAGCAGTTCTTTGGTATGCTCTTCCCAACTGAATTTCTTATTGAGTTGTAATCCTAGAAATTTAACACTGTTAACCTCTTCGATCTGCATATCTTCGCATGTTATACACGTGCTGGAAGGAAATCTCTTACAGGTTCTGAACTGCATGTAGTGAGTCTTTTCGAAGTTTAATGACAGTGAATTAGCTTTAAACTATTTGTTAATGTTAGTGAAAATTTGATTAGCAGCCATTTCTAAACGTGTACTTGACTCGTTACTTATTGCAATGTTTGCATCATCTGCAAACAAAACAAACTGTGCATCCGGCAATGTAACAGACGAGAGGTCAATAACGTATACAAGAAAAAGGAACGGACACGAGATGGAACATGGAGGAGCACCACATGTAATCAGTTCCCAGTCAGACTGACTGCTCACTCCACAGGTATTTAGCGACGACATCCTTTGTTTCCTTTTAGTTAGATAAGACTCAAACCATTTCGCAGCACTGCCGGTGACACCATAATATTCTAATTCAGCTAAGAGAATGCTGTGATTCACCTTTTGACATGTCACAGAAAATGCCAGTGGCCTCTAATTTCTTAACTAAGGAATGAAGTACATTCTCACTGGTCGTGTAAATAGCTTTCTCTATATCAGCACCCTTAAGAAACCCAAACTACTACTTCTGACCATATCTCATTTGCAGTAAGATGCTTAAGGGGACTTCTGAACACAATCTTTTCAAATATTTTTGCGAAAAACCGGCAACGGTGAAACTGGTCTATAGTTTGATGGCATCTCTTTATCCCACTTCTTGTAAAGGGGCTTAACTGCAGCGAATTTTGGACAGTCTGGAAATGTTCCTCTGATATGAGATTGATTACACAAATAAGACAGAGCCCAACTTGCATGAGCACTCTTTGATCAACTTCGTTGATATGTCATCGTAACAACTAATATATTTAAATGCTACTTCTTTGGAAGACGTTTTGTCATTTCCATTTTACTGAAGTTAATTGTAAAGACTGGTCTCAGAAACTCCATTGCAGTGTTTACTGAACCTGATAACCACAAGCTGTCAGTAACAAAAACAAAGTAACTGTTTACGTGGTTTGCAACATTACGTGCACTTGTTACCAATGTCTCATTTATTTTTAGAGCTATCTGTTCCTCTTTCTTTTTGGGCCTACCTGTCTCTGTCTTCACTATATTTTATTTCACTTACTGATTGTTGGTGTATAGTAAAAGAATAATGTAACAGATTTTCGCGGCTGCAACGCTTTAAAATTTCAGTCGAATATTTATTTCCAGAAATATAATCATGTTGTACCTTGGAACATGATTTCATATTTAGAGAAACTTTAATTTTTCAGAGTAGTTTTTGTAATTTCAGGAAAAGACTGCAGCACATAAAAAGTGAACACCATCATTTAAAAATCGATTAAGAAAATATATTAAGCTTCTACTACAGGGCTGGCTATAGGCGAAAGTTTTAAAAGCGTATCAAGGTACAATAGTTTCTTAAATACATACAATTTTTCAAAATATTTTATTTTGCTTTCTCACTTTCAATAAATAACAAATCACTTTTAATGAATAATCTATCAGCAGTGGTTATAATAGCTAAATTTAACAATCTGAAATACAACTTTATTTACTTGTATCACAACTGCTACTGAAAAGCAACTCTAGCGAAACCGGTTACGAGTACAAAGGAATCACTGAATTTCAGTTTCGCAACAATAAATTAATAATATCCTCTGACGACATAGTTGGCGGAAGTCGACCTTCCTGTGATTGCAAACTGCTACTGCGCCTTCATACAATGACCAACTCTGTCCACTACCTCTTAAATACGCAGGAAGCAATCTCGTTCGGTAGACATGAAACATAAGAAAGCAAAGCGAAAAACCCGTTCTTAAGCTTCATAAAAATTTTTAAAACTATAAGATACGTATTATTTGTTCTCATTTCCAGGTGTTGCCGAGGCGGGAAAAATATGTCACATAGTTGTGGTTAGATGGGGAGGTTGAATAATTAATGAGGACGTTCTGACTCGATCTGGAGAAAAAACGAATTTGTGGCTCAACGTGGCTAAATGAAGGGATCAGGTGATACAACGACTAACGTAAACAACATAGACTAGCCAAGGCGCCGCCATATTTCACGCAAGGTGGAAACTGGCTGCCGCGTTTTGCCATGTCTTGTAGTACATTGATACTGATCATGTGGTGGCACAGAATCATAAGGTTCTGTTTGTTCCAGAACAACATTTTTTGCCTTTACTCGCGATTTTTCTTCATTCATTGCCCGCACAAGACGTTTCAACAAATAATTCTCAATATGAAATGCGTTTTTCATGCACTCTGGCATCTCGGGCGTGATGTTTGCGGTGTGCGAGTTGCTGCATTATTCTGGTACTGGGGAATTTACTATAACGTAATAATGCCCATTTGTGTATTTACCGATTTATCTTCCTCTGTGGCTAATGACGTATTTGTTTGTAACTTTTACTTCCAGCTATGCCGGCCGGTGTTGCCGAGCGGTTCTAGGCGCTACAGTCTGGAACCGCGCGACCGCTACGGTCGCAGGTTCGAATCCTGCCTCGGGCATGGATGTGTGTGATGTCCCTAGGTTAGTTAGGTTTAAGTAGTTCTAAGTTCTAGGGGACTGATGACCTCAGAAGTTAAGTCCCATAGCGCTCAGATCCATTTGAGCCATTTTGAGCTTCCAGCTATTACACCTTTGACTTGAATGACATTTCACTTGTTTCACGCTAGGAAGTTCTAGCTTACGTATTTATCAAATTAATATATTTATACTGGTCACTGGTACTTACAGAGAATGCAAGTGACAGTGGATATAAATAAATATTGTAAGACGTGATCCAATGCCTAATTATAGTTGCTTTTGACTAGAATTCCAGATAAATGATTTAGAGTTTTTTGATCTGATCAATCTCACTTCTGATAGCTTTATCCAAAATTCTTGAAAAATTAATGTATTCAAGAGTAGCATCACATATTTGTAAAAATGAAGTACTAACAATATGTCAATTTGGTTTTCAGAAAGGCTTTTCAACAGAAAATGCTGTATATGCTTTCACTGATCAAATATTAAATGCAATGAATAACCGAACATCACTCATTGGGATATTTTGTGATCTCTCAAAGGCTTTTGATTGTGTGAATCATGAAATTCTTCTAGAGAAGCTTAAGTATTATGGTATGAGTGGGACAGTGCACAAATGGTTTAATTCATACTTAACTGGAAGAATGCAGAAGGTTGAAATTAACAGTGTAGATAGTCTACAAAAACCAGCAGAGTCGTCTAACTGTGGAGGTATCAAGAATGGTGTTCCACAGGGTTCAGTCTTGGGTCCCTTATTGTTCTTAAAATCTATTAACGACTTGCCAGTCTATATTCATGAAGATGCAAAGTTAGTTCTTTTTGCTGTTGATACATATATAGTGATCACACCCAAGAAGCAAGAATCAGTTGAGGAAATTGCAAATAATGTCTTTCAGAAAATTATTAAGTGGTTCTCTACAAATGGATTCTTACCAAATTTTGAGAAAACACAGTTTATACAATTCTGTACAGTTTATGGCAAAACACCATTGATAAATGTAGACTACGAATGGAAGTCTGTTGCTAAGGTAGAATACTCAATATTTCTGGGTATGTGCATTAATGAGAAATTGAACTGGAAGGAACACACAGATAATCTGCTGAAACGGTTAGGTTCAGCTACTTATGCTATTAGGGTTATTGCAAATTTTGGTGATAAACATATCAGTAAAGTAGCCTACTATGCCTATTTTCATTCACTGCTTTCATATGGCATCATGTTCTGGGGCAATTCGTCATTAAGAGAGAAAGTATTCATTGCACAAAAGTGTGTAATCAGAATAAAAGCTGGAGCCCACCCCAGATCACCTTGCAGACATTTATTTAAGGAACTCGGGATATTGACTTTACCTTCGCAATACATATATTCACTTATGAAATTTGTCATTAATAACCCATCCCAATTCAAAAATAACAGCGAAGTGCATAGCTACAACATTAGAAGAAAGGATAATCTTTACTATTCTGGATTAAATCTCACTTTGGCACAGAAAAGGGTGAATTATGCTGCCACCAACCAACATTTGAAAGCAAATTAAAAGAATTTCTGAATGACAACTCCTTCTACTCAATAGATTAATTCTTAGATATGAAGTAGTAACTGTAAAAAAAAAAAACAAAAAACAAAAAACAAAAATAGATTATTTTGTGAAAAGAAAACTTATGTTAAAGTGACACGTTCTACATCATTACGAAATATCCTATTCATGATCTATGGAACAAGGATTAATGTATGTATGTATGATCTAACATAATGATTTTTATGTGGCTTTCGACGGTTTTACTGGAATATAGGACAGTCAAATTTCATGTCAAATTGCATCAGGATATTTGTTTCTCGGAAAAATGAAAGTACCAAAACCGCTAAGAGAGGAGTATGTATAACTATACTGAGGATGCCGCCACTTGTTCCACACTTACAGTGGTTACCCATCGTTATGATAGCTCACTGTTTTGCAAAGGAATGCTGTACAAAAAAAAAGCACGGATAAATGCGAATAGCACTCGCGCACCGAGGAGTCCGCACAAACTTAACCATATACATAGATAGCTCATCCACCTCGGAAATCGAGAATTACGACGATTTATGCCTGCTATCGATATCGGTACTGGGAAGATATCAAAATATGTCACATAAACGGCCGGATCTTTTGACCGAATTGACGTAGAAACTTAAACTTTTTGCATAGTCAAGGGACGAAAACTTTAGTATGTGACATAAATTTAAACTTGATATGATGGCTAAAGAAAGGGGTCTTAACAGATGGACGGACAGGCAGACGGATAACAAATGACAAAAATTGTTTTGTTTGTGTGGTATAGTTACAAGTTATTAATTTTCGGACGTTTTTCTTTATTTGTGCTGTGAAACCTTGCTTCTTGTCAAGTTTCATGATTCTAGGCGAACGGAAGTGCCCTGTACGTTTTAACGAGCGAATTTACTAGTGTCAAAACGTATCACGTAAATGGTCAGATCTTTTGACTGTACTGACTTAAAGCTTAATTTTTTTATACCGACAAGGGGCTATAAACCTTAGCACGTGACATTAATTTCATCTTGATTCGTCTACTCGTCTTAACAGCGACACAGACCTATAAATAAAGATTAACTTCATTAGAGTATATATACGTATGTAGTCTATACACCTATTCTAGTTATTGTTTGACTTGTAATTTTACTTTGGACAAACAGATGTATTGTCGATGCATTGAGACACACTAAATGCAAATAGAGAGGTGTACTTTACTAAAGTCATCTGCCTGAAATCCCAAATAACCACGATGATCCAGAAAATACGATGCAGAAATTTAGCAAATACGACAGTTACATACAAGAAATGTTAGAAGTGAAAATATACCGATATTTAGATAAAGTACAACACTGCAACACTTCCGTTACTACGGTTAATACAGTTGTACACAGTTTATATTTCGATCAAAAAAGCACACGATTTTCCAGCATCTGTTGGACCTGCCCAACTTAAATATTTGATAGGCCCGACGCTGAGAGACGCGTGCAATAATTAAAGTAACATAGTTTTTCCTCTGCCAATTTCGTTGGACATCGTACAACATTCCTGCTTTAGCCCCTACAGTTTCATGAAGTTCCGATAAGGTAGCGGTGTTATACGAAACCTTCACAATGGCGTCTGTAACGGACGTGCGTTCCAAGCAGAGAGCTGTCACTGATTTTTTTTTGGCGGGAAACCAGAGCATCGCGAGTATTACAGGAGCTTGCAGAATGTCAACGGAGAACCGGCAGTGAACAAAAGCACGGTGAGTCGTTGGGCGAGGCGTCAGTCATCATTGCAACAGATTTGCACAAACCTCTCCGGTCTCCCGCGTACCGGCCAGCGGCACACGGCTGAGGATCCTGCAATGTTGGAATGTGCGTACACTCTCATTCGAGGTGATCGTCGCCAGAAAAATGCAAACGGACTTTCCTTCTCCATGACAACGCATGGCCTCACACAAGTCTGCTCACCAGGGAGGAGCCCACAAAAAACCATTGAACCGTTCTTCCTCATCCACCCTACTCCCTGGATCTCGCACCTTCCGACTTCCCATCTGTTTGGCGAAGGATGCACTCTGCAGGAAGCTGTACGCGGATGATGTTATTCAAGCAGCAAGACGTAGGTTCTGACGTCGACCAGTAGAGCATATAGGTCCTCCCAGTAAGGTGGCGCAAGGCAGCCTCATTGAACGGAGATTATGTTGAAAATAGGGTTTTGTAGGCAAAAGAGTGGGGAATAATACGATGTACTGGATCCTGAATAAAACCAACCTAGTTTCATAAAAAAGTGTTGACTTACATATTGAATATCCCTCGTACAAAATACAGCGGCCAGACTTGTTTGTTGCTGCCACCCAGAGCATTGTAACTCGTAAATAGTCTATGTTGATTATATACCTTTCTGGCCTCCGAAGCGTCAGGGGATCGTTGGTAGTGGAGGAAGTATGGGGGGTAAAAATCACAGAGGGACATCAAGACTTGAATACTGTAGGTGCGTTCAGATTGATGTAGGATGCAGTAGTCACAAAGAGTTGAAGAGGCTTCCACAGGATAAATTATTGCGGACGCATCAGACCAATCTTTGTACTGAAGACCACAACTACAACAGTCCACATTTTGTGACACGGTACTATCCCTCCTCCCTAAAGAGTTCATAGGCTCCCTGCTCCTCCCTGATCCACACCAACATCAGCAATATCAGTGGACTAGGAGCCATAAATGCTTCGTATGAATCCACATCCATTGCCACTACCTCGAGAAACAGCATGTGCAGCAACAGCGGTCCTGTAGGCAACTCCACCAGCCTAGAACCACCCAACAACACAGACACAGGACCAACACAGTCTCCCACATACAGCCCCACAATCGCCATCTACTGTCAAGAATACCCAAAAATGCCTACAGCGCCAGACTGTGGACCAAATCTTTGAACCCAAGAAAACACAGACTGGTGCCCTTAAACCCAACCAGTACCCTTCTAACGTCCCTCACTCCCTCACATACGCTAAGACGCCCCAGCTCTGCCTAGAGCTGCGGCAGGCGCGCCCCTACGTCATGCTTCCTGTGGCTCTTCACGTCTGACTGGCGACCTCAACATCCGGCGCGTTTGCTGCAGCTGGCTGGTCTGGGATTCGTGCTTGATTCCGTCATCTATATAACTGCCACACATTCCTCCTCTTCTGATGTTAAGTTCTTCCTGCTGTGTCCTTTCCTCTTACTGATTGCACGGCACCATTGCCTCTTCCTCAAAGCTGCACATACAGCCAGCTGGTTCGAGGTCTTAGCTAAATTCACTGGCTTTGCATCATTCATCTTCCAGGATGCACACTTATCCTTTTGTCGATAACCCTTGATACTGAGAGTTTTGACAAATTATTTGATGTTGTTGTGGTCTTCAGTATGAAGGCTAGTGTGATATAACTCTTCACGCTAGTCTATCCCAGGCAAGTACTTTTATCTCTGCAGTATTACCACAAAAAGTTCATAGCCTCTTGATGCAGCGTTAACGCCCTAACAGCTACACTGTGTGCAATAATGTGAGCACCTGTCAAAAGCGTCAATAACCACCTTTTACCTCGCGGACCGCTGCGATTCGTACAGAAAGAGAGTCAACAAGGTTCTGGAAGGTACCGATAGGGCTGTGGACTCATACCAACTCTAGTGCCGTGGTCAGCTGCGTTAGGTTTGTCGGTTGAGAATCCATGGCGATAACAACCCGATCGAGGTTGTATCACAGATTCTTGATTCGGTTAAAATCCGGGGAATTTGGTGGCCAGCGGAGTACGCTACACTCATACTGGTGCCCTTCGAACCACGCACGTTCCCTGCGATCTGCAAGACACTTCACATTGTCCTGCTGGTAGAGCCATCATGCCGAGGAAAAACAAACAGCATGTAGGGGTGGACATAGTCACCAAGTATAGAAGTATACTTATGTTGATCCATTGTGTCTTTCGGAATGAGGAGATCACCCAGGAAATGCCATGAAAACCTTCGCCAGACCATAACCCCCCTACTTCAACCTGGACCTTCCAACGATTGTTGTAGGGTGTTTGGTTTTAGACGTTTCACGCCGTACACGCCAACGGCCATCTATCCGATGGAGTTTAAAATGTGATTCATCTCGAAAGGGTACGTGTCGCCACCCAGTGGTCGTATAGTTTGTTATTGGAATGCAAATTCCAGCCTTCGCCGCTGCTGAACGGCAGTCAGCATGGGTGCTTGAACCAGGCGCCTGCTGCGGAGGCCCACAGACAGCAACTTTCGCTGAAGAGTCGTTGAGGAAACACTGTTGGTATCTCCTTGGACCATCTGGGCGCTCAGTTGCTCGACAGCTGCACTTCCATTCGCCCGTACACATCCCCGCAGCCGTTGTTCACTCCAGTTATCTATGGCTTGTGGTGCACCACAGTAGCCTCGGCGCCGGTTTTGGACAGCGCCATTTTGCCACGCACGGTATCCTTTAAACACAGCGACACGCGAACAATTTACAAACTTTTTGAAAATGCTTCCACCCGTTACCCGAAAGCCAATAATGATACCCTTTTGGACCTCCCTCTTATCCAATCTAATCCTCAGCATTCTTTTTTGGTACCACATATCCGTACTGTTTATCGTCCATTTTCCACTTTCTTACCTTGTTTTGTTTTTATTCTTTTTCTTTGATTTATACTCATTTTCAAGAAACTAGCAATTCCAAGACCTTTGCCCTCTCTGACAGAAGTGCAATGTCATCGGCAAACTTTAAATTCTTATTACCCCTTCCACAACTTTAATTCCTTCCCCTTGGTTTCCTTTTCTTCTTCCATTTTTGCACAGTTTGAATAACATGGAGGATATGCTCCAACCCTGTCTCACTCCGTTCACAACTAGTGTCCCCGTGTCACTTTCGTTAATTCTTGTGACTGCATATATGAATGGATGGTTTCGCGGCGATATGAATTAATAAAATTTTATCGGGCTTCCAACCGCATCAGGTGGTTAAAATCCCACGAGCTTTCGACCAAGCTCTCCTCAGTCATTGTCAAGTGGTAAGCACACGAGAGGTGCTTACGCCTTCGCTATCCAGAAAAATCAACCATGGCAGGACACGCCTTAGAAAATGGACACCGAATTCTGTTCGACGAGCCGCGCAGGATTACCCGAGCGATCTAGGGCGCTGCAGTCATGGACTGTGCGGTTGGTCCCGGCGGAGGTTCGAGTCCTCCCTCGGGCACGGGTGTCTGTGTTTGTCCTTAGGATAATTTAGGTTAAGTAGTGTGTAAGCTTAGGGACTGATGACCTTAGCAGTTAAGTCCCATGAGATTTCACACATTTTTCTATTCGACGAAACGTCTGTCGTTATGAGGACGAAGGGATTTTGGGATAGCGTCATAAAAGAAGCTATTGAAATAAAAACCTCTGAAAACACCATCAACAAGGACGACGGTTTGCAGCTCAGTACAGCCTGGGACCCGGCCATCGCGAGGTTAAAACGGGCGCGACGGACGCGGGATGAAAACATTACCATATATGGTGAGGAAGAGAGCACCAGTGACGTCACAGCCAGCAGTGCGGCTATATAAAGACGCGGCCACGGCGACACAGCAGTCAGTCTTACCAACTGACAATGACTGAGGAGAGCTCGGTCGAAAGGTCGTGAGATTTTAGCCACCTGACGCGGCTGGAAGCCCGAGAAAATTTTATTAATTCCTGTGACTGCAGTCTAGTTTCTGTACAAGTTGAAACTAGCCTGTCATTTGCTGCATTTTTTTTCCTGATAACTGCAGAATTTCAAAGAGTGTATTCCAGTGATGAATAATTTAATTAATTTTGCAGTATTAGTTTCAGGCAAACTGTTTGAATAGTGGTGAGATCGGTAGGTAGCGCCACGGTCTCCGCTAGAAAATCTTTGCCTTAGGAGGGCGTGGTTCGCGTGGAGATCGGAGGCGCGAGGGCAGTGACAGTGAGACCAAGCAGGTGAAACATTCTCTCGGGGTGAGGCGGCCGAGTTGGAACCTGGCTGCAAAGGCGAGTAGCGTGCCAGCAGTTGCGACCTAGTACAGGTTTGGCAGTTAAAAGTCATCGGCTATGAGCGTAGCTACGATATCAGGAAGAGACACTCAGGGGGGGTTCCTGGATTGCGAACCATTGTTACCTCGTTTGCCGCTGGCTGCAAACCACTGGACGTGTAGAACGCATACTGAGGGAGGGGGCGTGCTGCGTGCTTTAGCGACCGACCGGACCTGCAAGCGGACGGCGGACCGCCGCCGTGTTGATGTTGGTGTCTGCTCCAAGCCGTCCTTTCTGGACCCTTGTACGGATATGAGTGGTGAGCTTCCGGTTTGGTTTATCGGATGCGCGTGAGCCGAGCTTCGGCAGTATCCACAGCTATAACTGCAATTCCCTGTACCAGTACTGAAACTGTTAAGTTCGGTAGTTTTACGGTTGTTTGTTCGACGTTCACGTCCGGTTCCTCCCTCTTCTGTCTCTAGGCAGGAAAGTTGCTTGTGCACTCCTACAAAACTGATGAATGTGTTTCTCTCTTTAATGCTCCAATCTGAGTGTTATTTGCGAAGTTCGGTCTCAACGTCCTAGTTGGCTGCTGTAAGACGTCGGATTTGTGGCGGCGCGCATTTATATATTAAGTGGGTTCATTTCACGTGCCACTCTCTGCATGTACTATTACTGTAACGCACAAGTTCATCTATTTTCTTACTGGGTGTTTATACTAACAAGTTTGACTGTGTTTTTTTATTGTTTTTAAGGAGGGGGCCACTTAATTATTAAGTCTCTTTCTCAGTGAGGACTATATTTTTCGTTTGTGACTACTATCTTGCACGCGGCTGCAATGCTATACAATAGGTTATTTTTCATCTGATGTTAATCAGGTGTTGGTTTGCTAACCGAAATCGTTAAATTGGGGTTTAGTGTTCTGCTTCGCGTGGCGGTTACTTGTTACCCCTCGCCCACGTGGCGTAAATTTGGTATAATTTGTGGTTGTCCGTCGAACTTCCGCTCGGTAACTGTATTTGAAACTGCTTTTAGATTTTGGCCGCCCTACAAGTTTCATTGATTTAACTCCGTTAACTCATTGAAAAATTATTTACGTGTTTTTCTTTTTGCTGCAATTTTGACTGTCGTGCGGCGGCCTTCGGTCTATAGAATACAATTCCAGTACAAAATTCTGTATTTCTCTGTTAATTAGACTACCATTCGCATTTATTGTGGTGCGACTTGACTAAAATGTGCCTGGCTGCTAGAGTAGGGGCAGCCTCCGAAAGCGGAGCGAAGTCCGTGCTCGATCGAACGGCCAGCCGGTTGCGGCAGGTCCTGCACCATTTAATCTTTCAAAGCCAACTACGCCTTGAGAAGATAGGGCTGTGTAGCACTTCATAATGTTTGTTTGTGTCTTAATCATTGCGCGCCTACTGCAGCTCTTCTTTTAATTTTTATTATTCCTAGCTCATGTAAATTGTTGAAATGTTAACCAGCTAATTTGCCGATTGAGTAATTACTAGATTTATTTACTTGAATTTGTTTATGCAAGTGTGGCTCGGCCAACTGAATAGTTACTAGTATTACTTGTTGTAATGCACTGTCGGTTTTTGAACTGGCCAAACACTAGGACATTTAAGGTATGTTAATTTCATGAAGGCTCTCACTGACTATAAGTATCATTCAAGACGCAATATTTAACATCAATTTCGTGTGGTTATTTTTCTTGCTTGCCTTGCGCACCTCTGCTATTTGGCGGTATAGTGATTTTCTTATACTGTACTTATTTGCGGATTATACACTACTGGCCATAAAAAATTGCTACACCACGAAGATGACGTGCTACAGACGCGAAATTTAACCGACAGGAAGAAGACGCTGTGATATGCAAATGAGTTAGCTTTTCAGAGCATTCACACGAGGTTGGCGCCGGTGGCGACATCTGCAACGTGCCGACATGAGGAAAGTTTCCAACAGATTTCTCATTCACAAACAGCAGCTAACCGGCGTTGCCTGGTGAAACGTTGTTGTGATGCCTCGTGTAAGGAGGAGAAATGCGTAACATCACGTTTCCGACTCTGATAAAGGTCGGATTGTAGCCTATCGCGATTGCGGTTTATCGTATCGCGACACTGCTGCTTGCGTTGGTCGAGATCCAATGACTGTTAGCAGAATATGGAATCGGTGGGTTCAGGAGGGTAATACGGAACGCCGTGCTGGAGCCCAACGGCCTCGTATCACTAGCAGTCGAGATGACAGGCATCTTACCCGCATGGCTGTAACTGATCGTGCAGCCACGTCTCCATCCCTGAGTCAACAGATGGGGACGTTTGCAAGACAACAACCATCCGCACGAACAGTTCGACGACGTTTTTAGCAGCATGGACTATCAGCTCTGAGACCATGGCTGCGGTTACCTTTGACGCTGCATCACAGACAGGAGCGCCTGCGATGGTGTATTCAACGACGAACCTGGGTGCACGAATGGCAAAACGTCATTTTTTCGGATGAATCCAGGTTCTGTTTACCATCACGCCGGGTGATACGCCAGTATGGCGATGACGAATACACACTTCCAGTGTGAGTTCACCGCGATGTCGCCAAACACGGATGCGCGGCTCTACCCTTCATTCGATCCCTGCGAAACCCTACATTTCAGCAGGATAACTAACCTAAGGACATCACAGAACACCCAGTCATCACGAGGCAGAGAAAATCCCTGACCCCGCCGGGAATCTAACACGGGAACCCGGGCGCGGGAAGCGAGAAAGCTGCCGCACGACCACGAGCTGCGGACACTGGCACTTCGCCATATGTAAACAGGAAGACGCAACTCTCAATAGTTTTCGAAAAATGTAGTTTGAAAAATTTTAGGCGTGCTTATATACTTTGTATGGTCGCTGGTATTCAAAGAGTCCGGAGCCGCGCGAGTAAGCGCCTAGTTTCATACACGTGCGATTCTTGGATCGAATCTCGCCGTCGGTACTGTTTTTGCTTAACATCCCCACGTAAAGTTTTAAAGATGGAGATGGTCTTCCAACGTGCAGTATGAAAGTAATCGCTCCTAAAGGTACACCTATGGTGCAGCCTTGCGACGTTAATCTTTACACGCAGGTTATCAACCTTATAAAACGACTACAAAACTGCGCGTACACCATTGAACAGAATAAAGAGAGAATTTTTAGTGAAGACTGCACTAACATTCACTGGTACATCAGCTGTCTGCACTAGTATTCGGTGATATGCTTCGACAGGCATGGTACGACGCGAAATTGTGTGAAGGACGAGAACGTTTTATGAATGTAAACCAAGTTTCTTTTGCAAGAGACGCATTGAAAAGCCACGCACATGCCACAGTTCGGCGTTCATTTCATGCGCTGAAGTCGTAATAATTATTGTTTTCCGTGTTCCTACGACCAGTGTCGTCCTGATTCGTGCAGTACTCCACAGATTACACACCATATTTATCACACACGTAGATACAGTAATATAAATAAAATTACTATACTGATTTTGCTGTAAGTTCTTCTGTATCATCTGTTTACTTCCAGTCTCCTTACGAAATAAGATAATGAACATAATACATGATTCGTTAGATACTGATGATTTGCACAATCATAATAAATCTGTCTTTAGAATTACGTGGTAATGAAAAACCGTACTAGCAACGAGAATCAGTCCAGAGATCTCGCGCTTATGAATCTAAGCGCTTATTCAAGCGGCTACAGACTTCTTGAATACTAGCGATTGTTCAAGAATACAAGTACGCCTAAAATTTTCCAACTCGATATTCTCGAAAACGGTCGAGAATTGCATCTTCCTGTTTACGTAATATGTAATTTGTTGAGGTCCTACTCGTTTCCTACACACCATGTGAATAGGACTAAAATCACCGAGAGGAAGTTCGTACACTCTCCTTGTGAGTTCCCATTGCTGGCAACAGGCCGTCGTTGGCTGCTACACAGACGGGAACAGAAACTGTTCACCCGTGAAAACCTTAATAAAACGCCATCACAATGATATTCTAGCATTTTTATGTCTGAGGTGTATGTTGATTAACATATCATCCTCATGCTAGCTCAGAAACGATACGTTGCACATACTAGCGAGATATTGTGAACCTGATGCATGGAAGAGTAAAATGACTTATGAATTATAGTACATAGTCTAACTTGTATCACCCATCTTACAATGACTAAAATTACTGTGGAAGGTAAAGAGTACGTACGCTGTGCAACAGAATTAAAGAAAATTTTTTTTCGAAACCCTGTAATTGTCTCCTATTGAGACGCTGAAGTCTGAAATTTGGTTCAAAGGCGCTTACAGCCCTCCTATGTACTGGTGCAAAAGCGTGGCGCCCAGCGGCGTCAACCTCGGGCTCGGCAAGGTGTCGGCAGATGCGAAAAAAAGAAAGGCCAGAGCTCAGAAGTTCATGTGAGGTGCAAGGTGGGTTACTGATATTACATTGGCACCAAATTTCACCAAAATTCTGCCCAATGTGACGGTGGACGTGTCAGACAATGGGAAGGACGTTACACCTCCTCTTACCCACATTTGACTCTTTATTTTGTAGCCTCTGGAGGTCAGAACCGTGACATTCAGCTTTGAAATCACATGGTTTTTTTATGAGTGGCATTGAAAAACATTTTAGACACAAAGCCGCTCAGAATCAACACAAAAAGGTCCAAGGAGGTGTCATAAAGATCGTCAGTGAAACCATCCCTTCCCTTGAGGTGTTGATTCCTACATATTTCGCAGTCGAAAACGATTGTTTGCAGTGTGATGGGAAGAGGAATACGTTCTTGAGAACCTCTGACACTACTGATACCACCCCCCACCCAGACAATTCAATCCTTCTGTAAAGACATTATGAGACTGCAGCAACCACTTGAGCGTAATCTGACCCCTCTGGAAGTGTAAAACGACCATAGCTTTTAGTTTGGTAAACAGGGTGAAACCATCAGGGACTGTTCAAAACCATTCGACAAATTAGAACGAAATCCGAAGTAGCAAAGGGTGCTTATGCTTTTTCAGAGCTCCTGTTTCATGGCCTCTTGGGGCACGATAACGGTGGAGGATGAGGTGCGACGTTGACACAAGTGTGAATTAAGAATCAAACGGAAACTTCCAGTCTGGCAACACCGTCAATGCCACCTGCATAGTTTAAAGCGGTACCTGTACGTAGATTTAGCACTCAATCACCTGAGTGGCACCTCGCTGCTACTCTAGCGCCTCACTATGTGATTAAAAGTATCCGGACACCTGACTGAAAATGACTGACAAGTTCATAGCGCCCTCCATCGGTAATGCTGGAATTCAATATGGTGTTGGCCCACCCTTAGCCCTGATGACAGCTTCCACTCTCGCACGTATACGTTCAATCAGGTGCTGGAAAGTTTCTTGGGGAATGGTAGTCCATTCTTCACGGAGTACTGCACTGAGGAGAGATATCGATGTCGGTCGGTGAAGCCTGGAACGAAGTCGGCGTTCCAAAACATCCCAAAGATGTTCTATAGGATTCAGGTCAGGACTCTGTGGAGGCCAGTCCATCACAGGGATTTATTGTCGTGTAACTACTCCGCCACAGGCCGTGTATTCTGAAGCAACAAGGCGCTTAAAACGTCAATGTAGGCTTGTGCTGTGATAGTGCCACGCAGAAGAACAAGGGGTGCAAGCCCACTCCATGAAAAACACGACCACGTCGTAACCCCACTGCCTCCGAATTTTACTGTTGGCACTACACTCGCTGGCAAGTGACGTTCACCGAGCATTCGCCATACCCCCGCCCTGCCATCGGATCGCCACAATGTGTACCGTGATTGATCACTCCACAGAACGTTTTTCCACTGTTCAATCGTCCAATGCTTACGCTCCTTACACCAAGCGAGGTGTCGTTTGGAATTTACCGGCGTGATGTGTGGCTTATGAGCAGCCGCTCGGCCATGAAAGGCAAGTTTTCTCACCTCCCGCCTAACAGTGATATTACTTGCAGTGGATCCTGATGCAGTTTGGAATTCCCATGTGATGGTCCGGATAGATGTCTGCCTATTACACATTACGACCCTCTTCAACTATTGGCGGTCACTGTCAATCAACAGACGAGATCGGTCTGTGTGCTTTTGTTCTGTACGTGTCCCTTCACGTTTCCACTTCACTATCACCACGGAAACAGTGGACCAAGGGCTGTTTAGGAGTGTGGAAATCTCGCGTACAGACGTATGACACAAGCGACACCCAATCACCTGATCACGTTCGATGTCTGTGAGTTACGCGGAGCACCCCATTTTGCTCTCTCACGATGTCTAATGACTACTGAGGTCTCTGATGCTGAGTACCTGTCAGTAGGTGGCAGCACAGGGCACCTAATATGAAAGACGTGTGTTTTTTGGGCTGTCCGGATACTTTTTATCACATAGTGTAGGTGAATTGGTGGCTAAGTCTATACATTTTTAAGGTGAGCAAAAAAAGTGTGTAGGTGCCACTGAGGGTTGGCGGTGAGGGTGTTACCGTATCTTTGCCATTTTATTCACGCATGTGTCAATGTTGCCTCTCCTCATACTTAATCACACTACAGGAGGGCCGAAATAGGAGGGCTGAAAAAGCATATATACCCTTTGCTGCTTCGGATCACGTTCGGATCTCATCGAATGGTTTTGAACGGTCCCTAGTGTTTCCGCCCTGTTTGCCAGATTAAAACTTGTGGTCGTGCTACACTGCAAAGTGGTCCTTATAGTAGGATTGAATGCTTCGGGAGGTGGGAAGGGGTATCACCGGTGTAAAACGTTGTCGAGAACGTTATCCTTGTGTCATCGGACTGCGAACAATGCCAGCAGGGAAGGGATGGTTTCATTGACGTCCCTTATGTCACCCTTCTGAGGCTTATTCTTTTGGTTCTGAGCAGCGGTGAGTCTGAAATGTTTACCTTCTCCACCCATAGGACACCGAGTGGTTTGAAAGCTGAACATCGCATTTCCGACCTCAATCGCAGAGGCGTCCGGAGGTGGTGTGAGATATAAGTAAAACGGGATGTGACGACCTTCCCATTGTGTGGCACGTCTGTGGTTTTGTTTGGGCACAATTATGGTGCAATTTGGTACTAATGTGACGTCATTAACCACATTAAACCTCACACGAACGTCTGAGCTCTGGCCTTTTTCTCGTATGTGTCGACACCTTGATGTCTGAAGCGTCGCCGAGTCTGAGGGTGACGTCACAGGGCGCCACGCTTTCATACTCGTTCCGTTACAAAGGAAGGTTTTCGGCACCTTTGAGCTAAATTTCAAACTTACGCGCCCCAACAGAAGGCGAAACAAAAACCAAAGCTCACTTTTAAAAAACCATCGACTCTTTGCTTTATCGTGCTTAGCTTTTTGGCTGTCATTTGTTTAGTTAATGGACTGTACGAAATGAGTAATATAATGAAGAATGGGAATACTTGTTAGCTACATTTTTTTGTTGGAACTTTTCCAAGTCTGGTTAGTTTGGGATCCTGACCGTAACAAGAATAATACAGCAGGTTGAATACTACGGGTTCATCATATACAACACGACTGACTGACAGCGACCCGATCCGTAGTGGTGACTGACCAATTACGCTCAAGGACAAAAGAACCCTGTGGATTGAACAGGTACACGTCGTGTCTATGAGAGATATATCTGACTTTTTATTTCGTATTTAATTGAGAAATTTCGTGATGTGACTAATTACAGTTAAAAATAACTGATTTTTTAACTTGCTGAACCTGTTTTAAAAAAGTGCGTTGGCTAGTTTATTTTTTGAGAAAGATCGCTGTTGTGTGAGGATGAGAGCAGCTTCTAACATACTTGCTGTGTGAACAGTTGTTTACATCTATTGTCGATCGCTGTAGATGCTTCAGTTGATAATAAGTGGGAAATGGATAAATGATCAATTGGAGTCAATAAAATACCTTCAAGAAAGGTGGACGAAGTTTATTTTCCATTTTGGGAGGATTCTGAATATTCTTAATACCCACACAAGTAATCAAAAGAATGAATAATCGGAATCTTTTCCTAAGTTTATATTGATGAATAGGAACATACAAACAAATATTGCCTGTTTATCAATCATTGTAGAAATTAAGAGAAGCTGTCCAGCAAAAATGATTTAGTAACAACTATATTGGATTTTCGGCCACACCTGTGGATGCATCGAAGTAAATGACAGATAAATGTGTTGCGTACGGTTATTATCTATTTGTTCCATAGCGTTTTTGAAGAGTTTTACTTTATTAAGGGTGTTGCGTATTCTGTGGAGTTTCTGCGAGATGTTACGTAAAGTCTCTGTAGATATTACAACGAATATTTTCTGTTCTTAGCTGTCAGTTTAGAGGCTACTATAAATATGAATTGAGGAGCACGCTGAAAGAAGTCTAGTATACAACAAGTCTTCTACAGAAACCGAGCGAGGTGGCGCAGTGGTTAGCACACTAGACTCGCATTCGGGAGGACGACGGTTCAATCCCGTCTCCGGCCATCCTGATTTAGGTTTTCTGTGATTTCCCTAAATCGTTTCAGGCAAATGCCGGGATGGTTCCTTTGAAAGGGCACGGCCGATTTCCTTCCCAATCCTTCCCTAACCCGAGCTTGCGCTCCGTCTCTAATGACCTCGTTGTCGACGGGACGTTAAACACTAACCACCACCACAGAACTGTAAGAGTCACATTTTTTTCTGTCCTTTACCTGTTAATAGAAAACCAATATGTTATTTTAGTGTCAGTTAAATTTATCTACAGTTCGGTGTCTTTCGTGGACTTAATTATGATACTTGCATAGTCACGACCCTGTAAATGTATATTCTGAGGAGGCCATGCAGGCAACGAATAAACAAGCATCTGTATGAGAGTTTACAGTGATCGGTCATGCAATTTCTTCTTTATCAACAAAGTATCTCCTAGCTTACAGGTTCACTTTTAGCGGTAAAAATTAATTAACGTAAGTAACTGTAGACGGCATGTTGAATCTACCGTACACACGCCTATCTCTTGACATACACTGCAGAGATCAGAGGGGAGTTCTTTTCTTTGAAAATTTTTCTTCCGCATTACCCATGACGTCAGTACAGATAGTGTGTGAGTTGCAGCAATCACGAAACTACAGAACGGAGGCACATCAAAGGGTAAATATGCGCGAGAGGTCATTTTCTCCTAAAAGTTTAACAGTTAAGAAAATGATGACTGTTAGGCATCACAAATCACACGATACCTCTCTTACGCGATACATTTTCCATCCAACCGCGTAATACCTCTTACGCATGAAACTGTACATACATACATATATACATACATTAATCCTTGTTACATAGATCATAAATACGACATTTTGTAATGATGTGAAATGTGTCACTTTAACATAAATTTTCTTTACATCTGTGGCGAGGATATTTAAAGGAAGCAAGGAAGCAGAAAGATATCAATGAAGTATTACTCACTTTCGAATGTTAGTTCACCGAGTTCTCTTTTTTTAAATTTCTTTATACTTAAAATCTAATTTCGAAGTTTCTATATACCGTTATGTAATTGATCTGAAACCTACCAATGTCTCTAAATATCTTTCACGTATTCTTTCATGATTCTTAAACTAATTGTTTGAAGTGATTAAATTGTACTCTGTGCAAAATTTAACTTTGTCCTTAAGTTCCTTTTTCTCCATTTCATACTCTGTTCTTTTTCTTCATTTTCCCACTTTCGAATGTAGCTCCCCAATCACAATTTGTTTTCATCTTCCTTGTTGTTGTTGTAGTCTTCAGTCCAAAGACTGGTCTGATGCAGCTGTCGATCCTGCTCTATGCGGTGCAGGGCTCCTCATCTCCGAATATCTTCTGCAACCTATATCCTTCTGAATCTACTTACTATGTTTATCTCTTGGTCTCCGATTTTTACCCCGGCACTTCCATCCAATATGAAGCTGGCGTCCTATCAACTGATCCCTTCTTTAGTCAACCCACAAATAACTTGCCTCCCCAATTCCATTCAGTATCTCGTCATTAGTTTCGTGATCTACCCGTCCAATCCTCAGCATTATTCTGTAGCACCACGAAGCTTCTATTCTCTTCTTGTCTAAACCGTTTATCGTCCACGTTTCACTTTCATACATGGTTACACTCCACATTAATTCCTTAAATCTAATGTATATCCGATGTTAACAAATTATCTTCTTCAGAAACGTTTTTCTTGCCATTGCTAGTCTACAGTTCATATTCTACTTCGGCTATCATCAGTTTCTTTGCTGCCCAAACTGTAAAACACATCTACTACTTTAAGTATCTCGTTTTCCCGTCTAATTTCCCATCACAACCTAATTCATTTGGTAAAGTATCAGTGCAAGCTGTGGATAAATTCGTCATGTCACTGACAGCATCGGAAAATTATACTTGCATATGAACCATAGAAGAACTGAATCTAACTAAAAGTAACCACAAAGCTTGAAGACAATTCGATAGTGACCCAGCCTGGTCTACGATACATTACAGCATCGCCTCAGACCAGTTAACTCACTAACTGTCGTTCTGTCCATTTAAGTAAAAGGCGCGCCGCGCTGGTGACAACACTTTCAGTTTTAATTTTTACATATTCTGTTACTTTGTGATCACCTGGCGTATAACAGAAAATGGAGAGAACCAACTATTGAAACGTGTGAGCATCAATTCCGACTGATCCCCAGGAGAAAGAAGGTGGCTCCATAACAAAGTGAGTGTAGCTCCTTAGCATCATTTTCATCTTGCTGTTGTTAAATAGTATATCAACTATTATTTGTGACATGCAGTTTCCGTTTCTCGAAAATTATGCAATCCATTCAAACAATTACCATAATGACTGCAAGGAAGTGAGGCTAATGATTAAAAGACAAAAGTCCCTTTATCTTAATATTTCTTAAACGAATTGCACACATTCTTTATCTTACCACTTAGCAATGATAATAGCAAAATTTCTGATAACTTCACATTTCCATTCATCCATAATACGCATCTAATTACGACATACTGAGTTTTTATGGCCAATATGAAGCACGTAGTCGCGTTGTCGTTCGTTTGGAGTTTTCCCCCTTCCTTGTACTGTCACGCGGACGTTAGTAATTGCTGGCTCATCTGGCCTAAATGCCAATTTCCTTCCTCATGGACAACAGCAGATCTTGACCTTGTCCATCCCCTGGGCACTTGTATCATGGGCCGCTTGTCATTGGTCGTTGGGGCTGCATGTCATCCGCAGCAGTCTACACGAGGTTATATTATGACGCGGCTATACGAGGTTATATTATGACGCTATATGATACATAAATGACAAACTTAGGACCCTCAAGTGTTTCTTAAACATGGTAGCTATTTTCTGTCAGTATCTGTGATTTCCTGTCGGAGAGGTCACAGTTCGTTGTAATTGATGGAAAGTCATCGAGTAAAACAGAAGTGATTTCTGGCATTCCCCAAGATAGTGTTATAGGCCCTTTGCTGTTCCTTATCTATATAAACGATTTGGGAGACAATTTGAGCAGCCGTCTTCGGTTTTTTGCAGATGACGCTGTCGTTTATTGACTAATAAAGTCATCAGAAGATCAAAACAAACTGCAAAACGATTTAGAAGAAATATCGGAATGGTGCGAAAAGTGGCAGTTGACCTTAAATAACGAAAAGTATGAGATCATCCACATGAGTGCTAAAAGGAACGCGTTAAACTTCGGTTACACGATAAATCAGTCTAATCTAAAAGCCGTAAATTCAACTAAATACCTAGGTATTACAATTACGAACAATTTAAATTGGAAGGAACACATAGAAAATGTTGTGGGGAAAGCTAACCAAAGACTGCGTTTCATTGGCAGGACACTTAGAAAATGTAATAGACCTACCAAGGAGACTGCCTACACTACGCTTGTCCGTCCTGTTTAGAATACTGCTGCGCGGTGTGGGATCCTTACCAGATAGGACTAACGGAGTACATTGAAAAAGTTCACAGAAAGGCAGTACGTTTTGTATTATCGCGAAATGTGGGGGAGAGTATCAGAGAAATTATACAGGATTTGGGATGGACATCATTAAAAGAAAGGCGTTTTTCGTTGCGACGGAATCTCCTCACGAAATTCCAATCACCAACTTTCTCCTCCGAATGCGAAAATACTTTGTTGACACAGACTTACATAGGGAGGAACGATCAGAAAAAAAGGGAAATCAAAGCTCGTACGGAAAGATATAGGTGTTCATTCTTTCCGCGCGCTATACGAGATTGGAATAATAGAGAATTGTGAAGGTGGTTCGATGAACCCTCTGCCAGGCTCTTGAATGTGGTTTGCAGAGTATCCATGTAGATGTAGACGTAGATGTATTTGCGTCTGGATACAACAGGGCGACGGCTTCTACAAACCGTTTATTCACATCTTACGTTCCGCAGGTACAGAAACACAAACAATTCGCCCACAACGAGGGTGTAAAACTACAGCGATCAATTCCGCGATCTACATATGTATTATTTATTTAAATAAATATAAACACGTTGCAAGGCACTAATCCCTCCTCTGTTGTTGTAATCTTTCTGCAAGATATGCTACGGCAGTGCTAAAATCGGTTCACTTTCTGTCTCGAATCTTAGTTGTTAGTACACCAGCAGAATTATGTTGCGAAAACAACTTTTGCATTCTCTCAACGAGTCCCGCATATCTTCACCTAACAGCGTCTATTATTTCAATCGCCAAGTTTGAAATCCAGCAGCGAGTCTCCTAACTCTTTAGAATTCCTTTTAACTGAGCTTGTGAGGATTCTAAAACTTCTAGCAGAAGGCAAGAACAAATTATATAAATATCTTGCACGCAATGTCCGTTACAACTAAGCTATCCATTCTCGAGATTCACCTAAAAAGACGTAGCCACCCATTTGTCATTCTTACAACCTATTTCACGTGCTTGTCCCACTTGCTACACTCCAACGTTAAATCTCTAGTTGGTTCTGTAAAACTCTCTTCATTGTGGTATAACTATTCCACAAAAACAGATATTTCGAAACTCAGCTCACTTTGACCGTCTATGAGATCCAGAGCACCGTAGACAAAGGCGCCCAGGTCGTTGTGTTCCTTGACACCGGAGAGGCAGCTGACACAATTCTACAGTGTTCGTTGAGCAAAATACAAGCTTAAGGAGTACGGGAGCCGATTTATCACTCGATTCAGGACTTCCCTGGAGGTCGCTGTTACCAGCACCAAATCGTCATGCAGAGTGATTCAGCTACCCCTACTGATGTCATTTTATGCAGTCCACAGTGTTATATTTTGCCTTCAACAACAATGAGTGAGATTTTCATTTTCTCTCGCTAACTACTCGCTGGCTTTTACTCCGCAGAACAAATGAACGGCACCTTTTCGTAGGCAATTTAATGAAATTAAGTTTTGTATTGAGATCCTTTTACTCTAGAGGCCGTAGTTTTCAAGTTATTTAAGAAAAACGTACAAAAGCGACCTTCAAACAGACTGCCACTCCCACACTCAGCCCCTAGCAGTCAGGATTTCCAGTGTATGTTGTTCATGGCACTCCCTCCTACCACTGTGCAAAAATTTGCGGTTGCGATACATTCGACCTTTGTTAGTCTTCGTTGCCTGGCCTTATTACACCATCGGTTTAGTCGAGCACTTACAAATTGTAATATCGACGTTTTTGCAAATTTTACGTTACAATTTTGTGACTTTTTAACAACATAAAAAGAAAAATTGCATCGTTGTACTCGTCAGGCCTTCTGTCTGCGAAACTACTGTGCTTGTAATAGTTTGAATTGAACTGTCAACGTAATTAGTTTTAACGTAAAGTAAAAGTCGTTGTTCTTTCATTATCCTCAAGGGCCCGCTTAAATAAATAATTTTAAAGAAATAAGCGACTATGCCGGAGGCGTAATGGCCTAGTTAACGGACACCAAAAATGGTCGAAAATCGGAATAGTTCGCACAATCGGCAATTTGTTTAGCGTCGTAGGAGAGAGTGCTACATATAACATACTAGAATCCTGACTGCTGAGCAATGAGGTTCGTTGAAGGTCACTTTTATACGTTTTCTTGAATAACTAGAAAACCGTGGCCTCCAGCGAAAACGTAACCCAGTGCAAAATTTCCTGCGAAAAGGTTCCGTTGAATTTTTTTTCTATTGGTATAATAGTTTGCGCGTAGCGAGCAAGAGAATATGAAAATCTCGCTCGTAGGCCAGGTATAACACAGCGGGTTGCATAAAAAAACATCGATGTGGGCAGGTCAGTCACCCTATATGTAAAGGTACTTTCAAGAATACCCTGAGAAAGTGTGATAGGACCGTTACTATTTACAATATAACATAAACCAAACCGTCTACTGGATAACGTCGGATGCTTCACGATGCCATTCGCAGATGAAGCGGCGACTTACACGAAGGTAGCAACTCCAAAAGACGTTAGCGAACTGCATAAGACCTGCAGAGGATCAATAATTAGTTGAACAACGTAGGCTTTCTCATTGCGATGTTTCCGACCCTTTTATAGGTGCATCAGGTACCATACGTCTTCCCACCAAGCAGTTTTGAACCGTGGTTTTACAGACGAGAGCTTCTCCAACTGCTGATTTACGCGTCTTTCACCAGCAGCCTCATGTGTTGTTACCGTCAACGCGGCACTGCCCTCGCCGACAGCCTTAATTACGTTATGGTATTACTAGGCCTAAGCTACTTGAGTTCTATACAATGTAATGGAAAAAATCACAAAAACGAAAGGGAAGCCGTGACTTCTCAAGATGTTTATCGCTACCAGGTAAACAGATATTGGCGAGGTAACGAACTGGTTGCGCGTGAATTCCGAACGGAATGCCGAGACTGTTTAAGAATTCCGTATGGCAGACTCATGGCTAAACAGTAACATTGTTGCTCACCAGAAGAAGCACGCAACTGCAGGTAAAGAGTCTATGAAAAACAGACAGTGCCTGTTTTCCAAATTTTTAAAGAGGATTCAAGAATTGAAAGATGAAGGTTTAGATTTCATCTCAATTATGCTAAATTATGACAACTCCAAGACTGTATTGTGTAAATCAAGAAGGGGACCTACTGGGACGACCCAGAACGCTGGCACTAGCTCGGAGATTCATCTGAGACAAGACAGTTTGAAATTATCTGAAGGTAACAGTTTTTTGAAATCTGACGATCCGTATGTTTCTGACAAAAGAAGCCTCGTGTTCTGCAATGAAACAGCGGAGAAAATCCTGTATGAAAATGGAACTGTTCTTATGGACGGTACGCTTGACAGTTGTTGGAAACAGTTCAAACAACTGTACACCACACATGTTGACATCGACATCACAGAAGAAGAAACGAAAGTATTTCCTGTTCTAGCTGCTTTACTCCGAGACAAAGTTAAAATAACATCAAAAACTTTTTTCGGGACTGAAAAATAAGATGCAAGGGTGTTCGCCGAAAACTGCAGTGCCAGAATTTGAAATGGTTACAGTAAAAGCTCTGAAAGCAGTGTTCCCCGAAACATCCGTTTTCGTTTGTAGTTTTCACTTCCACCAATGTATTTGGAAGAAAATACAAACACTGGGATTAACGGAGGAACACAGAGATAGAGAGGAATTGCGACTGTTTTGCCGCATGTGTGCTGCAGTGGCACATCTTCAGCCAAACAGTGTTGGGGGAGCATGGCTGGTAATAATGCAGGAAATATCCACTGGAGAAAAGGTAACGAAATTTGCAAACTATATGGTCAATCTATGGATGGAACATTGTAGTATACCAGTCGAAATGTGGCATGCTTTTAACCAGACTACGAAAGCTGGGGAAGGTTGGCATAGGAAACTACTCAATAAATGCAAAACGTACCAACGTATGTGTACTTTCAGTTAAATAAGCTGAAGGAGGAAGCAGTAAATGCTGTATTATAAGAGGTTCAGTAGAGCTCAGTGACCTCGAAAGCAGACTAACAATTTTATGTCATCTGAGTACAATTCCATCACGTACACTATGCGATCAAAAGAATCCGGACACCCCCAAAAACATACGTTTTTCCTATTAGGTGCATTGTGCTGCCACCTACGGCATGTACTCCATATCAGCGACCTCAGTAGTCATTAGACATTGTGAGAGAGCAGAATGGGGCGCTCCTCGGAACTCACGGACTTCGAACGTGGTCAGGTGACTGGGTGTCACTTGTGTCATACGTCTGTACGCGAGATTTCCACAGTCTTAAACATCCCTAGGTCCACTGCTTGTGGGGAAGGCGAGCCAAAGGTTGCGTTTCATTGGCAGTACACTTAGAAGATGCAACAAGTCCACTAAAGAGACAGCTTACACTACACTCCTTCGTCCTCTGTTAGAATATTGCTGCGCGGTGTGGGATCCTTACCAGGTGGGATTCATGGAGGAAATCGAAAGGGTGCAAAAAAGGGCAGCTCGTTTTGTATTATCACGTAATAGGGGAGAGAGTGTGGCAGATATGATACGCGAGTTGGGATGGAAGTCATTACAGCAAAGACGTTTTTCGTCGCTGCGAGATCTATTTACGAAATTTCAGTCACCAACTTTCTCTTCCGAATGCGAAAATATTTTGTTGAGCCCAACCTACATAGGTAGGAATGATCATAAAAATAAAATAAGAGAAATCAGAGTTCGAACAGAAAGGTTTAGGTGTTCGTTTTTCCCGCGCGCTGTTCGGGAGTGGAATGGTAGACAGATAGTATGATTGTGGTTCGATGAACCCTCTGCCAAGCACTTAAATGTGAATTGCAGAGTAGTCATGTAGATGTAGATGTAGATGTAGATGTAGATGTGATAGTGAAGTGGAAACGTGAAGAATCACGTAAAGCGTAAAAGCGTTCAGGCCGACCTCGTCTGTTGACTGACAGAGACCGCCGGCAGTTGAAGAGGGTCGTATTGTGTAGTAGGCAGACATCTTTCCAGACCATTACATATGTATTCCAGCTGCATCAGGATCTACTGACAGTACTATGACAGATAGGCGGGAGGTGAGAAAACGTGGCTTTCATTGCCGAACGGTTGCTCATAAGCCACACATCTCGCTGGTAAATGTCAAACGACGCCTCGCTTGGTGTAAGGAGCGTAAACATTGAGCGATTGAACAGAGGAAAAACGTTGTGTGGAGTGACCAATCACGGAACACAATGTGGCGATCCAATGGCACGGTGTGGGTATAGCGAATGCCCGGTGAACGTTATCTGCCAGAGTGAGTAGTGCCAACAGTAAAATTCGGAGGCGGTGGTGTTATGGTGTGGTCGTGTTTTTCATGGAGGGGACTTGCACCCCTTGTTGTTTTGCGTGGCATTATCACAGCACAGCCCTACACTGACGTTTTAAGCACCTTGTTGCTTCCCACTGTTGAAGAGCAATTCGGGGATGGTGACTGAATCTTTTAACACGATCGAGCACCTGTTCAGAATTCACGACCTGTGGCGGAGTGGTTACACGACTGTAACATCCCTGTAATGGACTGGCCCGCACAGAGTCTTGACCTGAATCTGATAGAACACCTTTGGGATGTTTTGGAACGCCGACTTCGTTCCAGGCATCACCGACCAACATCGATAGCTCTCTTCAGTGCAGTACTCCGTGAAGGATGGACTGCCATTCCCCTAGAAACCTTCCAGCATCTGATTGAACGTATTCGTGGAAGCTGTCATCAAGGCTAAGGGTGGGCAAACACCATATTGAATTCCAACATTACTGATGGAGGGCGCCACGAAGTTGTAAGTCATTTTCAGCCAGGTGTCCGGATACTTCTGATCACATAGTGTACATTAAAACCTTTCTAAAGCTGCTCAGATCGACTGCTGATGTGACTGGGTAGTGGAAAAGCGAAGGTACAATCACAGTCAAACCAAAACCAGGCAGATCTCATATACTGACGGGCAGGGATCGTCGAGCATTGCGAAGGGTTTTTCAAAAGATTGCGTGAATTCAGCGACGAAATTACTCTTGAGTTTGTAAGTGCTACCACTAGCCCACCTAGAACAATGACTGTGCGTAAGGAGGTAAAAGGAGTGGGTTGAAAAGGTCGAGCAGCCCCTCATCAGCGTGCCAAGTACAGCTGAGCATTCGCTCTAAGAGATAATATTCAGCAAGTCGAGTGTATCACCGTTGTGTTTTGAAACAACCTCCTGAATAGCTCAATTTCCGTAGGACGTTTGGGTCTGCACAGCCTTCTAGAGCATTTCAACATTATTTACGCCAGAACTATTTTCAGTTTCTTATTAGCTGCTAGAAATTATGTAACCAGAACGTTGTTGAGCACCTTTAGGCCAGCCGACATGTCACCGCCAGTATTCATCCTTGAAACAGAAAGCTTGCCGCGTAATGTGCAGTCATATTTCATTAGAGTAAGTTAACCGGGAAGGAATCGCTCCAGTGCGTTTGTATACCAAAAGTCATTTTCACTAGTACACCCACATTACAAGTGTTACTCATCGACGGAATGAAGCGGAGTTTGACGAAATGTTCATCAAAAATTCGTGCCATCAAATCTCAAGTCCACTTGGTCGGATGTAGTCCATGGAAAGGTTCCAACTAGAACATCACTCTAACACCAAACCCTCTCTGCAGAGACTGTCAACTACGGGATATCATTGTACACAGCTTCTTCACTTTTTCTGAAGAAAATGCATACTTTGTGGCACTATTCTGGATTAAAACCTCTTTTGAGATTCTCATGAAGTGAGCGCTTGACACGATTGTCTGTGATCCGTCCGTTGGATGGGGACGTCAAGCTCGGTGGCCCCCTTGATGCTATTCGAGAGGAGTACGTTTTGTGACGACACTGGGTTTCGTTTCGGCCTGTCCTTCTTCTCATATCATTACACAATACAAACATAGCACTACTCTATACACTCATCGATTATACTCACCTATACACCAAACATACACATACGACAAAACTCTCACCTAACCGTAAGGAAAAGGGCCTAAGTGCGAGGGGGAAGTATACCCTTTTCGCAAGACGGCTCAACCCACCCCGTGGGATTTCCCCAGCCAACAAATACACTCGACATTTACATATTTTTAATTTTTTTTCCTTGAAGCGCACGTTTTCCATGCATGTACGATAGCAAAACATATACGAGGTCGTGCTGAAAAGTAATGTCTCCGAATAAATGCGAAAACTCTTATAGCTTTATAAATAAAATTCGTGTCTATGTATTTGCAGCCCTCTGCCGCTAGAAGGCTCCGAATTGTAGCGTGCAAAATGGCGGTGTGTAATGTAAGTATACCGGTGCGTGAGAAACAGCGTGCTGTAATCGACTTTCGAATTCAAAGGGTTCGTCCACATATGGAGCACCCTCTCTTTCAGCACGACAGTGCCAGACCACACAAGAGTGCTGCGACATCTGCAACGATCCTTGGGTTCATTGTCAACGATCATCCTCTATACCATCCCGACTTGGTCAACATACTTTGATAGTGATGAAATGGAGCAAGGAGAGGTGAGATTGTGAGTCCTTCGACACAGTCAAACAATCTGTAATGACGGTATCACGGTATCAACAAACTGGTCTCTCGTTGGGAGAAATGTTTTCGTCGCCAGGCTAACAATGTTGGAAACAAAAAGAGGGGGGGGGGGGGGGGGAGTTCAAATGGCTCTGAGCACCATGGGACTTAACTTCTGAGGTCATCAGTCCCCTAGAACTTAGAACTACTTAAACCTAACTAACCTAAGGACATCACACACATCCATGCCCGAGGCAGGATTCGAACCTGCGACCGAAGCGGTCGCGCGGTTCCAGACTGTAGCGCGTAGAACCGCTTGGCCACCCTGGCCGGCGCTGTCTATGTTGAGAAATAAATATGTGGACAGGAAGAATAATGATGTAGAATGTGAAGATAGTTTGTATTATTGAAAAAGCTTTAAGAGATTTCACATTAAAAAAAAAAAAAACGGAGGTATGATTTGTCAGCGCGCCCTGGCAGTTTGAAGGAATTTTTAACCCATTACATACAAATTTCATGCATTGCTTTTTTTAAAAAAAAAACTAATCTGCTGTTTAAATCATAAGGGTTTTAAAATGCAATCAAATTACTTTTGTTGCTGACATGTGATTAAATAAAACGGGTCAGCTTTATCGTCTTCCTGTTAGTGCAGTGCGTATCCTCAGTCCGAACAAAGTGCACCTATATTTATTTGGCTCTTGTCTCCCGAGTTCTGAATCGATAGACGTCGCTGGAATTCGAGCATTTTAAAATAGTATGTTGATTCTTCTAGCCGCCAATTTTGGCGATCAAACGATACTGTGTGTAGCATACCGGAGTGTATAGTTGACTCTGCTAGATGTTGTGTTTCATATCGGTCATAAATAATGTGTAGCAGTAAGCATCATTTGTACATGACCTCTTACGACCATGTGTTTCCCCTGGTCTGACAAATCAAGTAGACCCGTCGAGGACGAAGCCATTTAGATCCTTTCACAGGAGCAATACACTATGTTATCAGACTTAATATCCGCACACCTATTAGAGGACATTAATATGGTGTGTGTCCACCATTAGTTTTGAAAGCAGGTATCCTACATGTGTGTTACAGAATATAATTATTATATTTCTCATTAATGCCAATCGTATTGTGCATATCTTTCAAAGCTGTATTTCACAAATGTATCTCGATGTCCTCAATTCCTTTTTCATTTATTGTGATTTAACTACAAGTATCTATACAATGGCTCTGCAGTCTTGCTATATCTACAAAAGCATTATCAGTAAAAATGGTGCTGGTTCCTACAACTCTTGTCGTAAATTATACGGGAGAGAGAAAGACCCTGTGAAATACCGACGGACTTAAGAATATCTGTAGAATAGGTATGCCGCAAAAAATTTAAATTACAACTTCACTTAGTATTATCTCATATTGTTTGGAAGTTAAAAAGTTTAATCAAGTGTCAAGCTGGTTTATGAATAGCTTAAAACCACCATCTGGAACCAAGTATATTGTTAAGTTGCAGTTTACTTCCAGTTAATTTATACTTCGACAACACAAGCTTCAAAATGCTGATGACAGCAAAGTGTAAGACTTTTTAAAGTAAGTGGTCAATCCTTTGCCTTCATTTCCGGAGTGATCTCTGCTCAAGGTTAGCTGTAAATTTTAACGTGAAGTCGACGTGGCCAAGTAAATACAGGTAGTGTTGCTCTGTATGCGTTTATAACATACCTCAGTCATTAAAACCAGATATTAGAAAGACAGGTGAAGTGGCCAGACTAAGCTGAGTAGCAATAGAGGGAAATGCATAGAGATGAGTGATTTTAATCAGCAACTATTGAACTACAATATCGAGTAGTTTAATCACCTTAGGATCAAATTAAGTACTGTAAACAATTCAATTTTCACGATGTTGCAAAATGGCCTCTTTGCCTGAATGAGTTAGCAAAGTGGCCACTTAAGTTTAAACTAAAAAGATGGATGAAAAGCTGTTTTAACAAATAACTAAATATATTTCATTGTAAAACATGATTCGAATTAATTTATTTACACTTTTCAGATATAAAATCAAACTTACTTCCCGTACAGAATCGTGGACCCGGCGTGAGCACGATTGACAGTAAATGCATTTCTCTTCTGGCTTTGAATTTGAAAATTATTCTTCGCAGTACATGCACTTACTATCTTCATCGTTATCAACAAATGAGTTTTCTAGTGTTGGGTTTCCAGCTCTTTGCAATTTTCTATTTACTGCCTTTCTTCTTTTCGGCTGCTTTTAGTGTTTCGTATCTTTTCTTTTTATTTATTTGCCGCTTATAGACCACTCTTATAAGCAACTGTGTCGCCGCGGAGCCATTCCTCCGGCCACTGCTTTTACGTTTTCCTCCTACACAACGTGGCCAGAAGCTACCGCGGAGATAGCCACTTTGCCCTTATTGAAGCCATTACTGAAAGCTGTACACCTGCTAATAACATGATCGAACCGTTAATAACTAAAGACGAATTATGGAGTCAAAATATGATACTTTAAACACAATTTAGTTAAAAAAAGTCACCTTTACTCTCCATAATAAATACACAAAGTATCAAGTAACCTTATATCAGTGTAACTAAAATCCATAAAAATTATTATAACTCTCAGGAGCGGCACAACAAAAAGTTAAACTTCTTGGGGTGAATGGGCCTTCCAGGGAGAATCAGTTAAAACGTTTGCCGTGCCGTGCCATCACCTTATAGCCCCCAGGACCCCCATGGGCACTTTTCCCGCCATGGCCATTTTGCCCGACTCTCCTCTGTTTAGTTACTGTTAAATATTATCATACATTGGGTAAATGAAATGTCATTTTACATCTAGTTAGGGGCTCTGTCAGACTCGTGTTCTCAGTACTTCTTTGCAGACACGCTGCCAGTTGGCTTTCGTCGTTGGCACGAGTACCTGGCACTGTCAAAAATTCGTCCTCCATAGCTGCTGGGAAACTGTAAGGATTTGGGGATTGTAACTACATCACTCGACTACCAATCCATTATGCACATTAAGAAAAAGATGATTAAGTATTAGACTAACAGTTCTATTCTTGATCGCGAGACAACAGCCATAATTAACTTTCAAGAAGCGAGAAAAATTAAATAAAAGCAGAAACAGCGTTTTATACTAGGGAATCAAACTGTTCAAGGAAATGTAAGAGAAAATTGGAAATATGATGTTCAACAAGTCAGTTAAAGCATAGGTAGTAAATTATATATACTATATAGTAAAACATTCCATGAGTAACACAAAGTTCGGGTTGGTAAAAAAAAGTAAGACTTAGAGAAAATAAAAAGCTAGACAGTTTACTGGAAAATTGTGTCCAAGATCACTGCTGGAAAATGCTAAGCTGCTTATATCTGCCGGAGCTGAACATCTTCCTTATGAATGAGGGCTGCCTCAGTTTTTCAGACAGACAGATGTGAATCTACAAAGAATGTAATAGGGTAGCAGGGTCCTGATGTGAGCCGAGAGGAACTGTTACTTGCGGTGTGTGCAGTGAATGCACTATGTGTAGTGGCTTGTGATGAAAAGTGAATAGTGTGATTAGTTTTGAAATGCCTTTTAGTAATTAGATGCCAACATATCTGTTAAGTTTTAATAATGCTTAGTGTTGTACGAAACAGATATATCTAATGTCATTGTTAACTGATTAGTATGGGATTCTTACCAGGTAGAGCTGATAGAAGATACAACGAAGAGCGGCACGTTTCGTCGTGGGAGTGTTTAGTCGGCGCCACAGCGATACCCGATGCCGAGAATACTCAACAAACTCCCTTGTTAGACGTTACAAAAGAGGCGCTATTCATCACGGAGGGGATTACTAATGAAATTTCGAGAGGGCACTTATCGGGAGGAGTCGAGCAACATCCTACTTCCCCCCAAATACATCTCTCGTAATGAGAGCCATACAGAGGTTTACCGACAATCATGCTTCCACGTGCCATTCGCCAGTGGAGGAAGGTAGGGGTATCACTTAGCGTTACCACAAGTACCATCCGCCACACACTGTTAGGTGGCTTGTGGAGTACGATGTAGATGTGAATAGACAAACAGCTAAACAATCAAGTTCCGTGCCTTCTTGCATATTCCTAATTCCCTTTCTTTCCCTCCCCAACATGTCGAAATATGAAGTTCGTCATACGTGCAGTATATGTTTCAAATATCAGTATGAAGATATGACGTAATAAATCGGGAGATCAAAATTGTTTTTCAGAATGCAGTCCTTTCTGAACCTAATGGAAGTCCACAAGACGTACCATAAACTGAGTGAGGATGTATGTGGGCGTGTGAGTCATCAGCTGAGCAGAGCAAGCATCCGAGAGCAGTCAACGCTTCAGTGACAATGGAGAACTTCCGAGAAGGACCGTAAACCTTCGCTGTGGCTGACTGCGACGGGGAAGCACCGCAGCTGTAGATAAAGAGTGATGCTGTTGAGGGTCCTGAGTGAAGTGCCCTTGGCGGTCGCAGCTGTGGGGAGCTGTGATTGGCTCAATTGGCGGGTCCCTTCCCTTAATATTCGTGCGCAATTCTAACAGCACGTGGCCTGACCACAGCTCCGAGCGACCAACGAAGGGGTCAGCCCTGACCTACGTTCACACTTCACGCGTCAGTCCCCTTCTTCTGGACGAACATGGAACGTGGAGTTTCCCACACCAATCTGCGCATACTGAAAAGAAAAGGAGGGCCCTAAATAAACTAGTGGAACATACATGTAGTTCAGTAAGCAAGCTACTCTGTCTGATAAAAAAAGTGAAGCCCCAGAGGGGACGAAGAAATAAAATGAAATCTCACGGGTTGAGATCGTATGTTAAAAAAAATATATCGACAATGATAATAGCAAGATATTAATCTACAGAATTCCAAGACTTTCGACAATATTTTAATTTTACAAGCTTAACGAAAACCGGTACAGTTGTTGTAAATTATTTATTAAAGGCACGACACGTTTGCTAATTTTAAATTACATCATCATGTAGAAATATGAATAAAAAGAAGAAAGAGACAATAAACAGTTTTATGCAGAGACCGTAAGACAGTGACAAAAAGCGTCCGGGAGATCGAATACTTACATTATGTGGTCAGGCTAATTTTACAGTCCGATCCCAGACTTTTCTTTAAATCTTGGGAAATTTCTCAAAAGCAATAGTTATGGATTAAAAGTCTCGGGATGAAACTGGAACCTTAGGATAAATGGAACGAGAGAAAAGATTATAGAACGCACTGGAAAAAGGAGGGGAAACAAAGTATAAACAGTATCTCAGCTGAAGCCGTGCCATGACGAAACATTCCGATCGCCATACACGGACTCACTGGATACCAAAACATAGGCACCGAGGGAGGCGACGCACGAGCGTAAGCGTGAATAATCACCGATACACTTTAAGGATATTGTTGGGAGCCGAGCCGACCTTACAAAAATAATGTACTGGTTGCGCTGGGGACAGCAATGTTTATTCATATAGGATTACGAACAGTGCTATGAATTAAAACTGTACAGAAAAAACATTTATCATTCAACATAATTGTATTTAAAACAATATCGATTTATTATGTACATTATTCTTTGTTATATTTTAAAAATATCAATAGCTGTGAAACAGTCGAATAATTTTATGTAATTAACTACTCTGGCTGGATCTTGGATGAGGATGGACCTGAGAGGCATTGTAAGTGTCCTTACGATGCATTTTCGTTAAATATGTGTGTTTATTTGCTCTTAGAACCTTTATTTATGTATCTTTACCACCCTTACATGTTAGAAAACTAATAATTTATTTTTTCAGAGTATCAGAACGCGCAGGGCAGTGCGAGGCTATGATGGATTGTTGTCGGCCATCTACATGGCAGCAACGTTTTATTTGAATATTGCACAGAACTGCAGAAATAACTTACAATGTTTGCGTATTAATTATACAATTTAACTTCAGTGTCATTTTTAATTATTTGCAAAGGTTAATAGTAGTTTTCATTACATTCTGGTGGTTGTCGCATAACGGCTCTTTCTTATTTCAGGTACGTAAATTCAAAGAAATTAACTTACCCCGAAATGATCAGCGATAGATTTGCCACACAATAATATTTGTTTACGCGAAACCACGACATTAAAGCAGCATTAATTTCAATGAAACTGCAATGCAAAAAAGAACCAGAGATGTTTTGTTAACAGACGAGTTGGTATGGTGCTTCACACGGCTCTTTACGTGTTTCATATTGCGGGCATTAAACCTTCAAATAATATTTCCCTAAAAAAGACTGTGTAATTTGCTTGTGATAGGTTGTGTTGTCAGTTTAGCGTGTGTTGTGTCATTTGATGTATAACTACACTTATATGTGCTTACAAATCATATAGTTTAAAGAACTGCACATGTACACGCAATTAAAGCACACCACTTGACGTACAGAATGGAACACAACACATATATTAAAATAACGAAACAATAACCTTACTGATAAAAATAGCAATTGTCAAGTGAATAAGGTATATCTATAAGGATAAAAGCCTAGAAGTACCTGTTGTCGACCATTTATAAGCATAACGAGTACAACAAAAATACTAAAAACTGTTACAAATCCTGAAATTTAAAAAAAAAAAAACATTTAAAAGGGAGAACAGTCTTAGTAGAGGCACGAAGGAAGAGTAGGTAATTTGATGACGATTAACAAATGACAAAAGAAAAATTTTTTCGTTTGATATAATTACAAATTAACAGTTTTCTGATTTTTCCTTTATTTGTACTGTGAAGCCTTGAATCTTTCCAAATTTCATTATTCTAGGTCAACGGGAAATTCTCTGCAGGTTTTAATCAGTGAGTTTGTACCAACATATGTGACATGAATGAGTGTACCCTTTGATTACATCAACTTAGATGCTTAACTTTTTTACATCAAAAGGGACCGTAGACATAAATTTCAACTTGAGTATTTAACTGTCGTTCAGACAGGCAGACGGACAGGCAAACACAACGAAGTGATCCTACAAGGGTTCCTGTTATAGCTGATTGAGGTCGGAATCCTAAAAATAGAGTCAAATTTACAAAGAACTTGGTAAAATTAGCCTGCATATCATTATGACCCGGATGCATAGCTGGCTCATTTGGAAAGGGAGTCACAAAGCCGTTGCATCTTCTCCTGAGGCAAGCAGGCCCACTGTTACAGTACCTGGTTGTTGATATCCTAGATACTGGCACTCGAATAGAACTGATGCCCAAGCTGCTCTCACACATGTTCTGTTGGGAACAGGAATACCGCAACATAACGCAGACAGTTCATAAACACATGTGCCACATGCGAATAATCATGTCATCAGCAGTTCGAGCTTCCAGACCACGACACTCATCCAAAGGCAAACTTTTTTTGACGTTAACGGCAGCCTATGGGTGGGACAGTAATTCCCCAGGGCAGCTGCAGATGGTCGGGTGGCAGACGCAGATGTTGAAGGGATTGCAATGTGCTTGGTGCGCAACATGGCGCTCCTCCCTTCTGAGTAAAGACGTGGACGACCGGTACCTTCAGGTTCAGTATCCCTGCCCTCATGCCCCCATCCAGATCAATATTGGGACACTGTCACAACCGAATAGCCCACAAATCTGAGCATTGCACGATTCGACAACACGGCCAAATGGAGATCAACAATGATTCGCATTTCAAACTCTGCCGTGTGCTGGTAACGCCATGTGGCACGACATGCGACATCCGTCTGTCCTTCACAGTGATCACACAACATTTGTCGCTGTTCACGTCCCTTATATACCCTACCAGTCCTGATAACAATACCAAACACGAATAAAATTAATGTATTCTAGTGGGCATTCTACATTTTACAGGGAACTGCAATTCTATAATCATTTAGATACCCAACGATGATAGTAGATATGCGTTAATTACCTTTGAGATTTGGTATAAGAGGGCTATGAGAAACTGGAAATTTCTTCTTCAGAAAGACTTGGCAGAAATGTAGCCAGTGTACACGATTGCTGGCAGCGGTGGACACGATAATGTACGGTTGCAAGAAGACCGGGCACCGGACGGCGGCGTGACACTAACGAGAGGGAATACCATCGTGTTCGGTGTTTGGCTCTGGCGCTTTGTACTGCATCTGCAGCAGCAATTTGAGCAGCAATTGGCACCAGAGTGACACAACGAACTGTTACAGATTGGTTACTTCAAGAACACCTGCGAGTCGGATGTCCTGTATTTCACTGACCCCAAACCATTGCCACTTGCGACTTCAGTGATTTCAAGCAAGAGCTCACTGGAGGGCAGAGTGGAGGTCTGTTGTGTATTTTTGGTAAAAGCTGATTCTGCCTTCATGTCACTGAGGGCCTTCTGTTGCTTAGAAGGAGATGCGCTGAGCCCCTGCAACCAGCCTGTCAGCGGCCTAGACACATTGGACCTTCACTTGGAGTTATAGTCTGGGTTGCGATTTCGTATGACAGCACCTTGACAGAAAATTTGTTACGTCATTCTGGTGGTTTGACTTGTTGTTCTTCCACTCATGAACAGCATTCCACGAGGTGTTTTCCAAAAGGATAACGCTCGTCCACATACATGCTCTATAGACTATCGACATGTTGCCTTGGCCTGATCTTTCTCCAGCCGAGCACATATGGGACATTATCCGATTTTAGAGTTAATCGTCCCTGTATTGGCCGAGTAAGTGCAACAGGCATGGAACTCCACCCCACAAACTGACATTCGGCACCTTTTACAATACAATGCTTGCGTATTTGCAAGCTTGCATTCATCTTTCTGGCTGATACACCGGTTACTAGCATATCAGTATTTCACATTTCCACTGGCATGTCTCGCGCTTACATTAACCTGTGATCGTGCAATGTTAATCACTTAAACATGTTGCCTAGACAAATTTCATTACTGTAATTATTTTCTGTTGTTCTGATTTTTTTCCGTCTGTGTGTCTTGTGGGTGTTCTGGAGTGACTTTCTGACGTCCTCAATGAGACATGGGATTTCCACACCCTTTCTCCGCTCCCTTTCTCCTCTTGACAATGTTAATTTCCCTATGTATAAAGTAGCGGGAAATTTAAATTTTGGTGGGAAGTTCCAATATAGACCAACTGCGCTGGTGTGTTTCCTACGGAAGAACAGTTGTTGCCCTAAGTATAAACTGGTGGAAAATTCATATACGTAAATCATGGGGTTCGCTACACTGTCAGCTACCTAATTTTAACTACTTTTGAAGGTCACCCAACTACCCACTTCCTCCATCCAAAAAACATACATGTAGGTCATCGTATACAGGAGATTGTTTAAGATTTTTGACACGATAGCAAACAACAATAAATGTTGTCGTACAAAAATTTTATTAATTTTGCCTGTACATTTACACAGAGAAGACAACTCTTTATTTAGGATTCTTTGGGGTAGTTTTATAAACATCCAGCTTAATTTTTAACTAATAACTTAAGTCTACATCTGAATAAGGTATTTCTTTCTCCAGTGAGTAATTCCACAAATACAAAGAAGGTATACTAACGAATTCTAATACATATCTAATTTTCTTCCTGTAAAATTATTTATCCCTGAAACTATTGCTTAAAGCATTCCACATCTTCCTGATGTATCTGGGCAACTCTTCTGCTCCACATTCTTGCGGAGTTCCAGTGTAGAACTTTAAATTTACAAATTCTGCAAAGGAGTGTCTATTAAATGTAGTTATTCAATCACTTTTACACTCTGCAAACGGTTTTTGTGTTACTATGTGACTAGGTGAAAATGGACAGTCCAGCACTTTTAGCTGGAATATAACCATACTTTTTTCGCCAATCCAATGGAAGAAAGAACAACGACACTGTTCAGGTAACGTCGATCGGTTTACTAACGGGTCGAAAACACACTAAAGTGACGAAACAAGGGCATACGGCATGCATCCTCGATTGGAGAGCGCACTCTCTCTTGGGAAGGTGACTACGGTATTCTAGGCAGAGATATTCGCTGTCAGAGTATGTTTATAGGGAGAATTTGCGGAGGTGTACCAAGGGTCGTAGCATCTGCATCCATTCAGAAAGGAGCTGTGGAATCTCTACTAGTTACTGCAACAAGATCAAAGATCGTTGCCGAATGTAATAAAGCCCTTGTGAGGCTAGCAGAAAAGAAGAGGTTATATCTGTTGTGGATCTGTGGCGACTCAGAAATAAGTGGTGGTGAACAAGCTGATAGTCTGGCCTGGGCAGAGGCGACAGCTCCATTTGCTGGGCTCGAACCCGTCTCAGCCATCACTAAGGCTAAGGTAAAATCTAAACTACGTAGCTGGATCAGGCGCCAGCACGTGGAATATTGAACTGAAATACAAAAACAAATACGTGACCGGATAATGGTGTCAAAACCATGTTTTACGAGAGGTTCCGCAATCCTGGGCAGGAGGATGATTAAACTCATGGCAGTTCTAATGATTAGCCATGAGCCGTTCAGATAACACCTACAGTCGATGCGTACAGAGAAACAAGGTCCTAGCAAGAAAACATCATCAACTTGGCCTCAGGCGTGAAGGACAAAAAGTACACTTGCAAGATATCAGCTCCAACAATCGATCACGCCCGTAAATTTGAGCTATAATTCTGATAGTACGCAGTTATGACCTTCCGAAAGAACAGCTTCCAATTAGTAATTAAACAGCGCTATGTTACTTGTTTAATAATAGACTCATTGGCTTCATTCATTTATACTGAGTTTGTGAAGCGCAACATAAAAATGTTCAAAGCAAAGAGATCTCCGGGACCAGCTACAGTTTAGAGACCGCGCACTTTGACACAACGAACAAAGCATGTTATCAATGTTAAAACAGTATTTCAGCGACCTCTTAGTCACTTGACTGTACAGTACTGCGTGCTTGGGCGTTAAGTGGCTGCAGTGGGAGACAGTCGAGCGAATGACAACCGGTGCGTCCGCATATTTGAAAGCTGTTCACTGCTTACTATCAGCCTTACGACCAAATTTTCGCGCTTGATCAATTCCTGGACCTGATATGTCCAGGTGACGTTGGTGATGTTTTCTTGTCAGTGGAGACTTGTTTCCTTGTAAGTGCAGACTTTGTGGTACGGGATATGGAACAGCACCACATTTAATTTCCCAGTGCGAAGCACTGGACTCTAGAAGACATAAAATACTGGCGTCATTATTTCACGAGGAAATTATGGCTGCCAAAGATCTAACAAAGAACTATGCGAATCTTTAAGGGTACTGGTCGGCATTTTTAGAATGACAGAGAGAGAGAGATCCTAATTACTTCTCTTTCTTACTATTGTTTTGTGATGTTTTGAATCGTGATGAAAGTCTTTGTGTGTGAATGCAGCTTGCCGCTAACTTCGTGTAATGTTTGTCTGTACAGAAGTGTATCTGTCGTCTTTATCGCTCCTTCACGCTCATACCTGAATCAGTACAGTAAAGTCAGGGCTTCGTGTCTTATGATTGGCTGATCCGTAAAAGGACAGACAAACAATTATACTACTGGAGGATTCTAAGTAATTTCTAGAATTACATTCACTCTCTCTCTCTCTCTCTTTCTCTATAATTTATCTGTGTACAATAAAGATATATATTACTTGAGATCAGCCTCGTCGAATCTCTGGTAGAGCCCCTCGTCTTAATATTCAGCGGCAGTTTTGCTAGAAAAGATCTTTACATTTGTTATTATTATTAAGCGCTGCATTCAGTTGGGAAAATCGATCGTTTGAACAATTCGTTCAGTTTACGACAGATCTAATATTTCAGATGTGGACGAAGCCTTTTTGGACGATTTGTAAAACTCATAGATTGCAGGTTCTCTTCGTCACAACTGAAACTTCCCAATTAATTACAGGCCCAGACAATCATCAATGATTCATACAGAGAACTCATTCTTCATTCACTCTGTAATAAAATGTTCACAAACCTGATTTCAGATGAACGGTTTATATTAAATCCTTTGTTGTACAGATTCCGTTTTCGGGTATTTTAAATCTCAGGAGATTTATTTTTACAGGTTTATTATTTCTTTATCTCTCCCACTAGCGGCACAAATTTCCCTTGTTCGCTTTAGTGCGAAGAAGAATACCTAAAACTTCTTTAACAATCCGATTTTGGAAAAAAATCCGTTCTCTCTCTCTCTCTATCCCAACTATAATAACCATGGAGCATACATATCTGTACCTCTGTTGTTCCAGAGAATAAACGTACTAGAAAAATACCTTGGCGTCGACGAGCTGTCGGCGCATATCTTACTAGAAAATCTGATCAGATACTTTTTAAACGTAAATAAATATGGATGATTTGATTAATCACCATTAATTAGTGCGTGGTAGAGGGTAATTTTCCGTGGGGATATTACAATGCCCCTCGCAGCGAGCGAAGTTTGTGAGCTCAATTTTGATTCACCGAACACACTTCGCGAGCTATCTATGAGCGTGGATAACCCGGAAGTGATGATTGTCAGTCCTCCGACTGAAAAAGAATATTATGTTTGAGACAGACGAAGAAAAGAAATGTGGAAAACAGAAGAAATGAAGAGACAGGTACCGCGGCTGTATTGCTTTTACGTGCATCTCGGTGTTATGTTTGCTGTGCACAACCAAGGAAGATGATCTTTCATGAACTGTTGTCAGGGTCTACCCATTCGGGAACTTTCTTAAGCAGGGAAACCTTGGAAAACCTCTTAAGCTTAGACCCCCAGCCTACGATACATAGAAGATAGGAAAGCCTATAGAAGAACAAAATTAATTTTGACATTTGTCTTTAAAGAAAAGATAGGGATCAATTTGTCTCACAATTTGGAAAAAGGTAGTTTGTGCCTCTAGCAAAAAACTTTTTACAATAAATAACGTGAATTTGCGTTTTACAATCTTGCTCCTAGTACAATATCTTGCGGTGCTAAACTCCCCCGGGTCTTGCATGTCCCCGACGTCCACATTTGTAGTCGGTCTTCTACGCGGCCCCTTTTGTAGTTGATCTTCTACGCGGCCCACAATGGGAAGAGTAGAAGGAACAGGGATACTCGAATTCACATGCAACATTCATTCCAAAAGAATTAGCATTGACCAAAAGGAAGACTCTTCCTGTAAGAGAACTGATTAGGTTGCACCGTCCAAGATTCTCCTTTTTGAAAGCAAAATCCTTATGGCTTCATGGATCCTTTTTGTTACGACGTATTTCAATGAATTCAACTCTTAATTAATGATGTTGCCAAAAGCATCATCCGATTTACTCTCGTTTGAATACTCCTTTTGACTTTGCCTCCCCACTTGTACTTAGAAGTCCAAACGCTTTAACAGATTTTCTATGACTGATTTGTTCTTCGTAATTTAAAGGATTCATGTAACTTACTATAGATTTTGGATTCAAATCATCGAATAATGGAAAGTGTAGTTCATTTTATACCAGACATCATCCATATTCCCTTAATAAGTCATATAATTTAGCTATCCTCAAAACTTTTTATTCTAAACACATATATATCTTCGCTTTAGTGCTGGAATTTAAAAGTTATTATTCTTGAGGAATGCGGATTCGCTTCTCTCATTTACTCTCTGATTCATACTGCGTTCATCCATGCTCATCTATGGAACTGGATTTTTCAAACAGAATTCCCAAACGAACACAAACCATTAACAACTATTAATTCTATGCATATTACTTTATTTAATTATTCATTAATAAATTAAAAACTCTTAACTCCTAATTATGACACTTATTTCTTTTAAAGTTCAACCTGAATGAGTTTATTCTCGCGCTTGGTGCGAGTCTCTTATAAAACATATCTATGTCGTCTCTATCGATTTTAATTCTCGCGCCGACGTCAACTGTTTTGCGCGGGAAATGTCTTTGCAGCGTTAACCGTCACTCACGCTTCACTACCACAACACATCCCTTCACACGTTTATACATCTAAGCGTTCACATGAGATTATATCTGAATATTCACTTTGAACCTTTTTTGATTATTCAGCGTCCTTTTGCGGGAAACATTTCATTTTTCTCGCAGGTCAGTCAGATACTTTATACATCTTGATCACATTAGCAAAGCTAAAGTCCTATGTTCACTCAAACCACAGGTGAAGCCTATCTCCACTATCCTTTTTACAACATTCAATAATAATAAGTAGTCACTATTTCTATATTCTATGTCATTAATTAACTATCTCATTTTAAATGTTTTTAACACTACACACACACAGTTTATGGTTATATTTTTTACGAGTGTTCATCTCTGGCACTTGGAACACTATTCCTCCCTATCTCCTATTCTTCATTATATCTTTTTAAGTCATTGTGAGGAAATAACCCTTTTATTTTGTTCGATCCCGTGTATGCTTTTGGCACGACCAACAATAGTGAGCAGTAGGGGTTGTGGAGGGTTCGATCAAACCCCATTTCAACATGCGATCTATTTCTTTTTGAACTTGAGCCTTTAACCTCCAGGGAACAGGATAGAAAGTTCGACAATATGTTTCGTGCGGCTTAACGTAGAGCTGGCATATGTATCCTTTAATCACTCCTGGCCTTTCATCAAACACGTTTTCATACATTAATAATAATTCTTTGAGCTGCTTCTTCTGATCTTCAGTGATGCAGTCAGATTCATTTAACTTCTCATACACTAATTGACCGAAATCTCCTTTGACTTGGAACTCATTATTTGCGTGCTGTTTAGAATTCTGTGCAGTCTTGATTACTTGCACGCTGATCCCACTATTATATTTTCTGGTAAGGCTTTCCTTTTTCAACAAGTCCAACTCAATTTCTTGTTTATTTATATTTAACCAAATTTTTCCTGTTTTAAAATCTATTCTGCATCCGTATTGACGTAGGCTGTCGACTCCGATAATGCAGTCTACCACCAAATTTTTCACAACAAGGAATGTGCTTAATATTGCTACATTTCCTACTTCTACACTAAGTAGTGACTGCACTTTTACATTCGCCGATCGAGCCCCAACGGCGCCTATTATTTTGCAATTTTGAACTGGAAAAATTGGTACTCTCCTTATATTTCTGATCTTGTTGAATAGAGCCTCTGAAATAACATTTGTGGTTGCAGCTGTGTCTAAAACCGCCACTATAGGTACAGTCTCCAAAATCACTTGCACTTCGGCTACTGCCACCTGTTCCTTATCCTCATCTTGGGGTGCTAAGTCTTCGGTCAATTCATCTGCCAGTAATCTTCCATCATTATACGTCAGCATGGGTACACATATCCTGTTGCCCCTCAACCTATTGTTGACCGCTCCTCCGAGGCACGAGTGGGTCCTTACAAGTTTGTTGGATTTTGATTCGCCTGGTGGTTGACATCGTCCGTCACTTCGGTAATTACCGGTTGATTCGTAGATGTCTGTCCCCACTGATGTTGGTTGTTTGAGTTTATTCCCCCCGGTTGATTCCACTTTCTATTACCGTTATTGTTCCAAGCTTGCGGTCTAAAATTCCTTTCGTTTCCCCATACGGGATTGTATCTTTTCCCATTCCTGTTATTCCTTGGATAGCCCCTCGCAAGACTATTACCGGTATTATTGTTGATATTTTGAGGGGTTTCTCCACTATTTATCGATCTCTGTGCGTTCCCTTGCCTACCATTTGCCGGAAGTTCTATCTCCCTATACTGGAATCTGTTATTACGTGCTTTCTGGCTGTTCTCTTCTATAATGTCTATATGATCTAACGTCGTTAGGAACGACTCCAGGTCTTTATCGTTGCCGTAAATTAATTGATTCCGGATGCTAGTTGGTAATCTTGCCTTAAGTATGTTTATTATGTCTGGCAAAGGCATAGGTCTGTCCCAATATCTTGTTTTATTTATATATTTTTCAAAATATTTCCTAAGGCTTCCCTTCGAAAAAGAGAAAGGCTCGGGGTAGAGCACCTCCTGCCTTAGGCGTTCCTGTACTCCTTCTGACCAGAATTTCGCTAAAAACGCTTTTTCATAATCTTCATACGTCGAGCAAACAGAAGTCATGTCCGAGGCCCAGATCGCCCCCGAACCTTGTATATACCCAGTAACGAAACTGATCTTCTGCCACTCCGACCAATTTCTGGGTAGCACTCCTCTAAAACTTCGAATAAAAACAATCGGATGGACCCCCCTTTTGTCAGTGTTAAAAATCTGAAATTGCCGATGCTTTATCATTTTTTCTTCGGCATGACAAAGGCTTTCGTAATCTCCATCCGCTAAAACGTCACGCGAACAACTAGCTCGTGGCAATTTGATAGTCGAGTTACTTACACATGTCGGTATTGTGTGCGAATGTGCAGTAACTGGGTCTATAGTCGCTGACAACTTCTGCTGTCGACCTGTATTCATTTGTTCTGAGCCTTGTTGTGAAACGCGTATCGATTCTTCGATCGTTCGTTTCCAATGCTCGAGATCATCACCTAACTGCTGTCGCACTTCCTCAAGTCCTTTCGCAAACAAATTCTCTTCGTGTTTGCCGCATAGACTCTGGAATGCTGCTTTAGCATTTTGCTCAACGTTTTCACACATTAGCCTTTTGTTTTCTAATGTGATTTCGGATAATTTACCCGTTAATACATTAATCTGGTGGTCAATAACGTCTTGACGTTCTGTCAGATGTTCCACACTTTCCTTTAGGTTCGTCTGCGTACGTGCCAATTCAGGAAGTTGCGCAATTGCACATGACATGGCATCTTGCTTTTGTACTAACTGCGGAACCATTTCCACCTGTTCGCGTACGGTATCTATCTTAATAGCCACGTACTCCTTCATTTCTACACGAACGCGTTGAGTAGATTCCTCACATTGAGCTTTAACCAATTCGATTTGTGCAGTTAATTTTCGTTCCGTCTCTTCGGCCTGATCTTTTAGTTCCTTTGTCTTTTCCTCTATCCGCTGCTCTAATTCGGAAAAACTTTCATGTAACTGCTGCTTAATCTCAGCTTTCAAATTTTCCTGCCCTTCAGTAACTGAGGCTAATTTCCTGTTAATGTCGGTTTTCAAATTTTCCTGCCCTTCAGTGACTGAAGCTAATTTTGTGTTCATATTATTCATGGTCTCAGTTAACATTTGCATCTGCCTCATTATAATTACTAATGGATCTAATCCATGTTGCATCCCTGCTGTTACATCTCCAGCCGTGTCTACCGGGCGTTCTATTGCGCTATCTGTAGCGATCGGTTCTACAACACTTCTTACTACCTCATTATCGTCGGTGCTCACAGCTGAAGGCTGTTGCGTGTTGCTCTGCTCTGCTTGACTCATCTTAAACATTGCCCTAGTTAAAACCATATAAATGTTCTACAGTCAAGATTTATATATATCTCCCTCCACACAATAACAGTTTCATATATTACTTATATATTTAAATGCAACTAGGGCAGGTCAAACTACGTCTGGTATGAACACAATTAGTCAATGTTCAAATCTACGTCTACTTCCAGCATACAACCAAGCTTTAGTAAAAAAAATTATAGATCTGGCCTTATTTTTCTGCGCCCTGCATGCTGTTTACTCGTAGACGCCACTAATTCAGCTGCGAGTATTTCTTCTCTTTTTTCCAAGTTAGGTTGTCTCGTCGTCGTTCACATGAAACAAAGAACAAAATTATTTTAACAACGTCCAAAAACGTGTCCTGTCACGGATTGGCCATTCTAATTAAAACTCTTTCTTATTATTGTTTTGTGATGTTTTGAATCGTGATGAAAGTCTTTGTGTGTTGAATGCAGCTTGCCGCTAACTTGGTGTAGTGTTTGTCTGTACAGAAGTGTAACTGTCGTCTTTATCGCTCCTTCACACTCACACTTGAATCAGTACAGTAAAGTAAGGGCTTCGTGTATTATGATTGGCTGATCCGTAAAAGGACAAACAAACAATTATACTACTGGAGGATTCTAAGTAATTTCTAGAATTACATTCACTCTCTCTCTCTCTCTTTTTTCTCTATAATTTATCTGTGTACAATGAAAATATATTACTTGAGATCAGCCTCGTCGAATCTCTGGTAGAGCCCTCGTCTTAATATTCAGCGGCAGTTTTGCTAGAAAAGATCTTTACGTTTGTTATTATTATTAAGCGCTGCATTCAGTTGGGAAAATCGATCGTTTGAACAATTCGTTCAATTTACGACAGATCTAATATTTCAGATGTGGACGAAGCCTTTCTGGACGATTTGTAAAACTCATAGATTGCAGGTTCTCTTCGTCACAGCTGAAACTTCCCAATTAATTACAGGCCCAGACAATCATCAATGATTCATACAGAGAACTCATTCTTCATTCACTCTATAATAAAATGTTCACAAACCTGATTTCAGATGAACGGTTTATATTAAATCCTTTTGTTGTACAGATTCCGTTTTCGGGTATTTTAAATCTCAGGAGATTTATTTTTACAGGTTTATCAGTTCTTTATCTCTCCCACTAGCGGCACAAATTTTCCTTGTTCGCTTTAGTGCGAAGAAGAATACCTAAAACTTCTTTAACAATCCGATTTTGGAAAAAATTCCGTTCTCTCTCTCTCTCTATCCCAACTATAATAACCATGGAGCATACATATCTGTACCTCTGTTGTTCCAGAGAATAAACGTACTAGAAAAATACCTTGGCGTCGACGAGCTGTCGGCGCATATCTTACTAGAAAATCTGATCAGATACTTTTTAAACGTAAATAAATATGGATGATTTGATTAATCACCATTAATTAGTGCGTGGTAGAGGGTAATTTTCCGTGGGGATATTACAAGATGACAGAGAGGGCATGGGGCTAGGACCTCTGTCGTTTTGTCTTCCTGCTTAAATCGAATAAAAATTTTGGTTGATTCCTGCCTCCTGTAGAAAAGTGTTCACGAGGTGGACGCTGTTCCAGTCTCGCATTATCGTATTAGAAGACCAATCTATTGTCGAAATGTTGTCCGTAGGTCTGGAAAATAGGTAGGAGGATTCTTTCCAGATACTGCACAGGCCTCAAATTACCTTTGGTAGCCATGAGAGGCGCCCAGCACCCATACATGACTGACTTACTTCCTACTGAAACCACTGGGCTGCATGCCTGAGATGAGCGCTGGTGTATGACTGCCTGCACACGCTTCTACGACATTCATCAGGCATCATACAATCCTGCAGTCGTTGGGGAAGAGAGCCCGACGCCATCGATCTAGAGTCCATTATAGGTATTGCCATGTCCAGCTTCTTCGAGCCTTGAGGAGCTAGGATGTTTGTACTGTTGTACGCAGTGGGCCCCTGGAGTCCAAACTGATCGTGTAGAGACGGTTGCGTAATGTCTAGGTCGGCACAGCTCTCCCAGTCTTTTCCAGAAAGGTAGCACACAGTTCTATTGAATTCTTCTCGGAGTGCCTACACGTGCTATAATTTGCAGAAAGTGGTAGTGAGCTAGCGATGCTGACAGTGGGCAGATCTTCGACGTTTTGCATGTCCGCAGCTCGTGTTCTAGTGGCTAGCGTTGCTGCCTCTGGATCACGGGGTCCCGTTTGCGATTCCCGGCCGGGTTGGGGATTTTATCAGTCCGGGGACTGGGTGTTTGTGTTGTCCTCATCATTTCGTCATTATCAACATTCGTGACAGTGGATCGATTGGACTGTGAAAAAAATTGGAGTGTGTAAAATATTGGGACTTTGTACGGATGCTGATGACCGCGCACTTGAGTGCTCCACAAATCAAACATCATCATCATCAAAATCGTTTTGACTTTCACGACAGCGATTGAATGTTCGAATGACGTCGCTGTGGTGTATCCCAATGCGGCGGGCAACCTCCTGTGCTGACAGTCAGTCTTGCCTTAAAATGACAAGGTGTGAACAGTTTAAACTTGAAATGTCCGTTCGAGGCATGTTGACGGACTGAACGGCGCATACCAGCGGCATTCTAGCATCTACAACGCGACGGGCAGCGCTCCCCTGAACAGCCCTGAAAATCCCGATTTACTTTTACTTCGATTTCACAAATGAAGTATGCAACGATTTCCCGTGCTCGACGGCATATTAATAAAGAGTTTTCCAGTTTAAAAAAAATTGCGAGTCATTAGTGCCACGTGAGTGTGGGCGTATTGATGGTTATTACTTTCGCCTATCATTGCTGAGTGAGATGTGTGACTTCTCTGGCATTGCGAAAGGGAGCATGGCGGTGAAAGCGATTTAAGCAGCTATAAAGGAAGTCTGGGTGGAACCGCAGCGAGTATGACCAGTTTTCGTTGTGTCTGCTGGCTGGTAACAACACCGGAGGAAGTCTCGGGCAGTGACTGTGTGTGAGGCCGCCTGTAGGCCTTGGATCCACGTTGTTTTGATATTCAAGCTGCGCTTGTTATGTGGAATTATTTCTCGGAATGGAAGGCAGCCTGGCTTTATTAATGTTAGTCTACAGCTGTTACGAATGCGGAATAGGTACCTGTGAGAGAAACTTGCATGGTGAGCAATTCGTAAACTTTAAACTTTCTGTGTTGTTGGAGGTGATTAGTGATGCTGATTTAAAATGGTTCGTTATGGCAGACATGTATACCCGCCATCACCGGAGTAATAACTGACCGAGCTTGAATACTGAATTTATAACTTTTCAAAGGAAGAAAGTGCAGTTGGGCTAGTCTGATAACACTGTTATTCTCTGTACCAAATTAATAGTATTCGACGATATTTCCCGGTTGATTGGTTGATTTAACAATGTTGTCTACTAGTCAGATGCCTGTACTTCCCTCGATTTGTCTTTTTTTTAATTTTATAGAGTATGTTTCATTAGCTGTTGTACTGGTCATTGTTCTCTGGCTTTATACGAGGGTTGGAAAATTAATAGTGGCAACTATTTACTTACAACTCATACAAAATAGATATGTGTTTCAAAGTTTTACTGACCTTCAAAGTAGTCACCACAAATGTCTATAACCCGTTGACAGCGATGTCGAAGTCGTAGGATACTCTTAGCAGTGCCAGTTGTGTTGACAGTTCGAGCGGCGCGGTATATTGCCCGACGAATTTGTAGCAGTTCTGAAGCGAATGCCGTGAAGTGTTTCCTTCAGTTTAGAAATCGAGTTGAATTCACGAGGGCTTAAGTCAGGGGAGAGCAGTAGGTGGTATATCACTTAGCAGCCCCATCAGTCAAACAAATCAGTAATAGCTTGCACTGTACGTGCTTGAGCAAGCTCCTGTAAAATGATGGTCAGGTCCTGCAGAAAGTGTCATCACTTCTGTCTCTATGCTGTTCATTTTTGGAACACAGCCTACGACCAGCTTAGAGACAGAAGTGATGACACTTTCTGCAGGACCTGACCATCATTTTGCAGGACAATGCTCAAGAACGTACAGTGCAAGCTGTTACTGATTTGTTTGACTGATGGGGCTGCTAAGTGCTATACCACCTACTGCACTCCTCTGACTCAAGCCATAGTGAGTTCAACTCGATTTCTAAACTGAAGGAAACACTTTACGACATTCGCTTCAGAACTGCTACTAATTCGTCGGCAATAGGGCAATAGACCGCGCCGCTCTGACTGTCAACACAACTGGCACTGCTAAGAGTATCCTACGACTTCCACATCGCTGGCAACGGGTTATACACAATGCTGGTGACTACTTTGAAGGTCAGTAAAACTTTGAATCATGTATCTATTTTGTACGAGCTGTAAATAAATAGTTGTCACTATTAAAGTACCAACCCTCGTAATTATTGTTGTTTAGATGGCCTTACTGGATGGTCGTCGAAGTCCTAGTCCGTTTGATCTTACTAGACCAAATAAGCTCGTGAAAGGTCATTGTCTGAGATCCATGGATTTGAGTGAACTTTTGGACTGCCTGTAACAAGGTAAAAAACAGAAATTACTATTTGTCCTTGCTTAGCTACGACATTTTACTTGTAGCTTGTTGCTGCTTTCTCTGAAGTGTATTCTGAATTTATTTGTTATATTCATAACATAATCTTTTGACGTAGTAAACCACCTTTTGTGCAAACCTCGGTAATAGTGCATTTAACTGAAGTTGTCTTTTAAAGCATTCTTTTTCTTTTAAATATCATTCCTTATAGACTGTCCATTCACATTAACGTGACTACTTATCAAAAGCAGTGCGGATAGTTGTGAGACGTGCTGGAAGAGAGTTATTAGGTTCTGGAAGACACCGACCGGGATGTGAAGCCACGCTGACTCCAGTGCCGTACCCAGCAACGCTAGGTTTCTCTGTTGAGGATCCATGGCGTGATCGAGATTGTATCATTGTATTCTCAAAATGGTTCAAATGGCTCTGAGCACTATGGGACTTAACATCTGAGATCATAAGTCCCCTAGAACTTAGAACTACTTAAACCTGACTAACCTAAGGACATCACACACATCCATGCCCGAGGCAGGATTCGAACCTGCGACCGTAGCAACAGCGCGGTTCCAGATTGAAGTGCCTAGAACCGCACGGCCACCACAGATTCCGACTGGGCTTAAATCCGGATAGTCTGGTGGCCAGGTGAGTACGGGCAATACATCCTGATGTTTTTGGAACCGCACACGAACACTGCGAGCTGTGTGACACGTTACATTCTCCTGGTGGTAGATGCACATCGTGCTGAGTACAGACTGCACGTAGAGGTGGAAATGGTCGCCAGGGATAAGTGAATATTTGCGTTGATCCATTGTGCCTTCCAGGATGGCGCGACCACCCAAGTAATGCCACGAAAACGTTCCCCAGACCATAACACTCCCTCATCCAAAGCGGACCGTTCCGACGATTGTTGCAGCGTGTTCGCCTTCAACAGTTTCACGCCGTATATGCCAACAGCTACTTTTCTGATGGAGCATAAAACGTGATTCATCTGAAAAGCCACCTGTCGCCACTCAATGGACGTCCAGTTGCGGTATTAGCGTGCAAATCCCAGCCTTCGTCGACGAAGAACAGCAGTCAGCATGGTTACACGAACCGGGCACGTGCTGCAGAGGCTCATACGCAGCAACATTTGGTCAAAGGTCTTCAGGAGACGCTGTTGGTTGCCTCTCGGTTCATTTGGGTGGTCAGCTGCTCAATGGTTGCACGTCTGTTTGCCCGTACACATCTCCGCAGCCGTCGTTGACCCGTTTCATCTATGACACGTGGTCCATCACAGCTGCCTTGGTGCCGCCGGTTTTGGATAGCGCCATTTTGCCAGGCACGATGTACTTTAACCACTGTGGGATGGGAACAGTTCACAGACCAAGCCGCTTCGGAAATGATTCCATCCTTGGCCCGAAAGCCAATGATCATGCTGTGTACGACGTCAGATAAATTTCTTCGTTTCCGTATTCAACAACTGCACTGTTTTCCGCGTCTCTCCAAAACACTTAATATACCCTCCACCGCTAGTGTTGCCACCTGCCGTCTGTGAGTGGTTATTGCACGTTGACGTAAAAACATAGGCGGTGGTCACGTTAATGTGATTGCCTGAGTAGTCCGCCCCGATAGCTGAATGGTGCCGGCACTGTAGCTGACCGTGTTCCGCCAGAGGGTTAGCTGCCCTCTGTAATAAAAAAAACTGAGTTAATGGATCAGCGACGAACTTAAACAAATGTCTTACGACGTCCGCCCCGAACAGATGCAACGAACAAAATGAGGTAAAAAAAAAAATGGTCAGCATGACAGACTGCCGCCCTAAGGGGCCTGGGTTCGATTCCCGCCTGGGTCGGGGATTTTCCCCGCTCAGTGACTGGGTGTTGTGTTGTCTTCATTGTCATTTCATCCCCATCAGGCGCGCAGGTCGCCCAATGTGTCGTCGAATGTAATAAGACCTGCACGAAGGCGGTCGGACCTGCCCCGTGGCCGGCCGAAGTGGCCGTGCGGTTAAAGGCGCTGCAGTCTGGAACCGCAAGACCGCTACGGTCGCAGGTTCGAATCCTGCCTTGGGCATGGATGTTTGTGATGTCCTTAGGTTAGTTAGGTTTAACTAGTTCTAAGTTATAGGGACTAATAACCTCAGCAGTTGAGTCCCATAGTGCTCAGAGCCATTTGAACCATTTGAACCTGCCCCGTAAGGGGCCTCCCGGCCAGTCAGGCCAAACGCTCATTTTAATTTTTTCCATTGCCTGAGTAAAATTGTTATTGGAATTGCAGTGCATTCTTGTTTATTTTATAGCCTTCGACGTAATCAGTCGGTTTTTTATTCTCATGAATGTTTTGAATTTTCTTAATTATTGACGTCTTTTGATAAATTATTTTGTATAAGCATGAAACAGTTATCAATAGAGTGTTGTGCGGTTTTCCTACCGAATCAACATTTTCCATTCCAATTCTACCCCCTCCCCTCATCAGTAAAGACAGTGTAAAAATTTCTTCGAACAGTTTATGTTTGTTTTGCAAGGTAATGAAAACGCAGATATGAGGATATTAGTACATTGAGTGGATCTACTCGCGGTACACATTAAAACAAGTCAAATTTCTTTTCCCTTTCACCCTGTTGTTACAACCTTCCACGTACTGTACATTTCAAAAAATGGCTCTGAGCACTATGGGACTCAACTGCTGTGGTCATAAGTCCCCTAGAACTTAGAACTACTTAAACCTAACTAACCTAAGGACATCACACACATCCATGCCCGAGGCAGGATTCGAACATGCGACCGTAGCGGTCGTGCGGTTCCAGACTGTAGCGCCTTTAACCGCTCGGCCACTCCGGCCGGCCTACTGTACATTTCAATTTATACTGAGGGTGTCATAACTAAAACTCCGAAGGTTGATACGGGTTGTTTGCCGAGTATTTGTAAATAAAAATGCCTTTCTTATCCAGTGGTTCGTTACAAATTAATTTGTTCGGAGTGTTATCTTTGTATCGGTCTTTCCACTAATGAAATCTGAACGACTGTGCAAATGTATGCCTATGGAAGATATTAATAAAAATTCAGTTTAGATTCTCTGTACAGTCATATGACTCGTTGATTAACTGTGTATTTTCTACATGACTCTGCAGCCTAATAGTAATTTAATCATTCTCCTATGAGAAATGAGGACAGTGCTGCACTCATAAGGTCTACGTCCGAAATGCCGAACATCTGCTCTACTAGTGGCAGTATTACACTCAATACGGGTCATCGTTCGTTGGATTTAACAAATGGATATGTATTGTATGGTAACCGGGGGCCTAGAAACGATGGGGAGGCTCTGGCCCCGCCGCATCCGCAGTGGTCCACAGCCCCACGACGACTACCGAAGTCTGCTTCACACCTCTGCCGCCCCACACCGAACCACTCTTTCAGTGTTATTGTGCGCTTCGGTCGCCGGTGGACACCCCAGTGAACGACTCACACCAGACGAGTGTAACCCTCTGTTTGCGTGGTAGAGTAATGGTGGTGTACGCATACGTGGAGAACTTGTTTGCGCAGCAATCGCCGACATAGTGTAGCTGAGGTGAACGGATGCATAGTCCCATATGAAATTCCATTCAGATATCAGCGGCTAAGCGATTAAAATATGAGCTATGGGATATCAGAATAGTTGTGTGATTGGGTCGAAGAATTCCTAGAAAACATAACACGGCTTGTCATTCTTAATGGAGGGAAATTTTCAGATGTATAAGTAACTTCAGGTGTACTCCAAGGGAGAGTTAAACGACCATTGACTTTGACAGTGTGTATAAATGTTCTAGCGCAGGGGTTCCCAGACTTTTTGTCTTTGGGCTTTGTAGCTTGTTCGCTTTTTAACGAACCCTGATGTGAAGGATTTGGGGGGGGGGGGGGGGCGGATGTGGAAGGTTGAGCGACGACTGCCGCAGGGGTGAGGAGCGGTACTGGGGAATTAGTTTTCGACATATTGCTCAGTGCTATTGCGTCGTGCTGATCAGCTACTGCGTATGGCAGAAATGTGACAAGGTTACGTGGAAGCACTTTTTTTTTTTTACAGATTTGCTTATGTATTTTTTTTCTTTACTGTGATTTCATTCCCCTGCCCCATATGGGCAGCAGAGGGCTGGCAGCAGCACAATCCGCCACTCTTCAGCCGAGTGACTCTAAAAAGAAAAAGTTGAAATGATACACATAAAAGACGATAATCGCTCACGTTTTTACATGTGGTGCTTATTGACAATCCGTACTGTACAACACACACAATCAAATTAAACTCCACATTATACACTACTGGCCATTAAAATTGCTACACCAAGAAGAAATGCAGATGATAAACGGGTATTCATTGGACAAATATATTATACTAGAACTGACATGCGATTACATTTACATGCAATTTGGGTGCATAGATCCTGAGAAATCAGTACCCAGAACAACCACCTCTGGCCACAATAACGGCCTTGATACACCTGGGCATTGAGTCAGAGTTTGGATGGCGAGTACAGGTACAGCTGCCCATGCAGCTTCAACACGATACCACAGTTCATCAAGAGTAATGATTGGCGTATTGTGACAAGCCAGGTGTTCGGCCACCATTGACCAGACGTTTTCAATTGGTGAGAGATCCGGAGAATGTGCTGGCCAGGGAAGCAGTCGAATATATTCTGTATCCAGAAAGGCCCGTTTAGGACCTGCAACATGCGGTCGTGCGTTATCCTGCTGAAATGTAGGGTTTCACGGGGATCGAACGAAAGGTAGGGCCACGGGTCGTAACACATCTTAAATGTAACGTCCACTGTTCAAAGTGCCGTCAATGCGAACAAGAGGGGACTGAGACGTGTAACAAATGGCACCCCATACCATTACGCCAGGTGATACGCCAGTATGGCGATGACGAATACACGCCACCAATATGCGTTCACCGCGATGTCGCCAAACACGGATGCGACCATCATGATCCTGTAAACAGAACTTGGATTCATCCGAAAAAATGACGTTTTGCCATTCGTGCACCCAGGTTCGTCGTTGAATACACCATCGCAGGCGCTCCTGTCTGTGATGCAGCGTCAAGCGTAACCGCAGCCATGGTCTCCGAGCTGATAGTCCATGCTGCTGCAAACGTCGTCGAACTGTTGGTGCAGATGGTTGTTTTCTTGCAAACGTCCCTATCTGTTGACCCAGGGATCGAGACGTGGCTGCACGATCCGATACAGCCATGCGGATAAGATGCCTGTCATCTCGACTGCTAGTGATGTGAGGCCGTTGGGATCGAGCACCGCGTTCAATACTACCCTCCTGAACCCACCGATTCCATATTCTGCTAACACTCATTCGATCTCGACCAATGCGAGCAGAAATTTCGCGATACGATAAACCGCAATCGCGATAGGCTACAATCCGACCTTTATCAAAGTCGGAAACGTGATGGTACGCATGTACACGAGGCATCACAACGTTTCACCAGGCAACGCTGGTCAACTGCTGTTTGTGTATGAGAAATCGGTTGGAAACTTTCCTCATGTCAGCACGTTGTAGGTGTCGCCACCGGCACCAATCTTGTGTGAATGCTCTGAAAAGCTAATCATTTGCATATCACAGTATCTTCTTCCTGTCGGTTAAATTTCGCGTCTGTAGCACGTCATCTTCGTGGTGTAGTAATTTTAATGGCCAGTAGTGTAATTACAATAGACAAGAATCAGCCCATTGTAGTACGCACTCCCCAGTTCCAGATGGATGCTTTCTTAGTATCACGATGTCATTTAATGTGGAACCCAACAAAGCGACAAACAGAATAATAAACCGTTCATTGCGTAATGACGACAACAGCGCCACACATTGATACACTGCATAAGTTGACAGCATTTGGTTGGCAGCGGTTGCAAAGCAGCACGAAAACTTTCAAATGACTACCGACAAGGCCCGGTAAAAAATAAAAAATAAAAAAAAATAAAAAAAATTAACTACGTCAATACAAGATGGATCATTCTCGGCTGAGGCAGCGAAGAGAAACAAAGGGAGTACAGTTCGAAACACATATTCTACGTTAATTCATACTTCAACATTATGCAGATGCTGCTTTTATCTCAGTGTATCACTATCATTTTACTTTAAAAATAAAGTAACCAAAGAAAATAATATTACTTATATCAGTACGTGTTTTGTTTACTTGTACGCTCGCCACCTGAAATGTCCTTGCATACCAGCAGTGGAAGGCGTGCCACCGCCTGCAAAACCCTGTCATAATGGATAACGTCGTAAGTTCCACGAAACTTTTAGCGGATGGTACCGTTATAGACAAAGAAGTCACAACGCTCCAAAAATGTATCGAAATGTTGGAAGACCTGCAACAGTCTGACATTTGGTGCAAGAATTGCCAATTCATCCTCAATAAAACAAACGTAATGTACTGCAGATAAACAGGCAAATGGACCCATTACTGTATGGTTACATGATTTCAGAAAAATCACATGAAGCAGTCACCTCTATCTTGGAGGATGCATAAGATGCGAATAATCGCAGATAAGGCATATGACAGAGATACTATATATTGTAAGAATCTTCAGGAAGTGTAGTCCATCCAGGCAAGAGGTTAGTTACAAAACCTACGTCCGACCAGTACCTGAATATTGCTCACGAATCTGGGATCCATAACAGATAAGATTGATGGAGCAAAATACAAGATCCAAAGAAGAGCTTCACATTTCGTTACAGGTTAATTTAGTAAGCACGAAAGCATCACGGAGATACTTAGTCAACTCCTGTGGCAGACGCTGCAAGCAAAGCACCGTGCTTCACAGTGTGGTTTACTGTTAAAAGTTCCGAGAGTGTACGTTCCTAGAATAGTCAAGCGCAATACTGCTTCCTTCTATGTACGTCTTGTGAAAAGACGACGAAGGTAAAATTAGAGAGATTGGAGCTCAGCTCTTTCTTCCTGTAGATCTGAGCACTATGGGAGTTAACATCTGAGGTCATCAGTCCCATAGACTTAGAACTAATTAAACCTAACTAACCTAAGGACAGCACACACATCCATGCCCGAGGCAAGATTCGAACCTGCGACCGTAGCAGCTGCGCGGGTCCGGACTGGAGCGCCTAGAACCACTCGGCCAGGGAAGCGACAATGGCATTCAAATTACGATCTGGGACGTATCATGAGCTGGCTTGCGTAATGTAGGTGTAAAAAGGAACCTTGTAGTTGCGAAGAGGTTTACCTGTATGAAAGAGAATCGAGTGAAAAATGTGCGCCATTTCTGTGTCGCTGAAAACTTAGCAGCTTACGCATCAGTGATGGCGGGCAGGAGGTGTGGTCGACCGGCGGTATCTGGTTCCCTCACAGCAAAAAATTGTAGGGAGCGAGGCGAGCTCCTGTGTCAGAGAAACGTGGGCCTCTCGTGGTCTGCTGTTAGCCGCCTGTAGAGTTAGCAAGTGCCTTCCTTCACCTCTACTTCCTCCTGCTCGGACTTGTCAAGAAAAGCCTGTGCTGGCACTTCCTCCACATCTTTGGTTGTTCGCCAGAAATGAGTTTTAGAACCATCCAAAAAAAGCTTCAAAGGGAATACAAAATTACAAGATAACAAAATTAAGAGGTCCAAGCAAAAAAGGAATAAAAATAAGTTCAAACTGGCAACTGCCTGTAAATAACAGACTCTATAATGGGCCTGATCTGAAAAGCTCGCTCTGTTACTTGAAGCAGAGAACAAAAATCACGGAACAGTAACGGAATAACGTATCTACTGCTGTAAGATATGTTGTCAGTGTGCAGTAAACAATAACAGAAACATTCGGGTACAAGCAGACTGCTATTATACGTTTGGAGCTGACTATATACACACTCTAAGAAAAAAAAAAAAAGACGCATCCCGAAGAAATTACGCGAATGAGACCGAAATCGTTAGATGTGATGTACATGTACAGGCAAATGAAGATTACAATTTCAGAAAAAAGGGGATCATTTATTCAAGAGAAAGAGCTCCACAAAATTAACAGCAATAATACGTTGGTCTACCTCTGGCCCTCAATCAAGCAGTTATTCCGCTCGGCACTGATTGATAGAGCTGTTGGATGTCCTTCAAATTCTGTCAAACGGGCGCGTTGGATGCTCAAAATCCCGAGTTGGTTGGAGGGCCCCAGCCATAATGCCCCGGCCGGCCGTTGGTGGCCGAGCGGTTCTAGGCGCTTCAGTCTCGAACCGCGCGACCGCTACGGTCGCAGGTTCGAATCCTGCCTCGGGCATGCATGTGTGTGATGTCCTTAGATTAGTTAGGTTTAAGTAGTTCTACATTCTAGGGGACTGATGACCTGAGATGTTAAGTTCCATAGTGCTCAGAGCCATAATGCCCCAAACATTTTCAATTGGAGACTGAGCTGGTGACGTTTATACTCGAGGTAGGGTTTGACAAGCACGAAGACAATCAGTAGAAGCTCTTACCATGTGTGGACGGACATTATCTTACTGAAATGTAAGGTCAGCGTGGCTTGCTATGATGAACAACAAAATGGGGCTTAGAATATCGTCGATGTACCACTGTGCTGTAAGGGTGCAACTGATGACAATCGAAGGGAACCACTATGAGAAGAGCCCGCCTGGTTAGCCGAGCGGTATAAGGCATGGCTTTCTGGAGCGTGAAGGAGCGCCTTGTCCCCGGCACGAATCCGCCCGGCCGACTTGTGTCGAGGTCCGGTGAGCCAGCCAGTCTGTGGATGGTTTTTAGGCGGTTTTCCATCAGCCTCGGCGAATGTGGGCTGGTTCCCCTTATTTCGCTACAGCTACGCTATGTTGGCGATTGCTGCGCAAAACAAGTTCTCCACGTAAGCGTACACCACCATTACTCTACCACACAAACATGGGGGTTACACTCGTCTGGTGTGAGACGTTCCCTGGGGGGTCCACCGGGGCCTGAACTGCACAGTAACCCTGTAAGAGTGGTTCGATGTGGGGCGGCAGAGGGGTGAAGTGGACTGTGGTAGTCATCGTGGGATTGTGGACCACTGCGGCTACGGCTGGGATGGAGCCTCTCCATCGTTTCTGGGTCCCTGGTTAACATACAACATACAACATGAAAAGAAATGGTACTTTCTGCCATCACTCGTAGTTGTCGGGCAGAATGACGGGTGACAGTTAATTTGGATCCCCTCCACTGTCTGGAGCATCTCCAGGCACGTCTTTGCTGGTCGTTGGATCTCATTTCGAAGTGGGATGCATCAGTGAAGACGACTGTACTCCAATGACGTGCCAGGCCGAATGCGTGTCTGGAGACGCTCTGGACAGTTGTGTGATAGTAGCCTGGGGCCCTATTCTGTATCTATCCGCCACTTTGCCTATCGGTTCGGTACACTAGCGCACCGAATGGTCTTGTTTTCGAAGGAGAGCCCCTAACATTATTCTGTAAGCATTTCGGAAGCGGTGCCGAACGTTCCTAGTGAACCGAAACGCTGTTGTCAGTTCTTGCGCCAACCAATCAAAAGCAATCTGCCTCAGATCCACGCATGCGTGCTGCAGCGCCACAGTGGCATGAACTCGAAGCGGCTAGCAGCCGACACAGGCATACTATTCTTCACAGTACCAAAAAGTGTGGTGTTGTAATAATGTTCAAATTTCACTGACCACATGGTTCCATGAATGCATGATAAAGATGGAATATTGACTGTGTTCTGAAAACTATCGTAAATGTCACATTATGTCATTTTATTCTCATTCGCATCGACGTCTTGTTTTGGATTTTACGTTTCGGAATATGATTTAGGAATGGGGTGTACTACCACATCGTATAAATACATCTATAGAAACACCCGAAAAATTCGTCATTTTTTCTGTTTTCCGTTGGTCCATAGTTGCTTCAAAATTAATGGATGTACGTTCCGTCTATGCAAGGCAGTTTATTTATTGCCAATATGCTTCACAAATTAAAAAAGCGAAACGCGTATGGCAATAAACAAACTGTCTTCATTTAGTTTCATAGACGGAACATACTTCCATGAACCGGAGAAATAGTTTAAGAGAGAGTCAAAGAATAAGAAGGTGCATAGAATGTGGTTGTAACACGCTCCTAGAGATCCAAATGATGAAGTAGCCTGCTTACCTATATGACACTTCAACGATATTGTTCATAAAGAAAACAAAATTTAAACTTACTTTACTTTTTCGTGTCCTGAAACTACAATTTGTTTGCCCAATATTGGGCAATGTCCAATGCTTCTTCTTTAGCCAGTCATAGATCGTCGAGCGTGCATCTGTGCGGGCAGGCTTGGCATTGTAGGAGATGGTCCATGTCCTGTCGAGTGCCGCAGTCGCATTTGTCGTCATTTCCGTCCAACAAACCCCATTTGATCAGATTAGATTTCACAGGAGCCACCCCAGTTCTGATGCGGTTAAGCATTCTCCAGGCTTTCCAATCACCAGAAACGCCGCTTGGTGGGTCCTCTCTTAGTGGATAGTAGATGGGGGGCTCATCTAAGGCGCAACTTAGGAAACGGCGTCTGGATTTGAGTCTGCTGGGGCCACACTCTAGGCCAAATATTGAGTGACGAGCATCAAAGGTTTGTTTTAGCTTCTCGGTATGTTCATGGGCTTTCCTACGTGCGTCAGGGTTTGTGAAACCTGCGGCCCTGTAAAGATTTTCTATGGGGGTAGGTTTCATGCAGCCTGTCACTATCCTGCATGTTTCATTCAAGCTAATATCTACCTTTTTTGCGTGGGCGGATCTGCACCATACCGGGCAGGCATATTCGGCAGTTGAGAAGCATAAAGCTTGGGCTGAAGTTCTGACCACGGTAGGTTTGGCACCCCATTTGCTGTTTGGACAGCTTTCTTATTAGGGAATTTTGTGCTTCTACTTTTTTGCGTGTTTTTTCGCAATGATATTTGTATGTCAATGTTCTGTCCAGCACGACGCCAAGGTAGGTGGGAGTATCTGTGTGTTCTAGTAATGTCCCATCCCAGGTAACATTGAGCCTGTACTTTGCCTGCCTCGAGTTCAGATGGAATGCACTCACTTGAGTTTTGGAGGGATTGGGTTTTAGAGAATTCTTTTTGTAGTAGGTTGACATTATAAAAAGGGCGGTTTCTAGTTTCTCCTCGATGGCTTCAAACCTGTTGCCTTGAACTGTTATTGCCAGGTCGTCTGCATATACAGAAGTTTTGGTTTTGTCTGGAGTTGGTTGGTCCTTTGTATATATGTTGAATAGGATTGGCGCCAACACGCTCCCTTGGGCGAGCCCATTTTTCTGATTCCGCCATCGACTCTTTTTCCCCTCAAGCATTACGAAGAACTGTCTATTTTGGAGCAGGGATTCGATTATCTTGACTAGGTGGTAGTCTTTCAGGGTCTCGTAGATTTTATGCAGTAGTGTCCGGTGGTCTACTGTATCATAGGCGGAACTTAGGTCGACTAGTGCCAGCCCGGTGATTAGTTTATTCTCAAACCCATCCTCGATATGTTCCGTCAATGCTAGAATTTGACTGGTACAGGACTTTCCAGGTCTAAAACCTGCTTGGTGTGGAATTAGCTTCGAGTCAACGATCTTCTCTATTCTGTTGAGGATCAATCTTTCATAGAGCTTAAGCAGATGGCAGAGAAGGGTTATGGGTCGATAGCTCTTCGGAGACTCTGGGTCCTTCCCGGGTTTAAGGAGAGCCACCATTTTTGACTTCCTCCACAGTTTCGGGATTTGAAAGGTTTCACGGCACACGTTAAAAAGTCCAAGTATCCAGTCCCTGGCGCCAAGGCCGAAGTTTTTAATCTGTTCCACGCAAATATCATCGCATTCTTCATGGTATTTATGCCACTGTTCAACTGTCTCATGCTAAATGGTTTCTGGAAGTTGGTGTTTTCCGTTGGCAGTAGGCGTGTGATTTTAGTTTTCTGACGTTTGGAGTTGAACTTGCCGTTTAGAAGGAGTTGGTTGGTCACCTGGTTTGGAGTTACGTTGGCCGGGGCCTTGCTTAGCCTTGGGTCACCATCCAGTTTCTTAATCAGGTTCCAGGCTATTTTGCTACTGTGGGACATATCCATTCTTTCTAGGGTTGCTATCCACTTCTTCTCACATGCCTCGCTGAGGGCTGACATTAAAGCTGTGCCACAGGTGATGGTTTCGTCGCTGAATGGGTCTTCCGCGAACAATACTTGATACTTCTCCAGGATGTCCTTTGAGGCATTTGAGAGCCCTGGGATATAGTGTTGTCTGCAACCCCTAGGAATATATTGTCTAGATACCTTTCGCAAAGTCTCAACAAAGGTAAGGTAATTATTTGGCGTTGGGGTCAGACTGGCTAATTCCTCATCCAGCGCTTGGGAATATTCTGACCACCTAGCCTTTTTAAAGTTGAATCTCCTACGGAAAGGTATTTTGGTTGTTTTGATTGTTGAGTAGACTTGGATTCCAATAGGTCGATGTTGTGTCTTTGGGATTGCATCATATACTCTTTTGCAGCAGGTGTCGTAGATGTTCCGGCTGACGAAGCAAATATCGGGATTGTAACCTCGCTTCCAAATTTTGCTGTTGAAGGAGCAGGGGAGCTTGGGGTCGTGGAGAAATGAGAGGTTATTTGCCTCAGCCCATTGTTCTAGCAGCTGACCATTGGCGTCTGTCTCGTCGTAGCCCCAGATGGTGCTGTGGCTGTTAAAGTCGCCCACAACGAAGTGTGTCCTTTGGTTGTTGAAGCTTTCTGGCGTTGAAGTGTGTAAGTTCTGGCCGGGGGGTTTATATACGGAGCATATTGTAAATGATCCACTCTCTATCACTAACACTTCAATGTTGCTGGTGGTTGTCTTACTCGTGGAAGAGAGCAGCATCTCGGGTCTGGTAAATATTGCGCTCCCATACCTTCTGTGAGGTGCTTCTACTGCCAAGCGCATTCCTTTGATATTGGGTCTGTTTGCTGTTTCATCTCTATGCGTTTCCTGCAGGCACAGTACGTCCCACTTTTCTGATCGGCATAGTTGCGATATTACATCCTCCTTATTCTTGGTGATTCCCTCGACGTTCAGGCTGACGATCGTCAGGGTTGGCCCTGAAGAGGACCTGTTTTTGTTTTTGGCTTTTGATTGCATTGGTTTCCGGTGGTGGAAGGTTTGGCCGCTGTCCCATTGGGCAACGTTTCCGGGGAGCGCCGGCATTTTACTTTCTTCTATGTAGCATGTAAGTAAAATGCATACGTGGAGGCACCTTCCTTGCTCCCCACAAAATTTAAAAAATTGCCTTTTCGAGAGCTTGTGGCGAGCGCAGCTACAGAAACTCGTTGTAGTTTATAACATGCATCTGATGAATCAAAATGTTTCATATATGGTGGTATAGTGAGAAAATATTGTGGTAGGAATCTTTTGCTCTGTCTACTGTCGTTAAAGATTCGATCGCAGATAAATACTTGTGACAAGCTAGAGTATAAAGACGATTGTTTCTAATTTCATTCGCAGTAGTTTAAGTTGCGCTGTTAGATTCCTATCTGACCACACTCTCGAAAATCGTAACGAACTCCGAAAAAAATGGTGAACTATTTGTGATAAGAAGTATAAATGTCACTCTCAGTTGCTTCACGCACAGTAATTTCATCTTTCATTTCTTAAACATATGGAAGATACGAAATCGAAGATACTCGTTCCTGAGAAAGCGCGCTCTTACGTGTAAACAACAACGAATATTTCAGAAAAATGCTTAACTTTGACGATTACCGAAGTCTGAGAATGTATTACAAACACGAAGAAGAAAAAAAAATATTTTCGTACATAGCGGTATGCGACCCTATGACTTTCGACATGGAAATTAATTGCCTTATCAACCTTTTTTTGTTGATGTCATTTTGTTCGTTATTGTTCGTTGTATTTGTTAGGGGCGGACGTCCCATGACCCTTGTTCAAGTCCATCATTGATTCCGTAACTCAGTTCTTTTATTACAAAGGGCATTCACTGATTCCGTAACTCAGTTCTTTCATTACAGAGGGCAGCAAACCCTCTGACCGAACACGCTGAGCAACCGTGCCGGCACTGGGGTACGACAACGCCTCCGGTGCTTTATTCAGACGCAGGCTGACTTCGTTGCCGAATGATGTCGGCTTAAGCCGTAAATGCATGAAATTTTGAAAGGTTTTCTCTATCAGGCTTCACAAAATTCCTTTGCATTGTTACTTAAAAGTTTTAAATGCGTTTCGATAGTTAATAAGTAAACCATTTGCGGAAAAAAGTACACGAAATCACTAGTAATTTCAGCTAACACTCAAGTGCAGAGCCGACCTTTTGAAATTTAATGATTTTTAAATCTTAATTACGTAAAAATAACAGGTATTTAGCCAGAATATCGACCGAAACTGTTTTTATGTTATAATCACAATAACAACAGTAAAAACCATATTTCTAACAAAGGAAAATAGTGTACTGTGAACCCACTTTCCACCGGGATGCGTCCTCGTGATTCTTCAGTAACATAATCACTAAATCCGAAGATTCCTCTAAGACCCCCCCCCCCCAAATCTGACAGGACCCTTGATGACACCTGTCCTTCTTTATTGAGGGAATGAAAAGGCGTAAGAAACCTTTGGTGCTTTGGATTACGTTCAAATTTCTTCTAATGGTTTTAGCGGTCCCTAGTGGTTCCAGCCTGTACACAAGAGCAAAAAATGGCGGTCGCTCTGCGCTCCAAAAGGGTCAGATCGCGTTTAATGGGATTGCAGCCCCACAATGTTCTTCGCGAAGGCTGGAAACGCCCGATAGTGTAGGCAGTGTCAAAGTTTGCCAATCAACGCCCCAGGAAAAAGGGGGGGGGGGCGTTTCATTCATGCCGTATGTGCCACCTCCATAGCCCGTTCGTGCTGGTTCTGAGCGGTTGTGTGAAACTGTTTCCTCGTCCACTCATAATAAAACTGCGTGATTTCAACTAAGAAAGTCGCGATTCTAACCTTCTTTCGCAGCGGCGTCAAAACAAGGGGTGAAATGTCGGTAAGAGAGAGTGTGACGACCTTCCCATCATGTGGCACGTTCAGGGTGACGCTGGGCGGAATTGAGGTGAAGTTTGGTGCCAATGTGACATCTTTAACCTACCTTACATAGCATGAACTTTTGAGCTGTGGCCTTTTTTTCGCATGTGTCGACACCTTGCTGTTTGAAACATCGTCGAGCCCGAGTGTAACGTCGCAGGGCGCCACGCTTTTGCACCATTAAAGAGGAAGGTTGTAGGCACCTTTAAAACAAACTTCAAACTTATACGTCGTAATGGAAGACAATTACGAGGTTTCTAGAAAGTGATGCTTTAATACTGTTGCGCAGTGTAATTACACTCTGTCCCGGTTTACATTATTTTGATGTTCGAAATTATCCTTATTGATAGTTCTATCTATGAGGATTGTTAGTATGAATGTGCATGTGCTTTGGCGAATCTATCCTTTTTACTTCTTGTATTTGTCCCACGTGTTGTGGTACGATTTATGAAGCCCGTACTGTATTCTATAATGAATATTAGGCACCAGTATTTCCTTGCGACTATGACATTTATTCGATATCGTTTGTCTAAAGTTAATCAGTAAGTAAATGTTCAATGGTTTCTTAATTATGATACTAATGTTGTTTCGTGCAATCCATGCAACTTTCTTGTCTGGGCTTCTTCAAAGCCATCTTGTTATCAGCACCTCCAAATAGCTATTTGAATTTTTTAAAATATTTTATTTTATATGTTAAGACGAAAATATTTCTTTTGAATTTTAGCAAATGTTAATTATGGAGATAATTTTGTGATCATTTATTTTAACCTCAATTGATTTAATTATTCATCATCTTTTAAATTATTTGATTGAGACTTACTCAGATTAACTCATTCTGATCTTCGAGTAGTTGGTGAAGTCACAGTAGGAATCATTCAGCATATTTCACTACCACCGAAAAAGGCGAAACTCCAGCATCATCGCCGGCCTCTGGTGACCTAGCGGTTCTAGGCGCTTCAGTCTGGAACCGCGCGACCGCTACGGTCGCAAGTTCGTATCCTGCCTCGTGCTTGGATGTATGTGATGTCCTTAGGTTAGTTAGGTTTAAGTAGTTCTAAGTTCTAGGGGACTGATGACCTGAGATGGGCTATCAGAATTTCTCTTACCCTCTCGTGTTCTCCTGAAATGGCACCAACGACTTCGTCCTCTTTCCTCATATAAAGAAACCAGTGCATGGCGGGAATTTGCAATAGGATGACGAGGTGATCTTCGAGGTGGTCTTTTCTCTGAACAGCCAAAATGCAGAAGAGTGAGGGACCATCACCGTCAACAAGCTTCATGGTTGTAATTGAATGCTTTTTTTTTTTTTTTTTTGAGGTGATAAATAAAACTTTATGGCTGTTATTCATGGGTAATTCTAAATTTATTTCTCCACAAATTTTTCATCGTTAAGATATTTATTTCGAAATATATTTGTCTCCAGTCCATACACACCAAGAACTACCTGCTGCCTAATTCCTCTGTACTACCTTTTTTTCTAATAAGTTTATTGCAGAAATACTTTCGGCCAATGATTTTAAAAAAAATATAGCTTGCCGCACGAATGTACATAAATGATGTACGTTTACATAAATGGTCATCTGTATAATGTTTACGAATGCAACTGTTTTAACAGTAAACTATACATTGCTGACACTGAACAGTAATCATACAAACGAGAGCCTTATGTTATACTGCTCTGTAATTTATTACTTGTTTTTAGCTCTGGATTTTATATAAGCCATACCTAAGACTCATCAGTCAATCCAGTTACCGCAAAAAAATTGCTATGCGAATGAAGCCACATGGCTGTGGATATCCATCGCTTGTGTATCCCGATTCAAATGACGAAGCCTCTTTAAACACCACCTGGACAACCGACAGCTGTCTACATCGATGAACACGTCATTCATGCCTCTGCTTTCATCTGCTGCTATTATTCTCTGCTCGGAGGTAGAACCCCCTGCCCTTTTTTGTCTTGATCTCTATTTCTATGATGGAAACAAACTGTCAAACGCTGCACCGAGGAAAGCTTTCTCACTTGCGTTCAACACATATTGCTCAAGCTATTCCCCATGACTTCAAAACCTCTAAAATTGTTTACCATTGTCTGCTAAACTCTGATAGCATAAGGCTATAAATCATGTCGTACCCTTTCCCCTCCTCTACTCTCCTAATACATTTATAGAAAAATACGAAGCAGTTTATCAGAATAGATTATTTGGTTCAGTTCCCAATGACATCATCGTGCAGGAAAAAATACATACCTATATTGTGATAAATAATTGAAGACTCTATGTTCAAGATATCAAGACGGATGCATTTTCTCCTGCTATTGTGTAAGTTCTTTCCCTTCCACAGACAAATGGAACCGTTTGAAAGAAACTACAGGAAATTCCTAGAATCCTGTTTGGATAATCATTCTTGAAATGTTCTAAATAGTGGTCAGAGTGCATTGCAGAATGTATTGAGGCTGCACTGGCGAGCAGACTGCGGGATCTATTATTAATTCTGAGTTTATTGTGCCAACTGTGCTGTAAAAGTGCAACAGTTACACAAGGTGTGTACAGAAATAATGCAATTTTTTGTGCTGCTGCTTTGAGTGGCGGCAGAGCGTTCCGATAGATTCGGTTTGGGGAGGGGGGACTCCCAGCTTTAAAGCGATGCCTTCGCGAGTCTGCTCCGACCAGTTGGAGCGTCACCATAGCGATCTCCGCGCACCCCGGTTTAGTTTGTGTGTCACGAAATGCGATGGAATTGTCACTCGAGTCGCGTTATGCGAAGTTTTGTTCGAAATTGAAAAATTCTCTTGCGGAGACCCACCAATTGACTGTGCAATCTTTAGGGGACAGAACTCTATCGTAAAACGGTGGTTGAAAGCGATTAAGGAAGGCCGAGAAGAGGTGGTCGGCGAACCCCGAGTTGGACGACCATCAACCAGCACAGCCGAGGACACTTTGGTCCATGTGCGCTATTTGTTGAATTCTGAATGCTAGTTGAGTATACATATACATGCAGAAACTCTCAGCATTCGCAAAACAATTGAAAACGATCTGGGGACAGATGAATTGCACATGAGGAAGGTGTGTGCCAAGTTGGTTCCCAAGCTTTTGGCGAACGATCAGAGGAATCACCTGGTGACTGTCGTGACTGAACTTCTCGAACGCTTGGAAATTGATCCTTCTTTTTTCTTGGGCAGCGTCAGAAACAAAACGCCAAAACTGCAAACGGCACACCTTGGGGTCCCCAAATCCGAAAAAAACAAGAATGAGCAAGTCGAAAGTGACTGTCTTTCTTAACAATAAACGTGTGGTCCACGGAGAGTTCGTTCCTCCTCGCCAAACCGTGAATGCTGCCTGCTACGTTGATGTGTTGGAACATCTGCGGAAAATGGTCGTCTGAGTGAGAAAAGAGACCGCCACTACCTGGGAGCTCCACCACGACAAAGTTCCAACCCACACTACCCTGTGCGTCCGTGGGTACCTGTCGAAGCACAACTTGGCAGCACTGTCGCAACCCTCCTACTGTCCAAACGTGGCTCCGGTCGATTTCTTTCTCTTCTCGAGGATCAAGACCGTTCTGATCCGTTTTGGGTCGACTGAAGCCGTTCAAGGTGCCTTGACGAGGGCCATCACTGAAGCCTTACAGGACGCGTAGCGTGCGTGGCAGAGCCGTAGGAAAAAGACTGTAGAACTACTTCGAAGAATATTAAACGTTTGTAACGACAGCTACAGTAGAACTATTGGTTAAAAATATTATATGACTTTCAGGACTCACATCTTATACAGGGAACCGCATTTTTTGCAGATTCTTTTCCGAAATAAAGTTCTTCAGACACCAGTCCAATAACAGGTGAATATGTGAAAGAGACTTGTAACATGGGAAGGTTTTAAATCGCGCGTTCTTCAGGGCACTGTCGCGGGATTTCCTTTCCTTTTACGTAATGTTCAGACACATTTTAAGAAACCAGATTTTACACTGGAAAACACTTTCAGCGGGAGATGTGGGCTATGATCATAATTTGTTGCTTATGAACTGCAGATACAAATTAAAGAAATTGAGTAGAGATAGGAAACTGAGGAGGTGGGATCTGGATTAATTGAAAGAACTGCAGTTTGTGAAGAGTTTCAAAAGTAGCTTTAATCAAGTATCAACCAAAACAGAGAAAGGAGTACAATAGAAGACGAGTGGGTGGCTTTGAAATAGTAAAGACAACAGAGGAATGGGTAAATGACAGGGGCAATAGAAATGCCTAAATGACACAAAAGATACTGAATTTAACCTACAAAAGAAGATAACAAAAAATCATGTAAATGAAGTAGATGGAAGGTAATACAGACGACTAAAAAGGATAAAATATAGAAATACACAACTGAAGCAGGCAAAAGAGCATATAGAGTCTGAAAGATGAGATGGACACAGACCAGTTAGACAGGACTAGCTAGAGGAAAAAAATGTAAGGCTGTAAGAATGCAGGGGAAAGAAAGTGCCAAATACAGGAAAATTAAACAGACCTTTGGAGAAAAACTGCTGTATAAACATCACGCCGCAGATGGCAAGCGAATACTAAGCAAGCTTAAATGGGGAAGGAATATACAGAAAGACTATAAACGGGAAGTGAATTTGAATACTATACAGCAGAAAGGGAAAAGGAAGTAGGTAAGGGAGGAATGAAAAATATGACAGTGTGGGAATAATTGTACAAATCATTCATTGAAACACCAAAGTCGAAACAAGGCCGCTGAAGTACGTAACTCACCCTCAGAATTATTAAGATCTTTGGGTGAGACAGCCATGATAAAACTACTCGATATGGCGTGAAATATATGTGAACGGGCGAAATGCCCTCAAACTTCAAGAAGTATGTAATGGTCTACCGAACTATCAGTTTAATAAACCATGGTTACGAAATACTGACACAAATTATTGACAGAACAATGGAAACATTGGTAGAGGAATGCAGTCTCCTAAATTGTGAAAGTATCAGGGATAAAATAGAGGGAGCAAAAGGTTATCTGTAATTTACATAAAAGCCAGACTACAGTTACAAGAATCGAAAGGGATGCAGTAGTTGAGAAGGGAATGTGACTGGGTTAAGGCCTGTCCATGATGTTGTTCAATTTGTACGTTGGCTAACCAGTAAATGAAACCAAAGAGAAATTTGGAAAAGGGTTAAAGTTCAGGGAGAAGAAATAAAAACTTCTAGGTGTGCTGATCACATTGTAATCCAGTCAGATACAGCAAAGGTCTTGGAAGAGCAGTGTAACATAATGGATGGTGTCTTGAATAATGGCTGTCACGTAAACATCAGTAAAAGTAAAGCAAGGCAATGGAATGTAATAGAATTACAGCAAATGATACTGAGGGAACTGGGTTAGGAAATGAGACACTGAAAGAAGTAGATGAGTTTTGGTAACTGACAACCAAAATAAATGACTGGCTGAAGCAGAGAGGTTATAAAACGTAGACTGGAATTAGCAGGGATATCATTTCCAAAAATAAGAAATTTGTTAACAACTAATATAAGTTTCAATGTTAGGAAGTCTTTGTGAAGGTCTTTCTGTCTGGATTGGAGCCTTGTACAGGAATAAAACATGAATGATAAACAGTTCAAACAAGAAGAAAGTAGATGATTTTGAAATGTGGTGAAAATGCTGAAAATTACGTGGCTCAATAAGGTAACTAATGAAAATGTACTGCTTCGAGTTGGGGAGAAAATAAATTTATGGCACAACTTGACTAAAAGAATGAACCAGGTGATAAGAAACATCCTGATAAATCAAGGAATCGTCAGTTTAGTACTGGAGGGAAGGGTATGTGCGTGTATGTAGGGGAGGGACGGGGAGGGGGGGGGAGGAGAAAGGGAGGCAGTAGTTTGCCTGAAGACCAAGCAACATCTCAACAGTAATTATTTTAATTTTTCCATTTAATGTATTTTTAAACTTTGCAGGGCAGTTTGTCAACCATATAGTCTTCACCTAGAAGAACTTAAAGTGATATTTGATCTCAATTTAGCAAACCGAATATAAAAAGGAAAATACCGTTTCTGCCGGAAGGTAATTTACTATTCTTCCGGTTCCTCATCAGAACTGAAGGGATATCTATCCAAGCTAGAAGCATCCAGGAATATCTCTCTAACGATGTGGATCAGGAAGCCGATCAAGATCGCTTTTAATCACTGATTTCTTCTGTAGAAATTATCCCCACCTACGTCACCTCAGACGAAATTCTCCTTCACGTAAGTCAAAGTGAGTCTCATTCTGCGTTCACCGTCATTGTCATCTGGTACCAGACGATGTTTTTTTTTGTTTTTGTTTTTTTTTTTTTTTTTTTTTACGCCCTTACCTTCAACTGGTTTTCGTTTGCAACAATCCACAAATAAAGAAAATTAGTGGTAGATTAAAACTGTGTGCCGGACTAAGACTCGAATACCGAGATTCCAAGTTCGAGTCTCCGTCCGGCACACAGTTTTAATCCGCCAAGAAGTTTCGGATCAGCAGACACTCTGTCCAGAGTTAAAAATTCATTCTAAAGCCACAAAGTTACAAAAGCTATCACATTAAATTAAAGTATGGTGTTAGACGCACAACTTCCAAAAGTGTTTTTCAAGGGATTCCACTCTCTTTCTATAACTGACGCCCCAGAGAGCAAAGGAAATCATAAATACCGAATGTTTTGTCCTAATTAAATTATAGTTTATGAAATTAGAAAACGTTATCAACCTCTCTAATGCTCAGATGTGTAATGAGTTATCCGATAAAATAACAAATAATTTTGCGGCTACAAAGACCGTTTGCCTTATCTCTAATAGGTGAACAAGTCTGAAAAATTTTGTAGATTAGCAGACTAAATTAATGCCGTGCTTCTTAGAAGGCTTGCAATTTGAAGAAATACACACTGCAGAAAATGTTTCAAATTGCGGAAAGACTGTTAGCACCAAATATAACACCAATTTTAAAATCACAGGACAATGCTTCAAATACGAAGTCACACGCCATGCATTTGAATCTTCTGCATGTCCCATGCTTTCCACATTCTTTAAACTTTGTTCTGCAACATGAACTAGAGAAAAACATTGACGAAGTAAAAAGGCTAGTAATGTTTTTCAGGAAGTGTTCGACCTGATATGGTTTCATTGAGTTTCCCCAAAGCTGGACTACTTATACCTGTAATTGTTGTAACTGGTTGGGGAGTTAGGTGTGTTAGTTCTTGTTGTACAGTCAACGCTTTTATTCTTGCTTGTGATGTTTATGTAGCAGTCCTGGAATGAGATGTCGTCTGCAGATCCTCGCTGTTTGAATATGGAACGAAACAGCCCTGTCAACCCTTTAAGCAAATTGTTAACTATCTGCCGATAAGCTTTAGTTTTGTTTTTAAAAGCATTTAGTTGTTGCCCAGTTAGTCTCTGCGATATTTTCATTTTTACTATTGAACTGCTTTCTCTCTGGCTACCTCTTTAATTACCTCGTGGTAAACGTTATGAACTGTGTCGCAAGTTGTATCATTTCCGAAACTGTATCTTTTAAGTTCTAAATCATCGATTTTCCAACTAAAATAGCAAAAGCAAAGAAATCTTTGCGATATTTCATAAGTATTGCCATCTTGTTGGGACATCTTTTCTCAGCCTTGATTGATCGTTTTTATGTTCTTGCTTTTTAGTGAATTTGCTTAAGAAAAGGGACACGACGTGGGGTCTGCTCCGATTATTGAACTAGACAAATATTTATCTGAAACATATTTATCTAGATGCAGTTACCCCTACACATTGTGCGAGGGTTTCCCAGAAAGTAATGCAGCACATTTTTTTCCCTCAGCTGAATTCTCCTGAGTGAACGCGCCAAGTTTGCATCACTTCCGACAGATAGCGTAGCTGCAGGACAGTTTCAAAATGGTGTCTATAGGGGATGTACGACGTTACAAGCAACGTGCCGTCATTGAATTTCTCACTGCTGAGAAAGAAACTGTGGGAAATACACACAAACGCTTGTGCAAAGTCTATGGAGCATCTGCTGTCAACAGAAGTACAGTTAGTCGCTGGCCGCGGAGGGGTGGGGGGGGGGGGCGGGGGGTCATCAGAAGCCGGTTCGATTGTGCGCCACGATTTGCAGCGGTTGGAGAGACCATCCACAGCTGTCACACCTGACATGCTGCAGCAAGATGATGATGTCATTCGCAAGGACAGACGCATTACAGCTCGCTACATCTGTCAACTAGCAAAGGAAGTGTGGATGCAATTATCCGCTCTCTTGGATATTAAAAAATGTGTGCAAGATGGTTCCCGCGGTGTCTAACAGTGGATCACAAATTGCACAGAAAAAAACATTTGTCTTGATTTCTTGCAAAGTTTTGAAGCCTTCTTGTCCCGGATTGTGACAGGTGATGAAACCTGGGTTCACGATTTCGAGCCCGAAACGTAACGACAGACGATGGAATGGCGCCATTTCCACTCCCCACAGAAGAAAAAAATTCAAAGCAACTGCTTCCGGCGGTGACGTCATTATTACCGTGTTCTGGAACTGTGAAGGTGTGATTCTCATTGATGTAATGCCAAAAGGCGGTACCATTAATTCAGAAGCAACCGTCAGCACATTAACTAAACTCAAGGCGCGCTTCCGGCGACTTCGGCGCCACAACAACCTAGGAGATGTTTCATGATAACGCTCAGCCCCACGCAAGTCTGAGAACTGCTGAACACTTCGCGAAACAGGCTTGGACACTGTTATCCCATTCTCCCTACAGCCCTGACTTAGCCCCTCGGACTTCCACTTGTTTGGGTCATTAAAGGATGCCATTCGTGGAAGATATTTTGAGGACGATGAGGAGGTGATTCACACAATGAAGCACTGGAGGAAGGCTGTGGAATGGGATGGAGATTACGTGGAAACATAGGGTGTGTAAGTGTGTGTAAGTCCCATTATCATCAATAAAGAACTGTTGAAGTAAAACATGTGGTGTACTATTTCCTTGGCAGCCCTTGTATATCCTAGCTTCGTTGGCACCCTGTGAACATATATTTCCAAAAGCAAAACAAATATGCACTGAGAAAGAAAATGACTCTCTTCAAGTCAAAATAATTAAATTTTGTTTATAACTGATAACATTAGTTAATTTTTCCGTATAGATAAGTATTCATTGTCATGTTTATTTTAAAATATGACTGTACATGGTTTTCAGGAAAAATAATTCATTTCAATTTTGTTCTAGTTTCAGTAATATTACGAAAACATAAGAATAATGAGTTTTATTTTTATAATTTCAAAGACTGAAAAAAATATTCAGCATTTTGTTGTGATATTCATAATTTTGACAGAGGATGGAATGTAAAATGTTCATTTCAAAACGTCAGGGGACATAAATGAACATTATTAATATTCTCTCCTGTTCTTTCAAAACAGGTGAGATCAGATAAAGACCCAAATACAATGATCTGAATTAAAAATCTAAGGCAGCTTTCATTCACGCGTTTCATTCATTTATTTTATTATTTGATTTGTGAATGGCAAATCATGAAAAAGAAGTAGGTCACTCCAGTGAGTGAGCGAATGGGTTCGCGCTGCTCCAGTTAAGACACAGGTACAGCAATCGGATGGACTTGGATTCCATTCTCTAACTAGTTATCCAGATTTAGGACGTGTGGTTTGCCTAAATCACTCAAGGGAATTTATGGGAAGGTTTCTTTGAAAAGGATACTGAGGCAGGCCAAAGTGAAGTGTTTCTGTTGTAAAGGACGGTGATAGTTACCACTATACTGCTCTTTCCAATCCATGGCAGTGTGATACAGCAACTAGTGGTAACAATTTGAAAGGAAAAACAGTTTTGGTTACAAAAATGGACTTTTTCTTGATTTATTTATCCTCCAATGTTGCGTTCCGCCATATGCAAGACATATTTACACTGGCCCATCAGAAAAAAAAACCTTCATATAACTGGCATGACCCGATTTAGCAAAACTGGACCAGCATGAACATCGGTTGAATAAAGATGGCCAAGTCAATCACAACTCGACTTTTGCGGAACACCTAGAATCCAATGGTCATCAGTCCCATACTTACAGAATTTAAAAATCCTCCATTACGCTCAAAAAAGGAAAGTGGTAAAAGTTGAGAAAGACATAGAAACGGCCAAACATACAGAAAAAATGGGCAGAAGACTATTAAATGATCAGATGGCTCAAAAGAATATATTTTGATACCATAAGGTCATTGTTTTAGTAAGTTATTGCACCTGGATGCCGTCAGTCATTAAATGCCGCCTCATAGTTTTGTAATTTTTGCACCTAGAAGGTCTAATGTATTTTTTTCAATGTCCAAATTTTAACATCATTTTTTTATTTGTAGTTCTTGCACTTCATGTATAAGCTACTGCTTTATGCAATATGGTACATGCTACATTCGATCCTTTACACTGATGCAATTTAATATTTATTTCTACTTTAGCTTTATATCAACCTTTGTTCTGATGGAATATATCGTGAGTCAGTTATTGGCATCCAGATAGGATATTACTGGCTTTATCTTACTTTCTGAGGTTCCTGACAATAATATGACGCTATCTAGCGCGTCTGTGGCCTAATTTTGACTGAAGGGGATGAAACTGTACGAAATGATTTTTAGCCATAATACTGCTTGGCCCACTGAGAAATTAGTTTCCTTGATTTCCGCGTGCAGGTTTTATTCGTTTGGGCCACAGAAGTGCATAATTGTACACTTTTGATTTTTTAAAAATTTATTTACTCTGTGTTTGTTATTATCCGTTTGTATAAACATTTCACCTACAATTTTAAGCAAGATTTTCAAAACTTCAGGGAACAAAATTAAAATTATTAATATTCTCTCCTGCTCCTTCAAAACAGATCAGATCTGATAAAGACACAAGCACAATTATCTGAATTAAAAATCCAAGGCTGCTTTCATTGACGCCTTTCATTCATTTATTTTATTATGTGAATAGTGAATGACAAGTCACTAGTATTTGTCATATTTCGCTTGTGATTGTACCTGGAAAACTAATAGGTGTCGCAACACATCTCCTATATGCGCCATCTGCTGTGGGCTGTGTATACTACCCGTATACTTCTTGTACGTTTTTATCTCCAGTACTACGTGCACAGCCGGGAACATGAACAACTGCGCCTCCTACGTATTTGCTGTGTGATGCATCGATGTAGACTTCATCCCGTTTAAGTGGATGTGGACGGCACAAGGTAATCTGGTGCCTGTTTTTACAAATGTACATACTTCTTGTGAGATTAAGCCGGTTATTTGCTTTTGAATATTTCTTGGTTATTCTCGAGGTGATGTGTTTTACAGCACGACGAGCGAGGATTTTTTAAAATATTTTAACAATAGCAACTACCTGCTTGGGCTTTCATGTGATATTAGGCACGGTTTCCATTTGCTCTTAAAATCTTTTATATCTGTAAGTTGTTTTTTATATATGTTTAAATTTTATTTGAGTGTGTCTTGCGCTTTTAGTGCATTAGACTGTTTACTGGCTCCTGAACATTTTATCAGCAATATTCCGATATATTTTACTCTCATCTTATAGGACACTGCACAGCGTTTTTTTTTTTTTTTTACTTTCTGACCACGGCGATTTCCTACTGTAACATTATTATGCCTGGCATCTTGTGTGCTGAACACCAAACTTTGCCAGTAAGTTGTTTACTTATTTATTTTTTAATAGTCCAATTTTGCTAAATCGGGGTCATGCACGTTATATGAAAGGTTATATTTTGTCTCGTAGGCCCATCTGAAGGCGGTTTATGTAAAGTAAAACCTATCAGTGGAGGATGTTGTTGTTGTGGTCTTGATGCAGCTCTCCATGCTACTCTATCCTGTGCAAGCTTCTTCATCTCCTAGTACCCACTGCAGCCTACATCCTTCTGAATCTGCTTAGTGTATTCATCTCTTGGCCTCCCTCTACGATTTTTGCCCTCCACGCTGCCCTCCAATGCTAAATTTGTGATCCCTTGATGCCTCAAAACATGTCCTACCAACCGATCCCTTCTTCTAGTCAAGTTGTGCCACAAACTCCTCTTCTTCCCAATTCTATTCAATACCTCCTCATTAGTTATGTGATCTACCCATCTAATCTTCATCATTCTTCTGTAGCACCACATTTCGAAAGCTTCTATTCTCTTCTTGTCCAAACTATTTATCGTCCGTGTTTCACTTCCATACATGGCTACACTCCATACAAATACTTTCAGAAACGACTTCCTGACACTTAAATCTATACTCGATGTTAACAAATTTCTCTTCTTCAGAAACGCTTTTCTTGCCATTGCCAGTCTACATTTTATATCCTCTCTACTTCGACCATCATCAGTTATTTTGCTCCCCAAATAGCAAAACTCCTTTACTACTTTAAGTGTCTCATTTCCTAATCTAATTCCCTCAGCATCACCCGACTTAATTCGACTACATTCCATTATACTCGTTTTGCTTTTGTTGATGTTCATCTTATACCCTCCTTTCAAAACACTGTCCATTCCGTTCAACTACTCTTCCAAGTCCATTGCTGTCTCTGACAGAATTACAATGTCATCGGCGAACCTCAAAGTTTTTATTTCTTCTCCATGGATTTTAATACCTACTCCGAACTTTTCTTTTGTTTCCTTTACTGCTTGCTCAACATACAGATTGAATAACATCGGGGACAGGCTACAACCCTGTCTCACTCCCTTCCCGACCACTGCTTTCCTTTAATGCCCCTCGACTCTTATAACTGCCATCTGGTTTCTGTGCAAATTGTAAATAGCCTTTCTCTCCCTGTATTTCACCCCTGCCACCTTAAGAATTTGAAAGAGAGTATTCCAGTCAACATTGTCAAAAGCTTTCGCTAAGTCTACAAATGCTAGAAACGTAGGTTTGCCTTTCCTTAATCTTTCTTAGGGTCAGTATTGCCCGACGTGTTCCAACATTTCTGTGGAATCCAAACTGATCTTCCCCGAGGTCAGCTTCTACCAGTTTTTCCATTCGTCTGTAAAGAATTCACGTTAGTATTTTGCAGCTGTGATTTATTAAACTGATAGTTCGGTAATTTTCACATCTTTCAACACCTGCTTTCTTTGGGATTGGAATTATTATATTCTTCTTGAAGTCTGAGGGTATTTCGCCTGTCTCATATCTCTTGCTCACCAGATGGTAGAGTTTTGTCATGACTGGCTCTCCCAAGGCTGTCAGTAGTTCCAATGGAATATTGTCTACTCCCGGGGCCTTGTTTCGACTCAGGTCTTTCAGTGCTCTGTCAAACTCTTCACGCAGTATCGTATTTCCCATTTCATCTTCATCTACATCCTCTTCCATTTCCATGATATTGTCTTCAAGTTCATCGCCCTTGTATAGACCCTCTATATACTCCTTCCACCTTTCTGCTTTCCCTTCTTTGCTTAGAACTGGGTTTCCATCTGAGCTCTTGATATTCATACAAGTGGTTCTCTTATCTCCAAACGTCTCTTTAATTTTCCTGTAGGCAGTATCTATCTTATTCATAGTGAGATAAGCCTCTACATCCTTACATTTGTTCTCTAGCCATGCCTGCTTAGCCATTTTGCACTTCCTGTCGATCTCATTTTTGAGACGTTTGTATTCCATTTTGCCTGCTTCATTTACTGCATTTTTATATTTTCTCCTTTCATCAATTAAATTCAGTATATCTTCTGTTACCCAAGGATTTCTACTAGCCCTCGTCTTTTTACCTACTTGATCCTCTGCTGCCTTCACTACTTCATCCCTCAGAGCTACCCATTCTTCTTCTACTGTCTTTCCTCCCTTCCTGTCAATTGTTCCCTTATGCTCTCCCTGAAACTCTGTACAACCTCTGTTTTAGTCAGTTTATCCAGGTTCCATCACCGTAAATTCCCACCTTTTTGCAGTTTCTTCAGTTTTAATCTACAATTCATAACCAATAGATTGTGGTCAGAGTCCACATCTGCCCCTGGAAATGTCTTACAATTTAAAACCTGGTTCCTAAATCTCTGTCTTACCATTATATAATCTATCTGAAACCTTTTAGTATCTCCATGGTTCTTCCATGTATACAACCTTCTTTTATGATTATTGAACCAAGTGTTGGCTATGATTAAGTTATGCTCTGTGCAAAATTCTACCAGGTGGCTTCCTCTTTCATTTCTTAGCCGCAATCCATATTCACCTACTATGTTTGCTTCTCTCCCTTCTCCTACTATCGAATTCCAGTCACCCATGACTATTAAATTTTCGTCTCCCTCACTATCTGAATAATTTCTTTTATCTCATCATACATTTCATCGATCTCTTCGTCATCTGCGGAGCTAGTTGGCATATAAACTTGTACTTCTATGGGGTATGCATGGGCTTCGTATCCATCTTGGCCACAATAATGCGTTCACTATGCTGTTTGTAGTAGCTTACCCGCATTCCTACATTTTTATTCATTATGAAACCTACTCCTGCATTACCCCTATTTGATTTTGTATTTATAACCTTGTATTCACCTGACCAGAAGTCTTGTTCATGCCACCGAACTTCACTAATTCCCACTATATCTAACTTTAATCTATCCATTTCCCATTTTAAATTTTCTAACCTACGTGCCCGATTAAGGGATCTGACATTCCACGCTCCGATTCGTAGAACGCCAGTTTCCTTTCTCCTGAAAACGACGTCCTCTTGAGTAGTCCCCGCCCGGAGATCCGAATGGGGGACTATTTTACCTCCGGAATATTTTACCCAAGAGGACGCCATCATCATTGAATCATACAGTAAAGCTGCATGCCCTCGGGAAAAATTACGGCTGTAGTTCCCCTTGCTTTCAGCCGTTCGCAGTTTCAGAACAGCAAGGCCGTTTTGGTTAGTGTTACAAGGCCAGATCAGTCAATCATCCAGACTGTTGCCCCAGCAACTACTGAAAAGGCTGCTGCCCCTCTTCAGGAGCCACACTTGTCTGGCCTCTCAACAGATACGTCTCCGTTGTGGTTGTACCTACGGTACGGCTATCTGTATCGTTGAGGCACGCAAGCCTCCCCACCAACGGCAAGGTCCATGGTTCATGGTGGGGGGGGGGGGATCAGTGGAGGATAAATAAAATTAAAAAAAATCCAGTTTTGAAACCAAGACTGTTTGGTCTTTTATACAAGTATAATGTTGTCGCATGATATTCAGTTCCCTCCAAGATGAAAAAATAGATTCGAATTTCTTAGCGATAAAGTTTTAAGTGTGTATATGTTTTGTGTGGTCGTAAGAGGAAAGAGAAATGAAGCCAATGCAGAAGCGAAAGAGACGCAGCAAAGCGCAAAACCCGTGGGTGGCTGTTATCGACGAAAGGCAAGGAAGGACTGCGATAGGCATCCGAAAAAGCCAAAGTTATTGTTACCGTGGCGCTAAAAACGCATACTTATTTTACTGTTTAATGAGGTTGACGTTTTGTCTCTTTCATTGTCTCTGGGCTGTAGACGCGGTATTATACACTGATAAACGAAAACATTATTATCACTGCGCACCGCGAGGTGAATGTCTCCGTGTGGTGTTTCAGGCACGTGACGCTCTAAAGTAATAATGTAAGCGGAAGAGAGACGAGTGGGCAGTCATTACAGCGAAGATACAGGCCGCAAATTTGGGAAACCACAGATATAAGCGGTTTTGAAAAAGGGTACGTTGTTGTGGCTCTGCGGCTGGAAACGAGAATCTGTGGAAAGGCGAAGCTGGTCGCCTCTTGGCATACTGCTGTCGTGAGAACCTACGGAAAGTGGTTGAAGGATGGTGAAGCAACGAGTAGGTGGCATGGGCATTGGACGACCACGTCTCATCGCAAAACGTAGGGGTTGGAGGATCCCGCACTCTGTAATCGAGGATTCCTCACTGTGTAATCCAGGACAGGCACACGTCTGCGGCAGATCTAACGACAGAGTACAATGCAGACAGAAGTGTTACCGAGCACACCGGTCAAAGGCCATTGTTGGACATGGAGCTTCATATCACATGACACCTACACGTTCCTGTGTTGACCGAACAACATCGTCAGTTACGATTGTAGTGGGCACTGCATCACTGAATTTTCACCGAGGATCGATTGAAACGTATCGCCTGTCGAATGAATCGCATTTCTTGTTAAACAAGATCGATGGTTGGGTCCTTACACACCGTCATCCGGGCGAATGAATGCATGAAACATGCAACGCGCCACAGATGCAGACCGGTGATGGGAAAACGATGCTTCGGGGCACATTGAGTTGGGCTTCCGTGGCATGCCAGCAGTGAACTACTTGAACATTACTGCGGACCACCTACATCACTTCATGCCTGAAGTCTCCCCCTATGGTGATGACATTCCAGCAGGATAACTATCTGTGTTGCCAGGTCAGAATCGTGATGCAATGGCTTCAGGGACATCACAGTGAACTCACATTGATGTCTTGGTCAGCAAATGTGCCTGATCTGTATCCACCGGAGCGAATATCGGAAGCCAGCTGCTTGCCTGTAAGCCACCATCTCGTAATTTATGGGAATTACTTGACCTGTGCGTAGAAATCTGGTGCCACAATCTTCTGGAATCACATCAAGCAGAATTCAGAGCAGAATCTCTGCTGTACTGTGTTGGAAAGGTGGAACAATACCCTATTAAACAGGCGGTCAACATGTTTTGGCTCATCAGTATGTGTGAGTTACTGATATGGAACGGGAACGTGTTGCAATTTTGGCAATTGGTCTAATCTGAGGGGTGTTACTGACTTCTAAACGCTGAGTCACTATTTTGAAATTTATTTGGTGAGGCTGTACCAGTGGAATTTAGTTTTGGTGGTAACAATCCAAATCTGCGAACGTTGAAATTTCTATTCTAGAAGGGTAAAATAACCTAAAATTAAATAGTTAACTGGACGAGGAAAGTCTTCCCCAGAAGTTCATATCTTGAAAGTATATAACCTCTGAAGACAGGTAATCACTAACCAATCAGAATTAGCACTTTTAATCCAGCGTGTTTAAACTGATGTCTATTTTCTGTGATATTATATCGGAAAGTTAATGGGAGGAGTTAATTTGACAGGAGCCAACGCCTGATGAGGGAGAGTTTCGACAACATAAATATGACAGGGACAAAGTGGTGGTTGCGAGTAGGGATAAATGTGTATCTGTCTTCATTTTCTGATTAGCCTAGATTGAGCGGTAGACTCAGATAGCATACTGTGAAAATCAGTTTCAGCCAAGTGCAATCGAGAAAATTTCAAAAGTCTGCATTGAGTTGTTAGAAGCAGAAGGCGCCACTGTATGATTTTTAGAGTTTTCACAATTTAAAGTTGAAATAAAAGTATTACTCTGCTGGTGCTCTCTGCTATATGTACATGCTGAAAGAAGTAGTCCAGATAGAGGATATAAATACATATTTACATACAAAGGAATACATCCAATTACTAAATGCTACTGTGAACAAATTGGTTGACGGAACGTAAGGACAGAGGACGTTATATCGCTGTTTACTGAGGCGTGAACATCTTTGCCTTTCAGCTGCGAGCACGTATGAACGAACTTGTCAAAGTTTCATCAAAGTCTTCTAAGTAAATAAACTGAGTAAAACGGCAAGAACGATTCCTGACAGACGCTGTTGAAATGTAAATGCTTGAAAATTTTTCATCACAAAATACGTTACTGGACATTTTCTTCATATTAAAGCCCACAGATAAACTGCCAAGATCACTGACCACTAGTCAGAATAAAATATTTCAGCCAAATAAGAACAGTGTTGACCAGCAAGTATGCCAAGGGGAAATTTGTAACTGATCTCTCTAACACAAGAACTAAGCGCGCAGGACGTTACAACATGTCCAGTACATACAGTTTTCAACCTTCCCCAAGCTGAGAATGAACTCCACCTCTAATGATCACATAATCGACGAAGAGCTGAAATATAGTCTTTCTTTCCAGAATGAATTTTCGCTCTGCAGCAGTGTGTACACTGATATGAAACTTCATGGCAGAGTAAAACTATGTGTCGTGTTTGAGTCCTGATTCAGCACACATCCGCCAGTAAATTTCATAACTTTCTTTTAGTTTGTTTTCTAGTGTAGACAAACAAAATCATATTGGCAAACAACACACCACAGAAGGATATTATGGTGATGAAACGTGCTATCTCACCAGTCCATATAATTTACTAGAGGATATGCTCTATAAATTTCGTGTACGAATAATGATATTAGGAAATAAAATGAGACGCAGGGAAGATGTTCTGAAGGCGAGGAAGCTTTAGTGAAACAAATATATTTTATGTTTTGCAGACTGAGCATTCAATTTATATGGTGTAGAAAGAATACACTAACTAACTGCAAGGGGCTGTAGAGAGTGTGTTGAGGAATAAATTGAAGATAGGAATCCATGTGTGAAAATGCAATCCAACGACGGTACAGATCGTCGAAGTTACAAATGTCCGATACTTGCTACTGCAGAGGAATCAGTGAAAGAACTTCAGACAGCTGGCAGCGCTGTTGCCAGCTTTCGTCTGAGAAGCGCAAAAGGCTACAGGCAAAAAAAAAAAAAAAAAAAAAAAAAGCCTTCTTAGGGGCTGTAATAGCAATGAGCCATTTCCATAGAGAAATATACAAAACCACGTTATGTGATTATTTGGGGTAGACATCTACATCTACATTTATACTCTGCAAGCCACCCAACGGTGTGTGGCGGAGGGCACTTTACGTGCCACTGTCATCACCTCCCTTTCCTGTTCCAGTCGCGTATGGTTCGCGGGAAGAACGACTGCCGGAAAACCTCCGTGCGGGCATGAAGCAATTCCTCCAAGCCTGATGTAACATCAATGATCATCTTTCGACGACCCTACTGTAAGCCACCTTTCAGCAGAAAACTTCCCGCAGTGGACCTAACAGCATTCACGGTGTCACTGATGGAACCAGATGCATGCAAATCTGTCACAACAACACTTCAAGTAATCTACCAGCTAACAAACTCTTGTTTGCTGCCAAAGAGGTGGTTTCGTGGCAAGGCATTGGCCTATGCTCTGTACTGGTTGGATTGCGTCTCCAGACATTGATTTCTATCTTCACTTTATTTCTCAGGATATCCTCTTAGCCCCTGGGAAGTTATTGGTATTGTTTTGTTACACCCTATTCCTCTTAATAAAGAGAGCCATCACTCTGGCAACTGTGCCAGGACTCTAGTTAAAAGTTATCTGATAGCTTCCAATCCAGATCCCTAAATTCCAGCAACATTTTAGTTTGTTCTTATAATTATACCTGAGGGATCATTGCATTAAAAGCCCTGATTAAAATTGTCCTGGGAAAATTTAGTTACCAGTTAGCACCTGACTTCAATAAATGTTCCATGTTCCATCATTAACAAAATAACTGAACATAAAATGTCAGTCCATGGAACAAATGATTGGAGCTCCATGCAAGATTTAAAAATGCAGATTAAGAAAATTGTCTGGAAATAAACAGATTATACCTTCATGTCAGTTCATGGTGTTGTGCCCCTTGCCCATTGTCATCATTAGTCACGGCATTTCGCCAAGTCCTGTAAGAGCTCGAGTCTGGTGTGCATCTGCACTAAAGAGATAATTGGCAGTCTCGCCTTAATAATATATGTGTCGTGTCTATTCTTTCGGACATGTATGAAGGAACAAGAAGAACATGGTGTCTGTTCCTTCAGACATGTCCGAAAGAATAGACACTACATAAATTTATAATTTAGACAGGGCGGCCAATGATTTCTTCAATGCAGATGCATACTGGGTTCACCAGGTTTGAACACTTACAGGAATCAGTGAAATGCCATGAGTAATGGGGGCAATGGTCCAGGTGCACAACGTTAGTAGTATGTGGATAAGCTGAGAATTTGGGTCTGACAGGAGGTGTCCTGAGGTAGTCTGTGCAGATGAATGACCGCTGTGTCCAGATGGCTCAGTGGTCAGAGTATCTTCCTAGTTAGCGAGACACCTGGGTTCGAATCCCGGTCTGGAGTAAATTTTCAACTTTCCCCATTGATTTCAATCAATGCCCACTGGCAGTCAATGTCTGTAATTCCTTTATGTCAATCAAAATGGTGTCTGTTCCTTCAGACATGTGCAAAAGAACAGACATCTTATATATATATATATATATATATATTGACCCACACCCACCCACCCACACACACGCATAAAGTTTGTAGATTCGCTATTTATAGCGTGCAAAGATGTTATTTAGTTGCCAGGAATGAGATAGTCTGATAGAGGAATACTCTTAGTAGTTCATGTACATCCATGCTATTAACATTCCTTTCCATGACCTACGTTACTCAATACTATTTCTAAATAGTATAGGAGTGAGCAAACACAAAAATTCACTCACCAGGGTTGTGAAGATAACTTTCAATCATCAGATTTTTCTGTCTAGATGTAGTTCCAAGTCAAAAACACATAGCAGATAAGTTTGGTAGGGGTTGACACAAGATAATTCACCAAATAACAAATGAATAAATATGCTTTGAAGGACACAAAACTGTGGATGTGCTAACAAAATAATATGTGTTTTTGAAGCTCATGGAACCCAATGAGTGAATAAGGAAACTTGAAAATGATCATAGTAAATATCAGTCTTTCTACTTTGTTATCATCCACTTAAAAGTTCATAAAGATGTGTGGTCAGTGTTGTGCAGCTGGTATAGTAGTTGCTATTGTGGTGGTAGGTTCATTCCATAGATTCTAACTGCAGGTCCCCCAACTAGCTGTACTACACTGAAAACAGTTCTTTTTACACAGTTACCCATGCTGCAATGTATAAATAATATATAGATGTGTGTGTGTGTACATGAACAGTAAAACAGTAAATAATGATTTCAGTCAGAAATGAGCTGTCAGATAGTAAACATTGGCACCATCTGCACCAAAACAGTCGACATCATGCAAGTACTGTCAGTGCTGTTTGTGCATATGCTCGTGTATCTACTGTCTGTATGGCTTAATTCATTATTTTTAATTTTCAGATGATCTTGTGGAGTAGCCATTGATGCAGACACCACAACAGCACATATCAATATTCAACACATCATTCAGTTTAAACTCAGCCAAAGTAAATGTGTCACTAAGGGAATGGTCTCAGCTCATGAATTCAACCAAACTGTAATTTTTGAAAACATATGATGCTATGGCATTAAAGTGACATTATCTGCTACAGAGTGGTGTGGGCCAGGCAGTAACTCAGTTGTGGTTGTGGGCATGTAGACTCAAAATACTCAAACACTCACAATGTTACCAGTGAAGTAAAGTTTTCAATGAAACATAATCCTATCTGCCGCTTGTGGTCTAGTGGCTAGCGTTGCTACCTCTGGATCACGGGGTTCCAGGTTCGGTTCCTGGCTGGGTCAGGGAATTTCTCTGCTTGGGGACTGGGTGTTTGTGTTGTCCTCATTATCTCATCATCATTCGCGAATTGGCGAGATTGGAATTGGAAAGACTGGGAACTTGTACAGGCGCTAATGACCTCTATGTTGAGCGCCCACAAACCATCATCATCATCATCATCGAAACAACTCCATGACAGAGCAGACTTTCGAGAATTTAATGTATGGTAATTATGCTATACAATATGCATTCGACCAGAGATTTAGTTGACAGCCTTATCTTTATAGCTTTTATGAAAATTTATGTATCAGTTTAATAGAACTGTCGTGGCAAACGCCAAATCCCACTGAAGAAAATGTAGCCCAATACGATGAAATGTATTACTCATCAATATGCAGAACTATGTATAAGTTTATCACACAGAGATGCGTTCTCATTTGAGCATGTACATATGCCTGCCTATATGCAAAAGTTTTTAAAAATGTAAATGAAGTGTCTGTAAGACATCTCTGTTATTTTCCCCCAATGTATAAAACCTCATGTACGTTAATGTATTCATAATCTCCGGCATCATTGGGTAAATGGACCACCCTCTTCGCATGGCCCTTGTTGTAACTAATTGGTCTGGCAATACTGCAGAAAAACAGAATAAGAAGAAAATCGATTCATTACTGGCAGACAGTATACATTTGATAATTGTTGGTCCTTTGGATTGTTTGGATTGTTGTAAGTTGGTCGATTTACTGTGGTAGAACAAATGTCCTCATGTCCCAACTAATTCATCCAGATGGAGTTCATATAGAATATGTATATGTATTTTCAAAAACACTGTTCTAGATGAGAGAGAATGAAAGTGAAATAGGTTGTATAGTTGGTTTATGTATGAATAACATGAGAAGCCTTCACCTCCACAAAGAATAGAAAAGCTACTAGTATAGTTGGCATAAACGTTGAACTGCTAAAATTTGGAAGAATACCATTATTAAAGAGACGACTATATTTATTTAGTATGTGCTTGAAAATGGATCTATTCCAGAAACATGATCAAAAGAAAAGATAACACCTCAGTTAAAAAAAAGGAGACTATCATAATTATGAGTACTATACGGGAATCAACTTACTGGACACTGCATTGAAAGTGTGTGTGGGACTAGTAAACAGGCATTTAAGGGTCTAATAGTAATATTAGATATAAATGTTACTCTAACACAGCCTGTAGCCACAAACAAAGGAGTTAGACAAGGGTGTGGCATATCACCCACACTTTTTAACATTTATTTAGGCGATGCGGTCCAGAAATAGGAGATTTTTAATGGGGGAATAAAGTTTAGTAGAAATACTTGCTTAAATAGGCGTTTGTTTGCAGACAACGTCACATTTGTAGTGGAGAATGAAGATGACCTACAAGGAAAACATGTTTATTAGGAAAGATTTGTGAAGAGTACCGTTTGACAATGGCATTTAAAGGAAAAAATCTTATGCTGTGATTAATAAAAGAGTAGGTCAAACATTTTAACTATTCAGCATCACTTATGTGTATGACGAAGACAGAGAAGAAACTAAGGAAGTTTGGTAATATATGTGGAACAGTAAACATATGCCTAAAAAATTAAATGAGGAAAGAAGCAAGACTGAAATTTCATAATAAAGAGTCAGTTTCAGCGCTTATTTATGGTAGTGAATCTCAGGTTGTAAGTAAATGTCAAGAAAGTCACATACAAGCAACAGAGATGAGATTCCTAAGAGTAGTAAAGAGATGCACAAGAGCTAATAGATTTCGAAATTCAGAAATTAGGGAAGAACTGAATATATTTATATTCTGAGTAAAGTACGAGAAAATAGGAAAAACTGGAATGAACATGTTGAAAGAACGAATGGAGAAAGGTTACATCACCAGATATAGGATTTAAGCCAAGTCAAGTAAGACGAAGGAAGCGATGTATGCCATAACAGGCAAATGAAAGAAAGCCTGATGCTTGAACTGATGATGATTATAACTATAGCGGCCTAAATACCAAATATTGGAGGAGATACCGGAATGAGATTTTCACTCAGCAGCGGAGTGTGCGCTGATATGAAACTTCCTGGCAGATTAAAACTGTGTGCCGGGCCGAGACTCGAACTCGGGACCTTTGCCTTTCGCGGGCAAGTGCTCTACCAACTGAGCTACCCAAGCACGACTCACGCCCCGCCCTCACAGCTTTACTCCTGCCAGTACCTCGTCTCCTACCGTCCAAACTTTACAGAAGCTCTCCTGCGAACCTTGCCGAACTAGCACTCCGAGTTCGAGTCTCGGCCCGGCACACAGTTTTAATCTGCCAGGAAGTGTCATTGGAGGAGCTACTTTGAGGCATTGACGGTATTACATACAAGACTTTCACAAAAAGCGGCGATGTCCAGCCACTTGAAGGAGCACAGCCGAATACTGTGCTTATATTTGATGACGTTGCAATGGAGAATCTACACCAAATACGCAAATACTTCTGCTTTGGTTGTCGTTTGCCTGAGTCAGACAAACTGTAGGATTCCAAAGCAACTGATACGTGATAACTTATTACCGCTTTCAAACAAGATAATATGAATTTAAAACACATTTATCATGAAAACCTAGGTACTGACATGACATACCACGAATATACAAGTTTATACGCAGATTGATGGAATCATTCACAGTATAGCTTTCTGGTTACTGATAAAACGAGGCAACTAAATAAAGGTCGATCCTGATGGAACTTAGAGGATTTTTATAAAAGATGGTGGTATCATATACAGTGAAACAACGAGGTGATTGACCATTATACATCAAGCTATGACAAATTTTCACGGATGTCCCCCAGTAATCACTCTCAGTGTGTTAGGAGGCAGAACATTCGACTGACATTGATGCAAGATTTTAGATCTCAACGTTAGTATCAAATGTAATATTATGAGAGCTGAAACACTCAACAAAAGAGTCAGGAAGGCAAACGCTCATTCACAGTCCATTTTGAGGTTAATCAATTAATTGAAAGCAAGGGTTACTGAATCTGAAAAAAAGTAAAGCAAATGAGAGTGTACATAAGGTGTACAAATATCAAACACTGCTTAGTCTATAACAGTAAGTCGACAAAACAAAGTCAATGAAACAGGCAAGGCTATTTGAGACAAACTGTGATTGCTGAGGCTGGGGCATCTGGAAAGAGAGCAGTAACTCAGAGAAGCGTTTAGGCATCTTACTGAGTCTATTGAACAACTCTCAAAGGCAATGTGTTTGAAGAAGATGCCACTGGAGATGTTACTATAAATCACAGGGAGAGTCAGATAGATAGAACATGTGGAATAAGCAGGGAAAAACCATGTATGCTGGGTACTCAACCTATAAGTTTAACCAAGAATGCAGTATGGATCAGTGGTAGAGAATTCGAAAATACACTTGGTTTACTAATATTTTTGAATGTTTCAAAACTCGACAAGTATTCATCCAAAGATTATAGAAATGTGTGGTCAAATGCACTGAAGAGCCAAAGGAACTGGTATAGGAATGCGTATTCAAATACAGAGAAATGTAAACAGGCAGAGGACAGCGCTGCGGTCGGCTACGCCAATACAAGACAACAAGTGTCTGTTGCAGTTGTTAGATCAGTTACTGCTGCTACAATGACAGGTTATCAAAATTTAAGTCCATTTGAGCGTGGTGCTATAGTCGGCGCACGATCTTCGAGGTAGCGATGAAGTGGGGATTTTCCCTTACGACCATTTCTCAAGTGTACCGTAAATATCAGGAATCCGGTAAAACATCAAATCTCCAACATCGATGCAGCCGGAAAAGGCTCCTGCAAGAATGGGACCAACGACATCTGAAGAGAATCGTCCAACGTGACAGATGGGCAACCCTTCCGCAAATTGCTGCAGATTTCAGTGCTGGGCGATCAACAAGTACGAGTATCAGCGTGCGAACCATTCAACGAAACATCATCGATATGGGCTTTTGGGGCCGAGGGCCCACTCGTGTACACTTGATGAGTGCACGACACAAAGCTTTACGCCTTGCCTGGGCCCGTCAACACCAACATTGGACTGTTGTCTGGTCGGACGAGTCTCGTTTCAAATTGTATAGAGCGGATGGACGTGTACGGGTATGGAGACAACGTCATGAAGCCATGGACCCTGCGTGTCAGCAGGGGACTGTTGGAGGCTTTGTAATGGTGTGAGACGTGTGTAGTTTGAGTGATATGGGACCCCTGATACGTCTAGATTCGACTCTGTTTCAGATGGGGACCAATAACATCCCAGTCAACCTTCAGACAAACAGTGGCAGAGAGTTTGATAAAAGGTAGTTGAAGTTGGCAATGCACGATTTGGAATACATTACTACTCGACATTCTCCCACATGGAGGCAAGTATCGTTGAATGTTTGAACCAAACAATAAAAGCGTGAATGTGGATGGATGTTAAATTTTATGGATCTTGCATTTACATCCTCCCACAAATCATCAACAGTATCACGAAACAATGCAAATGAAACCAACTGTCATTAATGATTCGGTTAAGCTTTCAAATATTGTAAGCTGTCAATCGAAAGGGTAGATCCATGAAAACAGAAATTTAATGAAGATTACGTAACACATATTTCAAAATATAAGACTGCATTCAAGAAATCATACCTACCTTATTGATCAACTGTTACAACCCCTCGAGCTCAGGGGTTGTAATGCGTCAGAACTGCCTCATTTGAAGCATCACATGAAAGGATAAACTCTTTCTCAAAATCCGGTAAAACCAATACTATATCTGAAACTAATATTTCTTTCGATTTACAAATTTCTCTCGACCTTCCTGCAAACAACGAAATTTCGTCCCCTTCTTCAGTAGCTTGTTCAAGGGTCCGGCTATTTTTGCAAAGCCCTTCACGAACCGTTTATAATAATTACAGAGGCCAATGAACGACTGCGCTAGCTTAGTTGTTTGTGGCATTGGACAATTATGAACAACGTCTGTAAGGTGAGCATCAGTCTATAGGACATGCTCAATAATCACGAGCCAACATCAAACATGCTGATCGTAGTCTACTAAATACATTCTTTAACTGTCTCACATGCTTCGTTAAATCCTTTCAATAGACAATTATATCATCAAATGGCTCTGAGCACTATGGGACTCAACTGCTGTGGTCATCAGTCCCCTAGAACTTAGAACTACTTAAACCTAACTAACCTAAGGACATCACACACATCCATGCCCGAGGCAGGATTCGAACCTGCGACCGTAGCAGTCGCACGGTTCCGGACTGCGCGCCTAGAACCGCGAGACCACCGCGGCCGGCAATTATATCATCGGGATATACCAAACAAGTTTTTATATGAGATGAAGATGGTATCTGTTCTTTCGGACATGTCCGAAAGGATAGATACCATCGGTGACCATGCAGCGCTCTAGAATGAAATGACAATTAAATCAAGACCCTACGCTGTCGAAAGGCATTGATACATCAACGGGGACAGTTGAAAATGTGTGCCCCGACCGGGACTCGAAACCGGGATCTCCTGCTTACATGGCAAACGCTCTATCCATCTGAGCCACCGAGAGCACAGAGGATAGTGCGACTGCAGGGACTTATCCCTTATCCGAGTAATGAGTGTAATGGGCAGGGGCACTACGAATGTAGTGTGTGGACATTAAGTTGGGAATGTGGGTCTCACGAGGAGAGTCAAGGGATGAGTCCCTGCAGTCGCGCTATCTAACTCGGTGGCTCAGATGGATAGAGCGTCTTTCATGTAAGCAGGAGAACCCGGGTTCGAGCCCCGGTCGGGGCACACGTTTTCAACTGTCCCCGTTGATGTATATCAACGCCTGTCGGCAGCGTAGGGTCTTGATTTAATTATCGCTTGAAACAAGTTTTTGTCTTTAATCCTTTCAGTACCCCATCTAACAACAGCTGGAATGTTGCTGGTTCGTTGTTTAGTTCGAATGACATGCATTTGTAATGAAAATGTCCTGCAGGGACGGTAAACGCTGTTTTCGGTCTATCTTAAGGCACCTCCTCCAGTTGATGGTATCCGCTCCTGAGGTCCACAGTTGTAAAAAACCGACACTGACAGAGGTTATCTAAAGTTTCCATGATGGAATTTTATAAGCATCCGAAATGGTTCGCGAGTTTAGATATTTGTAGCAACAGCAAAATCTGTATTTCCGTGTCCTGACCGCCGATTTCTTCAGCATGACATCAATATTTGTGCTCCAGTTACTATCACTCGGGTCCATGTTCCCACCTCGGAGTTGCTGTTCAACCAATGGTTGCAGTTGCTTTGCTGTACAGTACGGCTTTCTATAAACTGGTGCACTATACGCTGTCGGTATGTTGCGTCAGCGGTGTTGCCAGTAACCCCCTATTCGCACAAAATAAACCACTAAACCTCAACAACAAGTTCTCCATAGTCATTCGATCATTGCCCTTCAAATGATGTATTTTCCCTCGTACCACTTCCTTATCGACGATTTGCTTGTGGCTTTCCCCTAGGCTCGACCTATCAAAGTCCTCATCTTCCAAGACTTCCAGAGTGGCTATTAATGCACCCTCTGACGGAGTCACTTTCCCTCCTGCAAAGGTATCCACACTAACCAGAATCATTTGTTCCTCATTAACGTCATTCGCGTGCGCCAAACTCCTGTGGATAAAACAATGCGAACTATCTAACAGTACATTGCTCAAGAATGGTTCAACCACATATAATGCTTCCCTCGGTATCCACTGAAACCCACACTATCTTTCCCGTACCCGATAGTATTTTATCCTGCTGATCGATCTTTACTGAAAATGTATACAGTTTAGTTGGTCTCCACCCACGATAGGTGAACCTTGCGGCATTGTCTCAGTTGCAACTGTTCCCCCAGTTGAAACAAAGTCCCACTGAGTTCCACTGTGCGTTGCAAAAGATCAATCTTAGGCTGATGTTTGTCGAGAAAGTCTAGCCCGAGAATCACTGAATAACCTTCGCCTATGCATGGCAACACCTCCGTACGTTCGCTGAACTTAGTTTTCCCGACTGAAAACTCCAGTACTGTCGTGCCCAACGATTCCATCCTACAATCGCGAACCCCACGTAACCTATAACAGTCTCCTCTCTCCCGCGAGGTCCAAACTGATAACGGACACATTTGCATCTGTGTCCACCAGAAATTTCTGTTTTCTAAAAAAAATGTTTGTGAAATCTTATGGGACTTAACTGCTAAGGTCATCAGTCCCTAAGCTTACACACTACTTGACCTTAATTATCCTAAGGACAAACACACACACCCATGCCCGAGGGAGGACTCGAACCTCCGCCGGGACCAGCCGCACAGTCCATGACTGCATCTCTGTTTTATACCACACACTAAGTCCACTAAGCTGCATTCCGCCTGTGCACTAACTTGTGCCGTGTTACGGTCTATTGGGACTGCTGCAGTAATCCCGTTTGCGTTCAACGGCTGCTTTCCTTGCCAGTGCTTTCCACCTTTCCTAACTCTACACTCAAATGCCCGATGGCCCACTATGCCACACGCATTGCACGTTTGTTGCTCAAGCTGCTTCTTTACATGCCCCTCCGGACCACATCTATAACACTTGACTTCAGAAGCGAACACGCGGTGGTCCGCCCTCTACTTTGTGGCCATATCCACTTCATCCTAAGATCCTAAGAGCTGACTCTACGACCTTCAAGTTCACCATCCGTACCCTCCATGACATTTCATCGGGTATACCACGCAAGAAAACGTCCACCGCTCTATTTTCTGCCTCCTGTACCCTATTAAGTTCTGAGTTCTGGATCTGCACATATGTCTTTACATTTAGCCTACGGATTCTCTGTGAGAATGCTTCCACGGATTCGTTGCACTGCATCGACAACGTACTTAATTTCTTCCGAAAAAATCGCACACAGTTCTGCTTTTGGTACTCCTGGCACAATCCAGCGGCCCATTCCTGGAATGTATGTGCTTTACTCAGTGTTTCATGGTAGACACCATAAGATATGGCGTCCCCTCCAAACGCATATTAGCAACATAAAGGGTCACTTCATCTGACCACCCATGTGTTTGTGCAGCGTTGTTAAGACCCTTAATGAAAATTGTCACGTCCTCCGTTGCCTTGCCCAAGCAGGGATTAATCAGTGCGACCACTGGGAACACTGTGCACTTTCAATCAGACTTACTTTCCTGTGACACTGATTTTAACTGATCGTGACTCTGGTTCGTTCCGGCGGAGGTTCGAGTCCTCCCTAGGGCATGGGTGTGTGTGTGTTTGTCCTTAGGATAATTTAGGTTAAGTAGTGTGTAAGCTTAGGGACTGATGACCTTAGCAGTTAAGTCCCATAAGATTTCACACACATTTGAACTTTTTTTTTATCATGACTCTCTTTACGAAACCCTAACTCACAATTAAGATCGAAATTCTTCTCCTTCATGCCTTCAGACTGCACTGTCAACGCTTCCATTTGCTGAGTTAAAGCAGCAACTGCAGCTGAGGTACCAGCACGTGTCTGCACCATTTTGCGTACGCTGCTCCCATTCTAAATCAATTGATTTTTTTTAAAGAAAACAAAATACATACTCCCGTTTAGCACTATATAACAAATTTAATCACAAATTAATTCCTCCTGTGAATCATCGCCCGTCTACGCTCAGTACAACTACTAGACTGATGACGAGTATGCCTACATACAGAACAAACAGTTGCTACAGCTCTGGTACATGGCAACTCTTGCCCAGACAAACTGCCAAATGAACACATCACTGGCACTAAAATATCACGTCCAATAAGGCCTTTAAACAAAGTAAGTTCATAGGTTCGTGTTGTTTCACAAAAGCAACTCTAAACATCTTGTACCCTAGCCACCACAAATAACTCTGATAATGAGAGCAAACATCAACAGTAATATAAATAAAACTTAGACTCAGCGCACCAGATTGTGCTGAGCCGGTACCACGAAACCTACATCAAATGCCACTGCCTCACTCAAAAAAATGGTTCAAATGGCTCTGAGCACTATGGGACTTAACATCTGTGGTCATCAGTCCCCTAGAACGTAGAACTACTTAAACCTAACTAACCTAAGGACATCACACACATTCATGCCCGAGGCAGGATTCGAACCTGCGACCTTAGCAGTCGCGCGGTTCCGGACTGAGCGCCTAGAACCGGTAGACCACCGAGGCCGGCACTGGCTCACTCACCACTCACCAAAAACAACGCTCTCACCAAAACATAGAGTCGGATGTGGACTAACACTTTCTGACACAATGTACTGCGTTGGAAAGCAAAAGGGCCACTTCATGACACCAAATTGTTACAACCCCCTAGTTCAGGGGTTGTAATATGTCAGAACGACCGAGAGGTATGGTTTAAGAGAGAGGGATAACTCACATCAAAGCGTGCAGAGAAACGTCAGCAAGTGTGTCATTGACTTTACTGCATCGAAAGTACAAAATGTGTCTCCCACTGCTCCCGGTGATGGTGCCGCACGGCTTGTGTGCTTGGGTCAGCGCCGATGTTAATGCTGGAATCTGCCACGTTGGCTTCCGGCAGCCCAGCCTTGCAGATGGAGCGCTCCTACTCACGCCGTGGCAAAGTGACCGCCGCGCGTGTTGGCTGCTCCGGTAGCCCGGGAAACGACTGGCTGCTCCCTCTTGCGAAACTTGTGTACCCCATGTAGAGCAGCAAAGGCAAACAGCCGACCACCGTCGTTGCAGTGAGTCTTAGCTGCTCTGACTGTCCGTCGAGGACAGATCGGTCAGAGATCATAGACAGCTCTGCGTTCGGGACGCCGCAAGTTCGCGTGCCGGCCCTGCCCGTGCGGACGGCAGCTGTCAGTCCACCAGACGATGTCACTAAGAGAGCGGAGGCTCGCAGCCCTCTAGCACCTCGCGCCACTGCAGCTCCGCAGTACAGCCCGCCCGTCCGAACAGCAGAGGTTGGTGGCCGGTTGAGTCCCCAGAAGGTCGTCGTTGGCCTGCTAGTTCTATACAGGACAGAATGACAACACGACTGTTCGCATTTGAGCCTCCGAGCTAGCTTATTTATACGCCTCTGAGTAGTTCCTCAGCAGGGGCAAGTGGGCTGCTCTTTAATAATTACAACATCAGCTTTCCTCAGCTCGCTTTCGCTCCTACAACAGGTCACTATGCGCTATTGTAACTGCAGCGTGTGTGTTGTTCATAGCATGTCAGCGCTCTTTGCTGCTCTGATTATTTCACATTTGTACACAGTGCCCGCCAGGCCGTGCCTTCTCGCCTGTGAGCGGCGTCGTAAACCTTCCTTGCAAAATCGTTTGCTAAATATCAACACTGCCCGCGCCTGCCATCCGATGTGACAGTGGGTCCTGTAATAGCCATCTTCTAGCTACAGCTGCGCGAAGTTTACATATATTCCCCAAATTCACGTCGATATTTATTCACGGTGCTCAACGGAGTTATTTTCAGTGTCCAAGATGCAACAAACAAACCCCAGAAGTTATATCTTAAAGGATAGCAATAGTAATAAAAGAGTTGGTAGTTTTTACACAGAAGAATTACAGAGAAGCAGTGAACCAAACTTATTTCTCATAGAACAAACATAAGATGTCAAGGGAATAAGGCTCTCGTTCAGTGGCTTGGCTTCCCTTGATTACCCCCGTCGGGGGTTTGAGTCCTCCCTCGGGCATGTGTGTGTTTGTTGTCCTTAGCCTAAGTTAGTTTAAGTTAGATTAAGTAGTGTGTAACCCTAGGGACCGATGACCTTAGCAGTTTGGTCCCATAGGAACATACCACAAATTTCCAATTTATTCTCTTGATTGCACAACAGTCGGATAGATCATGATAGGAAGCACATCAGCAGAGCTAGCGATATTCTCAATAACTTATCTACATATAACTGTTGCAGACGAAGAGTGAAGCTTGAGAAATGAATTGCATGTGGTGAGGAGGGAGTCAATATATTAGATGAAGCCAGAAGACAATACGCAATACGATATCACATATGTGGTAGATGAAAATCCACCAGAAAGCTATGTTGCAGTACGAATTTTAGCTGGCAGAGCTGAGAAAACAAATGCAAGAAGCGATATCATTATTGGTCTGAGTACCGCTGCACTTTTGTTGCAATAAGTGCAAACGTCAAATTGGATTTGTGGCTAAACCTCACCTGAGTTATGAATGCAGCTCATCATCAGCTCAAGAAGAGCAGAACAAGAAGAAAAGCTGTTTAAAAAGGCTTTCAGCTATCGCAGCAGGCAGCTAAAAATGTCTCAGAGTGAAAACTGATTAAAAGGCCTCGAGATCTGCCAGTACCTAGAACAGTAGGTGGAATCCTGTTCATAATTCCAGAGCAGGAAACACTTTCGGCAATAGGCTCTTTAGTGGCTGGCACGGCAGCTGTCATCAGAACAGGGGAAAGTGGGGAGAACGCACAACAGCAGCTTGACGAAATGAAAAGAAAACTTGATAGGTTTATGAAATCTATGCCTATTGGGAAACTAGTATATTTAAAACAGAAAGATTTTGAATTGTTCATAGAAAAAGTTACTAGCTATACTGTTCAAGAGGCCACTTAACAAATATCGATATGCTTAAATTTATTAAAAAGTTCTCCATTCCAGTATTTCGTGTAGTGTTTACGTCAAATATACTAAGGCTACAAAGAAATCTAATGAACGACGTTGTGGGGGTACCTGGAATTCACTGGGTGGTATACGTTTAGAAACTGAAATAGCATCTGCTTCTTTGATTCATTCGGCCACCAGAAAAATTATGCCACTACTTTTCCAGCAACCATGTATTTTACAATTTTCGACTGTACCAAAAGTTCAGTACATGCCGGTGTAGACATTTGTTTCTCATGTTCATCCTGACAGCTATAAAGAAGGTATAAAACTAATGATCATGCACATTAGTTCATCAGTGTCCGTCCCCGGTAGCTGGGTGGTCAGCGCGACAGACTGTCAATCCTAAGGGACCCGGTTCGATTCCCGGCTGGGTCGGAGATTTTCTCCGCTCAGGGACTGGGTGTTGTGTTGTCATCATTTCATCCCCATCGACGCGCAAGTCGCCGAAGTGGCGTCAAATCGAAAGACTTTCACCAGGCGAGCGGTCTACCCGACGGGAGGCCCTCGTCACACGCCATTTCAGTTCACAATTGCAGCTTCAGCAGTGATTTCATACACTTTAACTTTAAAAGAGCTTTTATCAGTAGCTTACCACATGCGAATTACTTTCCACCAATTCAATTAAGCAAAAGAGATTGGAGCATTGGACTGGTAGAGTTAGGAACGTACAACAGTATTCCTAATATCACACCATCAAAAGACAATCTCTATTTAGGAAGTGGTAAAGTTGTGCAAGTACCCCATGGAGCAAACGACGCTGAACTATTCAAACATTTGAAACTGGTCTCGAGTTATCTTTGTACATCAATACGCTTCTTTAAAGAAGACAATGTAAACATTCCAGAATGCGAATCAAGAACTACTGCCAAAATGAGTGAATTAGAAGCAGATAGCCTCGGTGTCACAAAGCAGCTTAAGGAGCTTAACAAAGGCAAGGTTTCTGGTCCAGGTGGTATACCAGTCAGGTCCCTTTCAAAGTATGCTCATGCAGTAGCTCCATACTTAGCAGTCATATACAACCACTCGCTCGTCCAAAGATCTGTACCTAAGGAAACTTGCAGAAGTCACACCAATGCCTAAGAAAAGAAATACGGGAATGTCGCTAAGTTACTGAGCCATATCACTAAAGTCTGTTTGCATCAGTATTTTGGAACATATAGTGTGTTCGAATGTAATGAATTAGCTCGAAGAAAGTGATTTATTGACAAATAGCTAACACAGATTCGGAAAATATTTTTCTTGTTAAGCACAACTAGCTCTTTATTCTCAAAAAGTAATGAATGCTATCTACAAGGGATGTCAAATAGATTCCGTATTTATGTATTTCCAAAAGTATTTTGATTCCGTTCGTCAAAAGCGATTTCTAATCAAACTGAATGACTATAGAGTACCATCTCAGTTAAGCGACTGGGTTTGTGATTTCCAGCCAGAGATGTCATAGTTCGTAGTACTTGACGGAAAGTCATCGAGTAAACAAAAGTAACATCTGGCGTTCGCCGAGGAAGTGTTATAGGCCCTCTGCTATTCCTGATGTACGTACAAGATTAGTTGACAATCTGATCAGCCATCTTAGATTGTTTGCAGATGATGCTGTCGTTTATCATCTTGTAAAGTCATCAGACTATCAAAACCAATTTGCAAAATTTTTTAGACAAGATATCTCTATGGTGTGAAAAGTGGCAATTGGCTCTAAAAAATGAAATCTGTGAACTCATCCACATGACTACTGAAAGAATCCGCTAAATTTCAGTTACACAAAACCAACACCTATCTAAAGGCTGCAAAATGAAATAAATACGTAAGGGTTACAATTACGAATAACTTAAACTGGTATGATAATGTTGTGGGGAATGCAAACCAAAAGTTGCGGTTTATTGGCAGAAAACTTAGAAAATGTAACAGGTCTACTAAAGTGACTACTTACATTATGCTTGCCCGCCCTGTTCTGGAGTATTGCTGTGCAGTCTAGGGTCCGCCTCAGATAGGGTTGATGGAGGACATTTAAAAAGTTTAAAGAAGAACAGCTCGTTTTGTATTATCGTGAAATAGGGAAGAGAGTTTCACGGATATGGTACATGAATTGGGGTGACAATGATTAAAAGAAAGGTGTTATTTTTGCGATAGGATCTTGTCATGAAATTTCAATCACAAACTCTCTCCTCAGAGTGTAAAAAGTTTTTGTTGTCGCCCATCTACTTAGGGAAAAATGATTGCTATAATAAAATAACAGAAATCAGAGCTCCCACGGAAAGAGTGAAGTGTTCGTTTTTTCCCGCAAACTGTTCGAGAGTGGAACGGTAGAGAAATAACTTGAAGGTGTTTCAGTGAATCCTCTGCCAGGAACTAAACTGTGAATTGCAGAATAATCATGTAGATGTAGACGTAGACGTAGCTGCTTAAAACGGAAGTATGGACGACGAAGCGTTAATAGACTTTACGCGGGAAAATTCCATAGGATCACCACTGGACTTTGAAAGGATCAAGTATAGCAGAAGGATCAGAATAAATTTTATAAGTCAGCTTATTCAGTGAGTATGCTAACAGTTAGCGTAACTCAGGTCAAGTGCAATACTGTAATGCATTTGTATATCAGTCTTAACTAATTCACACAATCTATGCATTCGTCCCTACAATCGGAGCAGGATAAAAATTTGCAGAGATGCCAAGCAATGCCATTTACTTGCCAGTCGTCCTGAGTTGAATACTGATAACCAAGATGGGCATCTTGCCGACTTTCACAGCGAAGAAGTAATAGTGGTTACATTTGAGACAGGGTGGTCGTATGGTACAAAACCAACACACGCATCCAACAGCACGACACTTTTTTACGAAAACACAACGTGTTAACACAGAAGAACCATCAGTTCCTTAAACTGCTGGACTTGAAACCATGCAAGAACAATGATAATGCTCAACCTAAGTGTCCCAATCCAATATGATGAAGCGAATCATTCGTCAGGAATATTTCTCGTACAAACCTTTTGCTTCAACACCGTTCGACAACAATCATACGATCAGAATAATTGTGATCCAGCGCCAAGATGCTTTAACCACTCCAAGCAGCAGTTTTCTTTATTTGAGGGGGAATTTGTGAGAAATGGAGATGAAAGAACTATAGTAACATCTCACACATAATACATTCACTGTCCTGTTTTAGAATCTAAGAAACAAACTGGATGGGGTTGAAATTGACTGCACTTGGAACGTAGGTATCTCATTAATCCTAAAAACATACCTTTTAGTATCAAAATCAGACCCGAATAGTTTCTAAATTCCAGGATGGTTTATGGAGAAACTAAGATAAACATTAGGATACGAACGTTTTAGTGCATGCATAACGCGCAAGATTTTTGAGGAATTTTTATGGATTCTAGTTACGTAAAGCAAGAACTGATTTTAGTATGAAGCAGAGTGGGTGGTAATGCATGTATCCAGGTAAGAGCTGCCCTTTCTGAAGAGAACAACAATATGCTTGACATATTTGTTTGGAAATTGCTACATATCTCTGTATAAAAAGAAGAACATTTAAAACTTTTAAAAATGCTTGGCACTGGGATTCAGTTGCCTTTAAATATGAGATCAACAGGACCAATGTGCTTTTATTCTTTCCTTGGCTACCAAAGGACACGCACCAGTAGACACCCATTGGAGAGTGAAGAATGTCTAGGGGGCAGCATGTCTGTCGCAGACCACCGTTGTGCTGAGGTCTGCAGCTGCTTCATGATAATCCACGCCCCCATTTAGCAAATGTCTTAATGCGGGAGTTACGCCAACTCAAATGGAAGACACTCGAGTGCCCATGTTATAGTCCTGACCTCTCTCCATGCGATTATCACGTGTTTGGTCCCTTAAAAGAGGCCTTGAAGTGTCGACTATTGCTGTCAGATGAGGACGTGCAACGGGCAGTTACAGAGTTCTTCACGCAGCAGGACACGGTGTTTTACCAAATGGGTATCTTCAACCTGGTGTATCAGTGAGATGATTGCCTTAGTATTCACAGCAATTTTGGTTGATTGGCATACTGATTCTGTACTGTACGGCCTTTGAATAGAAACTTTTGATCGTACCTAATACTTCTGAGCACGCCCTGGCAATGAGAAATGCCTTGCTTTATTACACTTATATTTCAAACTAACAGGAAAGCTAACCTGAAACGTGATATGAGTGAATTCGGCAGTTGTGATTTAACAGATGCAAAAGGTCCAAAAGTTGATCGTAATTCACAGTTCTACCCATACGACAGTTTACAAGAAGATTGTACTGATAACTTCCACAGCTTGGTTTTTGATATATAGACAAGGTTTCATCCAGCATATTGTTGGGATGAAGAGAATGAGGGCTGTTCGTGCAGTGCAAAGGAATTTAAGAAGTTAGCTCAGTCGTCGTTACAGGTTCCTCACCATACAGGATGAGGGGTTCCCCACCAAACGGAATGAGGGTGTGAAGTCCGAACTGATTGATATCCATGTTGAATGTTAAGCCTCTGAAAACTTTCCAGCAAACACAGCAGCATTTATTTTAATACTGCATGACTGATTCAGTAACTACTCACCACTCGCCGAAATTGTGCAGAGACTTGTATAACTTGATAGGTACAGTATTACATTTAAATCATGTTACTACGGTACCTCAGACTGATATTTGTTGTAACTTAATTTGCATGTTTTGTTGTTCGTTAGTGGACACGTGAACGAGTAACAGATGCGGTTCGTGGAAGGAGAGCTCGGATATTAATTTATTCTACAACTAATATCAAATAGTAAAAGTTATACATAACTTTGTTTGCTGTAGCTGCAGAGCCAGCTGCTAACAGTAGATCTGAATGTTGAATTATACGATACAGGTACAAGGGTTTACAATTCAGTCAGTCTTCAAGATAGTGACTATTCTGTAGATAAACACACATAATGGGATCTGTGCATCGATGTTTGAACAAGTAGAACCGTCGCTTGAGCTCCGGTGTGTGTGAGGGGGGGGGGGGGGGGGGAGGCTTGCTTATCATTGGCAGCGGCGTAATCGTTCGTGGCAGCGTCCTCAGGCGGTGGTGGTGGCTGCAGGAAACGCGGCGGCGAGACTGGCGGCGTTCGTATTTTAAAATGCGGCCGACCGGATTGCAGTCGATACCGCAGTTTTCAGCGCTTCGTCGATGAGTATGGACAGTTTGTATGTAAATAAATCATCTTCATCACCTTCACAAACGATGAACGAACTATAATCCATTCATCAAAAGAATAAACCTGATGTAAACAAACACAAACGCGATGATTGGTCAGAAGCCGTAGCACACGTACACTGGTGTTGTTACGCTCTTGCAAGTAGGTCCTACTTAAGTATTAGATATATTATTACTAATTGTAAGTTATGTTAAATGAAATTTTAAGATATTCAAATGTATTAACAGCCATCAACGTTTTTCTTAATGACGCTTTACCTACGTAGTTTTTATTTCAAAAATCGTGTTCAGTCACAGCCTCTGCAGCGTTGTGCTCTGACTTACGCGCTGTTAACGCGCAGTACGAAAATGGCTGAGGCTGCTTTCTGTTCCGTAGTGAAACACGCGTGTGGAATATGATTAAAAAGTGCCGACAAATAGGCTGTTCTTATTGGCTTTCATAAATTTACGGAGATAATCGGCTTTGAAGTTTTCCCAGTCGCTATGTGTACTACAGTTGACACAGTAATCCACATCGTACGTGTGGCGCACTCGGTAGCGGAGTGGAATGTTAACTAAATTCAATAAATGGTTTGCTGGTGTAATTCTCCCCAGTATCGCTTTTTTCTCGTTCAGTGTGAAATACCTACATCTCGTAATTATAAAACTCATCATATTTTTATGAATAATGCACGGCTTCTTGTTTATAATTACATATTGGACGCGAAATTCCTGTTTTCATTTCAAATACAAATTTTTGATTATCGATGTTTTATGAAAGAAGGTTCATAAAAGTTGCTTAAATTAAGGAAAAGTAACAACTTCTTAAGGCAAAAATGAAAAAAACAATCCTCTTTATTTGGACTATGTCCATCTTTTTATCCACAGAGGTAGAGAAGTATCGTAGAAAATGGAAAAAACAATCATTTTCACAGCATCGAGCACATCATACAAATGTTGCAATTTCGCATTTGCTACTGTAACCGTTACAATATGAACCCAACAGAACTGCTCTGCAGCCAAGCTGCGGGATGTGGCCCGAGAAGTAACAAGACTGTTAAGCTGCCAGAAGTACTGGAACTAACGTACGCAGCTTTGTCATATGTCACGGCCGAACGCTGGCGGGATATAGAACGGCTCGTCATAAAGAAAATGCGGCACCTGGTTGGCTTCGTGAATTCTGTTGTTGATAGGCTTGTTACCAACGTAGGAGGTGACACTTCCAGAATTGAAATGTATATCTCGGATTCGGATAAGGAAGTAGCCAAGAGATTACCAGACGACTGACTGTAATTAATATCTTCAGTGGCTTCAGTATTCAACAGTACGGTGAAATCCCTGCAGCATGCTTCAACATTACACACAGCTCGCTCAGAAAAATTACTCTATGTTTTAGTTATAAATCTTGTTTGTAGTTAGAATACTATGTCAGGTGAGAACGAGTGCATTTTATACTTCCCATCTAGTTATCTAAGAAGCGAGTGGTAGTGCTGACGTTTCTCTTTAAAAATTAAATGATGTTCGAAGCTATATTGTTTTTACGTCTGAACTGCAACTGCTCACATCATTGCAGGTTAGTTGGACCGCTGGTTGGCCAGTGCTGTCCAAGTTTAATGCGCCGGCAAAGCTGTTGCCCCGCATTATCGCTCAGTCTGTGTGTGTGTAACAGAGCATAAAACGTGTCCTTGTGATCGTACTTGACTGTACTGGTCACAGCTTGGCTTCCGCTCCACGTGAAACGAAATCGCATGAGATTCAAGCAAACGCCGAAGAATACATGGTGTAATGTTTACATCAGGTTTATTCTTATGATGAACAGAGAAAGTATGATATTGTCCACAGCAATGTCTTTGAGAAAATCTTTCAGTGATGTGAAATGCATCAAGACACCTAAAAGGGCACTATGGCTAAGTCAAAATTATCATGGAGTGCACTGGGACGAGGTTGGAATTACCTTCAAAAATATGGTGACTTCACTTCGAAATTTTGATCATAAAGATGCGCTTGTTTTCGTGAAAAGTAGTGTCAAATCAATGCATTTAGGAATCTAGATTCATATGGATGTGTTCCACTTCACCTACTTAGGATGAAGCAGAAGAAGAAGAACTGTTTTGTGTCCGATTTAGATAATGTCAAACTTCTATTAAATTGGGTGACGAATAAATGATTTATTTTAAAACAGTTTCTTGTCTTATTATTTCACGCACAAGCCCTGAGTGCTCACACTAGAACTGGCTCTCGCCCACTGCAGCAGTAATGGTCCGCGTCATGCACGTCCATCCCAGGTGAAATCTGCATCACTACTGGCCAATTTTTACTCCCACCACTGCTCCTCCCAACCTCAAGTAATAAGGTGGGCCAGCGTACCCTATCACGCTGTTGGTTGGACCGCTAGAGTCATCATCACGAAGCTCTCCATATATACAGGGTTATTCACGTACGGCGTTAACACTCCTTTTATTTCGTGAACGGTTACACGTATCGAAAAGTGGTTTTTGTCAAATGTTAGAGAGTCGAGGGGTACGTATGTTTTCGTTTGATTAATGTTTTTAGCGCTGGTGAGATATTGAAGAAAGTAAGGTTTTTTTAATGGCACTGTATACTTTTTTATGTGACTGCGTTCGATAGCTCTTGAGAAGCCAATTACAGTGATATAGCGTTTGTTAATGTTGACGTTGAAACCTGTCGTAAAAAAATTCGAGAAATGTCCTAGAGTGTGAGAGCACGGTGGTTGTAAATGACATTTGTGGTGCATACACTGCCAAGCAAGCGTCTCGGACCAAGCTGCGTAGTTGTATAATTTAAGGTAGGCCTGCGATACGAGAATAAAGCTTTACTTCCTCTTGAACCAACTTTTGACGTAGATGCAGGTTAACCTACGAATTTTGCGTATGGAAATGTGACACAGACTAAAATCTAGCGTATCACAAATGGCTTAGAAAAACTCCCAGATTGACATGAGCTGAAACAGAGAAATCACCTGTTCATTCTTCAAAAACAAAGAGGTCTTATACGCTGCAAAAAGCAACGACTGCATTAAATATCTTAATGTTAGAAGGAAGATTTGACTTATTTTTTCCTGTGTGTTTCTTAGAGGTAAAACACAAGCTGTCGGACAACTGCCTCTACCTACACTGTTCTAAATTATATCATATGGGATTCATTCGTTGAAGTAAACATTTTATTAATAATTCTTTGGTGACCACCTGTACACTGCAAAATAAAAGTCTTCTTAACGAAACGTCGTTTCATGCTACACATAAGCGCGTAATGACAGTGTTTTACCAGCTACGTGCAATACGCTGTAGACTTATTTGACACTGGAATACAATTTCGTACACACGTAAACGAAATAAACAATTTACTAACAATGATTTGGTAACCACCCAAATCACATAACATAAATTTGGTCTTAAAAAAAAAAAGACTTTATCCTTTATTGAAGCACGTGTTCAAGCTGTTGACCATGGACTGAAAGGCACATCTGCAGTCGCGGTTCGAAAGAACGATGAACAGATGTAATTACAGTGGATGATATGGTAGAACATGCACTGGCGATTCGACGACACACATGTCCTGGCGCGGTTTGGGGCTTCGTCATAGAATGCATCTTTGAGTGCTCCCCAAAGAAAAAAAATCAAGAGGTGTCAAATCGAGGAACTATGCAGGCCATTTGACAACAGAATTTCGTCCTGTCCAACGACTACGGAAGTTCTCATTCAATATTTGCGTTGCAAAACGGGACGAGTGAGCTGGACATCCGTCGTGTTGCAGCCACATACACTGTGGAATACCCAGAGGTACCTCTTCTAGAAGAACCGGCAGAATGTTCGTCAGAAAGTGTGCGTACGAATGTCCATATAGAATGCCTGATAAGAAGTTAGGTACCACAATGTAATTTCGTATGATGCCGCACAATAAGATTACGCCCCACTGACGTTCATGCTGCACCTCACGAAGCCAGTGTGGATATTCGGGTGCCCAGTAGTGCATGTTACGCTAATTTACATTAGCATAATTAGTAAACATTACTTCATCGGTAAAGAGTACACACTGGAAAAACGTAGGGTCGTCTTTCTGTTGCTGAAGGGCAAACCGACAAAATTCTGTACGGCGTTCGAAATCAAGATCGTCGAGTGCCTGATGCAGCGACAGATGATAGGGATGGAATTCTTTCGATGCAGGATGGGAATGACACTCGTCTGTGTTATTCCTCATATCTTGGCAGTATGTCTCGTACCACTGTGCGGATTCGTTAGTGCCGTAGCCAGAACAGCTTCTTGTGTTCTCTGTCAGTTGCAGTCTTCTTCCTTGATTTCTTTTTGACGTTCACGCAGCCTGTCCACACTAGTGTCTGAATAATTCGTGCAATTGCCTGGCGCGTCGGGCATTGCAGATCCCAATAGATAGCTCTCTATTACTATATTGTTTCAAAAATGGTTCAAATGGCTCTGAGCACTATGGGACTCAACTGCTGAGGTCATTAGTCCCCTAGAACTTAGAACTAGTTAAACGTAACTAACCTAAGGACATCACAAACATCCATGCCCGAGACAGGATTCGAACCTGCGACCGTAGCGGTCCTGCGGTTCCAGACTGCAGCGCCTTTAACCGCACGGCCACATCGGCCGGCTACTATACTGTTTGTACGGCATTTCTCTTACATTAACCATATAAAAGTGGTATACCCAACTTCTCGTTCGTGAACATGGCTGTACGCAACGAATATTGAAGCAGAAATGAGCGGCCTGCAGTGCAGACAAGTAAACAGGCAAAATGTGTTGACGTTATGACACAGGATAGCACGAGAGCTCAGCTTGGCAGCATTTGCACCGCTAATGCCGATTTCGGCCACCGTGCTCTTACGTTCTAGGACATTTCTCGAATTTTTTTACGAAAAGTTTCAAAGTCAACATTAAGAAAAGCTATATCACTGTAATTGTCTTATCAAGAGCTGTGGAATGAACTTATGAAAAGTATACGGTTCCACCTTAAAAAAACCGACTAGCTTCAGTATATCCATTAAGACTAGCGCTAAAAAAATTAAGCATACAAAAAAAAGTGCGCATCGTCGCTCTAGCATTGCGAAAACCGCGTTTTGATATGTGTAACCGTTCACAAAAGGAAAGGGGTGTTACATCTTATGTGGAGTCATCTTGTATACATATATCTGTCTGTGTGTGTGTTTTTGTACTTATCAACTGATTTTTCTGAGGACTTCTGAGTAATGATAATGATGCTGATATATCTCTGTCTATATATGTGTGTACATGTATGCTTAACGACTGCCATTTTTTTCTTTTGAGCCACAAACAAGGCAGACAATACATTATGGGCCACTATGTTTGGGTGAGCCACCTCACACCATCACATGGGCCTTTTGATGTTTAATGCATGCTTCAGGGCTTTCAACCCGATATCACAGGTTGTGCTGAGAAGGGCATGGACATACTACAGAGGAAGCTTGAGGAGGGATGTACACACTTGACTTATGCGTTCAAGGAAGAGTTTGTAAGTATAAGATCCCCTTTCTCCGTATGTTTATGTGTAAAGTTTTTTCTCGTGATGTTTCAGAAATGCTGACCAATTTAAGCCTGCCACTTCGAGCTATGGCATCAGGACCGTTAGCACCCGCACCCTTATCCAGACACAGACATCGCCAGCATCTGGACAGTCGCATGCAGCAGCACACCTGCAGACATTCTCGCCCCTGCCTGGACCGTCCTGAGCACCACTGATGTCACCCGCACCATCGATGGCTACACAACTATCACTGGAGCACTGCCAATGGCAGCATCACCAACCCCTTGACTGATGAAATCTGAATGGGCCTCACTAATGCTGACAATCATCTATCGGCCAACAGCAGCTTCTCTGCCCCTTCTGTTAGTGATGACGAGGATCAGGTCTGTTGCACAGCATTGCCATTTTCAGTGATTCAAGATGCACTTGCGAACAGAATATCATTTGCTTGCACCGATAATATGGTCACGTATCATGATCCGATCTTTTTCCTAAATGCATGCCTACTCTATTTGGAAAGGAAACTTTCCTAGATCATAAATAATCCAAGGTATGTTGTCATTAAGTATACTGCTACACAGTACTGCAATTTCATTCTTCTGCTAAATCAACATGTTTCTAAAACCTCCATAACACATACGCTGGGTGATACCGGCTTGGTGTTTTAGGGCACCTCTATTGTGAGTGGTTTGAAAAATCTGCCTTGGATTTAATACAGGTTTCATTGAATTCAAGGAAAGAGATATCGGGAAAGTTTTTAGGAGATCCTTTAAGTGGACATTCAAACACATGTGTTTGATCCAATACATCTGGAGTCCTCTTATATTCCTCTTTCAAAGGGTATAGTTAATAGCCCGTGGCAATTATTAATGTTGAAATGATGACAACTGCTGCTTTGTGAGGCCACTCCTGGGTTACGAGAGTAATTATGTGAGAAATCTGCAGTGTACGAGTCAGTAACGAATGGATTATATTCATGAGTATTACGAGAGTACTGAATTCTCCACGAAATTTCAGGATATCGGTAAATTTGAGAGGCAGAATCACACATATCTTCCAAAAGTACAAAACAATCCCTGTTGCAAGTGTTTTATCAGTAATGATGCTTTTCACAACGTTAACACATGTACAGATTATCTTGAACGGTGGATACCACATGTCATTTTCGATCTTAACTCGCATCGACTGGTGTCCTAAAAATGTCATTGATTTTGTCTTTGTGATGGAGACGTTCAGATTGTACTCTCTGGCTATTTTACTTGTATTAAAGACTGCTTCTTCTAAATCATTTTCATTCTGACTTACAATTACTTGGTCGCCAGCAAAAAGTACTGTACTAACACCCACACCCTTAATTTTGAAAAGTTTATTTTCTGTACCCCAGTGAGTGGGAGGCGACACCCTTGTATAGCTCCATGGTTTACTTCAGCCATATTTTGTCTGCTGCCTGCTATTGTTTTTGTATTTTGTTATTCATATATAAACCCTGTACAGCTCTGTTTCTTAAAATTTCCTGCAGTTTGTTTCGATTTACTTTATCAAACGCCTTTTCATGGTAAACATACAGTTCGAGCATGAGTTGCCTTTTCGAAAACCATGTTGGACATCAGATGATACAGTTGCAACTTTTAACAACCGATATACCGGTGTGCGGGAGATGCAATGATAACCACGTGCTTTATAGCCTGTCGTAGAAGCAAAGGGTACCTGCCACGTTGTTAGCAGCACGTTCTTAACAGTGCAAAGTGAATGTCTCTGTCGGAGGATTAGCACGGCTTTTCTAAACAGAGGCGCGGAGCAGGTGGCTTCGAAGATGTCTGTCGTCTGGCTACGTAGTCAGCGGTGAGGAAATGAAACTTTTAACGTGCCCCACAGGTTGCAGCGTATCTTCTATATTGTGGCTTTAAACTATTGCGGTTGATAAGGTCTACAGTTCACCAACTGCCTACACAAACTTGGATGCGTTAAGCTATTGTCATAGACCGAAGAAGGTATCACACAAAAGAGGCCTAAGCTAAATCTCCTGGTAATCACTAACTGCAATAGTTCAGAAGCTCTGACATTTTCAACTTTTCCCATTGATTTCAATCAATATAATTCACGATGGCTGCTGAATGATGTCTGTTCTTTCGAACATGTCCAAAACGACAGACGCAAAACATCTGTATAAATTTAAGGCGAGACGGCCAATGATCTCTTCAGCGCAGATGCACACCAGGCTCGAACTCCCACGGGAATCGGGGAAATGCCGCGAGTAATGAAGATATTGGGCAAGGGCGCCACATTAGTAGTGTGTGGATGGATTGAGGATTCGCGTCTGATGGGAGGCGTGCTAGGATGGTCTGTGCAGTTTCAGTGGCTCCATACATTTACCTAGTGAGCAGGAAACCCGGGTTCGAATCCCGATGCAGCACAAATTTTCAACTTCCCCCATTGATGTCACTCAATGCCCGCTCGCACCCCATGTCTGTAATTTCTTTGCGTCTAAAAATTAGTTGATCACATTACTCAGCGCTTTTATGCAACAAAAGCAGTTATTTTTGATGCGTGTACAGTTTACATGCAAAAACATACAAAGATCTATATAGTTATTGTTGTTTTTTTGTACTCAGTGGGACGCTCGCCGTCCTCTTCAAAGGCAGGTGTTTCCTGTTATTTTTGGCAAGTGCGAAAGTTGTTCAAATGGTTCAGATGGCTCTGAGCACTATGGGACTTAACTTCTAAGGTCATCAGTCCCCTAGAACGTAGAACTACTTAAACCAAACTAACCTAAGGACATCACACACATCCATGCCCGAGGCAGGATTCGAACCTGCGACCGTAGCGGTCGCGCGGTTCCAGACTGTAGCGCCTAGAACCGCTCTGCCACCCCGGCCGGCTGCAAAAGTTGTCTGCAACTAGCAAAAATATGTTTTATATAAGGTCAGAAGTGTTGAAGCGACGTTTGATAAGTTTTTATTTGCATTTCTTTTAAAAATTTTACCTTTTGTTCTTCAAGAAATTGGGTTTTCTAGCGCTATCGACAAATTTGTAATTTTTTTTTAATTTGTGCTACAACATTCCTGTGTTTCACTTTAAAAATCAAAAATATCGGATCTCACCTTTACTGCTGCGCGGTCTTGGGCGCCTTGTCACGGTCGGCGCGGCTCCCCCAGTCGGACGTTCGAGTCCTCCCTTGTGCATAGGTGCGTGTGTGTTGTCCTTAGTGTAAGTTAGTTTAAGTTGTATTAAGCAGTGCGTAAGCTTAGGGACCGATGACCTCAGCATTTTGGTCCCATAAGACCTTACCACAAGTTTCCAAATTTATCACCTTTATTAACCCTGACAATTTCAATTTTGATATAAATACTGTTAACTTTTAAGCAACATATAGTAGGATAATTAATGTAGAAGAAAAATGTTCCGTGGGTTACGTGGCCCTTTAATACACTGAAGCGCCAGAAAAGACTGGCATAGGCACGCTTATTCAAATACAGAGATATGTAAACAGGCTAAATACGGGACTACGGTCGGCAACGCCTGTGTAAGACAACAAATGTCTAGCGCAGTTGTACGATCGGTTACTGCTGCTACAATGGCAGATTATCAAGATTTAAGTGAGTCTGAACGTGGTGTTACAGTCGCTACACAAGCGACGGGACACACTACCTCCGAGGTAGCGATGAAGTGGGGATTTTTCCGTACGACCATTTCACGAGTGTACCGTCAATATCAGAAATCCGCTAAAATTTCAAACCTCTGACATCGCTGTTGCAGGAAAAAGATCCTGCAACAACGGGGCCAACGACGACCGAAGAGAACGGTTCAACGTGACGGCAGTGCAACCCTTTCGCCAATTGCTGCAGATTTCAATGCTGGGCCATCAACAATTATCAGCGTACGAACCATTCAACGAAACATCATCGATATGGGCTTTCGGAGCCGAAGGCCCACTCGTGCACTCTTGATGATTCCAGAATGAGATTTTCACTCTGCAGCGGAGTGTGCGCTGATGTGAAACTTCCTGGCAGATTAAAACTGTGTGCCCGACCGAGACTCGAACTCGGGACCTTTGCCTTTCGCGGGCAAGTGCTCTACCAACTGAGCTACCGAAGCACGACTCACGCCCGGTACTCACAGCTTTACCTCTGCCAGTACCTCGTCTCCTACCTTCCAAACTTTACAGAAGCTCTCCTGCGAACCTTGCAGAACTAGCACTCCTGAAAGAAAGGATATTGCGGAGACATGGCTTAGCCCCAGGCTGTGGCTAAGCCATGTCTCCGCAATATCCTTTCTTTCAGGAGTGCTAGTTCTGCAAGGTTCGCAGGAGAGCTTCTGTAAAGTTTGGAAGGTAGGAGACGAGGTACTGGCAGAGGTAAAGCTGTGAGTACCGGGCGTGAGTCGTGCTTCGGTAGCTCAGTTGGTAGAGCACTTGCCCGCGAAAGGCAAAGGTCCCGAGTTCGAGTCTCGGTCGGGCACACAGTTTTAATCTGCCAGGAAGTTTCACTCTTGATGATTGTACGACACAAAGCTTAACGCCTCGCCTCTACCTGTCAACACCGACATTGGACTGTTGATGACTGGAAACATTGTGCCTGCTCTGACGAGTCTCATTTAAAATTGTACTGAGCGGATAGAAGTCTACGGGTTTGGAGACAAACTTATGAATCCATGGACCCTGCATGTCAGCAGGGGACTGTTCAAGCTGGTGGTGGCTCTGCAGTGATGTGGGGCGTGTGCAGTTTGAGTCATATGGGACTCTCGATTAGATACGACCCTGACAGGTGACACGTGCTTTAGCATCTTGTCTGATCACCTGTATCCATTTATGTCCACTGTGCATTCCGAAGGACTTGGGCAATTCCAGCAGGATAATGTGACACACCACACCTTCATAATTGCCACAGAGTGACTTCAGGAACACTCTTCTGAGTTTAAACACTTCTGCTGGCCATCAAACTCCCCAGCCATGAACATTATTGAACATATATGGGGTTCCTTGCAACGTGCTGTTCAGAAGAGATCTCCATCCCCTCGTACTCTTAAGTATTTGTGGACAGCGCTGCAGGATTCATGGTGTCAGTTCCCTCCAGCACTACTTCAGACGTTAGTCGAGTCTACACTGTGTCATTTTGCGGCACTTCTGCGTGCTCTGGGGGTAGTGCTTCTTCACGACAACGCTCGACCCTACGTTGCTCAACAAACACAGGAGCTTTTGAAGAAATTTGGGTGGACTGTTATGCCCTATCCCCCATACAGCCCGGACTTAGCCCCCAGCGATTATCACCTCTTCCTCAAGGAACACATAGGCGGCAAACGCTTCAAGAGCGGCGATGAAGTCCGAGCAGAGGTCACACGCTTCCTCAACAGGTTGGTAGGAGACTTCATCAATTTAGGAATACAAAAGATGGAGCACCGTCTTCAAAGGTGTGTCGAAATGGGGACTACGTTGAAAAATAGACAAAAGTGTAAGTTTTTCGACGATGTATAAATTAATAACAATAAACAATGTTTTCTATTTGTAAAAAAAAGGGAACCTTACTTTTGGTACAACCCCCATACTTCACGTCATCCCACAAGCATCGCAGTTTGGTGGACCCTAACGTGTAGAGGGGATGTGTAGAGGGGATGCCACTTTATTTTGAAATTTTGGGTCAGAATAAAGAAGTTTACTTGGAAATTGGTTTTCCAGCGGTTTGCATCTAACCTTAAGCTGTCGGGGTCCACGTAGTTGCCCTTCTAAGGTTTCAGTTTGTAGCTTAACAGAAGTAGCGTGAAAGTAATGTCCTTACAAGTGTTCCAAATAGTTCCAGACATGCCAGTGTAGACCTTTTGATTTGGACTGCGAATGTCCTAACCTCAATATACATAAACAAATGACGTAGACAAAAATCATTTCCAGTGCATTTATAAATCATTTCTGATGAATTGTAAGAGATCTTATACGGAAAACTGTATTGTAATAGTTAATACAGGCGCGTAAGTCCAATGGCTCAGTTGATAGAACACTATTAGTTGTATTAGTAATAGCAATAGTAGTAGTTGTAGCAGAAGATTCAATACGATGAAACAGTAGGTCCCACGGCGATTCCAGGAAGATTGCTGTGCTAGGTTCATAGTGTAGACTGCAATAGGTTCAGAATTAGCTGTCGTAGTAGATTCATCACCACGGAATCTCAGCCAGCTGTACCACAGTGAACATACACTCTTCTGACTATAGCAACATTTTCGCTGTGCTGCAATGGAAATTTTGATACCGATGTAGATAAAACTATAAACTCGATCGTCATTTGAATAAACAGAATGTGGTCTATTCTCCAGGCTACCACAGCATTTTTAAGTAATTCCTCACACAAATAGTGTTTCACGTTATACATAAAACATCTAACATTTCCAGCAGACTTCTAACCACCACTCACCACTAGCGTCCAGGATTACTAGCCATGAAGAATGTACTGGAGCGGCATATAATATTGTTTCCAGGCAAGCTACATAGTACGTTCGAGTAGGACAACTGTTTCTAGACTTTGAGTTTGCACTAACTCCAACATCTGTATCACTAGCAACGCATAGTGCACCGCTGGATGTGTAACACCCTGCTACATTAAATGTATTGTTATAGGACTGTCAACAGATCGAGAAATCAATGTAATGAAAGTCCACAATTTGCTGGCATGAAAGTAGCGCTGTCAGATTGTGGTTGATACCAATTATATACGAATACAGCACAAATAACTGCAACGCTCAAATGATGACAATCTTACTGAGTACAATGTGCAAGAAATACGAGAGAACAGGGAAAATGTACATCTACAATGAGAACACCACGGACTGAACTCCTTTCAGAAAACTGATACATATCAGCAAAACCATCCATCATGTGGTAATCTTATGTGTACATTTTTTATTGAATTGTCTGGTGAAGCTGTATAGAGCTTCCCCATCACAACACTTCAGAAGAAGTCCCTGCTATGAATTTTAGCATGTTATTCACGTGTGACATTCCAAAACAATAAATCACTCAAAGCCTTCCGTTTCAGGTCTACATTTCCCTATACTATTACACTACAGATAGTAACCAGTATCGACATCTAATGCAGAAACACATTCCAGCAGCTGTTTACAGCTGTCCTACCTTCACCTCAATACTTTTTCAAGTCTACAAACATGTTATTCACCTGCCTGGAAAGTAACACAGTAAACCACTGAGTAGGGTATCCGTATTTTTATTTTGTCACGCTACAGGTACTAACGTGTATGGTTCTAAGTTTAGAATGGAAAATTGCGATCCAAGATGGCGGTCTATGACATCTGAATCCAAGATAGTTGACCTGAGGATGTGGCTGCTCTCCAAAATAGTTGCTCTAACTTCCACGGCACTGTGGTCACTTACCTGTACCACTCATGGTCAGCATCCGGGCCTACTGATCATCAAGTGGAGCCACCACTTGTGCTCTGTACTCCATAGTGAAAGGGCGATCTTCATGATGAAGCATCATCAGAGATGTACAACCTCCAAACAGAAAAAGATGATGCTTACAATAGATTGTAAGTATTAAACCGTCCTTCTTTCTCAACATTTATTATTTGTTGTGTTTGTTTGTTTGTGTGTGTGTGTGTGTGTGTGTGTGTGTGTGTGTGTGTGTGTGTGTGTGTGTGTGTGTGTGTGCCTTTCATGGTGAAAATTCAGCAACTTCCTGACATATCTGATGTAGTGTCTGATACAAGTGAGTGGCAGCAGCGACAGCTACAGAAATCAGCACAGACCGGTTCCCTGACGTAGCTCCCGACATGCTGGAGTGGAAATCACGTCGACATGGGAAACACTTTCCATACTTTGAGTTTCCACAAATCAGCACATAGACAAGCTCTCTGATGCAGCGCTTAGTGTATTGGAGCAGGACATGGGACTGATTCTATACTTTGAGCTCCCGCTGTATCCAACACCTGTGCCATTCACTGAGCCTCAGCTAAGTCATTACAGAGCGGTGTTTTTCAACACTTATTATCAGCTGACCACGACGGTGCGAAGCATGTTAAGATTGGTTTAACGCCTGACATTGACTTAGAAGCCGACCTCTGTGGCTGAGCGGTTCTAGGCACTGCAGTCCGGAACCGCGCGACTGCTACGGTCGCAGGTTCGAATCCTGCCTTGGGCATGGATGTGTGTGAAGTCCTTATGTTAGTTACGTTTAAGTAGTTCTAAGTTCTATGGGACTGATGACGTCAGATGTTAAGTCCCATAGTGCTCAGAGCCATTTGAACCATTTTGACTTAGGAATTATAGTAGAAACAGAGAACGTCTGATGGGTTACAAAGTCGCAGTTCAGATATATGGAGTAGAATCAACTGTGCAACAAGCTGAAATACATCAAGGATTGCATGAGAACTGAGTGCAGTCCATTCCTTTGTAACATCAATATCTTTGGCAGCAACAGACCATTCATTGTCAAGATGTTTGGGTTTGATTTGAAGAAGTTAGTATCTTTAGACCTAACGCAGTGATACATTTAAAGCGTCCAAGTGTCATGAACTTCCTTGTTCCCTTCAGTGTAGTATGCATCACTGTGGACTGAGTCAGTCTTTGACAAAGGTATGTTAAACTGATCATCAATGATAGTCAGGTATCTATTGGGAAATTAAGTTCACAATGAGGAGGAGGAGTTAAATGTAGTTATAGGTGTGTATATGTGTGCTATACCTAAGTCTGCTAGAATTACTTCTATAAACAGAATTTGCATACAGGTGGAGTTTACACATTGCATTCCTATTAGTCCTACAATTTGTTTACATGAAGTACACGCTGAATTTTAAAGCATACAAAAAACAGTTATTTGGAAAGTACTGCAGTGTGATGATTGGGGTTGGTGTAGAAAAAAGGGAATGACAATTTTTTTAACAAAGGTGATTTATTTCCCTTAGTTCAGGAAACGCAAAATGTGTATTAACAATGCTAAAAAGTAGTATCAAAATACATACTAATAAATAAGATATTTTTTGCAACTTGTATAATTTTTATTCCATCATATACGTACACCATGAGGCTTGACACTTCAGATGTTGGAGAGAGAATCTTAGTAGTTCAAAAATTTGCGATACCAGGGAGAAAAAGCACATTTATGACCTTCGCAGTCACTTACTCTTCAGATGACAATACACTTGATGCTTTAGAACTAACAACTATTACAGGTTCCTGAAGTTTAATACTAGCTGTATCCCTTGCTGTAATTAATACATAATTGTTCCAACATATACACTCCTGGAAATTGAAATAAGAACACCGTGAATTCATTGTCCCAGGAAGGGGAAACTTTGTTGACACATTCCTGGGGTCAGATACATCACATGATCACACTGACAGAACCACAGGCACATAGACACAGGCAACAGAGCATGCACAATGTCGGCACTAGTACAGTGTATATCCACCTTTCGCAGCAATGCAGGCTGCTGTTCTCCCATGGAGACGATCGTAGAGATGCTGGATGTAGTCCTGTGGAACTGCTTGCCATGCCATTTCCACCTGGCGCCTCAGTTGGACCAGCGTTCGTGCTGGACGTGCAGACCGCGTGAGACGACGCTTCATCCAGTCCCAAACATGCTCAATGGGGGACAGATCCGGAGATCTTGCTGGCCAGGGTAGTTGACTTACACCTTCTAGAGCACGTTGGGTGGCACGGGATACATGCGGACGTGCATTGTCCTGTTGGAACAGCAAGTTCCCTTGCCGGTCTAGGAATGGTAGAACGATGGGTTCGATGACGGTTTGGATGTACCGTGCACTATTCAGTGTCCCCTCGACGACGATCACCAGTGGTGTACGGCCAGTGTAGGAGATCGCTCCCCACAGCATGATGCCGGGTGTTGGCCCTGTGTGCCTCGGTCGTATGCAGTCCTGATTGTGGCGCTCACCTGCACGGCGCCAAACACGCATACGACCATCATTGGCACCAAGGCAGAAGCGACTCTCATCGCTGAAGACGACACGTCTCCATTCGTCCCTCCATTCACGCCTGTCGCGACACCACTGGAGGCGGGCTGCACGATGTTGGGGCGTGAGCGGAAGACGGCCTAACGGTGTGCGGGGCCGTAGCCCAGCTTCATGGAGACGGTTGCGAATGGTCCTCGCCGATACCCCAGGAGCAACAGTGTCCCTAATTTGCTGGGAAGTGGCGGTGCGGTCCCCTACGGCACTGCGTAGGATCCTACGGTCTTGGCGCGCATTCGTGCGTCGCTGCGGTCCGGTCCCAGGTCGACGGGCACGTGCACCTTCCGCCGACCACTGGCGACAACATCGATGTATTGTGGAGACTTCACGCCCCACGTGTTGAGCAATTCGGCGGTACGTCCACCCGGCCTCCCGCATGCCCACTATACGCCCTCGCTCAAAGTCCGTCAACTGCACATACGGTTCACGTCCACGCTGTCGCGGAATGCTACCAGTGTTAAAGACTGCGATGGAGCCCCGTGTGCCACGGCAAACTGGCTGACACTGACGGCGGCGGAGCACAAATGCTGCGCAGCTAGCGCCATTCGACGGCCAACACCGCGGTTCCTGGTGTGTCCGCTGTGCCGTGCGTGTGATCATTGCTTGTACAGCCCTCTCGCAGTGTCAGGAGCAAGTATGGTGGGTCTGACACACCGGTGTCAATGTGTTCTTTTTTCCATTTCCAGGAGTGTAGTATGTATAAAAATCATTTTCATGAAATTCACTTCGTATACAACTTCTATGGTATTCATCCAAAACAGGAGAAAAAATTCTGCACAGGTCTTCCATATTTCTGTAGAAGCGCCTACGATTGGACCAAAATTGGCCGCATTATAGGAAACCCCATGTATTTAAGTGTGCTATTTAGCTGGATGGAAAGGTGGTAACTTGTGAGGTAGAAGCCATGGAGACGGAAGGTGAGGCTGATACAGCCTATAATATTGCCACGGTTTTGGAGAGGTTAATATAAAGAAGCCACTGGTTACACCAGGAGGTAAACTGATTAAGGTGGATTTGGAGGGATCTTTGGGATTTCTCGAGCACTGGATAGAAGGTGAGGAAAGCGATGTTACCAGCATACTGAAGGAGGTGGACAGGAGGGGGTGATTTGTGCATATTGGCGGGAGGTAACACTAGCGATTTTTTTGACACTGCTCATTGCGAAAGGCAGCTGATTAGCAGCTATTGCAGTGAATAGTAAAAGACTGTCGATATGAACAAATGCAATGTAGTGCATGTGAACGTGAAAACATATTATTTGAATGCAGCTTTGGAATTAGTGTGGAGTCAATCTCTCGCAATGACATTCTTCTAGGATTTTTCTCGATGTTCTGTCACCATCGAAACAGAGGGAGAAGTTACCATTTTCATATGTTTTAGTAGAATGTACCTTCAACTACTCGAATAGCGTACGAGACGGAGGGATAAGTTACCATTTTCGTGTGAGGTGAGCAAGATCCTGATCGACTCAGCAAGGTGGGTTAATGACCATAGATCAGATACACTGGCCAGCAAGAGTACGATTTTTAGGCGGTTCTTAACACATTTGTAAGCAAATTCTGGACAGGTTTGCAATCCGAGCTCCATGAAAATGCGATAGACAAACAGTTACAGTACATTAAAGGACAGTTTGAACTCCTCCACCTTGTCTGTTTCTCTCAAGTATTGAGTTTCCTATGACTTGTACAATTGGACACGCCATTTTCAAGCGCAGTAGGTGTCGAAATGGTGTACAGTTATCCTGTTAACAAACGGTGATATAGCCGATCTGATAGTTGGTGTTCGACAACGAAAGCGAACACGTGTAGTGTCCTATAATGAAATTCTGACGCAAGCTCGTTATGTACTCGCTTTCAGGTAGGATATATCGTCGTTTATTAATCGACACCTACTGCACTTGAAAATGGCCTGTAAGGCCGAAATTGCTCAATCGTGCATGATGTAATAAATTGAATACTTGTGAAAAACAGCCGAGGTGGAAAACTTCAACAGAACAAAGTTTACACAATGCAAGAAAGACGAAGCACATAACTTCCCTCCCTCAGGTTACCTTGACGACTGTGGTTATGGGAAGGACAACCAGTCACGTAGTTAAATAAGGATAAATTGGCCAAATTATAAAAAAGGGGCCCCATTCGACGGGATAAGCGCTATGAAAGAGAGAGAGAGAGAGAGAGAGAAAATGCAAACGAAATGGGCAGCTTAGCCATCTTGTATACCGCAGGCCGACGTATACACACTTACACTGAGGTGACAAAATTCATGGGATAGCGATAAACACATATACAGATGGCGGTAGTAATGCGTACACAAGTTATAAAAGGGGAGTGCATTGACGGAGTTGTCATGTGTACCATGTGAGGCACGGGAAAAGATTTCCAACGTGATCATGGCCGCACGGGAATTAACAGACTTTGAGCGCATAGTGGTAGTTGGAGCGAGACGTGTGGGACAGTCCATTTCGAAAATCGTTTGGGAATTCAGTATTCTGAGATTCACAGTGCCAGCAGCATGCTGAAAATAAAGAAATTCAGTTATTAATTCTCACTGCACACTATGCAGTGTCCGACTATCTTCATTTAATGGCCGAGAGCAGCGGCATTTGCATTGAGTTGAGTTGTCAGTACTAACAGACAAGCAACACTGCGTGAAATAACCATAGAAATCAATGCGAGACTTATGACGAACGTATCCGTTAGGACAGTGTTTTGAAATTTGGCGTTTTTGGGCTGTGGCAGCTGACGACTGACGTGGGTGACATCGCCTGCAGTGCCTCTCCTGGGCTTCTGACTTTAGAGTTGGACCCTAGGCAATGAAAACGGTGGCCTGGTCAGATGAGTCCCTATTTCAGCTGGCAAGAGCTGCTGATAGGGTTAGTATGGTGCAGACCCCACAAAGCCATGGTACCAAGTTGTCAAGAAGACACTGCAAAAACTAGTTGTTCCATAATGGTGTGGGCTGTGTTTGCATGAAATGAACCGATACCTAACTGGAAATGGTTATTTTGGCTACTTGGAGACCATTTGCAGCCATTCATGGACTTCATGTTCCCAAAAAATTATGTAATTTTTATGGATGACAATGTGCCTTGTCACCATGCCACAACTGTTCGCAGTTGATCTGAAGAACATTCTGGACAATTCAAACGAATGATCTGGCCACTCAGATCGCTCAACATGAATTTCATTGAACGTTTATGGGAGATAATCAAGAGTTTAGTTCTTGCACAAAATCCTTCACCGGTACCACTTTCGCAATTATGGACAGCTACAGAGCCATCATGGCTCAATGTTTCTGCAAGGGACTTCCGATGACTATTCGAGTCCTCGTCTCGTCGAGTGCTGCCTACACTGAGCAAAAGGAGAGAGATCATGACATTAGGAGATATCCCATGACTTTTATCATGTCAGTGTCTTGTACATCTGTATGATTGACCTTTGTATCTGCACAGTGAGTGTACTAATGTGTGCAGACTTAGATTACCACTTAGTGTGCAAATGGACAAAACATCTGAACTGTCTTCTCAAATCCAGGATGTCAAACAGACATTCTAAATAAATATGACCCTGGCCCTGTAAGGCAGCTAATATCACGTGCAGATCGTAACAAAAATCATTACAAATGCTGCTGTCACATACCTAGACAGCATGAATTAATAAAGATGAAAGTTTGGGGTCTATTCTAAAAATACAACATAGCTATTTCCTTTTTTATTCTACATATAATTTATTAACTGTTGCTTTCAGGGGTCAAGTGATCAACAACAATCATGTTCAATTACTTTTGACACTCAATAACAAAAAATTTAATTCTTGGACATACCGAAATGACTATTATTAAAATCTTTATCTCTACACATCAAAATTTTTTTATCACAGGAAAGATTGATTAATACAAATCCTCATCAGCTCATTTGAATCTACGCTGTCATAGCTGGTCAATGCACCGAGTTCGTGGAGAATAAATTTACTTTTGAACCAATGGGAGCCGGCCGGAGTGGCCGAGCGGTTCTAGGCGCTACAGTCTGGAACCGCGCGACTGCTACGGTCGCAGGTTCGAATCCTGCCTCGAGCATGGATGTGTGTGATGTCCTTAGGTTAGTTAGGTTTAAGTAATTCTAAGTTCTAGGGAACTGATGACCTCAGAAGTTAAGTCCCATAGTGCTCAGAGCCATTTGAACGATTTTTTAAACCAATGGAAAAACTATCATGTACTCAATGTGAGGGTAGGTTAGTATCCTAGCTTTTGATATTCAATGGTCAAAGAGTGCGCAAGTTGGAGTGAGCAAAATCTAGACTCAATATTTACTGCAGCCTAATGCGCGATGGTACTTTACCAAGTAGCATCTGCAACGGCGTTGTCTCCATGCTGGATCCGAAATGCTAATTTTCTACTCTGGCCTAGACTAAATTCGCTCAGTCGCAACTTTCCTGTGTACCATAGGATGCTAATCTTTCCCTAGTCAAAAAAATGGCTCTTGCACACTTGCTATGGGTTGGAGCGATATGCAAAATTTATTTGCCCACAAAAATTCCCACAGGAATAATTAACTACGGTACCGCTTTCCTATCTGTTGCCACGATACATGGAGCATATCGTCCTCACTTCGCAGAAAGCAAAACTCTCAACGCCCTCACTTATTTCCACACACTTTTGTGGTTTGCCGTGAGACGAAAGAGATAGAGCCTTAAGGTCTCAAAATGCTTATATATAATGGTGATCTCCCCACCGTGTCGCGTCCGTGTCGCCAAGTATGGCTTCAGCCAATGATCGTCTCGCTAGAGGTGAATATATTTTTATTTTTCTTGCTGGGTCGCAGACTAGCCCTGTTAATGTCGTGCAGCCACTTACCCTCGATCGCGGCCTTATTTACGTTAAAAAGAATAATGTATTGTTCTGGCCTTATCCATTTCTGCTCTGAGGATCGCCGTTGTCTTGCCAGACGGCAGTTTTACGATATCATTAACCTCCTGCTCGGTTCGTCTCCAAATTGTGTTTCACTTTAACATGTTTGTTCATGCCATTCCATGTATTGGTATGTATTGTTTTGTTAGTTTTCGGTACATGAGATTAACTGCAATTGCCTTTTGTTGCTATAATGTAATTATTATTTTCTGATGAACTCATACTGTATCGTCCTGTCATTATGGATCAAGCTCATGTAAGGCCTGTAAAATTAGGATGCCTTACAGGTATACATCTCAGAGTGCAGTGTTCCATCAACTAGCCCAGAAGATTACAACTGTAAAATTTTGGCACACAGAGCCAACACTGTTTCTATTTGTGTTTTGTGTTCTGAGCTAGATGGTGCCATGCCATACTCAAGGTATATTGTGAGTGAATGTGAAATGCAGTTGTTATGATGTGTAGCCATTGTTCTGTTGTGTATGGTGCTTGTTTCTCGACAGATTTACTTTCACATTACACTGTAGATACGCATCATATTTTAAAATTATAGATAAGTCTGCCACACGATGACACTCTGTCACACCTACCTGCAGAACAGTGAAGATATTAGCAGCTTTGTGACTGTCATACATAAAAATGTATCTGAGAACAAACGATACTGAGAATAAAGATCTCAAGCAGGTGTTCCGAGAAATCTGCTATGAGGATAGAAACATCAAGTTAATGCTTTCCAAGAAGCAGAAACGCGTAGATGCTCAAACTTACGAGACTATTGCGCTCCTTGCTATTCCTTGACCGAAATACCGTAAAGAGACAGAAATCTAGAAGAATGAGCCGTAAGACTAATTTTGAAGAAAACTTCGTAAACAAAGATAGCTAAAAAGTATTTCATTCGATGACCAAGTTTGACAGAGCTATGCTGTCATCATCGTATCAATATTTTGAAATGTTTTAAAGCATAAGGTCCGACACTAACAGCATAGCTGTATCGAAACTGCTCATCCAATAAAATGCTTTTTTATCGATACTGGCTTGTGAAGTTTCTTCAGTTACCATACATTGTAGATCGCCTCCATAGAGTCAACGTCAGGAATATGTAACTTATTTTACAACAGCACAAGACGATAAAAGATATGCTCCACTCGATTAAAGATAGTCTTGGCCTCAGTGTTTCTGCTCTTTATAACATTGCTGACCAGTGTGGAAGAAACTGATCGGTTAGTGAATCTATACGGTTTCCGTACGTTATACAGAACACCAGTGGCATACCAAAAATCGAGATTTTGGAACAAAATCAGCTCTTCTGCCTCACGAATAAACACAAAGCTAAACGTCAGGAAACAAAAATCTGTCCCGAAGCGTCCACCTCCGTCATCAAAGAGGCTTTAGAGGCCAGAATGTGCAACAATAAACTTAAATGGAATAGAGTCTAAAGTGTTAGCGGTGCATGGTAACAGGCTCTCGATGTGGAAACGCTGCAGAGAAGTTGATTCTGTTGTTTACGTTTAAATGGGAGCGGTGGCAACAGCAGTGGCCTTCCATCGCCAATATCCACGCGATCTCTGGCAGTATGACGCCACGACGGAGGTCGACCGATTACAGGTCAATTGATCTATTCGAGAAGGCCACTACTGTAGTTGTTACGACAGTCAGTGCCTCCCGAAGAAACCGACGAAGGTAATAGTTGGAATTTTTACTTCTATTTATGGATTGTCATCCGGAGCAACGATTATTTAGATCTAGTGACCGTTAAGGCAAGCACCAGATTCAAACTCAGCAGAAGAATTGAAATTAATTGTAAATGATTCATTAAGGGGTCGCTTAGAAAACTGTCGTCCTACTAGCTGTTGAGTGGTTTGCAGTGTAGCCCTTATTAACTTGGATTAACAGAAGAGACAAAGTGAAAAGTTGCATGATTCTTTGACCAAAGCGTGAGCCTTACAGAAATGTCAAACAACGAAAACCAAGGTATTACTCGCATGTATCATCTAGAAAGTTCAGGGAGCACTATGGTTGTACTGTACTCATATCGCATATTACACGCGTTTGTAATCGTCTGTTGGAGTTGTAATACAAAATGAGCATCATCAAGAGAAACTACTACATAAAGTTGACTTGGTACTTTTCGTAGACTAACATGATGCTACAAAATCTGTTTTGTGACCGTAGTCTAAGGATAGCTTCACGGACCGTGAATCAAAATATCCTGGGTTTGATCCCGGCCACAGTTGAGATTTTGAATAAACAAAATCATTAGCCGAGGTGACTGAAGGCTTTCGGTGTAAGAATCATCGTCATCCTGCCAACGTCCTTACCATAGGAGGGCGGAGGAACAGATGGGTGTTCGGGGTGCCCTGTCACCAAAAACAGAAGACACAGCAATGATCAACGACATGAGGAGGGTGAAGGCAAAGAAAACCAATTCATTAGAAACTTTTTGTTTTCAGGAAGTGTGTCATGATGATCTCTCCAATGACAAAAATTTCCGGATTACCACCACTTTTGGATTTGAAGGAACAGAGCACCGAGGAGGAGAATCTGAGAAAAAAATTGAAAAATCGGTGAAAAGATAACGTTCTACGAGATGGAGCGTGAAGTGTAAAAAGTCTGAATGTGGTAGTGGCGCTATAAAATTTGAAGGAACAAAGACAGTGCCTACAACTATAGTTCAGGTGTTTGTACCTACGTCACAAGCAAACGGCAGAAAATGACGAGATAAAGACAACATACAAGAAAATGGAGCGTGTTATTCAGTACGTAAAGGGAGATGAAATGGAGAATCGGAATGCTGTATTTGGGGAAGACATTGGTAGCAGAGTTACAGGAGAGGGAAAGAAGATTATAGTTTAAAGTCCCGTCGACGGAGCACAAGCTTGAATTATGAAGGTATGGGGAAGGAAGTTCGCCGTGCCATTTTCAAAGGAATCACCCCGGCATTCTCCTGGAGCGTTTTAAGGAATTCTTGGAAAATCTAAATATGGATGGCCGGGCGGGGATTTGAATCATCGTCCTACCGGATGCGAGTACAGTGTGATACCAATGCGTGACCTACCTCGGTGAGGAGTTGCGGGAAAAATTTGGTTCGGTAATAGAGATAAAAGAGGAGAAATCTCGACGAGTTCTGCAAAAATTTCAGATAGGAATATCAAATACGCTATTCGAAAACCTCAAGAGGAGGAGATATACTTGGAAAATGTTGGGAGGCAATGAAATATAAAAGATGGATTGCGAATGCAATACAGTGGGACAGAGGTTCCGAAATCAGATGCTGGATTGTAGTACCCACCCTTGGAACACTTATGGACTTTGACCACGATATAATAACGATGAAGAATAGGTCGATGTTTAACAGAATTATCAGAAAGGATCAAGGTATGAGCAAGTGGGATAGTAAAATAATGAAGAATGATGATGAGAGTTCAGAGTTCTCTGTGTTTATTACGATTCTGAACACCACAGTAGGCAGCTCAGATAATGAGGAATGAACATCCGTGTCAAACACCAAAGTTGGGCAGACTAACACAGGTACAAGGAAGGTAACTGGGAAGAAATTGTGGGTAACGGAAGAAATATTTAAATTGATCTATGAAAGAAGAAAATACAAAAAAGGTTAGTAAAAGAATAGAATACAACAACATAAGCCACTTGATAATTATATCAATAAGAAGAGCAAAGAAACAAAAGCGAAGTGGCTGCGGGAAAAACGTGATGTTACTGGGAAAGAAATGTCATCGGAAGGACAAATTCTGCAATAGAAAAGTCAAAATAACTGAAGAGTGCAAAAAAATCCAAGGTTAAACACAGGGGAAGGCAGATAGGTGGAATGAGTACGTTGAGGACCTCTACGAAGAAGAAGAAGTGTTTGAATGCGTGGGAGGAGACGTATTTTAGAGCCAGCGTTTAATAGAGCTTTGGAAGACTTGCAATCAGACAACGCAGAATCGATAGACAACATTCCAGTGGAATTTCTCAGATCATCACGGAAAATGTCAACCAACGATTATTCATATTGGTTTCTAAAATATATGAGAGTGGAGAATACAGTCGGACTTCCGGAAGAATATCAACCACCCAGTTACTAATATACAACGGTGGTAAATGTGAAAACTATTGCACAACCAGCTTAATAGCTCCTGTATCCAACTTACTAACAAGAATAATGTACAGAACAATGGACGTGAAAACTAACGATTTTTTACATGACCTTCAGCTTGACTCTAAGCACAGTAAAGAAACCAGAGAGGCAAAACTGAAGTTTTGTTTGATAATGGAAGTAAGATTTAAGAAAATATCAAGCCACTTGCATAACTTTGTCCACCTAGAGAAAGCGTTAAGAAATGTAAGGTGGTGCAAAATGTTTCAAGTCATAGAAAAATAAGTACACACTATAGAGAAAGACGGGTAATGTACTATATCGTATGTAAAAGAACCAAGAGCGAAAAGAATGAAAGACTATGAGAGAAATTACAGGGTTAGAAAGGTGTAAGCAAGTATGTAGCCTTTCTCACATGCGGAGCGGGGTAGCCGCACGGTCTAGGGCGCCCTTGTCACGCCCCACGTGCCCCCCCCCCCTCTCCCCAATCGGACGTTTTCGAGTCCTCCCTCGGGCGTGGGTGTGTGTGTTGTGCATATGGTAAGTTAGTTTAAGTCAGATTAGGGACCGATGACCTCCGCAGTTTGGTCGAGTAAGATCTTACCACAAATTTCCAATTTTTTCTTTTCTCACCTACTACCGAAGAAGAAATTAAGGAAATAAATGAAAAGCTCAGAAGTTGTATTAAAACTCAGCAGGAAATTATATCAGTGATAAAATTCGCTAATGACGATGCTATACTCAGTAGAAGTAAATATAATTAACAGGTTCTTTTAAATGGGATAAAAAGCTTACTGAGCAAAGAATATGAATTGAGAGTAATTTAGATAAAGATGAAAGCAGTAAGAAGCAGGAGAAATGAGATTAGTGACAAACTTAAATTAAAAATTGGGGACTATGTGGTAAACGAAACGAATTCCGCTACGTTACAAGCAAAACAACGGATAACAGACGAAGTAAAAAGAACATAGCGAACAGACTAATACAGTGAAAGAGGCATTCTTCGCAAAAAGGAGGCTACAGGTCTCACTTCCAGACCTTAATTTAGTAAGAAATTTCTGAGATTGTGCGTCTGTAATACAGAATTGTGTGGAAGAAATTCGTGGACTGTGAGGAAACCGGAAGAGAAGAGAGTAGATGCGTTTGAGACGTGGTGTTACTGAAAATGAAGTGGATTCATTGGGTATGATATGTTTGAAGCCTTCAGAGAGACTAACGAGAAAATAAAAACTCTGATGAAACATTTCCTTGGAGATAGATGATGGACTGGATCGCAAGGTGATCAAGAACGCTATGTCGAAAGAGCGGTATCGAATGACAGGCGCTGAGCAGTTGTTACATCAGAACCAGGCGTGGCAAAACTCACCACAGCCGAATCCACTCCTGCAGATACTGTTGCGTTGTAAACAAACCCAGGGCACGCTACTCGAAAGGCGTGAGTATTCCTTTTCGCCGTGTGCTCGAAGACGACGTGACCGCTGTCACCGTCAAAGTGCTTCAGGTGGGGTGTGACATGCGAACATTTCTTGTGCGTCTCATTTACGCCACAGTAAGCGACGGAATGGGTAAGCGACGGACCCTATGTCAACATCCTCCATTTGTATAACAGCCTTGAACAGCGACAGAGACGCTGCAGCGGCACACATGAAGTTCCTGACTCTTGCTGAGCGCTGCTAGCCTGGAAGGGCAATATCTCAGGAATACAAACCAAGTACGTTTTTCGCGCGACCTAGCTTGAGTGTCACGTGGAGCGAACCAAGCTTACGACTAAGGCATTGCTACAGCACTACATATTTACTGAAAAGCGATCTTGGAATTTAGTACACACAGTGATTTATATGGCTCGTATTACACTAAAAAAACAGGAAGATCTATATGCACCAGATTGAAGGAACATAACAGATAGTGGGTGACTGTAGAAAACAGACTGCACCTTTAAACAATATTGTTAAGAAACCAACTACAAATAGTCCATATAAGTCGAAGTATCGCGCTTAGGAGAGAAAAGGACATATACTTTTAGGACTCTCTCAGCATTTCTGATACTGTTACAGTAGATAAAGGAAAAAATGTTCGATCTCCAACCTTAAATACTGCAAAAATTAGTGGACCAACAGTGATTGGTTGGTTTGTCGATTTGAGGGAGAGGATCAGACAGCGAAGTCATCAGTCCATCGGATTGGGGGGAGGATGGGGAAGGAAATCGGCAGCAGCGTTTCGGAAGAACCATCCCGGCATTTGCATGAAGCGATTTAGGGAAATCACGGAAAACCAAAAACAGGTTTGCCGGACGCTGTTTGAGCTGTCGTCCTCCCGAACGCGAGTCCAGTGTGCCAACCACTGCGCCACCTCGCTCAGTGAACCAAAAGTGAGTCTCTGTTGTGCAGGATATAATACCCTAGTATCAATAGTGTGCAATGAGACATTATATTTAACTTTCAATCTCTTTGTCATTACGTCATTTGTCTGACATGTTCATTTAATTTCTTTTTGTATGTCGTAAGACATTGATGTATTTGCAGAGATTACGAATATTTATGGAGCATAGTATAGGCTCTACTGTGCATGTCGCCAACATCAAACTGGGACAGTTTCACATTAAGCTGTTGATTACATTTAGTGCTAAGAAAAAAATATATTACGTTTTTTTCTGTTTTCTCATATTTATTAGGGTAAGTAAAAAAGAAGTGAGGCAGAGTCTGTAAAAGGAAAACCGCTCAAGGGATCGTAATGTCATTCCCTAGGTAAGGACGTGTGATCCCTATAACGGTGCTGAGGCCCCAACTCGCCGCTAGAGGGAGTTGGGCGCACAGCCACCTGACGACAGAACGAGCACGTGCACGTGCTTGTGTACAACTTAAAACGAAGGAATCTTAAGCTATTTTGGGTCAAAATCCCCGTATTTTTGAGAAAATCACCCCTAAAGGTTATGATAGCAATCTACTCAAAATTGGAGGGATCGATAGTGTTGTGTCTAGACAAGACAGCCTAGACACAATGAGAGGAAGCCGAAAGGCACGCGCTTAAACTCACGCAGGCTGGCGTGAGGTCTGAAACAGGATACGTAATGAATGCTATAAAGAAAAGTACGTAGCTTCTGGAATACTTAACTTTAATCCACATTTGTAGAACATCGCTCTTGATGATACATTAATAGAATCTCAATATCAATTGAATACGGCGCCTTGCTAGGTCGTAGCAAATGTAGCTGAAGGCTATGCTAACTATCGTCTCGGCAAATGAGAGCGTAGTTGTCAGTGAACCATTGCTATGAACGTCGGCTGTACAACTGGGACGAGTGCCAGGACGTCTCTCTAGACCTGCCGTGTGGTGGCGCTCGGTCTGCAATTACTGACAGTGGCGACACGCGGGTCCGGCGTATACTAATGGACCGCGGCCGATTTAAAGGCTACCACCTAGCAAGTGTGGTGTCTGGCGGTGACACCACAGATAGATAATTGTAAATAGAGCATTTTTCATCATCACGTATGGTGTCCGAAAACTCATCCTTTTCCGGAAATCGAGGTAAGAAACTTTTACCGCTGCCGCTTCTGTACCCACATGGTAAACGCTTTCGCCGACAGCACCGAAAGCGCAACGGTCAAGATAACTAGCTGAGAATCGGAAAACCGGATGTTATTCTTTTCGTTTGTATTTTTCCATATCTCAATTGATAGGGATAGGGAGGTTAATAAGGGAAGTAAATCAATAAGGAATAATAATAAGGTAGACAAATAAATTTCTCAAACCTCTTGGGATAGTAAACAACTAAAATGTAACTCCATGTCACTTTACAATGGCTCTTGCAGTCACTGTAACGTGTCCTCACTTTTCTTCGAACAGCTAGATGGATAGTACTTGTCATATAAACATTCGAAACAAAAATACTCACAACACCAAGAACATCTAATGAATGCAGTCTTTCGACAGCTACACTGTTCCTTCCAAAGAGTCGGCGGAAAACAAACTTGGTTTACATTTAAAAATATGTCCTTTTTGGGAATTAATTTTGATGCGTACCACGCAAACGATATCATTGACTGAAAAATCGGTGCTGAAAGTTGGTTATGAATTATGCTGTGAATAGTTATTGCATCCGTGCGGTTGTGCAATTCCCGCTGGGTTTCCAGAAGCACACGGCAATTCTGAAGCCTGGAAATAAAGTTTTTAACCTGGCGATAGAAATAAATATTACACGGCAGGCACACAGGTGTGCAGTCTGCCGGTACTACTTTTACTGTGCACGTCGGCTGACCCCCGCCATCTATAAACATTGTGTCATATACTGTAGTATTAATTTGTCCACTCCAGGAATCCAATATTAGACAATAGTGGTTATCAGAAACGTATGGTTTTAAAACATTCTCAAGAAATGTTCTGTAAATCGCATTCGTCAGTTTCCAGGATTTGGAGCAGGTAATGTAAACATTTTTCAACGAGTCGGTTAAATGATTGACCTCTTCTATAACCTGAGGACCAAATGTAACATTCGTTTCTTGTAAACACAGGAAAACTTTAGGCAACACTTTTCCAGAGGCTGTGATGGCATATTGCGCTGTGTACGAATGTGTTAGTTTGTTTTTACTACCAACTGCGACAAGGGTTCGTTTTTCGCCCTTATGCAATAACGTGCGTCGAATGTTCACACGATACTCGCATCCTGTTTGATCGGTGTTGATCACGTAATCACGATTAAAACTGGTCATAATTGACGCCGTTTGGGTGCTGAAAAGAGCCGCCACTTTCTGTATATCTTCTATATTTTGTACCTCCTTCTGAGAGATGTATTTAGTGACGTGCCGTTTTATACTCCAATTTGAAATTTCTGCACCTGCAGCCCACTCCTGATGCTCGTTACGTCAACGAGATTCGACTAATCGGTCGTATGTCCACTTATTTATCACCTGGTATTTGTCTTATCTTGTCCCTCCTTTAACGAGATCACTTTCCCACAGTTTCAAATCCTTCTTCCTTTTCAGGGCTGTTGTTGCTCCATTCTTTTGCAGCGTTTGTAAGTTCCAATTTGGATGATTCCTGGCTAGCGCTACCGCCTTTACTTTTACTTCAAGGGGTATAGCGCCGTAGTTCAATCGTTTAGTAACCGGTTCGTAATACTCATCGGGAACAGATGAAGCACGTATTCCAGTGACGTGGAGATTTCCAAAGTGTTATGACCATTTTGCGATTCATTAGTCGGCATATCTTCCACTGAATCACCTTCTGCTTCGTCTTCATGATATAGTACTTCAGTATCAACAAATATCATTTCGTTCGTCAGCTCCAAAAATCGCTCGACGATAGCCGCTCCTATCAATCTGGAACGCCGAGGAACAGAACTGCCAGCTTCCAGTAGTGCATTGTTAATGCATCTGTCTTGCAACACTTTTACAAACCAAAACACAGTGTCGGTAACTTCCCGCTTGCCATCGTATGTGACAGGCTCCCAACTACATATTACAGCACTAGTCGAAGGGTGTACATCCTCCATTATTCAGATTATACACCTGAAAGATATGACACAACAAACAATAACTAAGTTACTACGGCATTAACAGACGAGACGGAAGAACACTGTGTTCATTCACAAAACGTGTTTCAAAAATGGTTCAAATGGCTCTGAGCACTATGGGACTTAACATCTGTGGTCATCAGTCCCCTTGAACTTAGAACTACTTAAACCTAACTAACCTAAGACATCACACACATCCATGCCCGGGGCAGGATTCGAGCCTGCGACCGTAGCGGTCACGCGGTTCCAGAATGAAGCGCCTAGAACCGCACGGCCACACCGGCCGGCAAAACGTGTTTCATTCGGCGCATTAACGATGGAAAAATCACTACATGTATCCGCGAGGTTCGCGGCAGCCTAATGACGGAAAACAACTCTTTCCGATTGACTTCTATAAGGCTCGTGCTGGACACCTTCACTCTTCCAGGTTCACAACTATGATATGACGAAGAGGCAACCGGCACAATATAACTCTCCCCGCGTGCATTCTGTCCAATGCCTCGCTGTAAACAAGCGTCGCGCGGTTGGCTATCTGTGATCCCTCGTGATTAATTCGCAGCACTCTTACTCGGAGTTGTTTTCATGTGACACGGCTTAAAAGTTTAATACTTTACTAACTCACGGTGTTTGGGACATTAGTTTGCCTACCTTATTATCATTCCTTATTGATTTACTTACCATATTAACCTTCCTATCCCTATCAACTGAGATATGGAAAAATGCAAAAGAAAATTATAACATCCGCTAGGTTTCTTCGAGATTCGAACCTGGGTTTTCCGATTCCCAGCCAGCTACCTTGTTCGTTGCACTGGCGGTGTTGTTGCCGAAAAGTGTTTAACATGTGGGTACAGAAGCGGCAGTTGTAAAAGTTTCTTTTCTCGGTTTCTGGAAAAGTTTGCGTTTGGGGACCCTATACCTGATGATGAAAAATGCTCTATTTACAATTATCTATCGATCCCTCCAGTTTTGAGTCGATTGCTCGTCATAACCTTTAGGGGTGATTTTCTCAAAATCGCGGGGGTGTTGACCCAAAATATCTTAAGGTTTTTTCGTTTTAGGTTGTACACAAGCGACCTGCCAAATTTGAGGAGAATCGGTTGGCCGTGTCTGAGATCTTTCCCTTGTCAGTAGAGAAACTGAGCTTCAAAAGAAACTCTCAGAGGGATGTAGTGCATTTTCTCACTGTGAAAGGAGTGCGGGAAACTGAAATTCATCATACGAGTGTACAGAGAGCACTGAAGGTCCGTTGCAAAACTGACTTTCAATCCGACCTGTCTTCAATAATGGTGGCATCCACAGTGTACACGTGCTGAGCAATTTTCAAATGAGTTAAGATTTATAAATAACAGTGTAAGTCATTTCTTACGGATTATGCAGATCTCTAAAACATTATGATTACTTTAAGACAGTCTCAACAGGAAACGATACTCTTATAGTGCCTATGACGAGGAGAATGATTACTTGCGATTAATATCTTAGTTTCCTTAGGGACGGAGGTTGGTTGGTTCGTTTGGGGGAGGGGACCAAACAGCGAGGTCTTCGGTCCCATCGGGTTAGGGAAGGAAATCGGCAGCGGCCTTTCAAAGGAAAACCTAAATGATGATGGCCGGGCCCGGGTTTGAACCGTCGTCCTCCCTAATGCGAGTCCATTGTGTTAACCACTGCGCCAACTCGCTCGCGGGGGCGAAGGAAGACTAGAAAGATTGTGCCAGAGAGTGAAAACAGAGGTACATGGTCCCTAAAAATTTTTGAGGCGTGATAAAGCGACAATTTTATACATGGATTACAAAATCAAAGTTTTTCGGAACATTTTCACCATTCTATTTGGCATACTAGGAAACCATTTCGCAATACCGCTCCAACATTATTTTTTTAAACCAGAGGCTCGCAGTACGAGAGAGTGCGGTACAAAACCTAAAAAGTAGTGCTGACGTTCCTTTGTTTCCTGTGGCAAAAGAATAACAGTATCTAAGCTGTAACACATGTTACAAAAAAGTGAAATGTACTCGTGTTTATCTCTTTCAAGTTTTAAGCCAAGTTCAATCCAGATATCGAATGTAAAGTGTTAAGATACCTATGATTCGCATGTAGAAACTCCATGATATTTTTGAATTATGTAAAGCATATATCTTAAATTGCAGCTACTGCACATTTCTGTATTTTGTTGTAGTACAAGTAACCAGAAAAACTCTATAAAAGCTGATTTCAGTAGAATATGCAATTCTCGTTAGTATGTAGACACTCAGTTACGAGTTACCACGATTGGAAACGCATTTCGTCTGCTGAGCTGAGCGAGCGAGCTATCTCAGGCCTACTGTCATGACGTACACGCCACGGCCTGTCTTTTTCGTTGGCTTCGTCCCTTGCTCAGTTTCGACCGTGGGTAATAACTATCGACTTTCGTGGTGGTATCCCAAATGACATGTGGTGCTTAGATTGTGTGGGACGTAGGTGTTTTAAGAAAAATGCCAGCTTGCGTCGTGTATGGGTGTACATTTCACTTCAGCAATCGCTTTCTTTGTTGATAGGCACAAGATACGATGGTATTCATTGCTTCTTTTCTCACTGTACACGTTTATGGGCTAGCAAAGAACATGTAGGTAAGTTTTTTGCACATATAAACATTAAGAATGTTGTTCACACGAGATGAAAGATAATGTGATGAACAAGAAGCAGTAACAGAAGGCAAACAAACATTGGTTTCGGAGTGTTGTACGTCGAAAAAAGAGCCTGGTATCACCTTAACAAACTAGGAGATGGCACCACAACTAATACTGTAACTAACTTCTTACAGGACAGTTGCCCAACTCACAACAGTTTTACTGTTGAAAAACTGGAAACGAAAGGATTAAATAATAGCTTCAAAATTGGTGTTCAATTCATGACAAATGATAAAATGGCCAATGCTCCACCGATATAAACTGCCAAGACCAAGAATATTCAAGTAGAAAAGGAAATGTCACCACAAAAAAAAAAAAAAAAAAAAAAAAAAATGCAAGCTTAGTTATAGCTAGTGCAAATGTGCAGTGCCTTAGAACGAAACTATACACTGTCATTGTTTGCTGGGGCTGTGAGGCCTGATGTATTATGTATATGTGAACACTGGCTAGCCCATAAAGAAATAGAATACTATAGGCGTATTTAGTATCTGGAAGCTGAACGCATAATGTAGAAAAACTTCTATACGTGGTGGTGTATGTGTGTGTGCAAACGGTAAGCCCAGTGCCAAGAACATTGATGTTATAAACTTCTGTGTGGACTTGGATCTAGAATCGACTGCTTTGAGGCTGTCAGTCGCTAACTTAATTGTTGTTTACGTGGCAATTTCGTAAACTTCATCAAAAAACTAGAAAGCTGTCTGGGTCATCTAGTGCGCCTAAGAGCAACAATTGCCTTATGTGGAGACTTCAACATTCATATCGGAGAAGGTAGTGACAAAGAGAGAGCTTCTACGAACTTAGTAAGCGGCTAGGGACTATTTGTGGCATGTTATCTACTAACAAGAGGAGATATCTGTGTTGATACAGTTGTTACAAATCTAAATAGGTAGGACTACAAAGTAAATGTGGTTGACCCTATGCTTGCAGATCACAGTGTGGTAATCATGAAGCTATGGATAAACTCAGTAAGTACTCGGTAACTTCCCAGCTGCCATTCAAATTATGTCTTCAGAAGTAGGGTTACAGCTACAAAGAACAATTTAGTTTATTTTAAAGCTGCAGTGTCTTCTATAGATTACCATCACATGCGTGAAGAATTGGCGTCAAATGACACATTTTCCAGACTCTTAAAGCCAAATTTGATGAAAATTTTCCACAAAAACCCAGGAGATATCCAACTGCCAAGTCAAAATACACACAGAAAACTGCCAGCGTAAGGAGCTGGTATACCTCTAGTTTAGCTAAAATAAAATGCACTGTACAACTACTAACTGATACAGCTAAAGACACTGAAGATGTTGGCATCAAGGACAGACTACACTGCAATTATCTACAGGCCAAAAGGATGTACGGAAAAGAAGTAGAGAAAGCAAAGAAGAAAAGCAATGTCAGATTTACTGGACAAGCTCACAATCCTTGCAAGACAGCGTGGGATCTGATCAATGAACATAGGCAAAAACCCTCCTCTTACTCTGATTCTTGCAGTTCATATAAATTTGATATTTTATAAACAGAGTAGAAAACACAGTAGGTGAAATTTCTGGCTTGAGAACAGATCCTGCAGTTGCTGTGAAATTTGGAAATAAATGCAGCACGATGACGTGGAAGAGAGTGTATCCAAAAGACATAATAAAAATAGTAAAATACTACAAACACTCAAGGAGACCTGCTCAGCAATCTAAATTCATGCTGTTTTGCGGGAGCAGTTCTACAAACTCTCGAATCCTACCTAAATAACAGACGACAGATTGTATCAGCTCAAGGAGAAGAATAAGGTGAAATGCAGTTAAAACATGGTATGGCACACGGATTCATAATAAGGTCCCTGTTGTTCTTAATTTTCGTAAATGACGTGGGCTCCAATGGGCACACCTTGCAGTTTGCACATGAAACAACTTTGCCCTCAACAGGAGAGAATGTACTACAAGCTCTTCAACAAGAAGTCCTATACAGTGAGGCCAAGGCCTAGTTCATCACAACAAGATGAAAATTAATGAAGACAAAACAAAAAGGATGACATGCAATCTAAGTGATACTGGAGCACTGGGTGAAACATCAGCTGTTAAGCTTGTGGGTTTTTTCGTTGATACTAAGCTAACCTAGCAAAAGCACACTAAACATGTATGTTCCAAACTCTGGTAGGTCCTATACCTCTTGAGGAAACTAAGAAGTGTTATAGCACACCAGTACCTATTGTTCCACAGTCACCTCAGCTATGGACTGTTACTGGGGACCTTTCTGCAGGCTGCAAGAAGTGCTTTTATTATAAAAGAAAGCAACGACGATCATTATTTCAAGTGAAAACACTGACCATTGCAAACCAATTTTTTCCAGATTAGGAGTTCCGACTGGTTTAAAACGATATACTTTCAACTGCTTTGTTCGCACAAAGACAGATCACAAGACTTACAGAAAGAGAAATGACGTCCATTAATACAGCACTTGCTATAAAGTCAGTATAGACAGGAAAAGATCTCGATTAACTAAGATGCAGAATAGCTTCCTAATGGTAGCCCTAAAATTATTTAATGCTCTACCTATTTCAGTCGAACAGTTTAGGACTAAAATTTTGTTTATACTAAAAGAGCAACCTTTGTACAGCTTAGAAGAATATTTATCTGGTGATGGAAGTGTCTACCTGAACTGCAACTCAGTGACAATGAAAACAGCAGCAACTCTGCTATTTTACTACCTGAGTATTTGTTTTATAGTACCCACTTTAGTATCACTCTTTAAATTGCAGGTTTTTATTAATTTTAATGTGGTAATGTTATTGTAAAATTGACACTGTCCATCCAGCCATTGCTGGTGAATGACAAAGAATTGGTAATAATAGTGGTAAAAAACTGCTATCGATATAAATAGAGTCAAAATGGAATTACATGGATTACGAAATCATCCTTTAAACATCACTTCCTGTTCACATTGGTTATTCTAAATATATCACGAAAAAACAAGTTACATTAACGAGGCCAAATGTATCGTATTACTACAGCAAATAAGCATTTGAGAACAGACAAACGTTCGAAATTGCCTTCCTGACACTATGTTATTCATGTAAGCACTGTAATTTTTGATATTTGAAAGAGCTGTTGTTGGCACACGACAGAATTAATGAACAAGAGGCAATCGTAAATAGTAGTCTGTTAATGTTTTGGGCTATTTAAGATGGCAGCAGGCCCCGCCCACTATGGCTTCAAAACAGCGTGCAGCGTAAGTCTATAGTGCCATCTCCCTTCTTTCCTTAGCTCTGTGACCTAAAGCACCCTAAAGCACAGACACACATTACCAAAAGCCACGAATAACATCTTTGAAGTAGGAACACTCGAGAATGTGTTGTAACCCAAAAATCTAAACCATGTAAAATAAAGAGTCGTGAAACATCGTAAAATATGTGTTATCTTGCGCAACAAATACAATGTTTCCTTAATGACCAGCAGTCAAACCAATGAATATGACTTCTGTTAGTTCAGAAATTTCACTCAGAAAACTTATAACAGGTACACTCTTGCCTCAACTAAATCACTACGTGAATGATTAGTGTTTGATAGCTAACGTAACATTACCTTACATAGAACTGAAACTTTTGTCCCTGGAATTTAAACAATTCTGTCTCTAAGCATACTATACCCATTACGACATTCATTTAATTCAGAACAATTTCGACTGGGTAACGCAGGTTCCCTGTTAAGTTTGATTTCTCTCATTACAAATTCTTAGTGGGTGTGGTCAATTTGTCAGAGTATTATTTTTTTCACATTCACACTCTTTTTAAGTATTTTAGTGCTACTTCAGATCATTGAGGAAATATTAACATCTTTGTGTAAAAGTGTGCGGAAAGGGAAGCAACTTGATCTGAACGACCACGAATGCGTACACATATCGTGGGGGTAGTGCGCGAAAAGACATTGTTGATTGGCTGACCTCGAGGAACGAGGTGAGAAACTTACTGGTTCTTTTAGAAGTCTCGAGTGTTTCTTAAGAATGCAGTTAATTTTAGACCGGTCATTAAATTTCGTCTTGCTATTATATTACGTTTGCTTCTGACGTTTAATAATCTTGCAATGGTTTCACGCGAGTGAAAGTAAACATTGTTAGCTGCCCCAAGTCTAGGATTTTCTTTGTTGATGCCATTGGATTTTCGTTATTTTAAGTGTGATAAATTAAAACTACAGTTTTCATCTTTGGCGCGCTAGTGCAGAAGACCTGTTTCGTTTGTGGGAGACGACTTGTATCAGATACGTTCGTTCTAAATTCTCAGATGCTATGATTTTACTGTCCGTGTCGTTAATCAATAATCTTTGATTCTACCAAGGCCTGTCTGAATTTTCAAACATTTGAAAGAACCGCGCAAAACTCGAACTATATCGTCATCTGTAAACATAATTTGTGACAACACTATCCTCGGTCTGGAACCATCGTTTCTTATTTCATTCTGTATTTATATAAAAAAGTTTATTTGTCAGACTTTTCGGATGCTTGCGAGTGTTGTTGTAACGTATTCTGCTCATTCAGTTGTTTCTTCTAAGTGAGTGTAATTTTATAATCACGACGAAGAAACCTTGGTATCAGTACAAGACTGACGAAAGAAATAAGTGCAAAAATGCTCGGAAAAATACAGGACTACAACAATATATTTCAGTTAGAAATGAAATAAATAGAAAGTGTAGCCAAGGAGAAATGGCTGCAGCATTAGTGAAATCGAGAAATAAATGGTCGTCCAGAGGACCGAGCCAGAATTGTAGAAAAGGCAAAACAACTCTCAATGAAATTAAAAGCAAAGGCCGTCAAGAGGGCAACATGAATTGAATATCGGTACTAATGAAGTGAGACATTTGTTAACATTAATTCCTTCTTCAGGCTGTGATTCTAGCCTCAATGACAAGGACACTGTAGTACAGATATTAGTAGAATGTGATAAACACAGTCATCCAAGAACAATAACACTCAACAATAATTTTAAAAAATCAAGGGCTATTTTTCTCTCACATTATCTCTAAGTTCTACAAATAGGTCCATTGCCGGACGTATATACTGTTTCATCCGACTTTGTAAAAGGGAACTTTAAATTTGCGGATCTTCTGTTATGTTTTATTACGTATATAAAAACTGTCTTTATGTTAAATTTTTTTGGCTTTTGTTGTAATGGTGCAGTCAGACTAAAGTACTTTGTTGACTCCTTAACTCATTCAATTACGTTTAATATTTTGTACTGATATTAGATTAATGTCTGGTGTGTGTCATTATTTCAACTAATTGTATCTGATGAAATCAGCACTGCCTGAAACGAAATAAAATGAAGTAACTGTTAAACGCAGAGGAGAGAGCGGATGGATGGAATGAGTATACGGGAGGTCTCTGCAATGGGAAGGAACTGTCATATGTCATGATAGAAAGAGAAATGCGATTCTTATGGAACTCAGAATTAGGGTCAAAGTTGGAGATTTGCAAGACCTGTGATCCAACACGGTAGGAGGGATAGACAGTATTCTAGTCGGATTTCTGAAATTCATTAGGGAAAATGGCACACCTATGGTCCATGAGATTAGGCATGCAGTCGGACTTTCGAAAGAATATAATACACCGAATCGCTATTACAACAACGGCAGATAAATGCGAGAACCCCTACCTATGGTGTAGATTCCATGAGAATGGGCATGCAGTTGGACTTTTGGAAGAATTTAATGTACCGAATTGCTATTACAACAACGGCAGACGAATGCGAGAACCATTGACGATCGGTTATATGACGATCAGCTTGGCTTTAGAAACAGTAAAGAAACCAGAGAGGCATTTGTGACGTTACGATGGACAATGGAAGCAAGACTAAACAATCAAGACGCTTTCATAGGATTAGCCGACGTACAAAAAGCGTACGACAATGTGAAATGGCGCAAGATGTTCAAAATAGAAAAACAGCTGTAAGCTATGGAGAAGGCGGATAATGTACAAGAACGAGGGGGAAAATAGAAGGGAAGACCAAGGACAAAGTAACTGGTTTAAGAAGAGTGTCAGACAGGGATGCAGTCTTTCCCCCCTATAATTCAATCTATAGATCAAAGAAACAGTGAAATTGGAGAAATGTTCAAGAGTGGGATTCATATTCAAAATAAAAGGTTATCAATGACGAGATTCATTGACGACATTGATATCCTCAGTGGAGGCGAGTAAGAATTGTAAGCCCTATTGCATGGAAAGAACAGTCTAATGAGTACGGAAAATATATTGAAAGACGAAAGTAAGTAGGAGCAGCAGAAATGAAATTAGCGATAAATGTAACATCATAACTGGGGACCACGAAATGACGGACCTCTGCTACCTTGGAAGCAACGTAACACACGATGAACTAGGCAAAGCAGACTAGCACAAGCAGAGATCCTGGCCAAGATAAGGCTCCTGGCATCACACATGAGCCTTAATTTGAGGAAGAGATTTCTGGGAATGTACGTTTGAAGCACAGCATCGTATAGAAGCGTATCTCACCTTTGACTCAGCTCCGGCCAGTCTTCGTGAGTTGTGGTAGACAGTCGGAACGCCCAGGTGTCAGGACGTTTCCCTGATGATTTCCATGTGTTGTGACATCCATGCAACAACGTATCGGCGTTACAAGGGCATACTGTGAGCAACTAGTTAGGCACCAGAAGTCTGACGAATTTGTTTTATTAATGGTTCATAGAGCATTTATCGTTTTAATTCATCATCAGCTTTCGAAAGTTCCCACCGTTGACTTTGTCAGGAAAGCAAGTGACTGTCGAAGAAGAAACGGAATCACACAGATGTAACCGACATGAAAGTTTTTTTAAAGGACGTCATATTCGCCGTTGAACGTAGAAATGATGTTTTTCCACAATTATAATTTTGGCCTTTGGGCCATTTTCAAATGATACTGCAAAAGCCAAAAGAATACGAAAATGAAGCGCACAGTGTATACACAAAACTGCACAAAAATGTCGTATAGAGAGTTGCACATTAAAAAAGGGTGAAAATAATCAATCACTTACCTTTTCTTCAGCACATGGCTTTAAGATCCTCCGACAAGTATACATGTCATCGTTAAAACTAAGCTCTTTCACTGTACAAATACAGCAACATGAAACGAGTGCGAAGCTCTGTATATCGCGAAATAATGTACGTTGGGTGAATTGTTGCCAATGTTAACGTTCTCTCTGTACATTATCAGAGATAGTACATTTCAGCGATAGCAATTGTAAGCTTATCGTTACATCATTTTACATCTGTTGACAATATACAGCTTTCTGTGTGATGATATTAGGGGTTGTAAGGTACTATAAGTTTCATATCGTGACATGTTTTTACATCTGTTGACAATATACACCCTTCTATGTGATGATATAAGGGGATAGGTTAGGGAAACTCTTTCCTGTCCTGTTCCCTTATAGCTTACGACTATAGAAAACTGTGTATTGTCGACACATGTAAAAAGATGTAATGATATGAACTTGCGCTTGTTATCTCTGGAATGTAGTATTTCTAATAAGTACACAGACAGACTGACATGTGAATGTATTTTCACGCCAACGGCCGTAGTTCACATGTATACAGTATGTTAGAACATCGATTTGTAGTGATTTATGTGAAGGATATTAACAATGGTAACAGTTCAGACCGCGATGTACATTGGTAACAATTCAAATCGCAATGTACAGCTTCGCACTCGTCTGATGTTACGGTGTTTCTACAGTGAAAAGGCGACGACATACGTGTCGGAGGATGTGAAAGTCTAACACGTACTGGAGAAAATTGTAAGTGATTGATAATTTTCACCATTTATTTAGTGTAATGATGTCGGTGCTTCTTTTTTGTATTTTTTAGCTTTCCTAGTATCACCTGAAAATGGTCGAAAGATAAAATTTGCAACTGTGAAATGAATAATTTCTAGTCAACCGTGAATATGATGTCCTTAAAAAAATTCTACATGTATGTGAACTCCTACCATGAGAAGCTGATGCAATAGTGCCCACTGTGATCAGAGACTACATAGGTACCAACTTTGGAATAGCAATTTAAGCATCTTTGCTGGCGTCATGTCGTATATTACGGGACATCTATGCACTCACACATTCGTGTGTCATTCGCATCGCCTGCGTCTGATAGTAACACGGGTATACTGCACTTATCGAACAAGTCATCAACTTTACGCTGCATATTTATCAACAAACCACCTTTCAGATACATTGGGTTCTAATTTTCTTGTCAGGGACATAATGCCTTGGAATTAAATTAAAACCGGTTCTCATCCCACAGTTCTGACAAAGGTTTGCTCTTGGTTGTAAGGCGAATGCCCGAACTGGAAACCCCTCCCAAATATTCTCAGCTAGATCTTCGTCTGCCCCACTGCCAGTTCGCCTCGTATTTGGCTGAAAATTTCCTCTATCTACAGTCCGGGCATGGACAACCTCTGATGATTCGCGGCCTGTTTCATACACTTAAGCTCGCGGGCGGCGCAAAATGTGACGAGCCGCGCAGCAGAGCTCGTGGCGCATAAAATCCTAAATGTAGCTTCCACGAGGTTCAATGTTTATGGGATAACGCACCGATGTGAGTGTAACCCTTTTCCCTATACGTCACTCCGGCGATTGTGCCTCAAAACACGTTTTTTTGTTTTGTTTCTTACGTTCGTCCGGTATTTCATCCGGCGGTTGGATTGAAAACAACCACGGGCCAATTGTGACCCGCGGGCCACAAGTTGCCCTTCTTTGCTCTACACTGTGTTTTTACTCGAGTTACCGGCTCTCCATAGAGAATGAAACATATTAATGTATAAGGGGCAGTCGGACGAAAACAACGGGATAATGTAATGGTTCCCTTCAAAGGAAATCACCAGACGCATTAAGTCATATATCCCACTGGGAGACTAGTAGATCTGTTCCTGTTATGTAGATCGGGGCCGACCGCTGACGTGTCCACAATCGCATCCACTCCTGCACTTCCTTTTCCGACTGAAACCGACGTCCATGTATGTCTTTCTCCGGGTCGTCGGAGATGTGAAAATGACACGGTGAAAGATCACGCCTGTACGGAAGATGTTGCAGTGCTTCTCAACCAAACTGCTGAAACGTAGCCTTCGCCTTGGCAGTGTGGGGACCGGTCGTTATCGCGCAACAGGCTGGTTCCGTTCGACAGCGTTCCTGGAAATTCTGACTTAATGTCTCATCACAGTTTCTGCAAAGTGTTTTCATAGCGCTGCACATTGATTGCTGTCCCACGCTTGAGGAGCTCAACCAGCGGGGGGCTCGTACAGTTTAAGAAGGTCATCATCACTTTACGGGAACATTTGTGAACAGCTTTGGATTTCTTTGGCGGCGGAGATGTTGGATGTTTCCACTGTTGGTTTTGCCGCCTGCCCTCGGGCTGTCGGAATGCTGTCGGACGAAATCATCCTATTGCACGATAACGCCCGCCCCCCACACTGCCAATCGGACGACGGCTACGGTTCAGTGATTTGGTTGTGAAATACAGCAACATCCTCTCTACAACCCGGATCTTCCACTGTGAGATTTTCACATCTTTGGTGACCTGCCGAAACACGTTCGTGGACGTCGGTTTCTTTCGGACGACGAAGTGCGAGAGTAGGTGAGGTTGTGGATTCATCAGCGACCGATCGCGTTCTATGAAATAGAAACATTGTCTCGTCTCCCAGTGGAATAAATGTCTTAATGCTTGTGGTGATTACTTTCGAATGGAACCATTCCATGGGCTCGCTGTGGCGGCTGTTCAGTTTTTATTTGACTGCACCTCATACATTAGGGATAAACAAACGAGATAGCGCTGTTTCAGATAAACTGGCCCTGTGTTTTGGAGGGCGAAGGCTGCAGTCTTAGTTAGACCATATTGATTTAGGTTTCCTGTTGTTCCCCTGAATTACTTCAGGCAAATGCTAGGATCGATCCTACAATAAGGCCACGACCGAGTACCTGTCCTACCCTCGTCAAACTAGACACACGAATACGTAAACGACTGTACATATGAATTACATTGTTTGTGTTGTTGTTAAATTGTAATGCCAATACATGTCTAATATCTTTTTAAAAGTGATTTACCTGTAAACAAAACTATTCATACTATTACTAGGGGCAACTGACTTGTGGACACTACCTGTTCTCTGTGCACTTGTCGTGGTAATTATGGGCCTCAGTCAACAAAGAGGCTATGGAAATTAGAATGTAAAAGAGCAGTGCTACACTGTTCAGTCATTTCTCACTCCCTATCACACCACACAATACACACGCCAGCAGCTGATGTTGGGATTATAGCGACGATGTTTTGTTTCCTTTTTGTGTGTCGCAATTTCCCGTTTGCTAGCCTTAGTAACTGAGTCAGCTTCCCTTTATAACGAGTGAGATGTTGAACTCAGAAAGAGGATAAGGTGCTACTTTTACACATTGCATAGATTTGGGATAAGATTTTCCAGAAAAGAAAAAAAAAGCCAATTGCGAGTACGAAATGCGCTTTGCGGGTTCCTTCATCCATAGCGGGAATCGAAGTCTCGATGATTTTTGCTTGTTATCGATATCGATACCAGGGACATCAAATGTTAAATCAATACAGTTTTAGTATGAAGGTTTTGATGAAACTTGGCACAGAGGAAGCCTACATATAGATTAAGCAAAATATCCAATTTTATTACAATACATCGAACCATTTTGAAAATACAGCAATATGAAGTTGTCAAAATTCGTAAAAAATGTTCCTTGTCATAATTTCAAATTGCTGTAGCAACTCTCCTAATTAAGCTAAAATGATGGGCGAGGTTTCATTTTTCAGCATTTTCCATGAGCTTTCCTATGATCTGCAGCACTATGTGGGTTTGAGACGAAAATTATTCTTCAAATTTAAATGAACTTTAATTTATCAAAAAGTGCATCTTCAAAATTTTTCAAAAAGTACGTACAACATTGTGCATTATTATTAACTAATTCTCTAAGTACGAAAGTGAGGCTTTCGTGGGTTCACATCTCCACAAAATTTAAAAAATACATATTTCACTAAAAAAGGAGATTTTTGTAAAAAAATACACATAACTTACTCATAAATAAACTTTCGCTCTATCATGAAGTTATTTGTAATATGTTTTAAATCTAGATAGTGACTATGGTCGGTGACTATTTTGTTACAATTACTAAAAATGTAAGTTTTTTAAATAGAGTTGTAATGTGGTAGCCACAGTTATTAAAGGTTTGGAGTATATGTAAAAAAACTACAAATTGGGATGGAAAATCTTATTGTTTATTCCAATTACTCATGACAGAAATTGCTAAGCTTGGTATGTTAACCAGTGAACTGGCCTCTTACAAACTCCGTTTGGCAAAAGTGCTGTGCAGCCCAGTATCAGTTCACTATATTATGGGAAGCTGTAGTTCTTGTGCAGGAAGCGATCCAACAAAAAGTACACAACAAAATCAATTCGATAACAACATTATTGAAAATATCGCTTTTAGACTGTGGATTTCAATAAAAAGATCTAGTTTAGAAACAGTGCAGAAGAACTTATCGGAGTTTATATAATTATTTTATGAAAAATTGACCACATTTATACTTCATGATTTTCTAGCTAAGTAGCAACCCTATTTTGCACATGGAGCCAAGGAAAACTTGAATGAGGGTGAATTTGTTGTTACAAGGGACCTCTCCGAGAATTACAGTTTCATGATCCAAGGTAAGGACCAGAGTTATCATTGGTCAAACGACCATGCAAGAGTGCACACCTTTTTAGGGTATTACAAAGGAGAGAAGAAAACAGAACACATGACTATGTCATAATTTCTAACTGTCTCGAATACAGCAGTCTACTGTTTAAAAAAAAAACTAATTCAATTTTTAGAAACCAAATTTCAAACAGATATACATAAGATAATGCTTTGAGAATGGCAGGGCAGCGCAGTAGAAGAATAACAATACTTCTGTAAACTTATGTTTCCACAAAGAAAGCTTTGGGATGGAAACAACAACTTTTTTTGCCTCCTCACGGAAAAGTGCGATCGTGTAGGTGGAACTGTTAAGAGATTACCAACAAAATCAAGTCTGCAGTGGTTGTTTGATACCAAATTCTTACTTCATAACAACTTTTTAATTGGGCTCTTAAAAATTTTTACATCTGTACGCATTGAATTTTCAGTACAAGATTGAAACTGTAAGATTTCTAGAGTCTGTTACTTTCAAAGGGACACAGAGGTTGCGTGCCTTTATACCGATAGCATCAAGTAAATCAAAAATATTGGTAAAGACTTTTTCTACATCAGAGTCTACTGTAGAAGCAGTCACAAAATTTCCAGATAAACTGGCTTTGAGAGATATTCATGGATACGTTACTGCCCTGTACTACAAGAAATGGTGGCTATCTTATGTTTTAACAAAACTGAAGGTCTTAGTGAAATTAGAATTACGTACCTTCATCCAGCTGCCCCATCACTGCCTTATGCGTATCCTACAAAACCTTATATTCTGTGGATACATGAAAATGACGTTCCTTGTAACATCAAGAGAAAGAATGTACCCATTTCAAGCGGATGATACTGTAAAACCAAATGAAATGTTTAAAAAGAAGTGAAATATTGATGCACATACTGTTTGCCTCAAGGCTCACAAGTGATATTTCAAATTTATTTATTAACAATAAATTTGAGTGAATACATACATATATTAAGAACAAAGTTATGTATATTTCCACTTAAATCTATTAAGTTTTAGGAAACCTCGTTTTTTAGTGAAATACGTATTCTTGTAATTTTGTAATGGTGTGAACTCACAACAATCCCGCTTTCATACATAGGGAATTAGTTGACAATAATGTAATGCGTTGTGTATCTCTGTCTGAAAAAATTTGAATATGCGCTTTTTGGTGATTCAAAAATATTAAATTTTCATTTAAATTTGAAAAAAAAATTCTTCTCAAACCCATATTGTGTTGTATATCAAAGACAAGCTCGTGAAAAACGCTGCAAAATAAAATTTCTGCCACCCTTTTAGCTCCGCTACGAGAGTTGCTACAGCAGTTTGAAATTATGGCATTGGGGTGTTTTTGACACTGTTTGACAACATCACACTGCCATATTTTCAAAATGGGCTGACGTATTTTAATAAAATTACGTATTGTTCTTAATCTATATATAGGTTACCTCTGCGCCAAGATTCATAAAAATATGAACTTGGAAGTAAAATTACTGTGTTGACTTGAAATGGAATGGTTCGCTGCAAAATATTGGTTCCAGATTCCAAGATTTTCGAAAATGGTTTAATTTTAAGCTTTAAGTCGCATAACAAATGACAAAACATATTTTTTTGGTGTGATATAATTAACGATCCTCCGATTTTTTTTCTTTACTTGTACTACGAAGTATTGCTTCTTGCCAAATTTCACGATTCTAGGTCAACAGAAAGAACCCTACAGGTTTTGATGAGTGAGTTTGTGGGTATCAAAATAGAGTATATGATATAAATAGCATTATTTTTCGATTTAATTGACACAGAAACGCCGCCAAGGGATCATAGATCTTAGTAGGTGAAACAAATTTCTTCTTAAGAAATGGACTGACAGTCGGATAAGAAATGACAAAAAACTTTTTTCTTGTGATATAATAACAAATTACAGCTTTCGGATCTTTTCCTTTACTTATAATGTGTATCCTTGTCTTTTGCCAAATTTCACGATTCTGGATCAGGCTACAGATTTTGCTGAATATCAGAATTTTGTGAGTATCAGAACACGTGACTTAAATGGCCATATCTTTTTGACTACAATGACCTAGAAGCTTAATGTTTCTACATCGCCAACGGACCATTGATCTTTGCATGTGACATAAATTTCGACTTGTTACGTCTTACCGTTCCTGACGAAAGGGGTTCTTTAACAGTCAGACATACCGACAAACGGACAACAAAGTGAAGGGTTCCGTTTCCACGACTAATCTACGAAACCCTAAAAAAGAAGTAAGAACACATTGTGAGAGCGTTGTACGGAATAATAGATGTTTTATTATAGTTATTATTATATATTTGTGTTATATTTTCCACCAAACGACCACTCTATGTTAACTAAGTAGTCCTTTAGTGTATAGAACGTATAAGCTTAACAGGTACTTTACACTCCTCGGAACAAGCGACGTGTATTAGAAAGCATTACATTCGAGTGCAGGAATGTAACTTCAGATACAAACATGTTCTATTATAGGTAAAGGTAAAGTAAAGAGAATAGTGATGCAATTTATAACACAGCACAAAAAAAAAAAAAAATGAAAAAAATTGGCGATATAATGACAACTTTCTGACGTGACGAAATCGGTTCATTGAGGAAAAAGATACCCATTGTGGCCGTACAGTCAACATCTCGCATACTTTCGTTGATAATTTGTGCAGACAGAAGCACGTCATTGAAAAGGCATTGTGTTTTGTGGTGAGTTCCTGTTTATCCGTCGTGCTGTTGTTCCTGCACTACTACCTTGCACAGGTAGTGTGTATTGCCCAATTGGTATGAAGCACTGTTCCCGCAAACCATTGTTTCTACAGCTGCTTGGGCTGTGCGTGAAAGAAGACAAATAGCCTCCGCTCTTTGGGCAGGTGCTGCGGCAGTGGCTGGTGGCCGCGTGTTTTTGGGTGCAGTCGCCGCCGCCGCCGCCGCTGACACAGCAGCGGCGCACGTTGCGTCATGCCCCTCACGCCGGGCTGTCGCTGTGTTTTTCATAGGCTGCCGCCAAGGCTGGGCGATACACCGAGGCTCCAAGGACGACCGGGGATCCCGTAAGCCTGCCAGAGTGTCCTCTTCCTGTCGCCGAAGTAGAGTCCACGCAGGATACGGTGGCCGATGGGCAATGAGCAATTGTCTCGTCGGACGAGTTCATTCGTTTATTCGGAAGGGGAGACCGACAGTGTTTGTCCCCTCCAGGCCGAGCGGCTATGAGAGAAGCGAGGCGCACGCCCTCAGATCTTTCTCAATCGATTTTACAAAAACTATTTGGTAAAAAAAAAAATAATTTCTGCGTTACATGCAGCTTCAAATGTCAGCTTTATGACGATGTGCTCATCATTTCGTTAATGGTCATAGTTATTGTGATATTTGCACTTAAGTAAGACATTATGTGGAATTTGACAAAGTTTGCACTGAGAAATAGGGGTCGCTATTATTTTGCTTTCGTTATATATTACGTAATACGTTGTTCCCTGTGAAATTTTGCTATCATATTGAATATTTCGTTATACTTGAGTGGAGGTTCTCTATCTCTCACCAACCTCGAGAAAATTAATCTGATGTAGCACGCTCATTTGTCATCGCACACACCAGCGATAAAGCCATAGTGAAATATCCACAACATTCCTCGTATTTCATATACCGTTTGAGATATGGAAATGAGATTTTGGCAAATGATAGCACACAAAGAGGAGAGTATTTTACCATATGGTTATTATGCAGAACTTCATTACCCACGGTGTTTTTCCATTAACTACAGATTTTTCCGATTAATGAGTGCTGTTCTTAACGGCGGTCGACAGCTGATGAAAAGAAAAGTGCTACAGGTTTTGGAACAACATAAGTGAAGGCATTTTGTATCAAGAATGTGCCTTTTCATAAACTACTGACCTTACTTTTCCTCAGTTTCTCACTTAATTAAAAAAAAAACCACTGTTCAGAATTCTCTCACAATTGTGCTGCACAACATGTTAGTGAGGTGACACTGTGTAAGCTCCCCTGTGTTTTGGCAAAAGAAATAAATTTTAACACGGCAACAAGTAAAATGTGTGGGTTTCCCCAAAATTCGCCACTCATCGCGCTTCTCTGAAAGTTACGAATGATTGAAACAGGACGAAAATAAATCGCTGCTTTTGTTGCATCTTCAGCAAAGTTCTTTCTAGATACTAACCAAAGCAGAGGACACACATTTTTTTGAATGGCCACCATGCAAGTGTGGGCTCCACTTAATATTTACAAAAAAATTAAGCATATTCTTCGGTTTAGATTGGCACTCCCCCTCCAGCACTCGGGATTTCCCCTACAGCGCCTGTCCATAAAACCTACCATTACTGCTCTCCCTGTTCTGCCCTGCGAACTGCGCATCTACCAGCCAAATTATTCTGTGCGGAGTCTAGCAGAGCACTGGTCGTGCCCAGGCTACAATGGAAGTTTCTCGGCAACTTCCTCACATCATATTAGTTCTTCAAAACGAAAACATGGTACAAGCAGGTTGTTATATATATATATATATATATATATATATATATATATATATATATATATATATATATATATATATATATATATTAACTAACTTCATTTTCAAGCACCTGAAATATACCAAAAAAATTGTGACATTTCTTTATACATTGTCTGTCTACATGAAAGATCTTGTGTACGTCACTAGTTATATATTATTTCATGTAGCGACTGGCATGCGCTCTTAGGAAGTCCAACATAATCTTTTATATTTCTTATGTGGTACTTTAAATTACAATATTACATTTATCATTACGTATGACGTGTGAGTTATTAATTGTAACTTTTAATAATACACAAGACTATGTTCTTCTAATTACTCAAGTACATTTTGAAATGTTGCTACTGCGTCAATAATGTATACATTGTAATGTTGTTGCTTAATTTGAGGTGTAAGCGGTGCTGATATTCAAGGTAATAGAAGTGGGTTAAAAGCTGTGAGCTGTCTGGGGAAGTTAACCTTGCATTACTGAGCAACTGTTTCACCAGGTATCCAGTCTAGCTTACCAAATTCCCAACCAGACTAACATTAATCATAATCGTTTAATAGTCATACGACAACCGGTGATATATATATATATATATATATATATATATATATATATATATATATATATATATATATATATATAAAAGAGAATTTAAATAAAAAGAAATAAATCAGTTTATATTTGGAAATTTATTTTAACATTGATCATTGAAATTTCAGCATATTAAAATTGATTCATAACTAAACTGGTGCCTTATTTAGGATCCTGAAAATATGAGTTTGTAATCTTACAGAACACATCAAATATGGAGCCAAGATTGGGAGACTGCATACAACACTGCATTCATAAAATAACACATGAAGAACGTTGAAACATATGCAAGAGGAAATTAACCACTACCAATCGATTCAATTTTCACCCAAAGAAGTTACGTTCGAAGCGCAATCCTGTCCGTCATGTAATTACCACACACAGGTATACTAAATTCATACTAACTCTCTGTGAAATCTTCCCGAAAAGAATAGCTGAGGGCTACTTTGATGATTACACCACATGCTTCACGTGGTCAACTTGGTTTACACAAAGAGTGTAACTCCACAATAATTTTGATAATTAAAATAGATTAGATCGAAAAGAAATTTACAAAAAAAATAAACTCGAACTGGTTACTATCGTCTTACTATTAACCTGATGGGTCAAACAATTGTATAAGCACGTGGTGCTGGTCTCACAAAGTACATCCCACGTGGGTTGAACATAAAGAAAAGTTGCTATATTGAAAAATATTGTAAAGACGAGACGTTATAATCTCACGCACATTCGCATTGAAGATTGTTGATGCTAGTTAGAGTTACTGATCAATACGTGGTTCCACTTTACTCACAAAGTAGTGACAAAGCAACTACCGGAATATATTCTGAACTTCACACTCGAATTACACTGCGTTGCAATTTAAGATAACATTAGATATTTTAGAGCTAAACCTGAAATAAAGGTGATTAAATTTTCAGTTAGGCTGATCTTAAGAAATCCATTGTCCTACGGACTTAGCAGACACGCGCTTATCCGGAGATCTTACCACTTCAGACGCCCGCCACGGACAGACTGCCATGGTCCCTTCCTGAGGGTGGCTCACAAATACAAACGGAAGTGGCCAGAGAGGCAGCTTCCTATACCAACATGACAAGGGACGGACAGGACCATACTAAGAATAGAAACCTCTCTGCTTTTAGAAAGCGTAGCTACCTGTTCCGACGTTGGTCCTTCTGTTCTCTAGTAGACAGGCTTGTCTGCTGCCCTCAAGTATGCACTTAGAAATACATTTGCTCATTCATTCTTTCACACAGAAGGGAAGGGGGATGACAGTATCTTATCATATACAGTATATAAAAGAAAGCGGATGTAGGTTCCGTATGAGACTGTGTGACATGAATTACATATAAACTGTGTTTTAAAGTGTAGTAGTGTGACAGATCGTTCTTGTTTATGTGTAAAAGTAACACGTTTCACTGCTCAGTCTCCTCCCAGATAGTCAGAAACACCACAGTAAAATTAGAAGAGGAATTTATGCCGTAAATGACAACAGAATTAAGAAATTAACATGAAAGGAATCCAACAGACACCTTTCAACATGGTGCAGTAATTTTTTGTGTATAATCACCATAAAACTCTTTTTTCCCCTCATATAGTGATGGAAGCTAAAAATGTTGGCGATTTCGTAAGGTAATATGAAACTATGGTCAACATATAGCCTGAATTCAGATGGATAATTGCTGGTACGATTTAGTCTAACTTTACATACTGCTTATTTAGCATACATATTGTAATAAACAAATAAGTTCACCAATATAACCTCTGGCGGATACCTTGTCAAAATGTAACACACAGGGTGAAGCGCAATTCGTGCACTCTGGCTTCGCAGCGCGACTGCTCACATGAAAGCAAAAAAAGAAAAAAAAAAGTCTTTCACAAAATTTAGTTCAGTGAGTACATCCGGTAGACTGGCAATCTGGCAACACTGTAACCATGTGTATGGTAACTACCTCTGTCAGCATACATTAATCGTGCTGTACAGATGGTGCAGTGGACAAAGTCTGGGTTAGCATGTAGGAGTTCGAGGGTTTGATCTTGGGTTGGGGAGCTTTTTTTTTTTCTTGCTAATTTCATTCTCACATTTCGCACTGTAATATACACTGTTTCTTAGATCACATGTATACTAAATTTACAATATTCTGTAACGCAAAACATAACAAATAGGTGATTAGACAAATAAGAAATAGACAGTTGAAACAAATGACCTTCCATACTACAGAGTAACTACAAAAACAATATCAATTTCGAGATGATAAAGATGATAGCACAGTACAATAACACAACGTCTACTTGTCATTTATACTACACGTAATATGAGCGCTCAGCTGTCGCACATTAGCAACCAGAGACAATAATAATGTCCATATTAATGACTGCATGACCTTCACAACAGAATACACTGTCCTCGGAACAACAGATGCTCAAAGTGACCTCCGCCGGCCGCTGTGGCCGAGCGGTTCTAGGCGTTTCAGTCCGGAACCGCGCGACTGCTACTGTCGCAGGTTCGAATCCTGCCTCAGGCATGGATGTGTGTGATGTCCTTAGGTTAGTTAGGTTTAAGTAGTTCTAAGTCTAGGGGACCGATGACCTCAGATGTTAAGTCCCATAGTGCTCAGAGCCATTTTCGAAAACGACCTCCCTGCACGTCCAAACTTTGCACAACCTGCCGGATCATTCAGCTCTAGACCCTTTGCAGCAAAGCTGCGTGCACAGTAACAAGAGCAGCATGAACACGCGCTACAAATTCTTCTACATTCGTCAGCGGAGTAGAGCACACATGATGCTTCAGGTGTCTCCACAGGAAGAAATCCAAGGGATTTAGGCTAGGTGAACGCGGTGACCATACAACTGGATCCAAGTCCAAGCCATTTCCGTGGGAATGTGCTGTCGCACATTAATTCCAGAGAGTGGAGGTGCACCATCATGTTGGAACCGTATTCTCTGCCGAAAATGTAGTGGAACATCTTCCAGCGCATCAGGCACATAGTCTGAGAGGAATGCATGATACCTTTGTGTAGTCAACTGGCCAGGCAAAATGGAGGGGCCCAAACATCTGTCTCCCAATATTCCGGCGTTGATACCAAAGCGATCTTGATATCCACGGTCGCGGGTGTAATGAGGGTTAACCTCACGCCAATGGTGGGCATTGTGCATATTGAAGACACCCTCACGAGTGAATGCTGTTTCATCTGACCATATTACGGTGTTCACGAAGTCATCGTTGGCTTCCTGTTGTTGTTGGAACCATTCACAGAATTGCATCCACTGATGGCGATCTGCTGGATGCAGGTGTTGCGTGAAAGTATAATGATGGGGGTGCAGCCTGTGCTCATGCAGCACATTAAAGACCGTGCATTGCGAGGCACGTAGTTGCCTTGCTACGCTACATGTACTTCATTGAGGTTCTTAGTGTATGTCCTCCAGAATAGCTTCCTCAGCAGCTGGAGTAAGGCGATTCGGTGCACGACCTCTGTCACGCGATGGTGGAAGGAGAGAACCTGACTCCCGGAGGCACAGCTCCAGACGATGAAACATAATTTTTATCTGGATGGTGACAACGAGGATATCTAGCAGCATATTCAGGAGCGGCAACATCAGCCTGGTTATCAGATGCACCAAGGACCAGAAGTATACCCACATATTCATCGTTTGTGTATGCCATACATCTGCCACACTGGCTTAGAGGTTTACAATGAGAAAATTCGATACGTGGACGCATGTTCATTGGACCCTGTCATGGGCGCGTTACTCTGTTGACCACTAGTCCCTTTCTAGTGGACAGCGCATACAGTATAGACACATCGTTAGTCCTGCGCACTGTTCCACCTAATGCGCTTTACACCTCTGACACATATTGTTCTGCATGATTCATCTCGACAACGCTAATTGTGAAATGTTCGTTTTTGAATTACACTGTATCCCTAACGGTAATAGACTTGACGATTCCACAAGCCCATTGATAGAATAACAATAATAATAATAATGCATGCAAATACGTAGTATACAGCATGCTGTCCCCAGACTCAGTATTGAAAGGCATAATTAGTGGGATGATGGTGATAACACATACAAATAGTAACCGAATTTGGACATCATTAGCAAAGCACTTTGCTAGTGCTACTGGTAACGTAAAGCCCTAAATGTAATGGACCTGAACGAGGCAAGAATAGTAGTTGGTACTAATCTATGGGATCATTGGAGGAGGGTACAAAGAAAACAGGTTCTGCATCTAACAGATGAAGTAGTGTGAATAAATTCACGTCCACAACGTGGAAAGACCTTCTTTCAAAGCAGACCAATCTTCCATTTCACGATTAAGATGCCAGATACCCTACCACCTGAACTACATTTACCAAATAAAAAACATATGTTTCAACCCTGGATCGAACCATCGACCTCCTGCATGCTAACCCAAAACTATGTTTATTATACCAACTTAGAGCACGACTAACATATGCTGACAGACATAGTTACCATACATGTGGTTACAGTGTTGCCAGATTGCCACTCTTTAATGCCATTTTTCTGCTGGATATACTCGCCGGACGAAATTTTGTGACAGACATTTTTATTCTCGCTGGCATGTGAGGAGTTGCTCTGCAAAGCTCGAGTGCGCAAATTTCGCCTCACCCTGTAAGGTGATTATAATGTACAAGGGTAGGGCGAAAAGTCATGCATACATACTTATAGAACAGGAACAAAAACAATTAGGGAGCTCGGAGGAGGAGGAGGAGATTAGTGTTTAACGTCCCGTCGACAACGAGCGTAAGCTCGGGTGAGGGAAGGATGGGGAAGGAAATCGGCCGTGCCCTTTCAAAGGAACCATCCCGGCATTTGCCTGAAGCGATTTAGGGAAATCACGGAAAACCTAAATCAGGATGGCCGGAGACGGGATTGAACCGTCGTCCCCCCGAAGGCGAGTCCAGTGTGCTAACCACTGCGCCACTTCGCTCGGTAGGGAGCTCGGTCAAAAAGTACGTTAAGGTACAATTCTTAAGATTCAAAATCATATTTATTTTTTAACACAGTCACAGTTTCGACTAGCACATTTCTCCCGATGTGTAAGAAATTTTTTCATTCTGTCACCAAAAAATTCTTCCGACTTTTCTTGAATCCAAGACGTGTAAGATGCCTTCACCTCATCGACCAACATTTAATGATTACAATTGAGCTCTCTCTTGAGCAGAGGAAAAAATGAAAATGACCAGCTAAGTAGGAAGGGTGTGGAACCGGTTCAAACAACAGGTTTCTCGAAGCCTCTTCACTGCTCGAGAGGTGTATGGACGATAGTTTTCATGTTCCAAGATTGTTGTTCATAATGAAGCCGACACGTTCCTTGGGTATTTCAGTATGACTTACGATACGCTTTTCAGTGATTCGCCAGTCATTTTGAATCAAATCGTCGACACTTTGCTTTGTTTATCGTCAATGGCAGTGATCGGATGTCTGCTGCGTGTTTCCTAAACAATTATGTCTTTTCCAGGCTTGCAATCACGAAATTTTATTATCCATTGATTTACAGTAGACCTAACAACAGCGTCGTCACTATAAGCAGCCTGTAAATGGCGATGAATCTCACTAGGCGTCACTTTTTCAGCCGTTAAAAATTCCATAACAACACGCTGACTTTGCGCTAGAACAAGTCTCCATACTTACGCTACTCAAAATACACTGGATGAACGCAATATACGCAAACTACTTATGAATGTAGAAGAGAAAGTTGCCTTTCACATTTCAGTATGGCGTGTTTCCCAAGGTCATATCGTTCGTGTTCTGCAACCATGTGTGCATTACTTTTCAGCCTGTACAATATTATTTTGTACCATTTATTCCATCGATTTGTGTTCCGTTGCTCTGCTTGAAAAGTGCTAGTAAATATTGCGCCACAGTCGTACATAGCGCAGTCGACTACCGGTGTATATGGTTCTAAGCATCTCTGGCTACACCATAACAGTGTGCCTGTATTATGATGTGGCAGCTTTATGTATGTGTATCGCTAATGGATATAATCTAGTGCATTACTGAAATGTACATACATCAATAAAAGTTTTGCATCACCCTGGTTCCAAGAACTCCTGAAGATAGACGTTCACTGTCGATATTGTATCACAGACACAGTACCTTTGACTGTTCAGAGATGTCAAGAAACCCGCCCAAAGGTGTATGCAATCATGCTTGAGCAGTGCCCATTAGACGGATAGAGTCCGACAGCCGATCATTTCCAGTCATTCAGTCATTCCTCCAGCAAGGAGGTACACGGCTCGTGCTGTCTTTAGTTCAACCATCCCTAGACGGTCAATACCGCGGTTCGATCGCGTCCGCATTGTTACTTTGTGCCAGAAAGGGCTCTCAACAAGGGAAGTGTCCAGCCGTCTCGGAGTCAACCAAAGCGATGTTGTTTGGACATGGAGGAGATACAGAGAGACAGGAACTATCGATGACATGCCTCACTCAGGCCGCCCAAAGGCTACTACAGCAGTGGATGACCGCTACCTACAGATTATGGCTCGGAGGAACCTGACAGCAATGCCACCATGTTGAATAATGCTTTTCGTGCAGCCACAGGACGTCGTGTTACTACTAAAACTGTGCGCAATAGGCTGCATGATGCGCAACTTCACTCCCGACGTCCATGGCGAGATCCATCTTTGCAACCACGACACCATGCAGCGCAGTACAGATGGGCCCAACAACATGTCGAATGGACCGCTCAGGATTGGCATAACGTTCTCTTCACCGATGAGTGTCGCATATGCCTTCAACCAGACAACCAGGCAACCAGGTCAGGCTGAACGCCTTAGACACACTGTCCAGCGAGTGCAGCAAGATGGAGGTTTCCTGGTGTTTCGGGGCGGCATTATGTGGGGGCGACGTACGCGGCTGGTGGTCATGGAAGGCGCCGTAATGGCTGTAGGATACGTGAATGCCATCCTTCGACCAATAGTGCAACCATATCGGCAGCATATTGGCGAGGCATTCGTCCTCATGGACGACAATTTGCGCCCCCATCGTGCACATCTTGTGAGTGACTTCATTCAGGATAACGACATTGCTCGACTAGAGTGGCCAGCATGTTCTCCAGACAGGAACGCTACCGAACATGCCTGGGATAGATTGAAAAGGGCTGTTTATGGACGACGTGACCCACCAACCACTCTGAGGGATCTACCCCAAATCGAATGAAAAATATTACACTTTCATGAACAATGTCAGTACCATGTTTGAAAACTGTTTCCCTCTAAAAGTTACTCAAATTAAACAGAAGTCTATAATAAAACCATGGTTTACACAAGGAATAAAGATTTCCTGTAAGACAAAAAGGAAAATGTATCTGTTGACCAAGAATAGCTCCAATGCTGGTGATTTAGCTAAATACAAGGAATACTGTAAAACATTAAAAAAAGTAATTCAGACGTCTAAACAAATGCACTACGAGAAGAAAATAGCAGTGTCAGGGAACAAAATAAAAACAATATGGGATATAGTGAAAGAGCATACTGGTAGAACCAGAAAGGAACAGGAGCAAATAGCACTAAGGGTAGGTGACACATTAGTAACTTATGGGCATAGTGTAGCAAATCTATTTAACAAACACTTTACATCCGTTACTGATAGAATGGGACTTTCAGGATCAGTAAATAATGCCCTTGAATATCTGAAACTAGCCTTCACAACTAGCTTCAAGTACATGAATATATCACTCACTTCACCAAAAGAAATAACTTCCATAATAAAATCTTTAAAAACAAAGCATTCTAGTGGGTACGATGAAACACCAACAAAGTTAATTAAGGCATGTTCTTGTGAGTTTAGTACAATTCTAAGTTACTTGTGTAACCAGTCAATTATAACTGGGACATTTCCTGACTGGCTAAAATATGCAGATGTTAAGCCTCTATTCAAGAAAGGGGATAAAGAGATACCATCAAACTACAGACCGATTTCACTTTTGCCAGCATTCTCAAAAATTTTAGAAAAAGTAATGTACAGGCAGCTGCTCAACCATCTGACCACAAATAACATATTATAAAGAACACAGTTTGGATTTCTGAAGGGTTCTGATATCGAGAAGGCTATTTACACCTACAGTGAAAATGTACTTAATTCATTAAATGACAAATTGCAAGCAGCAGGTATTTTCTGTGATTTGTCAAAGGCATTTGATTGTGTGAACCACAACATCCTTTTAAGTAAATTAGAATTCTATGGTGTCACGGGCAGTGCTGCAAAATGGTTCAAGTCATACCTCACTAACAGGAAACAAAGGGTGTCAGTGCAAGGGACTAGTGAATTAAGTCATCAGTCATCATCAGAATGGGAAGAAATTACATGTGGTGTCCCACAAGGATCCATCTTAGGGCATTGCTTTTTCTTGTGTACATTAATGATCTCTCATCAGCTACACTGCCAAAAGCAGAGTTCGTTTTGTTTGCAGATGACACAAGTATTGCAATAAATAGTATGTCAAGTGTAGTTCTAGAAAGATCTGCTAATGATATTTTCATGGATATTAATAAATGGTTTAAAGCCAACTCACTGACATTAAACTTCGAAAAGACTCACTATATGCAATTCAGAACCTGTAAGAGGTTTCCACCCAGCATATGCATAAAATACGAAGAAGAGCAGATAGAAGAGGTTGACAGTCTTAAATTCCTGGGATTACAACTTGATAATAAATTCAGTTAGGAAGAGCACACCACAGAACTACAGAAACGCCTTAACAAATCTGTATTTGCAATTCGAGTGTTAGCAGACATAGGTGACATAAAAATGAAAAAGCTTGCATACTTTGCCTACTTTCATTCCATAATGTCATATGGTATAATATTTTGGGGTAACTCTTCAAGTCAAACAATAGTTTTCAGAGTCCAAAAGCGTGTAATACGTATTATTTGTGGAGTAAATTCACGGACGTCCTGTAGAAACCTCTTCAAAGAACTGGGTATACTAACTACTGCCTCTCAGTATATTTACTCATTAATGAAATTTGTCCTAAATAATATATCTCTTTTTCCAACAAACAGCTCAGTTCATACATACAATACCAGGAACAAAAATGCTCTGCACAAGGACTTAAAAGCACTTACTTTAGTTCAAAAAGGGGTCCACTACTCAGGAACACTCATCTTCAATAATTTGCCAGTAAACATTAAAAATTTAGTTACAAATAAAGATCAGTTTAAAGGAGCCTGAAAGACTTACTAGTGGCCAACTCCTTCTACTCCATTGACGAATTTTTTAGTAGAAACAAATGATGTATTGTATATATTCATACTATTAGTATTGTAATTTCAGCTTTAAAAAAAATTGACATGTTCCACATCCACGAGGATCTCCTCAGCACGGATCTACGGAATGAAAACTAATCTAATCTCTAATCTAATCGCCGTTGAGGAGTGGGACAATCTGGACCAACAGTGCCTTGACGAACTTGTGGATAGTATGCCACGACGAATACAGGCATGGATCAATGCAAGAGGACGTGCTGCTGGGTATTAGAGGTACCGGTGTCTACAGCAATCTGGACCACCACCTCTATGTTTATGTTGATCTCTGTTTCAGTTTTCTGTACAGGTTCCCGAACTCTCGGAAACGAGGTGATGCAAAACTCTTTTGATGTGTGTATTTGTATCACATACGCACATGAAAACAATGTGTGTCTATACATACGTACTGGCTATTTAGTCAAATGTGATGTGAAGCTTGAGGCTTGTGAGAAAAAAGTAACTTTGTGTAACAAGTATATATGTACACGAGATCTTTCCTGTAGACATACAATGTGTTAATGTATGTCACCATTTTTGTGGGTATATTTCAGATACTTGAATATGACCTACAGTCGAAATTAGCTAACAGCCACACAATAAATAGAGTAGAGTCTGCTTGGACAATGCTTCCATTTCATTCTCAAAACATACTGAGGTTGAACAAAAACAACATACGAGAACAAAAGTCTTATCACTTCCTCAATTCCAGAGCAGTAGCGAAGCGATCCTGCACCCATGGCTGAATTGTTTAATTTTTTAAGTAGGTTTAACAGAAAGAATGGCGAAACCGACTGTCGTCCACTGAGGTTCGATACAAAATGCTACAGTGGTTGGATTGAAATATGGAAATGCCACAAGAAATGCATTCTTGAACATAAATGCAAATGCTGGCCAAACCAGCAGGTTGCGCTGCTGTGTTTCACCGCGAACGGCACCTCTGAAAATGTACATAAGTTGCAAGTGTCAGTCATGGTCAGAACAGTGTTCTGTGTAATCGTGATTGCATCATGTCGAGTTAACTGAAATCGAACCTGGGAAAATTGTTGGTGCTCGTGTGGTGGGTACTTCCGTAACCATGGTAGCCGTAGTGTTTGGTGTTTCAAGTGGCACCATACAGGTAAAGTGGGAAAAAGTCATCCGCTAAGTCATAACGCGGTCGAAAGTGTGTGTTGGGTAATCGTGACGGACCGCCATTGACGAAAAATACGAGAACGACAGCTGCAGAAGTCACTGCAGGACTGACGTCGCACTCGCGAACCCTGTCAGCAGTAACGCGATATGGAGGGAGCTCCATAAGCAGGAATCGGAGGGCGAGCTGGAATTCCAGAACCACTCACCAGCGGTGCAAGTGCCCTTAAGAGGAAACGTCGCGCTCAAGCCATAAAATCTGGACTATAGTAAGGGAAGAGGGTCATTTGGTCGGATGAATCTTGTTGCAAACCGTTTCCAACTTCTGGCCGAGTTTACGCCCCAATAGTCAAAATGACCGGGTTTCGGTGATGATTTGGGCAGCCATATCGTGGTATTCGTTATTGCCAAGGATTGTGTGACCATTCTGGCTGATCAAGTCCATCCCATGGCACAATGTTTGTTCTTCAATGATGATGCTGCCTCCCTAGACAACAGGGCTCGTCTTCATACAGGTCGCATCGTCAAGGACTGTTTTTGTGAGCACGAGGATGAGTTTTCGCACCTCCCTGGCCACTAGAGGCAGCAGTTCTCAGTATTATAGAGTCTTCGTGGTCTACACTGGAGAGAAAAACTTGGCTTTTCACTATTTTACAGGAAAAATGGTACATGTTTCCCTTGAAAACCACACAGGACCTGCATTTATCCATTCCGAGACGGCTGAAAGCTGTTTTATATGCCAACTGTTTTCCTATACCGTATTAGGCATGGTAATTTTTTTTTTTTAGTTTCGATATTTTTGTCCAACCCCTGCACATGAGTTACATGTTTATCAGTGATTAGCAATGAAACTTAAGACTTTGGTTTGCGTGTTTCGGAGATTCATTCACACTAAGAGTCACAACAAAGTACTTAATGCATAAGTAGCAATTGCATTCAGTAGTTTTAGGGCTCCAGATGCTTGAGCAATACAGTCACTGACCAACTGCAGAGCACACTTTTGTTTACACGAGTGTTCATGTTAGATGAAGAGAATATACCTGTTTGTAGGTACAAAGGCTAACAACTCCCGTAATACTACTAATCAACCACAGAAAGCTTACACTTGAATTCTTTTTTTTTTTTTCATAGCATATCGTGCCAACCGAAACTTGGGAGAAACAAAAGTACTACCTGAAGGGGCAAGTAAGTTACGAGGGGGTTAGCTGAGCGGTCTAACGCACGACTTTCCGGAGGGGCCGGCCGGAGTGGCCGAGCGGTTAAAGGCGCTACAGTCTGGAACCGCACGACCGCTACGGTCGCAGGTTCGAATCCTGCCGCGGGCATGGATGTGTGTGATGTCCTTAGGTTAGTTAGGTTTAACTAGTTCTAAGTTCTAGGGGACTAATGACCTCAGCAGTTGAGTCCCATAGTGCTCAGAGCCTTTCCGGAGGGGGAAGGAGCGCCTGGTCCCCGGCACGAATCCACCCAGCGGCCTTGTGTTGAGGTCCGGTGAGCCGGCCAGTCTGTGGATGGTTTTTAGGCTGTTTTCCATCTGCCTCGGCGAATGCGGGCTGGTTCCCCTTATTCCGCCTCAGCTACACCATGTCGGTGATTGATGCGCAGCCGGCCGAAGTGGCCGAGCGGTTCTAGGCGCTACAGTCTGGAACCGCGCGACCGCTACGGTCGCAGGTTCGAATCCTGCCTCGGGCATGGATGTGTGTGAAGTCCTTAGGTTAGTTAGGTTTAAGTAGTTCTAAGTTCTAGGGGACTGATGACCTGAGAAGTTAAGTCCCATAGTGCTCAGAGCCATTTGAACCAATTTTTGATTGATGCGCAAACAAATTCTCCACGTACGCGTACGCCACCATTACTCTACCACGCAAACATAGGATTACACTCTGGTGTGAGACATTCCTTGGGGGTTAGCTCTTAATCCGTCTATACTTATTTTTTTCTCGACTGTTCTTGCGGCCTGCCTCTGTCTGTGGCCATGGCTGGGGCCAGTCTCGCCTTCGCTGCCGCCCTGCTCAGCACTCAGCCTGAAAATATACCCATGAAGGACAAGGGAAAAAAATGCAAGTAAGCCAACTTTTCAGTAGGAATCGAGTTACTGGCGACATTCTTTGCACAGTGATGAGTAGGTTCTACTGATATGTCGAAAAGGACAAATGAGCAGGTAGGTCAGGAGTAAATTTATTTTGTACTGTGAAGAAACAACGTGAACCATGGGAAAGCCAAAACAACATTTCTGCTACGAGTCTATTCACATATGGAATGCAATAAAATGTAGGGCTGTGGAGTGTAAAGGCCGTTATGGACGTCCTTGAAGGCTTTGGAGAAATGGTCTAGGCCAGTAGTTCGTAGCCTGCTAGTAATAACCCCCTGAGTGGTGAAATGAAATTTTCTGAGGTGTAAAAACTAAACGATTCGTTTCTGTTTCAGTCACGAAAACAAATTATTTTCAAAAGATCGTGACTATTATCACAATTCTGTAAGACTCTAATATCGTTCATATAAGTTATCAATATTTACTTTTTCTCTTTTAGTAGCAGCCGGCCGCGGTGGCCGTGCGGTTCTAGGCGCTGCAGTCCGGAACCGCAGGACTGCTACGGTCGCAGGTTCGAATCCTGCTTCGGGCATGGATGTGTGTGATGTCCTTAGGTTAGTTAGGTTTAAGTAGTTCTAAGTTTTAGGGGACTGATGACCTAAGATGTTAAGTCCCATAGTGCTCAGAGCCATTTGAACCATTTTTTTCTTTTAGTAGCATTTATCCAGTGCAGGTTACAGATTCCTCACACAGTCTACCAACTATACACATATGTTGTGCTTTGTCCTGTACATTTATGGTGAAAGAAGTGAGACGTATGCGTAAAAAATGCTGAATATCTCAAGAATAGTCTTCTCCAAGTTGTAGATAGTACTTGCAGTCGTTCAGAAATCGCTTTGTTACTCGCTTTAAAACAGATAAATGAATTAATTGACAGCATGACACAGCAGAACTACATAATTCTGTAGACAGTATTATTATTATTATCATTAAGAGACTGTTTAGAAACAAAGCATTAACAGCCCGAAGTCGTCTAAATTGTGCTAGTTCAGATGTAAGGGGTCCAGCTAGCAAATGATTCACAAACAGTATGTATAGTGCACACATCTGAACTTGTTTGACTTTAAATGGGGTTGCACTGTGCAGATCAAGCAAGCGCCGCAATGGAGAGGAGTAAACCAGGGGAAGTACATTATGTGGCAAGTGTCTAACCTCACTGTCGATTGTTAGCTTTCTTATCTGAGAAGGAGGCCTGGGTAGCACTTGCGATGACTTGCAAATTTCTTCATCGTTCAACCTAGAAGACACACACACACACACACACACACACACACACACACAAACACAAATATCATTCCTCTTTCTTCGTTTTGAAAATAAGTATGTTCCAAGAAAAGTCTTTCATTCTACAATTTAGTTAATGGGTTAAATTGGTCTTAATTCGGGGGATTTGGGTGGCAACAGATTGCAGGGGGGGGGGGGGCAGGACGGGGATACTAGCTACTGTCTGATAGCACTCAGGGATAATGGTCCAAGAAAGGTTGGGAATCACTGATCAAGGAAATGTTCTTTATTGTGAAAGTTGCCTAAGACTTCATGACGCGTTGACCATCATTGTTAGATCAGAAATACAGTATGTTAAAAATATTCTTTCGAAACACTGTTTTTGAAAGAAATGATGCCCTCAATCCACCCACAGTAATATGATATACCACCATCATGATAGGGACACTAGTGTCAACAATGCTGAGAAAATGAGCGGCTTATGACATTAGCATTCATTATTAAGATTTACTCAATGATTCACGTACAGTAATTGTTTCTCAGTTTACCTCTCTCGCATAGTCTTTTTTCGTCTAATCACAAATGTTTTTAAAATTCCAAATGATATTATCACGGATTTAATGTTTCTGTCTGGTAATCCAGTACAAAAAGTTTCGAAACTTACTGGCAGAATAAAACTGTGTGCCCGACCGAGACTCGAACACGGGACCTTCGCCTTTCGCGGGCAAGTGCTCTACCATCTGAGCTACCGAAGCACGACTCAAACCCGGTACTCACAGCTTTACTTCTGCCAGTATCTCGTCTCCTACCTTCCAAACTCTACAGAAGCTCTCCTGCGAGCCTTGCAGAACTAACAATCCTGAAAGAAAGGATACTGCGGAGACATGGCTGAGCCACAGCCTGGGGGATGTTTCCAGAATGAGATTTTCACTCTGCAGCGGAGTGTGCGCCGATATGAAACTTCCTGGCAGAATAAAACTGTGTGCCCGACCGAGACTCGAACTCGGGACCTTTGCCTTACGCGGGCAAGTGCTCTACCATCTGAGCTACCGAAGCACGACTCACGCCCGGTCTCACAGCTTTACTTCTGCCAGTATCTCGTCTCCTACCTTCCAAACTTTACAGAAGCTCTCCTGCGAACCTTGCAGTTTCATATCAGCGCACACTCCGCTGCAGAGTGAAAATCTCATTCTGGAAACATCCCCCAGGCTGTGGCTAAGCCATGTCTCCGCAGTATCCTTTCTTTCAGGAGTGCTAGTTCTGCAAGGTTCGCAGGAGATATTCTGTAAAGTTTGGAAGGTAGGAGACGAGATACTGGCAGAAGTAAAGCTGTGAGTAGCGGGCGTGAGTCGTGCTTCGGTAGCTCAGATGGTAGAGCACTTGCCCCCGAAAGGCAAAGGTCCCGATTTCGAGTCTCGGTCGGGCACACAGTTTTAATCTGTCAGGAAGTTTCATATCAGCGCACACACCGCTGCAGAGTGAAAAAAAACCTCATTCTGACAAAAAATTTCGTTGTATTACCTTTCATTGTACAGTCGTAAACAATGGCTTTACAACGTGCTTCGATGATGCAAGGGAAATCTAGACGAACAGCTTGATATAGAACATGGCCTGTGAATTCGGGAAACAATCTGAAATTGGCCTACGAAATTCACCTATGCTATAGCGCATGCACACAACGCAAGATTTTGGAAACCTCTGGTCCCCTTAACCACTGACTCTGTCGGTCTTAACTACACTACTGGCCATTAAAATTGCAGATGATAAACGGGTATTCATTGGACAAATATATTATACTAGAACTGATATGTGATTACATTTTCACGCAATGTGGGTGCATAGATCCTGAGAAATCAGTACCCAGAACAACCACTTCTGGCCGTAATAACGGCCTTGATACCCCTGAGCATTGAGTCAAACACAGCTTGGATGGCTTGTACAGGTACAGCTGCCCATGCAGCATCAACACGATACCACAGTTCATCACGAGTAGTGACTGGCGTATTGTGACGAGCCAGTTGCTCGGCCACCATTGACCAGACGTTTTCAATTGGTGAGAGATCTGGAGAATGTGCTGGCCAGGGCAGCAGTCGAACATTTTCTGTATCCAGAAAGGCCCGTACAGGATCTGCAACATGCGGTAGTGCATTATCCTGCTGAAATGTAGGGTTTCGCAGGGATCGAATGAAGGGTAGAGCCACGGGTCATAACACATGTGAAATGTAACGTCCACTGTTCAAAGTGCCGTCAGTGCGAACAAGAGATGACCGAGACGTGTAACCAGTGGCACCCCATACCATCTCGCTGGGTGATACACCAGTATGGCGATGACATACACGCTTCCAATGTGCGTTCACCGCGATGTCGCCAAACACGGATGCGACCATCATGATGCTGTAAACAGAACCTGCATTCATCCGAAAAAATGACGTTTTGCCATTCGTGCACCCAGGTTCGTCGTTGAGTACACCATCGCAGGCGCTCCTGTCTGTGATGCAGCGTCAAGGGTAACCGCAGCCATGGTCTCCGAGCTGATAGTCCGTGCTGCTGCAAACGTCGTCGAACTGTTCGTGCAGATGGTTGTTGTCTTGCAAACGTCCCCATCTGTTGACTCAGCCATGCAGATAAGATGCCTGTCATCTCGACTGCTAGAGATTCGAGGCCGTTGGGATCCAGCACGGCGTTCCGTATTACCCCCATGAACCCACTGATTCCATATTCTGCTAACAGTCATTGGATCTCGACCAACGCGAGCAGCACTGTCGTGATACGATAAACCGCAATCGCGATAGGCTACAATCCGCCCTGTATCAAAGTCGGAAACGTGATGTTACGCATTTCTCCTCCTTACACGAGCTATCACAACAACGTTTCACCAGGCAACGCCGGTCAACTGCTGTTTGTGTATGGGAAATCGGTTGGAAACTTTCCTCATGACAGAACGTTGTAGGTGTCGCCACCGGCACCTACCTTGTGTGAATGCTCTGAAAAGCCAATCATTTCCATATCACAGCATCTTCTTCCTGGCGGTTAAATATCGCGTCTGTAGCACGTCATCTTCGTGGTGTAGCAATTTTAATAGCAAGTAGTGTATTTAACGCTCATTTTTTCGTCCTTCAATATTAAATACATCTTGCTATTGAAAATTGTAAATTTGACATTTGTGCAAATTTTACTTGAAAATTTAATGAATTTTAACAGCTTAACCTCTACAAGCACAATAATCTCGTAGAACGAAGGCTAGAGGAACAAAGCGATTTGATTGTTAATTTTATAGTTTTAAAATTCACAAAAATTGGAATAAAATTTACAACGTCAATGTTTCGTTATTGTCAGTGCAAGAACAAGGTGCGTTTGATATTGAAGAGCGAGTTTCATAAGAAAAAGAAACGAGCTCTGAACGCTTAAGGCCGCGTAAATCCATGGCGTATGCCAAATTCACACAAAAGTGACGTAGCGCGGACGTCTGGCGGGGACGCGGCGATTTTTGCAGCCGTCTCCTTGTTCAGAAATGAAGCAGTTCACACAGAGGCGACGTGGAGGTGACGCATCACTTCGTAGTCTGTGCCACGTCCTTTTGCAGCGACCAGTTGTGCACAGAAGTAATTCAGGTGGTGTGCTGCTGATTTCATTGTTTTGAAGTGTCAGATTGCGAGATGATTTAGAGTTACATCTGTCTCTGTAAGTGGTTTCTCAGTAAAACTTTTACTTCTTGGCGTAAAATATTGAAAACTAGTATCTTGTGATTCACGCTTTTTCTCCGTTATGCGATGTTTCTCATTCCCTTTCAGGGAAACTATCATATAAATTTTTTTAATTCTTTCACATCTTATAGTCTGATGTCGCAGCTTGATAATGAACTACGTCTGTTTTAGATATGGCATACAATTATCTCGACACATCTAAATTAAATAAGTACTACGCATATTTCGGGAAGTGTGCAGCGCAAAATGTACTCAGAGACGAGTTTACGTTTCGTGCATTTTAGGTCCCTCATTGCTATGTACGAACTAGGCCAAACAAAATTGTTTTCAACACTGGAAGGAGAGCCATATCGCTCTCCAGTCCCGCGTACATAAGTGATATATGAAAACATTTGGGCGCGACGAGCTACGACGCACCGCTCTCGACGTTATGCGTGAATGCTATGCACATTTGAGGCTTGTCTTTCTCTTTTGTATGTGGATTATGAAGTTTATGAAATCACATTTTAAATCAACATTGCGTAAAGAGTTATTTTCATTTTAAAACTAGAGACAGACAGTCACAGACCCAGAGGTAGAGTTAGCTGACTGCTGTATACAATAGTTTTTCTTTCATTAATGAACCATTCTGTAACTGATTTTGTTCACAAACTGCCGCAAAAATGTCATGCCTTCCAGCAAGCAATGAACGTCATGCACGAACAACGTCGAATCTGTGTAGTTACAATGTTGGGTTACTGAAGCACTCTGGTTTTATTTTGAAAAAGAACAGCAAAACAGATTAACACACAATGTTTATTGGAATACAAATCTGCACAAACAATGGGAGAAGGTACGGAAACTTTGACAATATCCCTGTTGCAGTTACACTAGACACGTACAGTAAGCGTTACATTTTCTGTTCTCAATCATTGGGTTCGGCCAGACAGACGTACGAATTCGCTATTCGCTTGGTACTTACTCACAGAAATTCCGTTGTTCAGCTGGAATACACTGCCACATGTCACGTAAGGCTTTCTTCTTGACACTTTTTATTGGCCAAAATTCATCATAGAATATAGGAAAACCTGAAATGTTATGTTGTTGTTGTTGTGGTCTTCAGTCCTGAGACTGGTTTGATGCAACTCTCCATGCTACTCTATCCCGTGCAAGCCTCTTCATCTCCCAGTACCTACTGCAGCCTACATCCTTCTGAATCTGCTTAGTGTATTCATCTCTTGGTTTCCCTCTATGATTTTTACCCTCCACGCTGCCCTCCAGTACTAAACTGGTGATCCCTTGATGCCTCAGAACATATCCTATCAACCTATCCCTTTTTCTAGTCGAGTTGTGCCACAAACTCCTCTTCTCCCCAATTCTATTCAATACCTCCTCATTAGTTATGTGATCTACCCATCTAATCATCAGCATTCTTCTGTAACACCACATTTCGAAAGCTTCTATTCTCTTCTTGTCTAAACTATTTATCGTCCACGTTTCACTTCCATACATGGCTACACTCCATAGAAATACTTTTAGAAACGACTTCCTGACACTTAAATCAATACTCGATGTTAACAAATTTCTCTTCTTCAGAAACGCTTTCCTTGCCATTGCCAGTCTACATTTTATATCCTCTCTACTTCGACCATCATCAGTTATTTTGCTCCCCAAATAGCAAAACTCCTCTACTACTTTAGGTGTCTCATTTCCTAATCTAATTCCCGCAGCATCACCCGACTTAATTCGACTACATTCCATATCCTCGTTTTGCTTTTGTTGATGTTCATCTTATACCCTCCTTTCAAGACACTGTCCATTCCGTTCAACTGCTCTTCCAAGTCCTTTGCTGTCTCTGACAGAATTACAATGTCATCGGCGAACCTCAAAGTTTTTATTTCTTCCCCATGGATTTGAATACCTACTACGAACTTTTCTTTCGTTTCCTTTACTGCTTGCTCAGTATACAGATTGAATAGCATTGGGGAGAGGCTACAACCCTGTCTCACTCCCTTCCCAACCACTGCTTCCCTTTCATGTCCCTCGACTCTTATAACTGCCATCTGGTTTCTGTAAAAATTGTAAATAGCCTTTCGCTCCCTGTGTTTTACTCCTACCGCCTTCAGAATTTGAAAGAGAGTATTCCAGTCAACATTGTCAAAAGATTTCTCTAAGAAACGTACGTTTGCCTTTCTTTAATCTTTCTTCTGAGGTAAGTCGTAGGGTCAGTATTGCCTCATGTGTTCCAACATTTCTACGGAATCCAAACTGATCTTCCCCGAGGTCAACTTCTACCAGTTTTTCCATTTGTCTGTAAAGAATTCGCGTTAGTATTTTGCAGCTGTGACTTATTAAACTGATAGTTCGGTAATTTTCACATCTGTCAACACCTGCTTTCTTTGGGATTGGAATTATTATAGTCTTCTTGAAGTCTGAGGGATTTCGCCTGTCTTATACATCTTGCTCACCAGATGGTAGAGTTTTGTCAGGACTGGCTCTCCCAAGGCCATCAGTAGTTCTAATGGAATGTTGTCTACTCCCGGGGCCTTGTTTCGACTTAGGTCTTTCAGTGCTCTGCCAAACTCTTCACGCAGTATCATATGTCCCATTTCATCTTCTTCTACCTCCTCTTCCATTTCCATAATACTGTCCTCAAGAACATAGCCCTTGTATAGTCTCTCTATATACTTCTTCCACCTTTCTGCTTTCCCTTCTGTGCTTAGAACTGGGTTTCCATCTGAGCTCTTGATATTCATGCAAGTGGTTCTCTTTTCTCCAAAGGTCTCTTTAATTTTCCTGTAGGCAGTATCTATCTTACCCCTCATGAGATAAGCCTCTACATCCTTACATTTGTCATCTAGCCATCCCTGCTTAGCCATTTTGCACTGCCTGTCGATCTCATTTTTGAGACGTTTGTATTCCTTTTTGTCTGCTTCACTTGCTGCATTTTTGTATTTTCTCCTTTCATCAATTAAATTCAGTATCTCTTCTGTTACCCAACGATTCCTATTAGCCCTCGTCTTTTTACCTACTTGATCCTCTGCTGCCTTCACTATTTCATTCCTCAAAGCTACCCATTCTTCTTCTACTGTATTTCTTTCCCCCATTCCTGTCAATTGTTCTCTTATGCTCTCCCTGAAACTCTGTGCAACCTCTGGTTTAGTCACTTTATCCAGGTCCCATCTCCTTAAATTCCCACCTTGTTGCAGTTTCTTCAGTTTTAATCTACAGTTCATAACCATGCTCAGAGTCCACACCTGCCCCTGGAAATGTCTTACAATTTAAAATCTGGTTCCTAAATCTCTGTCTTACCATTATATAATCTATCTGAGACCTTCCATGTATACAACCTTCTTTCATGATTCTTGAACCAAGTGTTAGTTATGATTAAGTTATGCTCTGTGCAAAATTCTACCAGGCCGCTTCCTCTTTCATTTCTTAGCCCCAATCCATATTCACCTACTACGTTTCCTTCTCTTCGTTTTCCTACTGTCGAATTCCAGTCACCCATGACTATTAAAATTTCATCTCCCTTCACTACCTGAATAATTTCTTTTATCTCATCATACATTTCATCAACTTCTTCATCATCTGCAGAGCTAGTTGGCATATAAACTTGTACTACTGTAGTAGGCTTGGGCTTCGTGTCTGTCTTGGCCACAATAATGCGTTCACTATGCTGTTTGTAGTAGCTTACCCGCACTCCTATTTTTTTTCATTCATTATTAAAGTTACTCCTGCATTTCCCCTATTTGATTTTGTATTTATAACCCTGTATTCTCCTGACCAAAAGTCTTGTTCCTCCTGCCACCGAACTTCACTAATTTCCACTATATCTAACTTTAACTTATGCAATTCCCTTTTTAAATTTTCTAACCTACCTGCCCGATTAAGGGATCTGACATTCCACGCTCTGATCCGTAGAACGCCAGTTTTCTTTCTCCTGACAACGACGTCCTCTTGAGTAGTCCCCGCCCGGAGATCCGAATGGGGGACTATTTTACCTCCGGAATATTTTACCCAAGAGGACGCCATCATCATTTAGCCATACAGTATAGCTGCATGCCCTCGGGAAAAATTACGGCTGTAGTTTCCCCTTGCTTTCAGCCGTTCGCAGTACCTGCACAGCAAGGCCGTTTTGGTTAGGGTTACAAGTTCAGATCAGTCAATCCTCCAGACTGTTGCCCCTGCAACTACTGAAAAGGCTGCTGCCCCTCTTCAGGAACCACACGTTTGTCTGGCCTCTCAACAGATACCCCTCTGTTGTGGTTGCACCTACGGTACGGCTATCTGTATCGTTGAGGCTCGCAAGCCTCTCCACCAACGGCAAGGTCCATGGTTCATGGAGGTAGGTGAAATGTTATCTAGCGGCGAATTTCTTTTCCTAGTACCTCTCGGCTTGTTTGAAATGCTTTGACAAATCCACGGTTGTTGGATGTCATGACTTCTTCATCTCTATAGTACTGTAGGGTTGTCAGATGAAATGTGTAGCCAGATGTATTGAGTTATTTTGAATAAGCCATTGTGCAGCGCTTGGTCAGTGCTCTAAGGTCCCTGAAATATTCTGGTTCTACGTATCTTACAGACAAGGAATCCGTTGTCCTTGGCTTTGGAAACGACTGGAATCCAGTCATTTGGGTGAAATGATATTTCCTTCCTTTTTGTACGGACGAAATCTCTGTCACATGGTAGGAAACTATGGCCTGTAAGAAGAAATTTCTGATCTACAGCAGTGAAATGTTAACTGATGATCAAATTTTGGAAAATTGTCCTAATATATTTTGAACATTTCTCACAAAATTTGGAAACTCACGTTTAAATGAAAATCGCTAGTACAATAGGACGTATGATGAAAATATTCCTCGCTACTCTCTGACTTCTGTCCTTCGCTTTGTCTAACACAATACAAATACACTTTTGGGAAATTCTGTACAAATTTTTGTTCGCGATACATCTTCAGTTCCTTCATTATGTCGAATATTCCATGTATCTTTCCTTTTTCCAACACTGGATATACCCAACATCTTCTTCACAGCTGAAGGTGCATTATACTACTATATTCATCTGATGAAGACGACATATTCTGATCCATTCGTAGCACGACCACCCTGCGTGTCTCTGGCAGCGCCACTAGTGTGCAGTGTGGACTGCTCACGTGCCGCCCGCGGTACATTCCTGCCTTTATGCCGCGGGCGTCTGTGTGAATATGGCCTGAAAGGGCTTTTGTAAGCCAGTCTGAGGTAGTTTTCTGCCTTAATACAGCGCAAGTGTCTTATATCAAATTGCTCGTCTCAACTTCCCTTACATTGCTGTGCTACGTTATAAACAATTATTGACTATGTCCAGTATATTAACAGTAAATTGTTATACTTATTATCTCATTATAGCTTCTACACTGACGGAAAAAATCGATAACACCGGAAAATAATTGATGTAGAATAATGGAATTTCGGGAATACATTTGTCTAGGTAACATGTGTAAGTGATTAACATTGCAAGATCACAGGTTAATGTAAGTGCGAGGTAAGCCATTGCAAATGTGAAATGCTGGTACACTAATAACCGGTGAACCACCGGAATACCGAATTCAAGCATGCAAACGTACATACATACAGGTTCTGGATCTCAGTATGGGGGATGGAGTTCCATGGCTGTTGCACTTCGTCGATGAATACAGGGACGGTAAATGCTGTCTTTGGATGATGCTGGATTTGTTGTCTTGTGATGTCCCATATATGCTGGAGACAGATCTATATGAAATGTATACGCAGTTGCAATTATGAATAATCGTCATCTGTTGAATGGAATGACGACAATGAAAATTTGTGGCGGATTGGGACTCAAACACGGATTTCCTGCTTATCGCGAGCGGGCGCCTTACCACTTGGCTATTCGATCAGCAATCACGGCAGGCTCAGACTTCCATATGTCGTCAACCAAGTGTCCACAACCTGTACTAGTACATCCATTATGTATTTTCCCGTACAGGGGAGACATTTGGAATGAAAGTCGCTTGCCCGGTTTCGGTGGATAAATACGATATTGCGGTGCCTGTGTGCTTCTGAATTACGATGCTACGTTCCTTCGGACGTGCATTCGGAATAGCACAGGCACTCCAACATCGCACGGAGAAATATCTGGTGGCCGAGCAGCTCAAGGCAACATGCCGACGCTCTGTAGATCATGTTGGGTTACAACAGCGGTATGTGGGCGAGCGTTACTCCATGGAGGTTGTTCATGAATGGCAGCACAACAGGTCGAAACACCAGATTGACGTACAAATTTACAGTCAGGGTGTGTGGCATAACGAAGAGTGCACTCCTGTTGTCATAGGAGGACGCACCCCAGACCATAGCTATACGTGAACCTCCACTGTGTCCAGGACGCAGACAGTTTGGTTGCAGGACCTGAACTGGCCTCCTCCTAACCAACACATGGCCATCGCTGGCAAAACCAGCTTTAATCAAAAAACGCAATGGAGACCCATCCTGTCCTCTAATGAGCTCTTTCCTGACACGTCGGAAGTTACAAATGGTGGTGATTTGGGGTCAGTGGATTGCACGCTGCAGGGCGTCTGGCTGTGGTCTGTCGTTGAGGTAACCTACTGAAGAAGTGCAACAAGAAATGACAGTTATTGTTTGTAGGTCCATTTGAGATTATACAAATTCTGTGCTCAGGTTCTTACTTGTTAGCATACCTAGGAAAGGGGAAGATGGAGGGGCTCTATCCTCATCAAGACATAAAAAGTATTAGGTGTAAAGATAAAGAAAGAATTATTCACAGTGCGTGATAGACATTTCAAAGACATCCTACAGAACAATTACCTCTGGCGAGCTAAGTTTCAGTAGGGATCAAAGTGGACTCAGTTCATTTGATTTCAGTACATTACAATAAACTATTAATATTAAGTTCATGTGACTGTTTTTATTTCAACAGTTAATAATCAGTAGCTTACTGCTGGTGCAGTTATACACTACTGGCCATTAAAATTGCTACACCACGAAGATGACGTGCTACAGACGCGAAATTTAACCGACAGGAAGAAGATGCTGTGATATGCAAATGATTAGCTTTTCAGAGCATTCACACAAGGTTGGCGCCGGTGGCGACAAGTACAGCGTGCTGACATGAGGAAAGTTTCCAACCGATATCTCATACACAAACAGTAGTTGACCGGCGTTGTCTGGTGAAACGTTGCTGTGATGCCTCGCGTAAGGAGGAGAAATGCGTACCATCACGTTTCCGACTTTGATAAAGGTCGGATTGTAGTCTATCGCGATTGCGGTTTATCGTATCGCGACATTGCTGCTCTCGTTGGTCGAGATCTAACGACTGTTAGCAGAATATGGAGTCGGTGGGTTCAGGAGGGTAATACTGAACGCGGTGCTCGATCCCAACGGCCTCGCATCACTAGCAGTCGAGCAACAACCGTCTGCACGAACGGTTCGACGACGTTTACAGCAGCATGGACTATCAGCTCGGAGACCATGGCTGCGGTTACGCTTGACGCTGCATCACAGACAGGAGCGCCTGCGATGGTGCACTCAACGACGAACCTGGGTGCACGAATGGCAAAACGTCATTTTTTCGGATGAATGCAGGTTCTGTTTACAGCATCATGATGGTCGCATCCTGCCTCGTGACGACTGGGTGTTGTGTGATGTCCTTAGGTGAGTTAGGTTTAAGTAGTTCTAAGTCCTAGGGGACTGATGACCATAGATGTTAAGTCCCCTAGTGCTCAGAGCCATTTGAACCATTTGTGTAACTCCCAGAAGACATCTTGGACAGACAGATCCGGTGACTGAACAGGGCATGCTGTGCCCCTAAAACGTCAGATAACGGAACCATTTCGAGCTGATGCGGAATATCATTTTATAAATTAGTAAAACGGAAGGGAATGAATTTTCAACCAGAAAGGTAAACTCACACGTCCTCTCAGTGGTGTTTTCGTTTCACCTTGGTCTTTTAATCATTTCACCAGAACGTCACCGAATTAAAAAAAAAAAAAAAAAAGAAAAGAAAAAAGTAAGTGAGTGGCTTTACATAAGCAAGGTATGTAGCTAATTCAATACTTCTATTAGAATAAAATGTTGCTAAGCGGAGAGAATGTAACAACGTAGGCGTTTTAACATTCATAAACTGTTATAAAACTTTTAGTTCGGTTTATTTAATGTTTCAAAATATACTGGAAAACTAAGCTACACTGCAAGGATCCGCTGGGCTGGGCTGCTATGGCTAAACATAAACAGTGTCTTTGATCTAAATCAAGTGAACCCTTTTCATAAGCTGATCGACTGCCTCTGAATTGGATGTGCTGTAATAAACTGTGCGTAGTGGAAACGGACTGAGATGTACCGGCCCACACAAGTGAGCCGTGGTTGTTTGCTTATTGAGCTTAATATTCATAAAGGAAATAAAAGAGTTGCATCTCGATATACTTGAATCAAAGATCTGTTACTTCGATTATCATTTATTATAAACCATTCCACAAGAAAAATAACACACTTTAAACGAAGGTAATGAAAAATCTGTCACGTAACAGATGTATGTGAGATAAGTGGAAGCGGAAGATAAAATCCCAGAAGTTAATGAAACTGACAAACACTGAGCGGTTAAGTCTGCGGTATGGGTAAAGAAATACTCTGATAACTAACTCAAGAAGTTATTCAAATAAATTAAGTACGCGGTTTCGCATGATCGGATCGTTCTGATGGGGTTAGGAACGTACAAGCAGGAACCCAAAAAACTGAGGCATGGTTAAGCCATCGACTGCTAATGCATGATTGGAAAGAGATCCCCAGTTCTATACCTGAAAACTCGCCTACTCTAGCCTCATCACTAACATTTCGCCTAGCTATGCTCCCAGCTCTTTCTTCCACACAGTTTGTTCTTATTTGGGTCAATCGCTCAGTTTTCTACTTCAAACAAATGGTTAACAATTTTGTAGGAGACCCCCACTCTGGAAAAGACGGGGTGATCCCGAGAAATACGAGAGAACTTCCTTTCCTCCGAAAGGTAATGCTTGTTTTCTCTCTCTGGCTAATTTTTAACACACTGTCCAATCAAACGTGTGCTCTGTTTCTCCCATCAAATCCCTGATCCGTTACCCACATATCAGGAGCCAGGTTGGCCCCAGGGTGAAATAATGAGTCATGCCTTATTTGTGCGTGATGGCCCAAATGAATGGCCCAAATGAATGGCCCAGATGCTCCGGACATACCTCGGCTCTCACCAGAATGGTACCATGTACTATGTGGTGAAATTCTACAGTGGGCTTAATATGTGCGTGGGTTTGCGCACATATCCCTCAGGTTGTTATCCACAGTCCAGATGCTCTGAACAAGGCCTCTGCACTCGGAAAAGCGGCGGCATTCGCAATACCGAAACCGTCCAAGCACGCGGCACATCTAACAGATACAGTACTTCGGTAAGATCCATTATACACCATCGAGGAGAACACAGCACGTGGGCCCCACACTTACTTCTGGTATTACATGACGAGTAAGTAACGAAATAACATTGCTATAGAGCATAACTCGGTAGGATTTGCACAGGGTGTAAAAAAACTAAGAATACAAAATTTCATATTGTTTTCGGGAGATAAAAGTAAACATCTTTTATATGACAAAAATGTCACAGTTGTAACATTTTCCCACTAGGGGTCAGTGAAGGTCTTGACGCTAGTGATGTTCAGAAACGTCTTAGACTGCCGGTGATGAATATTGTTTTAGAAATGTTGCTGAAAATGTTGTCCGTTCATTAATGCACAACTGGCATGTGTGTGCTAATGGTTGTCTGACACGCTCGCAACAACCAGGTGGTGCACGAATAAAGACTACAGCTTCAGTCAAATGAACAACCAGCTCTTTTGGAATGATATCGATGTCTTGTACACCGAACCTTCATCTACTCCCTCAAAAACAAATACATTGAATTTTGGTCGGGAGAACATGGTGACTACTGGCCCAACCTCCCATTTCAAGCACTGAGGAAAATGTGGACCAGTGATTCAACCATATTCTCGCAATCTAACTTCTACAGATTCGGTTTTGTGGAGGGAGACTGTGGCGTCATTGATGGATACGACCCTACAGGCGTCTGACAGTCGCAACGGAAATGCACGTTTCGACAGATAAAGATGGCAGTCGTGCGGGGACCCCGTGGGTCCAATGATGCGCGTCCACTACGCCACGCCTTCAGCGGCTCCGATGAAGAGCGCCCTCTGCCGCCGCGATATGGGATGGCCGGCGGCAGCTAAACGACCTTGTCTCAGACGCAGTCTTAGACAGTCTTCAGTTTCAGTTAACATTCGACAGTTCGCTCATGCATTAGTAGTGGGAGCCTCACATTGTACGATTCTCTTCAGTTTGCTTCTTGTAATACCTGGACTTTATTGCTGTTTGTTCTAACCATTTCTGTTCATGTCCAGGTTCCCTACGATGACAGCTTGTACACCACTCTGTAGCCCACCTCTCTTGACCATTGTGTATGAAGTCGTACACAATACAGATGAAGCGTTTGGTATATAACACACAGAAAGACAGACGGCAGTCAGAACACAGTCTTTTGAAATATGACGTTGAAATCTGATGCTCGCAACAGCCCGACTTGTCTGATGCTTGAAATAAACTGTGATCATAATGATAACAGTGATGATTATGTAAAACTAATCTTTTAATATATTCCACCAGCACACACAGGGTGATGTGCTGTCAGGTAAGGTACGGCATACCAGAGTGCACTGATTTTCTTTAACTCTTATCCTAAAGAGAAAATAGTATTAGAGTTTAACGTCCTGTTGACGTTGATGTCATTAAAGAAGGTACTCAAACTCGGATATGAGGAGGATAAGGAAGGAAATCGTGTGTCTTTTACAAAGAAACTAACCTGGCTTCTTACCTTAAACGATAACGGAAAATTTACTCTGGATTGCCAAATGGTGATCTGAACCGTTGTATTCCTGAATGAGAGTCCAATGTCTTGCCACTGCTCAACGTTGATCGATATAGTCTATTAGAAAAGAGATTTGATTTATGTTTAGTTCATATTAAGCGACTCTGCCATCGTTCAGTGGTGTAATATTATTTATATGAGTGTGAAAAGCTCACACGCACCGCTTTGTTCCACCGGTTTTTGTTTATAATTCCATTGATTTTTGTCACGAGACGGATTTTCTTTTGTTAAGTCGTTGCTAGGTAACGACTGACTAGTATTCACAAGCTGTTAGTGAAAAAATGAAGTTGAAAGTAATCGCTAGTACCGAGAGTTAAGCAATTTATGCAGAAAAGGCGATATCAAGAACTCTTTACTTGTGTCATGAGCCAAATGTGTTATAACTATCCTTCACTCACTGATTAGTGGTATTTAATTACTATATTGTCGTACAACTATGGAGGAAATTACGAAGTTAAGTGTGGATGTAACATTAAAGTGTAAATGGCAGTAACTGTACAACGTATGTTACTCCAAACAGGCATGGGCTCTAACTTTTATCACGTAGTATAACAGTCACAATTTTCAGAGATAAAGCTATCAGTTACATATTGCAAATAATCATTACAGCTAATGAGAGTGTAAAGATCATGGACTTCAAGACCTTTTCAGTTTACAGGATGTAAGCCAGCAAAACAGTTGGCAGAATTCAGAATTAATAAGCACTAAGCACACTGAAACGAGATATGAAGAAAGCCTGAACACTGCAGTGGAGCAGAAGATTATAAGAATCATAAAAATTATAGCATGAAGAGTTATATCAAGAGCAGTGTACAACATTAATGACGTGAGAAGACAGACACTATCTAAACGTTAAACAATAGCACCTAAACTAAAATGTGTAAACCGTACGCCGCTGTATGCTGTGCTACAGAGGATATTCCATGTGTCACTTTAATATCCCCCTTTTCCTGTTACAACTTGAAGGAAATCGGGAAGTTACATCAGAGGGAATGTGTACAGGAGTCAGAAAAAAATAATCATAATACAAATAACTGTATGAACAGGACAAATAATTAATTACAAACTTAGAATACGAATGCTTGCTGACGTTACCTGATATATTTGTATCACGAAGGGGCGAGGGGAGCACGTTAGTGTAAAGATTGACAGGCTGATTGTACTGTATAAGATGACATTTAAAAGTGAGGATGTGATCAGTCGCGTGTTTTCTGTTAAGGGTTCTGCAGAGGATTTTGTGTCAAGTGATTATTTGCTGCAAATGCTTCCAGTAGTCTTATTTTGCTCCTTTTATTGGACTTCTGTACTTACCCTTGTTATCTGAGATCATCTCTCATGCTCATTTGGAGTCTGAGGTTTTAGTCTTCAGCTACGCACATATTCAGTCTAGCTTTTATTCTGTTTTTTCAAAAAATTATCTTCACTAGCATGAATGATCATGTTTTCCATTAACAAACACATCGAAAAAACAGTTACAAACTATGTACACGAGATGTACACAGCACCAAGGTATCAAAGGAAAGTGAAGATTATAAGCGCTGCACAGATCATGATACCGAAGGACTGGATTAATTAAGTTTGCAGTTAATCACGTTTCTGGTAGAAATATATCGTGAACCCCAGAAATTATCCTGATGTTGCTAGATTCATAAAGATTGGCATTCATCCAATAGGTAATGAATCTTACAATAATATACCAAATTTGTTGAGGTTTTTGATCAAATCTACATCCCTACTCAGTCGTCCTGTGGTCATGTCAATCTATTGGCCTGACAGCTACTTGTGTAATGTGTGAATCCTTGTCTGCTAACGACCGTCCTCACACTTGCATACGCAGACAGGAGAAAGTCGTCAACAGGCAGTACTATGTGTCGTGTTAATGTGACATATAAGATAGCCTTACATATACAGGCTGTTCTTAAATTCCCGTCACAAATTTCTAGAACTTGTAATGGGGAGTGAGTATATAATATTATGAGTAGTAATCCGTGTCCTGAAATGTCATCCAAAGATGCTACAGAGCGTTGAAGTAATAGACACGGATATCTGTAAATGTATGTACATACAGGATGATTCTGTGAAGACGTTACAAACTTTCTAGGATGACGTAGAAGGATAAATGAATCAATTTGAGGTAAGCGTCCGTGGTTCGGAAACGAATGAGTCGAAAGTTACGAGCGAAAATTATTCTGAAACCTCTGACAGTGAAATAGATGTACTGCTACTGTTGTTACTATGAAAGTAGGGTGCGAAACTTTCAGAGGTGGTAGTATAGACCTAAACAAGGAAAAATGCCCAGTAAACAAGGGCTCTAAAATGCATACATTAAGAGCTATGAGCACTTTTTCAATAGCGGAGATGTGTTTCACAGTAGCAAAGATGGACAAGTGCTCATAGCTTTTAAGGTACGCATTTTAAAGCTCATGTTTATAAGACATTGTTTCTTGGTTGGGTCCATACTATCACCTCTGGAAGTTGCATACCTTGCATTCTTAACAACAACAGTAGCAGTACATGTACCCCACTGTCACAGGTATCAGAATAATTTTCACTTGTAACTTTCAACTCGTTCGTTTCTTAATAACGGATCCTCACCTTAAATTGATAGACTGATCTGTCTTCATCACCAAGAAAGTTTGTAACATCATCATGGAATCACCCTGCATGTGTATACAGGGTGTTACAAAAAGGTACGGCCAAACTTTCAGAAAACATTCCTCACACACAAATAGAGAAAAGATGTTATGTGGACATATGTCCGGAAACGCTTAATTTCCATGTTAGAGCTCATTTTAGTTTCGTCAGTATGTACTGTACTTCCTCGATTCGCCGCCATGATTTCATACGGGATACTCTACCTGTGCTGCTAGAACATGTGCCTTTACAAGTACGACACAACATGTGGTTCATGCACGATGGAGCTCCTGGACATTTCAGTCGAAGTGTTCGTAGGCTTCTCAACAACAAATTCGGTGACCGATGGATTGGTAGAGGCGGACCAATTCCATGGCCTCCACGCTCTCCTGACCTCAACCCTCTTGACTTTCATTTATGAGGCAATTAGAAAGCTCTTGTCTACGCTACCCCGGTACCAAATGTAGAGACTCTTCGTGCTCGTATTATGGGCGGCTGTGATACAATACGCCATTCTCCAGGGCTGCATCAGCGCATCAGGGATTCCATGCGACGGAGGGCGGATGCATGTATCCCCGCTAACGGAGGACATTTAGAACATTTCCTGTAACAAAGTCACGCTGGTACGTTCTGTTGGTGTGTGTTTACATTCCATGATTAATGTGACAAAGTCACGTTAATGTAACAAAGTCACACTGGTACGTTCTGTTGCTGTGTGTTTCCATTCCATGATTAATGTGATTTGAAGAGAAGTAATAAAATGAGCTCTAACATGGAAAGTAAGCGTTTCCGGACACATGTCCACATAACACATTTTCTTTCTTTGTGTGTGAGGAATGTTTCCTGAAAGTTTGGCCGTACCTTTTTGTAACACCCTGTATATTTAAAGGTACTGGTGTCTATAACTTCGACGTTCTGTAACATCGTTGGATGACGTTCCCGGACATGGGTTCCTAATCAAAATATTATGTATACATTCTCACTCCCTTCTAAAAGTACTGGAAGTTTATAGCGGGACTTTCCGAAAACCCTGTACAGGCAGCATAGAGCAATAGCAAGATTACACCAGGCTGGCTCCATATCTTGCGAGCTAGTACTTCTTCCAACACCCACTACAAAAGGAATATAGTTTAGTTTTTAACGCCCAAACGACGACGAAGTCATTAGATACGTGGCCCATGCCAGGAATGGGGAAGCATCGGAAGGAAATCTGCCTTGTTCTTTCCAAAGGAGTAATCACAGGATTTGCCCTTAGCGATTTAGGGAAACCGATGGAAGTCTAAATATGGCTGACAGGACGGAGATTTGGTGAAGTCCACTCCGCCTGGAATATGAGTCCAGGGCCTTAATCACTGCGCCTTATAGTTGAATTTCCTTCTGCCGCTGGTTGGACACTCTGACTGACAATCTCCTTCCATTCTTTCAGAATCCCCTGTTTTATTATAGAGAAGACACAGTCATGAAAATGAAATAGGTTACTGCATTGTATTTTTTACTTTATGTTGTGTTAACATCACACTCATGATAATACGACAGTGCTTTAGTAGCGAGTAGTCCTACTGGTCCCGGACACTCGATCGTGAATATGGCACTCGCTGTACGCATTCTAAAATTTGATAATACGATGATGGCACTGTCCTTTAAAATTAATAACAACTGAATGGGCGAGAGTAACATTTTATGTTTTACCCTATTCAGTTTAGTAGCAGTACTCTTTCTGGACAAAAGCATTTCAACAATAGCAAACATATTAGAACGGTACAGAGTAACACATAATCAACTAATTTTACTAGTGCAACTGATTTAATTTAGAACACACTGCAACTGAAACCACGACACTCGACCAGAAGAAAGTAAACAATGGAACTGTGTGTGGATGTAAAGCAGAGCCGAATATATTGGTCTTGGGGAAAGAGGGGAAGGGAGGCTCAGCTCATAGAAATATTGTATAATCGTGCCGTCTTCAAACTCTCGAGTAATTCCAGGGATTCACCTCTGCAAAGAGACGCAATCTATATAACATGAATAACATTTAGGCAAGACAATCCAGCTACTTTCGACGGCGCAAAAGAGATATGTGAAGAGGCAAGCTACGGACTTTTCACGCGGTACATCTTATAATGAGAAATGAAACACGCCATTGTCTTCTTCTGACATGTTAATCAGCTCACCTAGAAAGTTAAAATCTGACGTAGAATTTACCATGGGATCCGAAACTTGAGTGATTTGACATTCTTCACATGTACAAACATCTAGCAGAAGTTCAAATCTAGTCCCATGCGGGGATCGAATCGATGGTCTTTAGTAACCTGGTGGTTGATCAACTCAAATGACTGTTGTTTTGTATTTCAGCACCTCTCCCAATAACATGTTCAGTGATTTGGAAACCGCGTAGTTGCATCAGCAAGTAGTCACAGATGATTTCATTCCTGTCAGACTCCGTATGATATCGCCAAACATGAGTGAGGGTACTGTTTTTAGAGCTCTCTGGTCGTCCTTTGACCGCTTATCTACTGACTTTATCATATGATGAAACTGAAAGCGCATGTTGAGGAGAGCTCCTTTTCGAAATGCCACTGACTTGTTTTGTAATGAAAACGGCGCGTACAAACAACTGTATAGTTACATGTGACGATTCGTTTACATTCAGAGATTTCGTCCTCATTCTTTCCTAGTTCGATTCCGTGTTGTGTGTTATCATCTTATATCTCTCCATATCTCACACCCCCTACCTATGCCTCACTTAGATATACCCCTCACGACAGTAAGTCAACACGTGATAGTTTAACGGCAGAATTATGCTGGGTTTCCCATCTCTAATGATATCGAAGAGGAAACAGAGAAAATACAAGAGGAGTAGGCGAACTGATAAAATACGTAAAAGACGATAAAAAATTGATAGTTATAGGAGATTGGAAAGCTATTTTGGGGAGAGGAAGACAGGAATGGAAGGTAAGTTTGCTGGAGAATGTGGACATGTACAGAAGGAATAAGAGTTGGTGGAGGGGGCAGTGGGCTTCTACAGTTTACGAAATGTTTTGTAGAAGAAAATATAGGACTGAAGTGATTTTGCATACGATATGATGCCATATAGATGTGTAGGCACTATGTACGATTCAGTACAGAACCGTAGTTCGCGGGAAAGAAAGCTATATCGTGTCAAGAAGAGGCAACTTCCCGAAAGCTATTAATATACTCACTAACATCTATTGGGAAGTTGCCTCTTCTCGACAAAGTGGCGTGTTCCACTCTAAGATCTTAACGCTAAGCTGTACACGTAGATTTACGGGGCGGCTCTCTGGAGAACGACAGTGGCACTGTGGAACAACCAAAGCCACCGGTGGAAAAAAGTGAGTCGAGGGGAACTTGGCGACGGTAGGAACTTCCTCAAGGCCAGAACAACAGGACAGCCAAGTATGGAAATTCCGACTCCGTGTTTCTTTGGGAATATTTTCGAGAAATGCAAAAAGTGGCTTCAAGTAGACTTATTGCAGGCCACAAGTTTGTAACGCCACACCCCATTGTTTGGAGACTGTACAACGGACAAACGATTGGGAGTAAGCCATGGAAAAGATGTGAGAGGGTCAGAGAACACTTTCCGAGAGAGTTTATTTCAGTTGGAGCCTTAGAGAGGAGAGGATTTCGATTGGCGAGTTGGAGAAAAAATCTGGTAAGTAGTGCTGTTTCGTTGGATTCCTGAAGTCGTGAAGATGCGTCAACAACGATTACTGCTTAGAGACGGTAGTCTTGCCGCAGTGCGCACACTACTGCTGGAAGTGTCGCGGGTCTTTTCATCCCAATGGTTCGAGGGGCGAGGGTGCAGTCACAGAGGGCTGTCACGATCATCAGTCCTGAGCTGCTGGCAGTCTCCGACTGTTGATCCACAATGAGCTGGCCAAATCGAGCGGATTTTAGCGGCGGGCCACGGATATTTCTGATGAATTCTTGAACATCTGCAGGCCTCTCTTTTGCGTTACTGGAGACACGACCTCCAGACCATTACCCGCAGTTCACAGAACCGGTGATCCGGCCTCTTAGAGCTGACCACACATGAAGGGATTTCCACGACATGCCTCGTTCAGGAAGGCCGCGAGCTTTCGGCGAGCCGATGGCTGAAGCACTGCTCCGGCAGATAGCGCTCTCACGTCGGCTATCCTGTAGTCTTTCTCACGCTATTTTAAAGGGACTATTCGGTAAAAAAATTGGCCAAGCTGTCATTTATACTTAGGTGATTCGTGTGAAAAAGTTTCCGACGTGATTATCGCAGCAGACGGGAATTAACAGATTCTGAGCGCTGAATGGTATTTGGAGCTAGATGCATGGGGCGTATCGTTAAGAAATTCAATATTCCGAGATTCACAGTGTCAAGAATGTGCCAAGAATACCAAATTTCAGCCATTACCTCTTACCACGGACAACGCAGTGCCCTACGGCATTCACTTAACGACCGAGAGCAGCGGCGTTTGCATAGAGTTGTCAGCACTAACACACGAACAGCAATGCGTGAAATAACAGTAGAAATCAATGTGGAGCGTACGACGAACGTATCTGTTAGGAGAGTGCGGCGAAATTTGCTGTCAGTGTTCTATGGCAGCAGACGACCGACCGCTCTTGGGCTAGCGACCATAATACCTGGGACCCTAGACGAATGCAAAACCGTGGCCTTGTCAGATGAATCCCCATTTCAGTTGGTAAGAACTGATGGTAGGGTTCGATTCTGGCGCAGGTTCCACGAAGTCATGGACCCAGGTTGTCAATAACGCAATGTGCAAGCTGGTGGTGGCTCCATAATGATGTGGGCTGTCTCCACTTGGAATGGACTGGCTCCTTGACTAGAAGTGATTATGTTCGACTGTTTTGAGACCATTTGCAGCCATTCATGTACTTCATGTTCGAAAAAAAAAACGATGGAATTTTTGTGGATGACAATGCGCTACGCCACGGGGTCACGTATCCCATTGGTTTGGAGAACATTCTGGACAGCTAGAGCGAATGATATGGCCACCCAGATCGACCGACATGACTCCCAACGAACATTTGTGGGACATACGCGAGAATTCAGTTCGTCCTCAAAATCCTGCACTGGCAATACTTTCGCAATTAAGGACGGCTACAGAGGCAGCATGGCTCAATATTTCTGCAGGGACTTCCAACGACTTGTTGAGCCCATGCCGCTTCGAGTTGCTGCACCACGCCGAGCAAAAAGAGGTCTGAAACGATATTAGAAGGTATCCCATGACTTTTGTCGTTTCAATATATTTCAACTTCATGATGAACTGCCTATCACTTCGTTAATTGTCATAGTTATTGTGATATTTTGCGTGCAAGTAACACACTGCATGAAATTCGTGTGTGTTGCAATGAGAAACAGGGGTCGTTACGAACGCATTTGGTGTGTATTAGACCATATATTGCTGCATATGAAACTTAGGTAACACACTGAATTTTTGTTTAAACTTGGGATGTCAATATGTAATTTCAATCTCGAGAAAATGGATTGTCTATAGAGCGCTCACTTCCACTCTCGCTCGCGTGACAGTGAAATGTTCACCTCAAATCTCACAAATGATTCTAGGTATCCAAACGAGATTTTGGCAAATGGCAGCACGCAAAGAGGGCAGTAATTTGTCATATGGCAAGCATGCAGAACTTTCATATATTCTATACGAGTAATTGTAGTGTTTTGCAACGGAATGATGGAACTCCTAAAGTAGTCTACAGCTGGTGAAATGAGAATTAATGGGGCTTTTTAACAAGATAAGTGAGGAAATTACACGTTTCTTTTACACCGAGATTGTCCTTTTTCGTATGCTTTTGACCTGGTGTTATTTTATTTTTTGTGGTGTTTTATGTAGTGTTGCAGTATTATCTGAAAGGACTTTGGTTTGTACTGTTGGCACTCAAGTGATGTACTGTCAACTAAACTCGTCATTTGCTTAATATGTTGAGAGACGAAATCTTGGCAAGCGCTGTTAACGCTATTTAATTATGAGTCCTTGAGTCCGTAAAGGATCGCCGTGTGGTTACAGGTTCATTCGCCATGTCTCCAGCGTATTTCCAAATGAACGTCAACGTAGACGTCTGGAACTCTATAGTTATTTATGAGAATGTAATTGTAGAAGAATAATTAATTTCAAGTCTCACCTATTAATCAGTTGAGATGAGCTTATTCCATTAGGCGTCGATTGACAGAGTTGTTGGATCTCATGATCGCCAAAATACCGATCTGGCTGGAGGGTCCTGCCCATAATGCTCTAACTGTTCTCAACTGAGGAGAGATCTGGCGTCCTTGCTGGCCAAAGTAGGGTTTGGCAACCATGAAGACAAACAGTAATACTCTATGCGAGCGCGCGTAATCGTGCTGAAATGCCAGCCCAATATGGAATGACATGAAGGGCAAGAAAAACGGATCATAGAATATCCTAGACACACCGCTGTGCTGTAAGGGTGCTACGTATGGCAGCCAGAGGGGTCCTGCTATGAAATGAAATTGCACAGTAGACCATCACTGCAGGCTGCTAGGGTGCACAGCGGGCGACAGTGAGGTTGGTATCCCACCACAGTCCGGAGTGCCTCCAGACATGTCTTCACTCGTCATCAGGACAATTACGAAGAGGGGATCATCAATGAAGATAATTCTTCTCCAGACATTGAGATTGTAGACCAAAGATGTGACTGGAGACACCCGAAACAGCTGTGGGATACCAATCTGACTGTCGTCCGCCAAACAGCCCGAAAACCAGGTATGGCGGTCTGGAGTGCCATTTATTTTCATGGCAGGATCCCTTTGGTTGTCAGCACACTGGATTCGAAATTGGGGAGGGATGGGTGCACATCCACGCCCGACCATCCACATGTTATTGTACCGTGGTTTAGTAAATTGTTTGAGGCGAATGACAGGATGATTCTTTTGAAAAGGCAACCACCATATCCTTGCCCTCCTCTTATCCGATCTGAGATTCTGCCTTGTTCCTATGCCCTCCTTGTCGACAAGACGCTAAGGGCTAATCACTCATAAACACAAAGGTAATGCCATATTTCATAGCTACTCTCTGATCCGTTCACACGATACAGATAAAAAATTTGAAGCTTCGCTGATTGATCGGTCAAGGGCAAGGCAAGCTGTCTTCACTAGAAACGAGCTCCTCGTCCAGGCCCTGCACGACCTAGGGGTGTCGACTGACCGTCGTCTCATCCTCTGCCATTCAGCGTCATGCGATTGTGGCATGGGAGGACATGTGGTCAACACACAGCACACCTGGCCGTTTTATCAACTTACCATACATTGAAAACACCTCATTCAAACAGCTCCTCAGCTGGCATCTCGAGAGTGATGCTCTATGTACCAGTCCTCCCACCAATGAAAACTCCATGTCAGTACCAAGAATCGAGCCCACGTCCTCCGCATGGAAGCCACTTACGCCAACCACTCAGCTACGGAAGAGGACCTATCACTACTACACCTTGCTCAAAATAGCAGCATGGGATTCTCACCTGGCACACAGATTCTAAAATCTAGTAATGTGATGGGATGAACTGTCCACTAAAGCAATACCAACTACATGGATGAAATCAACATTTTGTGTTTTGCTCTATTTACAATGGCACCAATATTCTTTCTGGACAAAAGCATTTCAATCTGTTAGTTTTATTAACAAAACAGATTCTGTTTAAAAGACAATATAGGTGCAACCGTAACTATGAACAAGAAGAAAGTAAACAATATTTTGTCCGTTGCTGTCAGTAGTGCAGCCGTCACTGTATTACTTGCCTTCAATCACAAATGGTAAGTTTTATTTCAATATGCGTTGCAGTCGAGCTCTAGGGTCTCATCTTCAGACGCCTGATTAGTCTGCTTCATTTTTTCTTTTTCAGTTTGGATTACTACTGATTCTGCTAAGAGTACATACAGGCGTTGGACAAAAGTATGGAAACACCAGAAACACTTTAATGTAGCCATTACGGTCCAGGATACACATTGACAATCAAAACAGCTTCCAGTCGATTTGGAATGTATGGTTTTCAAGGAAATCTTGTACCATTTTTCCAGCAGAATAGTAGCATGTTCAGGTAACGACGATAGAGGTGGTAGCAATCACACAATCTTCTCTCCAAAGTAAGACCACAAAGGCTCAATAATTTTGATTGGTGGCCAGGCGAGATGCAACATTCATCCTCACGCTCACAAAACCAGACCAGGATGGTGTGAGCTGTGTGAACAGGGGTCCTGCCGTCTTGGAACACAGCATCACCATTGGAGAACAAATATTGTTCAATGGGATGGACCTGATCAGCGAAAATGGTCACATAATCCTTGGCGGTGATGCGATTTTGCACAGTAATCATGGGGCTTATGGAATTCCACAATATGGCTGCCAAATCGTCACCGAACCTCCCGCCACGTTGCACCCTTGTGACACAAACTTGGCCAGAAACTGGAAACAGTGTGAAACTAGACTCATCCGACCAAATGACATCCTTCCATTGCTCCACAGTCCAGGTTTTACGGCTTTGCCATGTTTTCCTGTTATGGGCATTTGCATCACTGATGAGTGGTTTTTGAATTCCAGCCAGTGCTGCAATTCCCTGCTAGTGGAGCTCCCTTTGTGTTGTTTTGATGCTGACAGAGTTTGGAAGTGCAACATTCAGTTCTGCAATGAGTTTTGGAGCTGTTGTCCTCTTATTTTTCATCAAAATCCTCTTCAGTTACCATCTGCTACGATCACTCAACACAATCCTTCGTCCGCGTTGTGATTTAGTGGGCTATGATTTTCCACTGCCCCTGTATGCACATACATCTTCGACAGGTTGCCTCTTGAAACACCAAACACTTCAGGTGTCTTGGTTATGGAAGCATCCACCATACGAGTACCAACACTGTGCCACGTTCAAATTCACTTAGCTCCGTCATAATACACTCACAACAAAGCAGAACACTGCTCTGATTATGGCTGACACTAGCGACGCATTGAGAACACTGCACAGCTGTCGTTTGTCGTCAGATACAACAGCGCAATCTGCAGGCTTGTCTAGCGTCTGCTTTATGTTCAAGTATGGATTTCTCGTGGTGTTTTCATATTTTTGTACAATCTCTATATGTGTAATACAAGGTGGCTGTTACGAAACTAAGACGAAACAGAAAAATTATTATTACTGGCAGTGGTTATGTGGTTTTTAAGCACGCTACGAGTACACATATTTACATATACACACGCTCTTTCCCTCTCACAGAACTTTTTTAAACGAAACTGAAACAAGTGAAAGAATATCCAAATGGAAAGATATTACATTTCCATGCATACACAGGTTGTATTATATCTGTGGCGTTGCGGTGATAAACGTATGTGTCCTGTCGTGGAGAGAACTATAATAAGTCTGTTCAAATGGCTCTGAGCACTATGCGACTTAACATCTGAGGTCATCAGTCCCCTAGAACCTAGAACTACTTAAGCCTAACTAACCTAAGGACATCACACACATCCATGCCCGAGGATTCGAACCTGCGAGCGCAGCGGTCGTGCGGTTCCAGACTGAAGTACCTAGAACCGCTTGGCCACAACGGCCGGCTATAATAAGTCTGTCCCTGTCTCTTTAGTTTTGATAACGTATATTTTGCGGCTATCGGACTTGGGTTTGGTGGCGTTTCTGAGAGATTATGTTTCGTTACGAAATGAATCTGACCATGTGTCTATGAAGAATACATGTGTGTCTTACTTTTCAAATATCAAAGTTATTTAATAAAGATTGAAAAATGAGACTTTGAAATGACAAGAGGACAAGTCAAATTACTTTGGTTTATTATTCCTTTTGCAAGTAACACCCGTATCTAACAATAATTATGCACATTCACTTTCGTTTGGCAGTTAAGTTTGTTTCACATTCACACTGAAGCAGCCATTCGTCTGTTGCCTTTCCTCACTGATTAAAAATGTAATCACTGATCACGGAAGCCTTTTCATTTACTTTCACTGCTAACACATCTACGGCAGCTACCGGTTCTCAGACACAACACTCTATCGACCATAAATCTCTTAATTAATTCCAAGCGCCTTTGTGCGAAATAACTGAAACAAATTTCTTCTACAAAATTTTAACTATTAATTTCTCTCTCTGCCAAATTCTTCCTACAACCTATGCTTGGGATAGCTGCATGCGATCGTTCTGAGTGTGAGTTCAACACCAACTCTTCTCCTCACGCCAAGACGTCATGTGACCACTAGCACAGCAGCATTTTTGTCATTATACAGCAAGATAATGCACACTCAGCGAAAAGACGCGGTCGACTCCAAAAGCTCCAGAAACCAGCGGTAAGTAAGAAGTAATACAGCGATACTTTATGACATCTAAGATAGCAGTACTCCTTAAAAGGTTTTGCAGTTTCTAAGATGATACGAAAATGATAATTTTCAAAACGGTTAGTTGTGCATGTAATAGTCGTGATCTTATGCTGTAAAATGGTCGCAATAACTAAATTCTTGTTTTTTAGAAAACATGAACTTTTAAAATTACTGAAAAAAACTGTGACCGTTAAAGTCTTTTCGTTCATTTAACAATACTTCTAATTGTTCTAGGAAATCAAGTTTGCTACTATTATTTTCCGTGTGGAGTAAAGTTAGGCTATTGTGGGCATCATTTAGTTAGTGCCTGTTCAGGTAGATGGTTAGCTATTGAGAGTTCATCAAAGTGGTTGAGTCTGAAAGTTTCACTGTGCTTTTTGTACAGTTATTCCTTCTTCACCTGTGTAGAATGCAGGGTGACTGCTGCACTATAATTTATGTATTACGCTGTATTCTGTTCATGAGGCGCTTATGTTTATTGTGTGATACATGTGGTGGCTGAGTTTGTTGTTTGTGCAGGAAGGTATTTTATGTTGTTGTTTGTAAACAAATTAGTAATTTTTGTGATGCTATGCCTAAGTATGGAATGCTTGTGAGCATTTGTGCTGTATTCTTTTTTTTCCCTACATTGGTTCTATTACGGATATTCAACTTTATTTTACTGGAGGTTTTGTCAATTGACTTTTACTGTGTACCAATTCATCATTGCAATTTATTTGATGGTACTTATTTCTCATACTAGTAATTTTAGTTTTAAAGGTAACATAGACCTAAATGCAAAATACTTCTGTGTGTTCGGATGGTATGATGATTTGTGTATTGTGAAACTGTAAGTTGGTTTCCTGCAGATGTAAAAGTTGTGTTCCTGATATTTACTAACAGTTGTGAGGACTGAGAAATACATGGATTCATTTGTCTGGTGTTCTGTTGTGAACCTTATTTTATTGTGGAATAAAATGGATAATGTAAGAAGTTCATCAAGTTCTTATGTTGTGTCATCAAATAGGAGAAGTGTGTCATAAACATATCTTATGTAATAAACTATTTTTTCATCGAGTTTATTTTTCCCTTGAAAATTTGTTTTCTAAGTGGTTAATTAATATGTAAGCCAGGAGGCTTGACATTTTGTTACCCATAGCTGGAGGCTTTTTTCTGTTAGTAGAACTTATTACTAAATGAAAAATATTTAAGGGGCAGTAATAGTTCAAGTAAATCGACCAACTTTGAAATCTGCACTTGGTTTAGCTCTTTGTTTTAATAAGGTTTTTTCTAATAATTTCGATTCCCTCTTTGACAGGTACGTTTGTAAACAGATTAACTACGTTGAATGAGGCAAATGTAGCTTCTACAGGGATTTTTATACCTTCACTAAACGTTGTTAGCCCCTGTGCACTTTCTATTAAACACACAATTCAAACGTGTGAAATTTCCTGAGGATATTATATAGTAGTTCGGTAAAATTGTGTGCTGGTTTATTCTTGGATTGACTGTGGGTCTAACTGTGGAGTTTAGCTTGTGAATTTTTGGTTTTGCTAAGAATTTGTAGATAGTGGGGTTCATTAATGTGCAAATTTAATTTGTTTACCAGATGTGAGGTAGTTAGATTTATTGAACATTTTCTTTTTTTCTGGAAATTAGTTGTTAGATTATGGTACAGTTCACCAATGTTTTTTCCGAGAAAAATTTGAGAGTTTTACCAATTTAATCAGTTTTGTAAAGGTCAACAGTGGAATCCCCTGTACTAGCCTTAACAGTAATAACAGTATGTTCTATGAGTTGATGTTTCAGCAGTTTTAACTTTTTCTTTCATCGAAGATTGTATTGGGCAGTTGTTTTACTTTTTTATTCTTGTAGGAATTTCGTTAACGTTATATGCTAAGAAAATCTGTTCATAATGTTTGAGTTGGCCATGTCTGTGAGGTTAGTTATGGAGATTAAACTTCGGTCTGATGTTATACTTAAGACCTTTTCTCACACAATTTGTTCTGTGTTTGTAAAACTAATATTGGTTTTAAATTTTAAGTAATAAAATTTGTTAATATTTAAAATGTAAATTTAAATATAAAGGTCATCGTCATACAAACAGATGTATCTCATTGCAAATACAATAACTCTGATTTATTGACTCCTGGGCATTTATGTTAATGCCAATCTTGATTAAAATATTTGCTGTAACTGACTGTATTTTATCTTAATATACGAATAGAAATAAGACATCATATCACTTGAAGTTTGTTCTTGTAGTAATTTATTTATTTTATTTTGTGCTCTCAAGTTACCGCCAGTCTGATTGAAATATTTGCCCTTATATCGACTTTAATACATGTAAAAAAGAACAAATTATATCTCTGTGCAAAGTAGGCCTGCACCATATCTTTTTGTCAAGATCTTTGTTACAAGCAACAGTTGTACAGCACATGCTGATTGTTGGCAAAGTTTCGCTGTCAGAGTGTAAATTAATATAGATAGTGAAGTGATATATCAACTGGCCATCAAAATGGAAGCAGACACGGACACTAAAAGAAAAAAAGCCACCCACACTGTCGCAGAAAGTGAAAAACCAAATTTACATCCATATCAACAGATAAACAATAGTCATGGTGATACATTAAAGCGTGTTCCATCTTCTTGTCACACTAACAGCACCCACCATTATGGTAGAAATAATGATGTAACCTCCAGAAACCATCTGAAGGTGAACCTGAAAAGGGTCGAAAACCGGTCCGTGAAATAAAACATAGTTATTCAAAAAAGTGAGTGGTTGCAGTTCGATGTAATTTATTTACAAGAAATTCAGTTGTTGGAACCATTTTACAACATAAGGCCACATCTGTGATATACACACGAATAATCCTTTTGCATATGACATCTATTCGTGAATAATAATGTAACATCATCACATCATCTTATAAGTCGTAACACCTGTGAATATGTGGAAATGTAACAGCTTTACATTTGCGTATTCTTTTACTGGCTTGAATGTTGTTCACATAGGAGCTGTAAGATGAAAAAAGTGCATATGTATGTAAATATTTCTACTCATACTGTGTTTAAAAACTATGTAATCACTGCTGGGAACAGTAAGTAATTTTCGGTTTTGTCATAGTTTTGTAAAAACTGTAGTCATAATATGCCCCATGGTAAATACTTATGTATTATTAAAAGGATCAGTAATAAATTAATTTCAAAAAATTGGTGTAGTCTGATCAAGCACCTGAAGATTAGCCCCTAGGGCTCCAAATACACATCTGTTGAAATAAAAATTACGATTTGTGACTAAACCAGGTTTTTCTGTTTATGAAAGAAAGTTAACAATTCGAAAGTGTATGGACGTAAAGTAATACAATTTTTTACAACGTGTTTCCGTAAGAGCGTGCAAAAATGTAACAGGACATAGAAAATGCTCCACTGAACTATTTGTGGTAGGGAATCTGGGGTCGGAGAAGCTACCTTAAGTAGATACGGAAGTAAACGTGTCTTTCGCTTTGTCTAGCATGTTTTTCACCTTATTTACGACTAACATGCGTACGAGTTTACATTTACTATGCTGTTTACTTACGTGTACGTTCTTTATGTCCTGCAAGGAAGCAAGGAGGACGAGCCTGATTACTATGAAGTCATGATGCAGGTTTCGTTTGTTTTACTTGTCCGTAAGGTGGCTCTGTTGCATCGTATTTACGTTGTCCCATTACTCAGTGCTATTCAGAGACGTACAGTAAAATACGACGCAGCAGTACTTGTACGGTTTCGCAGAACTCACTGAAATGCACCTTGTGTATGGGAAAGTACGTTGTAGTGCTCTCGCTGCTGAAAGGCTGTACAGGGAACGATTTACTAACAGGCATCATTCGTCACGACAAGAGTTTATTTCTCTTGATCGACGAATGCGGGAGACTGGTGCATTGGAAAGAAGAAACGAGGGACGTAGCAACATGAGGACTACTCGCACACTCGAATCTGAAGAGCAGGTGCTAGACTGTGTTGCAGCGGACCTCACTACAGGTACTCGTCGAATTGCACGTAAAATGGGCGCTTCACATACTAGGGTGTGGCTAGTACTCCAACAACAACAATTATGCCCATCTCACCCACAACGAGTCCATGCAATGCTTGTGACTGATTTTGCGCCAAGGGTCGCATTGTGTCAGTGGTTGATCCAACAATGGATTAATCGACTAGATTTTATACAAGTCGTGCTGTTTACTGACGAGGACTAATTTGATCATGATTGTGTTTCTTACAGCAGAAATAGCCCTGTGTGGGATGAGGAAAACCCTCACCCTGTAGTAGAGTCACACCATCAAGTTGTTTTGCTGTGAATATCTAGGCCGACATTGTAGGTGACAATTTCAGTGGGCCGTACCTTCTACCTGGCTGTCTGAATGGTCACCTGTACTTGAGGTTCGAGCAAAGAGTTCCATCTGAGTTGTTAGAGAGCGTACCCTTAGCTGTTCGTGAGAGGATGAGTATACAACGCGACCGTGCACCGTCTCACTGCAGCTGGATGTCCGCAACCATCTCAATGGTGTATTCCGTGGTCGCTGTATTGGAAGAGGAGGTCCTATTCCATGGCTTGCGAGGTCACCTGACCTGAATCCCCTTGATTGTTTCCTATGGGGATATCTAAAGTCGCTTGTTTATGGGACCCCACTGGATACTGAGATGGAATTAGTTGCCAGAATTGAAGCTGCGTTTGATGTGATTCACCGGCCGCAGTGGCCGAGCGGCTCTTGACGCTTCAGTCTGGAACCGCGCGACCGCTTGGGTTGCAGGTTCGAATACTGCCTCGGGCATGGATGTGTGTGATGTTCTTAGGTTAGTTAGGTTTAAGTAGTTCTAAGTTCTAGCGGACAGATGACCTCAGTCCCACAGTGGTCGGAAACCATTTGAACCATTTTTTTTATGTGATTCGAAACACACCAGGGATATTTGTCAGGGTGCGTCAGAATCTTGTTCTCCGATGTCATGCTTGCATTGAAGTTGATGACCGTTAGTTTCAGCACATTTTGTGGGGTACAGTACAAATGGTACGGTCATTGTGTCAAAATGGTACTTAGAGTTAACTGTAACAAATGTAAATAAAAAGGTACACAGTAATGTGATTTCATTCCTATCATCTCCTTAAGCTGGCTTCTCTGACTCCAGGTTCCCTGCCTCAAATTGTTCAGTGGAGCATCCTCTGTATCCTGTTAAAGTTTTGACGCTGTATAACATTTGGACATGACAATCAAGTGACTTACGATGGTACAAAAGAGATGCGGATAGAGACAATGTGTATGGTTTAAAAAAGGCTTATTAAACGAAACCATTATAATAATTTTTTAAGACATACTGCTGGCTGGTTGTTGTTTTAAATTGTAAACCTTATAACTAACTACATCACAGTTCTCCTAATACTTTGACAATATTAACGTTTGTTTTATTATTAAACACGTTTTGGGCCATGCAATGAAAAGAAAAGCGTTTTCAGCATTTTGTTTGAGCATTTCCTTGTGCCATCATTACTTTAATTCTCTCAGAACGGGCTTTTTCCCGCTTGTCAGATCAAGCTGTTGCAGTCTTCTGGGGTTTTTCTTTCAGGCCAGTTGACTAATAGTTAATTTTCTGTCTAAATTTTTTTTATCTGATGCATCAAGTTTTGTTATTCCTGCTTCCTTCATGGCTTGTTTTACGGCACTGGTTCGTTTTGGGGTTTCAATATGTTTTTCACTGCGAATATCGTTTAATTCCACAACCTGCCTAGTTAAGCTGATTGCTTCCATTTTTTTAGCACGCCCATAGAATTTTAGCCTGTGTTTTTTCGTACCTGAATACATTTTGGCATATTTTCAGTATCATTTGCTCTCAGTTTGTAGCTTCCTTCTTCAGTGTAATTTCCTGATTCCCACTTTTCGTTCTCTCTTCTAGATTTCCACAGTGTTTTTCTTTCAATAAAAAATGAGTCTTTTAGTCCCACAAAGACAATGAGGTTTGATGACTCCATTGTAGTGCCTCATTCTAGTGCATTTACAGGAGCTTTTTTTTTGTTATAGAAGCCCTTTGAAAGCCTGAAAACTGTTTCCATTTTGTGGCTAGGAATTTCCGGACCGGTCTTTTGCAGACCAATTTCCTGAATGGTTTCCCCTAAATATTTTATCTGCGAAACTCTCGCGATTTAGCGAACTTTTTTTTTTTGGATTTTAAGTGGTAAGTTGTTGCCAACTTCAAATTATATTTGTAGGAGTGCTCTTGCTGTCGTTTCTCTAGGCATTCCTATTTGTTTTTGTGCTCTTTACATCTCCAGACATTAAATAATTAGGTCATCTGAAAAACATAAACAGTCTATCCTACTATGAGTTCTTCTCAATTTGACTGGTTTGTCAATTTTAAGCTCTCATTTATCTTTCGTCACTCTTGGATTGCTTTTCCTGGGAAACAGTTGTAAAACGATGGAGACAGTCCGTCACCTTGTCTCCCTCTTGTTTCAGTTTCAAAATGTTCTGAATTTTCTCCCTTCAATTTTAACTTAATTTTGTACCATTTATTGCTTCGCTAATTTTTGCAGTGGTTTTCAGTTCCAAACTTCTTCTTTCAGAATTTGATAGAGAGACTTACGGCTTTATTTCATTCACGAAACGCTCTGCCTGGCTTTATAATCTGCGGGAAACAGGCGCGCTAGGAACTTGTTTGTCTGTACACAGCTGAGTACAGACGCAGACGGATTCACAGACTTGTATCTTCTATGTAGCTGAACTTTCGACGAGCTTTCTACCCAGAAGAGAGCTGACGAATGTGCTTCCACCGCTCGGAACAGGTTTCCATCCTCCGTCAACCGGTTATTCCCCCACAGTTGTTGTCTTCCACTCTCCGGAACAACCTTCGTCTCAATGACTCACGAAACACACGATCAGCCAGACCAGATCCTCCCCTCCAATCCCGCCCCTTCCCTCACGTCGCTAGGCATATCGCTGTTGTTTGCTGTCAGTGCTCGTTAGAAGTCGGTTTTACGCACTTCAGCAAATAGTCGCACATCATTAGGTTGTTTGGTTGTCACTGTGCACTGGCCTTGTATTCGGGAGCAGTGGTTTTCAAACATTTGTCCACCTTCACTGATTCACGTTTGTCGTGATTCATTAAATCACTTTAGACAAATGCCTTTATGGTCCCTACAGTGAGATCATCGCTCTACCCCACCCCATTATTCTTCAGCTGAGCTTATACTCTGTCTCCAAAGTTCTCTAAAAACGGCTGGAAGTTAATCTGTGCTCTTCAGTTTTTGGGAAAAGTTGGAAGACGTTGTCCCGATACTGCAATGCATTCAAATATCTCTCGACTTCCTTTAGAGGCGTTCGGTATCTACACACAGCGCTGGCTCAAAACATGATTGTCTGATCTCCCTGCTGAACCGTGGCAATAACGTTTCAGGCGTAAATTCGTACCTGATTGCCTTCACACTCGCCTACGACTATCATCTAGTGTCTGACAAACGCTGCTCTTGTCAGTGAAGAGAGACCAATTCCAACTTCTTAGCGCTTCACAGGTCTAGTGAGTTGTACAGTTGTTCTTAACGGACGTATAATCCCAAACTAATCGTGTGAGGTCAGATTCGTACTGTCTGAGTCGACACAACCCTTGCAGAGTATAGCTGCGTGGCACAAAGGCCCCAGATCCCTACCGTTCATTGACAGATTAGTGTCAGTTACTACATCCGACAACGGTTTCCGTACCGGAATGATATTTTCAATCTGCAGCGGAGTGATTGCTGATACGAAACTTCCTGACGGATTAAAACTGTGTGCCGGACCGAAACTCGAACTTGGGACCTTTGATTTCCACGGGCAAGCGATCTACAGCACGTGCTAATCGAGGCCACGTCCATTGAGAACAACTCCCTACACCTATGAAGCGCTGTGAAGTTGCGATTGGTTTCTCTTCACCGAGGAGTGCAGCGTTTATCTGACAACAGCGCTCGCTGCTACGACATTTTAAGTGCACAACTTCACTGCAGAGAGCAATGTTTAGGTTACTTACAGAAGAAAACTCCAGCCAGCGCCTATGTCGAACAATTTCACATATTAGAAACGATTGGGTTCAGGAACAGATTGTAATTTTAGTTCTAGCTGCTGCACTGATCGTTATCTTGGATCTAACTACGGATTATGGTAATAATGCAACAAGCAGACAATGTAAAGAATATTATTTGACAATAAAATATATCAAGGTATTATTTTTTATTTTTGAGTCAATCACTTTTTTATGATACAATCATAAGCCGTTTCGGCATTCAAAGGCCATCTTCAAATGTTACGGGTGGCGTTTGATGAACTAGTGTTCATGTCTTGTCAGCACATGAACACTTGCTCATCAAATGCCGCCCATAGCACCTGAAGATGATCTTTGAAGGCCGAAACTGATTATGATTGTATCAGAAAAAATGTCTGAGTCAAAAATTAAAAAAAACTGTTCCTTACAATAAGTCGGTCACCGTCCCCACAAATAGTGTGTCCTTTATTTTTTTTCAAAATATATTAACGATCTTTGTACGGATCAATGGTAGAAGAGATATTTGTAGAATTAATTCATGCATAGGCCACATAGAGCATATAATGTATTTGTAATACGAGGTGAGTCAACAAGTAAGTCGCAAACGCCAGGATAGAGTATGTAGTTTTAAAGTTCGCGCCTACACGTGTCTAGAAGGTGGCAATACATGTCGCGTTGTAGGTAGTTGGTGCAACATATTCTTAGGGCCAATGCTTAATGATCTGTAGTGAGACCAAAATGGCAAGCGTGCTAGAAGTATGCACCCAACTGGAACATCGCAATTTTTGTGTGCCGAGGGACTGTCTGCATAGCACGTCCATAGTGAAATTCGTCCTATAAGTGGCTTGAACTTTAACTCAGGGAAATTTGTGTTAATGGGATAGAGGAATTCAGCAGAGGGCAAGAAGACACAAGTAAGAAGCGTCCTGGCCGTGCGCGGTTTTTCCAGTTATATATTGTTTGCCATCAGGGGTATGCAGCCCACGTAACTTATCTCTCTCGAAGGCCCTTCAATTTGTTTTCGGTACAGTCGTTTCACTATTTAGAATGCTTACTACAAGTGACTACTCGAGAGCATTGCTCTGTATGGCAACCAGTCCAGGTGTAAACTCCACGATACTGCAATTATCAGGAAATACTTTCTTAAAGATGAGACAGTCCTTAACTATTATAAACTAAAATTTGTTACAAGGAATGGCACTTCAAAAATATTACCCCCTCTCATTAATATCTGTGTTAATATTACCTGTAATTCTGACACATGAACCATTGAGCAATCCTTACTCAAAACCAACTTTTTTGTCAATAAGCGATTTTACGAGGGCAGTTCAATAAGTAATGCAACACATTTTTTTTCTCGGCCAATTTTGGTTGAAAAAACCGTAAATTTCTTGTGGAATATTTTCAAACATTCCCGCTTCGTCTCGTATAGTTTCATTGACTTCCGACAGGTGGGAGCGCTGTACGGAGCTGTTAAAATGGCGTCTGTAACGGATGTGCGTTGCAAACAACGGGCAGTGATCGAGTTTCTTTTGGCGGAAAACCAGGGCATCTCAGATATTCATAGGCGCTTGCAGAATGTCTACGGTGATCTGGCAGTGGACAAAAGCACGGTGAGTCGTTGGGCAAAGTGTGTGTCATCATCGCCGTAAGGTCAATCAAGACTGTCTGATCTCCCGCGTGCGGGCCGGCCGTGCACAGCTGTGACTCCTGCAATGGCGGAGCGTGCGAACACACTCGTTCGAGATGATCGACGGATCACCATCAAACAACTCAGTGCTCAACTTGACATCTCTGTTGGTAGTGCTGTCACAATTGTTCACCAGTTGGGATATTCAAAGCTTTGTTCCCGCTGGGTCCCTCGTTGTCTAACCGAACACCATAAAGAGCAAAGGAGAACCATCTGTGCGGAATTGCTTGCTCGTCATGTGGCTGAGGGTGACAATTTCTTGTCAAAGATTGTTACAGGCGATGAAACATGGGTTCATCACTTCGAACCTGAAACAAAACGGCAATCAATGGAGTGGCGCCACACCCACTCCCCTACCAAGAAAAAGTTTAAAGCCATACCCTCAGCTGGTGAATTCGTGGTTACAGTCTTCTGGGACGCTGAAGGGGTTATTCTGTTCGATGTCCTTCCCCATGGTCACACGATCAACTCTGAAGTGTATCGTGCTACTCTTCAGAAATTGAAGAAACGACTTCAGCGTGTTCGTAGGCACAAAACTCTGAACGAACTTCTCCTTCTTCATGACAACGCAAGACCTCACACAAGTCTTCGCACCCGAGAGGAGCTCACAAAACTTCAGTGGACTGTTCTTCCTCATGCACCCTACAGCCCCGATCTCGCACCGTCGGATTTCCATATGTTTGGCCCAATGAAGGACGCAATCCGTGGGAGGCACTACGCGGATGATGAAGAAGTTATTGATGCAGTACGACGTTGGCTCCGACATCGACCAGTGGAATGGTACCGTGCAGGCATACAGGCCCTCATTTCAAGGTGGCGTAAGGCCGTAGCATTGAATGGAGATTACGTTGAAAAATAGTGTTGTGTAGCTAAAAGATTGGGGAATAACCTGGTGTATTTCAATGCTGAATAAAACAACCCCTGTTTCAGAAAAAAAAATGTGTTGCATTACTTATTGAACAGCCCTCGTATATGAACATCTGGACTCCCAGAGTGTTATGCTAATACACTACTGGCCATTAAAATCGCTACATCAAGAATAAATACAGATGATAAACGGGTATTCATTGGACAAATATATTATACTAAAACTGACATGTGATCACATTTTCACGCAATTTGGGTGCATAGATCCTGAGAAATCAATACCCAGAACAACCACCTCTGGCCGTAATAACGGCCTTGATGCGCTTGGGAATTGAGTCAAACAGAGCTTGGATGGCGTGTACAGGTACAGCTGCCCATGCAGCTTCAACGCGATACCACAGTTCATCAAGGGTAGTGACTGGCGTATTGTGACGAGCCAGTTGCTCGGCCACCATTGACATGACGTTTTCAGTTGGTGAGAGATATGGAGAATGTGCTGGCCAGAGCAGCAGTCGAACATTTTCTGTATCCAGAAAGGCCCGTACAGGACCTGCGACATGCGGTCGTGCATTATCCTGCTGAAATGTAGGGTTTCGCAGGGATCGAATGAAGGGTAGACCCACGGATCGTAACACATTTGAAATGTAACGTCCACTGTTCAAAGTGCCGTCAATGCGAACAAGAGATGACCGAGACGTGTAACCAATGGCACCCCATACCATCACGCCGGGTGATACGCCAGTATGGCGATGACGAATACACACTTCCAAAGTGCGTTCATGGCGATATCGCCAAACACGGATGCGACCATCATGATGCTGTAAACAGAACGTGGATTCATCCGATGACGTTTTGCCTTTCGTGCACCCAGGTTCGTCGTTGAGTACTGCATCGTAGGCGCTCCTGTCTGTGATGTAGCGTCAAGGGTAACTGCAGCCATGGTCTCCGAGCTGATAGTCCATGCTGCTGCAAACGTCGTCGAACTGTTGGTGCAGATGGTTGTTGTCTTGCAAACGTCCCCACCTGTTGACTCAGGGATAGAGACGTGGCTGCACGATCCGTTACAGCCATGCGGATAAGATGTCTGTCATCTCGACTGATAGTGATACGAGGCCGTTGGGATCCAGCACGGCATTCCGTATTACCCTCCTGAACTCACCGATTCCATATTCTGCTAACAGTCATTGGATCTCGGGATCAGCAATGTCGCGATACGATAAACCGCAATCGCGATAGGCTACAATCCGACCTTTATCAAAGTCGGAAACGTGATGGTACGCATTTCTCCTCCTTACACGAGGCATCACAACAACGTTTCACCAGGCAACGCCGGTCAACTGCTGTTTATTTATGAGAAAACGGTTGGAAACTTTCCTCGTGTCAACACGTTGTAGGTGACGCCACCGGCGCCAACCTTGTGTGAATGCTCTGAAAAGCTAATAATTAGCATATCACAGCACCTTCTTCCTGTCGGTTAAATTTCACGTCTGTAGCACGTCATCTTCGTGGTGTAGCAATTTTAATGGTCAGTAGTGTATGAAGAATCTTTTCTCCCTAATAGGTTTTCCAACCACCTGTTAACCCTTGGTGAATGGATTTGCGTGAACTGATTAACTAAGTACCCAGTTAAAAAAGCGCTATTAACAGCATGAAGCGTTCTATGGAATTCTCTAAGATCAACAGTGTATAACTAGTAATTTCATTGTACTCACGATGGCTCGTGTATCTATGTACAATTCGAAAGTCATCTATCCCCCTTGTTAACTAGCACAAAGAGACATTAAATACATAAGATATTCTTGATTATTAAGTTGTTTGAACTTTAAAATACGTGACAAATTGTTTTTCTCTGGATATGGATTAAAACCTAAGACATATGGCCAATGCTCAGTAAGCAAAAATTTGGTGCTTGAACGAAACTCGAATACAGCACCAATCACCATTGCTGACTAGTCTTAAGGGTATATAAAATATCCAGTTTTTCGCCCATATCAGTTAGCAAGTCTAAACTTGAAATTATCTGAAAAACATTTTTATACTGGACCCGGTCTCCTATCCGGCAAGTATTGTCTCTGTTAACTGTCCGCAAAAGACGTTAAATATACAGTAGTTTCATTCCCAAGTAACTAAATATGCTCATGTTTCAACTTGAAATTACACCAAATTATGTTTAGTGTTGCAACGATTCGAGCCCAGCACCTACTGGACTGTTAACAAAGCTAAGTCGGATTTTTTCGTGAGTAACGAGATGTTTAATCGTGAAATGAGGAAACTAATTTTTTTCTCTTTCCGGGGCTTAAACCCGACAATTTTACTATGATTTGTTAGCCATAGACAGAGGTTGTATACCGGCTTCTTGCGCCAGTAGCAAGAGGTGTGCATATCTGGACTAGAAATAATGTGACCCAACACATGTCATCATTGTTGACTAAACATGTAAATACATTTTCGAATACTTTCTCGGCAGTAGCTAGGAGTGGCATGTGTGAATTTGGAACAATTTGACGAAGTTCTGTGGCTTACTGGGTGCCAAAACAAGTGCGTATTGTTACTGTTGACGACGCTCAAAGACACATGAAGAAATCAAAGTTATTTTACACCACCAGTTAGGTTTGCACATGCTAGAGCTTGAAATAACATGATAAAAAATTTTGTGCCGAACAGGGATTCGAACCCAGACACACGCCTTTTATGAAGACCTAGAGAAATTTAGAGTCATGTGTAAGCAACAGATGGATGAAACTGTATACTCCTGAAGGGATCAAACACCGCTAAAAGGAAGATACGAGTTTGAATCCCTGCCCAGAACCAATATTTTGAACATCTCAGGTTCAAATAAAACAAGAAATAAGTACACTGTGGCCTTACACGAAAACTGGATCATTAACTTAAATAAAATTTCTAATGTAAGAAAGCGCGCTGGCGACCGAGTTCCTACTTGCCGTGACTTCCACCTCTGTACTGGCGCATGTTAAACGTCATCAGCTCCAGTCGGTAGTGAAGGCACATCATATGTAATGCAGATTTGTCATTAAGGTGCATCCCTTAATTCTACACTTCATTCTTCATTCAGAGGTGAGGAGGATTTTTTTGTGTTTATTAAAAATGTTCGCCCGAAGTGGGAATCGCACCCAGACATTCGACAAACCAAGCTACCCTCAATCCAACAGCCGAGCTCTTTATTCGGCAGGGTCATCATTTTCCGTTAACTGGGGACGCGCCCCATAGCATGAGAATTCTCACTTGTTGGAGATGGATTACAGCCTGTTTAATACATTCATTTCCTTCTTCGGCCGCATCACTATTCATCAGCTGTAACGTCTACCCAATGCATACATTCGACTTGATTTTATAATCACTGAAATAAACTAACATCAAGACCATCTGCACGACTTGTCAACATTGTAAGACGCGGAAGATTCTACAGGAAGTGTTGCATTCCACGTGAGCTTTTGGCGCTGTGGCCCTGTATCTGTTTGTCGTCTAGTGGTAAACGTTTCAGAGTGTAAATGCAAAGATGAGTCACACTATTTTTTAAACAGCGTTATTTCTGCTAAAAATATCAGTCTAATTTAAGTTCAGAGATAATTTAGTTCATTTTCTAACTCGGCAGTAGCACGAAAAGCTTGCAAAAACATTTCCGTGAAAGAGCTCGCGGCTGCCTTCCTTGATCAGAACAATATCCACTCTTGAGTGTCCTATCGCCACAGCAGGTACCTGTTGCCTAATGCAAGCACGTTTGTTTGCTCACACTGGCAAGTATAAAATTATCTATTATTGATATTATTTAGTATTGTAGACTGGTTTTCATCACGAAATATTTTCATATCCAAATGAACACCATGCAGTAAGAAATGCAGTGTGGCCGTTGCCCACACAACGTACGGCTTGAAGAAAATTGAATTATGTCACCTGTGGGCAATATTTCCCTGAAAAAGAAGATTGGTGCGTAAGTTAGTGACTATTTTGTTTGGCGTGTGAGTACGCTTGTTGCTAAAGAGTATTTATAGATCATTGTTTATTATTTGAGGTTACAATTTTGTTCGTGTGGTGATAATGATTGTTGCGTATTTCAAGGTCATGGAGACCGTTGTTGAACTGTTAGAAATAAGCCGGCCGAAGTGGCCGTGCGGTTAAAGGCGCTGCAGTCTGGAACCGCAAGACCGCTAGGTCGCAGGTTCGAATCCTGCCTCGGGCATGGATGTTTGTGACGTCCTTAGGTTAGTTAGGTTTAATTAGTTCTAAGTTCTAGGGGACTAATGACCTCAGCAGTTGAGTCCCATAGTGCTCAGAGCCATTTGAACCATTTTTGTTAGAAATAAAATCGTACATTTTTGAAAATTTGTTGGCTTTTAATTTAAAAGAGGGGTGAATGCATTTGATGCAGCACGAAACATTTGTTCCATTGTGGTGTGAGTGTTAGAAAATGAATCATGTTAGAAAATAGTTTTCTCCCTTCAGGTAGGATCGTTTAGACATATATTATTCGCCACATTCAGGGAGACCAATGGACTTTGATGAAGGACGGTTTTACTGCATACCAAATTGGTCCGCGTCACTTTACCCGATAATTGGCAGCTGTGTTGAACTGTGTGACCACCTAACCTTCGTGCGTCACTTGCATTCACGGAAGCACTAGGCGATACCGTGGAAAAGAAAGAAAGGTTAGGGTTAAACGTCTTGTCGACGAGGAGATTATCAGAAAGGAAGCAGAAGCTCAGATTAAGAAGGCTGGGAAAGGAAATCAGTTGTGCCCTTTCAAAGGAAAGAGCCTGGCATTTGCCTTAATCCATTTGAGGGAATCATGAAAACCTAAATCAGGATGACCAGAAGAGGATTTGTGCCACCATACGTTACACCCGTAAGACGAATATAATGGTTGAACCCTTACATTTTGACGTTTCTAGCAGCTTACAGAACAACCACATGAAAATTGCTTCGTGGGCGGAAATGCTCTTTAACCGTGGGGGACGACACCGTTAACGCATATCCAGGAAGCCTCTGTAGGCGTGGAATCGAAAAACTGCCTAAGCATGGTCAGACTGTTTTAGATAATAGAGAGATGATGCATTGTTGAAGATTAATGTCTCTCTTATATTTACCTGATTTTTTCGATTAACAAAAGAAAAATTACTGAAATTATGCGCTGAGTACAAATAAATTATAAATTACCGTGATATCCTTAGAGCTGAAGTCTGTCTTGATTGAACTTCCAGTATCCACAACACGATCATACGAAAATAGTCATTGGTAATATATTATATTCTTTTGAACTCTAAATGATCTTTGCATTCATGTGTCATACTAAAGTGCTATCACGGTATGAACACGAAAGTAATGAAATATGTCAGTGGGAGTACGTACATAAAGAAACATAATTAGCAAACTATTCACTGCCACAATTTCATCAATAAAGTTGTTTATTCACGAAAAACATTTAAAATTATGTCAACAGAAGTCGAAAACGTGAGGCATTTCCAAGTGAGCAATTCTGCAATAGCACATATATTTCTTACCTTTATTGAACATAGTGAGAAGCTTATGATGGAACGTACGTGCAGAACTGGTTAACATCGAAGCCCCGGGAATTTTATGAGACAGCCATTCACCACCTTGTGTCACAGTGGGACAAGTGCCTCAACAGTCAGGGTCAATACGTCTAACATACAGGTACTGGTTTCTGTAATTATGCCTTCGGCTCGTTTCTTTTTGAACGCCCCTTCTACGAGGTGTATTCAAGTTCTAAGGCCTCCGATTTTTTTTCTAATTAACTACTCACCCGAAATCGATGAAACTGGCGTTACTTCTCGACGTAATCGCCCTGCAGACGTACACATTTTTCACAACGGTGACGCGTGATTCCATGGCAGCGGCGAAGGCTTCTTTAGGAGTCTGTTTTGACCACTGGAAAATCGCTGAGGCAATAGCAGCACGGCTGGTGAATGTGCGGCCACGGAGAGTGTCTTTCATTGTTGGAAAAAGCCAAAAGTCACTAGGAGCCAAGTCAGGTGAGTAGGGAGCATGAGGAATCACTTCAAAGTTGTTATCACGAAGAAACTGTTGCGTAACGTTAGCTCGATGTGCGGGTGCGTTGGCTTGGTGAAACAGCACATGCGCAGCCCTTCCCGGACGTTTTTGCTGCAGTGCAGGAAGGAATTTGTTCTTCAAAACATTTTCGTAGGATGCACCTGTTACCGTAGTGCCCTATGGAACGCAATGGGTAAGGATTACGCCCTCGCTGTCCCAGAACATGGACACCATCATTTTTTCAGCACTGGCGGTTACCCGAAATTTTTTTGGTGGCGATGAATCTGTGTGCTTCCATTGAGCTGACTGGCGCTTTGTTTCTGGATTGAAAAATGGCATCCACGTCTCATCCATTGTCACAACCGACGAAAAGAAAGTCCCATTCATGCTGCCGTTGCGCGTCAACATTGCTTGGCAACATGCCACACGGGCAGCCATGTGGTCGTCCGTCAGCATTCGTGGCACCCACCTGGATGACACTTTTCGCATTTTCAGGTCGTCATGCAGGATTGTGTGCACAGAACCCACAGAAATGCCAACCCTGGAGGCAATCTGTTCAACAGTCATTTGGCGATCCCCCAAAACAATTCTCTCCACTTTCTCGATCATGTCGTCAGACCGGCTTGTGCAAGCCCGAGGTTGTTTCGGTTTGTTGTCACACGATGTTCTGCCTTCATTAAACTGTCGCACCCACGAACACACTTTCGACACATCCATAACTCCATCACCACATGTATCCTTCAACTGTCGATGAATTTCAATTGGTTTCACACCACGCAAATTCAGAAAACAAATGATTGCACGCTGTTCAAGTAAGGAAAACGTCGACATTTTAAGTATTTAAAACAGTTCTCATTCTCGCCGCTGGCGGTAAAATTCCATCTGCCGTACGGTGCTGCCATCTCTGGGACGTATTGACAATGAATGCGACCTCATTTTAAAACAATGCGCATGTTTCTATCTCTTTCCAGTCCGGAGAAAAAAAATCGGAGGCCTTAGAACTTGAATGCACCTCGTACTTGATGGCAGCCAGACACAGTGTCACTGATCTACTCATATCGCACCGACGATAATAGTGAGCATATCTTGCAGCTTTGGCATGTTAGGACCATCGTGAACTAGAAACACAGAATCGCGTTGGATTCACTTTCCCCCGTTGGTCAGTTCATTCTCAGTTGCACGACCTTCTTGGTTTCTCCAGTCGGACAATCACTGTAAGTGATGCCTAAGCCGCTCGAGTTAAATTTCACAAACCCAAATATGTGACCAGGAGCTAATTCAGATCCTCACCACCGATAGTTCCCTTATCTCCATCTAATAATTAATATTTTATATTCGCAATTTTAGTGATTTTTTTGTCTAATTTAGATGCTTGATCATTCCCATGCCTTTTTGTTGTAAACTAAAGAGTTCACTTAAATCATGTCTTTGATACGAACAGATACTCTGCCTGGTCGTATTTAATATTTTTCAATGACAAAATGCGCGTTCCTTACCTTAAGATGCACTACTAGAATCGCAATCTTTCATACCGTTACTACTTTGCGCCCATTTGTTACAGTATTGTATCTTAAGGGGCGTGACTGCATCACGATCAGTTTTGATACAATTAACTTCCCTCACACAATCATGGGGTTTCGCAGAATTTAAGGAATGTATATTAGTTCATGTGCTGTAAACGAGGTTAAAATAATGACAGAGTTCATAGTTTTGGTAAATATGATAAATCTGTAGCTATTTGCAAAACAAATTCTATTATCTGCTGTTGTTGCTGTTGTGGTCTTCGGTCCTGAGACTGGCTTGTTGCCGCTCTCCATGCTACTCTATCCTGTGCAAGCTTCTTCATCTGCTAGTACCTACTGCAACCTACAACCTTCTGAATCTGCTTAGTGTATTCATATCTTGGTCTCCCTCTACTATTTTTACCATCCACGCTGCCCTCCAATACTAAATTGGTGATCCCTTGATGCCTTAGAACATGTCCTACCTGCCGGTCCCTTCTTCTAGTCAAGTTGTGCCACAAATTTCTCTTCTCCCTAATTCTAATCAATACCTCCTCATTATTTATCTGATATACCCATTTAATCTTCAGCATTCTTCTGTAGCACCTGATGTGTCGGCAGAAGTGCCAACACCGTGTTGTTTGAGGAAGCCGAAATGCACGCTATAAGCTCACGCAGGCTGGCGTGAGGTCTGAAACAGGATACTTAATGAATGCTATAAAGAAAAGTACGTAGCTGCTGGAATACTTAACTTTAATCCACAATTGGTGAACATTGGTCTTGTTACTGTACATGCTTCATTAGATACATAGCAAAGGATAAATGGCGCCTTGCTAGGTCGTAGCAATTGACTTAGCTGAAGGCTATGCTAACTATCGTCTCGGCAAATGAGAGCGTAAGGTCCTAGCAACGTCGGCTGTACAACTGGGGCGAGTGCTAGTAAGTCTCTCTAGACCTGCCGTGTGGCGGCGCTCGGTCTGCAATTACTGACAGTGGTGACACGCGGGTCCGACGTATACTAATGGACCGCGGCCGATTTAAAAGCTACCACCTAGCAAGTGTGGTGTCTGGCGGTGACACCACAGCACCACATTTCGAAAGCTTCTATTCTCTTCTTGTCCAATATTTATTGTCCACGTTTCACTTCCATTCATGGCCAGACTCCATACAAATACTTTCAGAAACGACTTCCTGACAATTAAATCTATACTCGATGTTAACAAATTTCTATTCTTCAGAAACGCTTTCCTTGCCTTTGCCAGTCTACATTTTATATCCTCTCTACTTAGACCATCATCAGCTATTTTGCTCCCCAAATAGCAAAACTCATTTACTACTTTAAGCGTCTCATTTCCTAATCTAATTCCCTCAGCATCATCCGATTTAATTCGACTACATTCCATTACCCTCGTTTTGCTTTTGTTGATGTTCATCTTATATCCTCCTTTGAAGACACTGTCCATCCCGTTCAGCTGCTCTTCCAGGTCCTTTGCTGTCTCTTACAGAAATACAATGTCAAAGTTTTTATTTCTTATCAATGGATTTTAATTCCTACTTCGAGTATTCTTTTGTTTCCTTTACTGCTTGCTCAATATACAGATTGAATAACACTGGGGACAAGCTATAACACTGTCTCATTGCTTTACCAACCACTGCTTCCCTTTCATGCCCCTCGACTCTTATAACTGCTATCTGGTTTCTGTACAATTTGTAAATAGCCTTTCGCTCCCTGTATTTTACCCCTGCCACCTTCAGAATTTGAAAGACAGTATTACAGTCAACATTGTGAAAAGCTTTTTCTAAGTCTAGAAATACTAAAAACGTACGTTTGCCTTTCCTTAAACTATTTTCTAAGATACGTCGCAGGGTCAGTATTGCCTTACGTGGTCCAACATTGTAGAAATCCAAACTGATCTTCCCCGATGTCGGCTTCTACCAGTTTTTCCATTCGTCTGTAAAGATTTCTTGTTAGTATTTTGCAGCCGTGGCTTATTAAACTGATAGTTGGGTAGTTTTCACATCTGTCAACACCTGCTTTCTTTGGGATCGGAATTATTATATTCTTCCTGAAGTCTGAGGGTATTCCGCCTGTTTCATACATCTTGCTCACCAGATGGTACAGTTTTGTCAGGATTGGTTCCCCCAAGGCTATCAGTAGTTCTAATGGAATGTTGTCTACACCCGGGGCCCTGTTTCGGCTTAAGCCTTTCAGTGCTCTGTCAAACTCTTCACGCAGTATCGTATCTCCCATTTCATCTTCATCTACATCATCTTCCTTTTCCATAATATTGTCCTCAAGTACATCATCCTTGTACAGACCCTCTATATACTCCTTCCACCTTTCTGCTTTCTCTTCTTTGCTTAGAACTGGGTTTCCATCTGAGCTCTTGATATTCATACAAGTAGTTCTCTTTTCTCCAAAAGTCTCTGTAACTTTCTCGTAGGCAGTATCTATCTTACCCGTAGCGAGATAAGCCTCTACATCCTTACATTTGTCCTCTAGCCATCCCTGCACTTACTGTCGATCTCATTTTTGAGACGCTTGTATTCCTTTTTGCCTGCTTCATTTACTACATTTTTATATTTTCTCCTTTTATCAATTAAATTCAATATATCTTCTGTTACCAAAGGATTTCTACTAGCCCTCGTCTTTTTACCTACTTGATCCTCTGCTGTCTTCACTATTTCATCCCTCAAAGCTACCCATTCTTCTTCTATAGTATTTTTTTCCCCCATTCCTGTCAATCGTTCTCCCTGAAACACACTACAACCTCTGGCTCTGTCTGTTTATCCACATCCCATCTCCTTTAATTCCCACCTTTTTGCGGTTTCTTCAGTTTTAATCTACAGTTCATAACCAATAGATTGTGGTCAGAGTCCACATCTGCCCCTGGAAATGTCTTACAGTTTAAAACCTGGTTACTAAATCTCTGTCTTGCCATTATATAATCTATCTGAAACCTTCGAGTATCTCCAGGCCTCTTTCATGTATACACCCTTCTTTTATGATTCTTGAACCAGGTGTTAGCTATGATTAAGTTATGTCAGGGGCAAAGTTCTACCAGGCGGCTTCCTCTTTCATTTCTTAACCTCATTCCATATTCGCCTACTACGTTTCCTTCTCTTCCTTTTCCTACTATCGAATTCCAGTCACTTATGACTATTAAATTTTCGTCTCCCTTCACTATCAGAATAATTTTTTTTATCTTATCATACATTTCATCAATCTCTTCGTCATCTGCAGAGCTAGTTGGCATATAAACTTGTACTACTGTGGTAGGCGTGGGCTTCTTGTCTATCTTGGCCACAATAATGCATTCACTATGCTGTTTGTAGTAGCTTACCCGCACTCCTATTTTTTACTCATTATTATGCCTACTCCTCCATTACCCCTATTTGATTTTGTATTTATAACCCTGTATTCACCTGACAACAAGACTTGTTCCTCCTGCCACCGAACTTCTCTAACTCCCACTATATCTAACTGCTATCAACTGAAATAAGAGGTAGTACTTGGGTTCACTGTGCTACGATTGGTTAAATAATCAGATCATTGCAATCCTTCCAGTGTTCTAAATTTTACTGACTAGTAGTTATTTGAATGAATAGGCATTGCACTCTGATTCATTTGCATTTTTCATGGACATCACAAAACAATGACTGAGGAGAAGTTGGCGCTAAGCCTGTTTGCCATTTGGCGCATTGTACTTCTGTGTGTCCTTGCTCAAATGAAGCAACATAGATCAGATGATTGTATTCTCTCAAAAAACAAATAAACTACGCTATTTGGAAGACTGCAATTCTATCTGCCAATAGTCTCATACGGTACAATTAGCTGACACTGCTCCTCAGCAGTTCTTGAGCGTCAATGTGTCTACTGCAACTGACACGTTGGCGTTTACTATTCGCCGTTATTTTATACTTCATAAAATTTTTGAATAACATAATGGACAATCCCAGATTTCTTTCCCCCTGCTGCTCACTTGCACGGCAATGCGCCACCTCTTACCAAAAAACGGTCGAAAGCTGAGATGCCGACCGCTGTGGATATTTTATAGTCCTAGAAAAAGGCTGAACTATCCTTAGCATAGGAATGGGTCAGTCTAAAAATTTTACATAACATCATTAATCTCTGACAGTTTTCATGACACAATTATTTCTTTATTACAGAATTACATACATAAAAATATAATAATACAGTAAGTGAAATTACTGAATATTTTATCTATATTTACGAAGTTCCTATAGTATTATAGATATTCGGATAATCATCAGATACAATCGATGTAAAACTCAATTATGTATGTGTTCTGTAGGTGAACAGAACGAAGCTCCTGCTCAGACTGGTGTCCGGTAACCCACAGCGCCAGCAAGGTGTGAGTAGCAGCACTAGCACGAGAATTTGAGAGCAGTGCAACGTATTACTGTTACTTGATTAGCTGAGATCTCTCACCATTAAGAAAATTGTTTGGCAACTCTGTGATCGTCAAATGGAGTGAAATTATTCTTCAAATTTCATTAGGGTTTTTGAGGTAATTTTCATGTAATATTCTGAACACTTCTTACATAATACGAGGTGCGACAATAAAGTAATGAGAGTGATGTGAAAAAAATGTTGCTTACCGTTTTAGTCAAGTTTAGTGTTGTGTCCTTCAAAGTAGTTCCCTTCTGATTGCACACACTTTGTCCAGCGCTTCTGCCATTGATGGTAACATTTCTGGAACTCATCTTCTGTAATACCCTCCAAGACCCTCGTCACAGCTTTTTGGACATCTTGTGTTGTTTGAAAATGGTGTCCTTTGACCGCCGTTTTGACTCTTGGAAACAGAAAAAAGTCGCACGGAGCGATATCAGGTGAATAAGGTGGCTGTGGTAGAACTGAAATTTATTTTGAGGTCAAAAATTGCTGTATTGACAGAACAGTATGGGATGGCTCATTATTGTGATGCAGAATACAATTATCAGCAATGTTGACATGGACACAAACAACTCTTTTACGAAGTCTTTCTAAAATTTCTTGTAGTAAGATTAGTTAACTGTTTGTCCTGGAGGCACCCACTCTTTATGAACAATTCGCTTGGAATCAAAGAAGCACACAAGTATGCATTTCACTTTTGACTTTGAAATCGAGCTTTTTTTTGGTCTGGGTTATCCCTTTGAGCACCATTGCGAACTTTGGCGTTTTGTCTCTGAATCGTACTGGAAAAACCAACTTTCATCACCAGTGATAATATGGCTCACCAATTCTAGATTGATTTCCGTTAGCTCTAACAGATCGGCTGCCATATTTTCCCGTGTTGTGGTGTGAGATTTTTGGGGACCATTTTTGCAGAAATCTTTCTCATCCCAAGATCTTCAGTTGTTATGAGACGAACCATTTCTCGATTGATGTTTAGTTCGTCTGCAATCGTTTTCACGGATAATCTTCGATCAGATCGTACAAGTTCACGCACCCCAGCCAAGTTGACATCCGTCTGTGAGGTTGGTGGTCGTCCACTGCGGTCTTCATCTTCAAAATTCGTTCTGCCTTCACTAAACATTTTATGTCAACGAAAAACTTGAGCTCTTGACATAACCTCCTACCAAAAGCATTCTGAAGCTTACCGTAAGTTGTCTTGACGTTTTCACCCAATTTAACGCAAAAAGAAATGGAATACCGTTGCTCAGTATTATGCAGTTCCATTTCCGTGACGAGAGACACAAACATGTATTAACTTATTACAGCACAACTCAAGACTGAGCAGTTGCATTGATGTGCTGCTTGGACTAGAAGCAGCTTATAGACCAAGGTCAAAGATATTGTGCCTACGCAAGCCTGCAGGGTTGCCACATCTTGCAAAGAAAATCAGTCCCATTACTTTATTGTTTTACCTCGTAAGTGACAGTGAACTAAAAAATTTAATTACTGCACTGCAAGAAGGTCATTTGACTCGTAAATTACAATAATGTGTCTCATAGTTCACTTCATGAGCAATGTGCTACAGTTTCTGCCTTAGCTGTTGCTACAGCAGTTACAGAAAGTCGACAGCATCGGTGTCTCGCTGTCTCTGTGAAATCACACTTGTTTGCAAGTTGTACTCGTAGGGCTAAACGTCACAAGAAAAGTAAATATGTGTGAAGTCAGTCACTTCCTCCTCCCCCCTTTCTCTAATGCAAACTGAAAAGGACCAGAAAAAAATCTAAAGAAAACATTATAGAGGGTGTCCGATAAGTATGGACGAATACTGAAGTGCTACAGAACATACAAAACTTATTGAAAATGTAATGTGTTTTTTCACTAACACATTAAGTAACTTCTCTCATTTATGTACGAAAAATTATATCCTCCATATGACCACCCAAGGCCGCGCGGCAACGAGCAATGCGTTCACTGAAGTTCTCCATGACGCGTTCATAAACATCTGCTGGGATATCGTTAATAACCCATTTCATTTCATCCTTCAATTGGTGTATTGTTTGTGGTTTGTTCAGGTAGACTTTTGGTTTCCCAAATTCCCGCAAAAAATGTCACTAGGCGTAAGATAGCGTGATCTGGCAGGCCATTCCTGGTTTCCAAGCAGAGGTATAATTTTTGAGCAAATTTTTCATTCTGCAGAGCAATGGTTTCACGGGATCTGTGATATGTCGCACTATCTTGGTGAAACCAAAAATCGTCATTTTCACCAATAAGAGGGAAAGTCCAATCAGAAAGCATGTTTCGGAAACTATCGCCGTTCACAGTGACGGCAGCTCCCTCATCATAGAGTCATGCGTTGTGGATGCATCTCATCCTCCGCAGTAATGAGCGGATTTTCGTTTCCCCAAATTCTACAGTTCTGCTTATTAACGTACCCACTGACGTGGAAGTGCGCCTCAGCTGAGAAAATTATTGTTTTTGTAAAGTTCTCGTTCTCCAATTGTCGAGCCAAGACCCACTGAGCAAATCGATATGTCTTTCCATGATCTGCAGGCTTCAACTCTTGTGTAAGTTCAATCTTGTACTCAAGCATTTTCAGATGTTTTGAAAGGATTTCATGTAGTGAAGAGAATTTCGAGGCCGCTATTTTTAGTTTTATAAATAGTTCTACTGGTATAACAGAACTTAAGTAACGTAGATGTTTAGTTTTTTCCCAGTAACTGTGAAATTTATCCACCAGTCAGATGTGTGGGCTCTGTCGTAGGTTTGTGAGTAGTGGGTTACGGCGTGGGGTTTGTTCAAAGTATTTTCATTGGGGGGGGGGGGGCTGCAGTAGGGAAGCCAGTGGATATTATAGCGAAATTGTGCCCTTCAGGGGCAGTTACAACACGCAAAGTAGGAACTAGATAGGTTGAGGAGAGTGAAGGGCGCTGGGGAATGGGAACTGGCACTTGGCAAGAAGGCAGGTGGAGGTGTTCAGACAGTTGTACTTTGTGTGTATGCAATAGATTTGACTAACTGTCAGAGTTGAATGGAGAGGGGGCTCTTGTTGCTGTAGGTGTAGGAAAAATGCAGCAGTCTTCAGTAGTTAGGACGCCTAAGTCAGTTGCAAAGTCTAACAAAAAGAAGAAGGTTCTGCTGCTGGGTAGTTCACACGGTAAAGGTGTGGGCCAGTAGTTGCAGGAAGTGTTGGGGATTGAGTACCAGGTCACCAGCATTTTGAAGCCTAGTGCAAGGTTGGCTCAGGTGACTCACAGCATAGGGGAGTTATGTAGAAAGTTTATGAAGGAGGATCAGGTTGTGATAGTGGATGGTGCAAGGAATAGTCTTGATAGGGACGGGAAATATGATGTAGGTGGTAACCCGGTAAAGATAGCTACTCAAACTGGTGGCACTAATGTGCATTTCGAGCAAGGAAGGGGAGGGGGGAGGCGCCCCACGTGCTTCCCCCCCCCCCCCCCTATCTATCTGCCACTGTGTGTGTTAAGTAAAATTGATCATTTTATATCACATAATTTGCTATCAAATGTACAGTTCGGATTTAGAAGTCGTTTAACAACTGAAAATGCTATATACTCTTTTCTCTGTGAGGTACAAAAGATTTAGAACGCTAGGCATATTTTTTGGCTTAACTAGGGCGTTTGATTTTGTTGATCACAAAATATTGCTTCAGAAGTTGGACCATTATGGAATACGGGGAGTAGATTACAATTGGCTTACCTCTTACTTTAGGCCATTATTCATAGTGCTGAGAATGGCTGTGATGTGGGGTCTGAGTGGGGTACACTCAAATGGTGGGTGTCCCAGGGATTAGTGCTGTGTCCACTCCTGTTCCTTATTTATGTAAATGATATGTCCTCTAGTATTATTGGTAACTTTAAAATATTTCTGTGGTAGTAAAGGATGTTATGGGCAACACTGGCTCCGTTTCAAATAGTGCAATTCATGACATAAGTTCATGGGTTGTACAAAATAAACTAACGCTAAATCACAGTAAGACTCAGTTTTTACAGTTTCTAACACACAATTCAACAAAACCTTATGTTTTAATTTCACAAATTGGGCATATGATTAGTGCAACTGAACTGTTCAAATTTCTAGTTGTTCAGATAGGTAGTAAAATATGTCGTGAAAATCCCACGTTCAAGATCTTGTTCAAAGACTTAACGCTGCCATTTTTAATATTCGAACGATATCTGAAGTAAGTGATCGTTCGACACGAAAATTAGTCTCCTTTGCTTATTTTCATTCGCTTATGACACATGGTATTATATTTTGGGGTAACATTTCCCATTCTAAAATGGTATTTTTGGCTCAGAAACGGGCGGTTCGGGCAATAAGTGGTTTGAGTTGTCTGGGTATTTCGATATTGTATATATATATATGTATATATATATATATATATATATATATATATATATATATATATATATATTCTTTACTGTCGTTTCTTGTTAACAATATCATCTTATTCCCAAGAACAAGCAGCTTTCTCTAACTTAATACTCATCAGAAACCCAACCTGCAATTGGATCGAACTTCCTTAATTCTTGTGCAGGAAGGTGTGCAGTATATTGCTGCATCCATTTTCAATAAGCTACCACAAGAATTCAAAACTCTTAGCAGTAATGCACGCGCTTTCAAATCGAAACTGAAGAGTTTCCCCATGGGTCACTCCTTCTATTCTGTTGAGTTCCTTGTAAAATTAATCTGGTTCTTATGTTATATTGTTGACTGCGTTTACTTAAACTTACGGCTTGACATTTTTTGGGTTCATAAACATTTTATTTTTATCTGTTATTACTTTTATGTTGTAATTTCATGTACTGACGCCGGCCGGGGTGGACGAGCGGTTCTAGGCGCTGTAGTCTGGAACCGCTCGACCGCTACGGTCGCAGGTTAGAATCCTGCCTCGGCCATGGATGTGTGTGATGTCCTTAGGTTAGTTAGGTTTAAGTAGTTCTGAGTTCTAGGGGACTGATGACCTTAGCAGTTAAGTCACATAGAGCTCAGAGCCATTTGAACCATTTGAACCATGTACTGACACGTTCTATGATCTCGGTGATTTGTTGCTAAATTTGGTTCTACGGAACTTGACGTGTAAATAAAATAAAATAAAAATGAACTTAATGATAAATTCAATTGAGCTCGTCGGCGTACCGATTTCCTGAGGCTTATGGTCACATTGTCACGCACGGCAGCAATGTTTTCTTGTGTTCTAGCAGAACGCGGTCGTCCTGTTTTCTTAACATTTGAAACAGAACCCGCGGTCTAAACTTCCGAACTGATGGTTCGGTTGGAACAGCATTATGCCCCAGTGTCACACGCAATTCACGAACGGTTGCTGTGGGACTTTCACTATTTTTGTAATAACTTTTTATCATTTGGATACGTTGCTCAGTTGTCATCTGCTCCATGACAAAAATAAACATCAAACAACAATGTTCAGCACACAAAAGCCATCAGGCTACTAATGAGAACGATCGCAGATAAAAAACATGAGAAAACCATGGCTGCCAACCGTCATAAGTCGTAATGGCGCAAAATTCAAATCCGTCCTTACTTTTCGGACACGCGTTTGTTCGTACAGCAGTGATTGCGTTGACTGAGCAGGAAACTTTTGAAAATTATTAGCTGACTCATACAATTTTCCTACCTTAGTACTATATAATTTTTCTGCTATTATTATGTATTCGTTCTTAGGAGTTTTAATGTTGCTTATAGTGGAGTTATAAGGAAGGAAGCTTCTATGTTCGCCATATGCAGTCCTCCTGTCAGTTAAGGTAGGTGGGAGTAAAGCCCCATGTGGAGTAAAAACTCGCAACGCGTTTTTAAACTGACAACAATCGATGCAGGAGACGACCATCAGTGAAAGGTGTGTCTTGTAGTAATTTACTGTTCCATGGAAGTTCGCTCTGGAAGTGAGAAAAGGAGGCAAGTGGGTTTTTTCTACTTCCCCGTAATTTTTCTGATATTTTATTCGAACACTGTACTGTGTAGGCTTTGAATAGAAGAATCAACTGTTTACTCGTTGACAACACTGCATTTAAGCTTCACTCTCTCGAGGATATAATTGTGCTAGTTGGTCTCCAGAATCAAAAAAATGGCGCATTTGTCAGAAAATGGTGAAATGAGGCAAATCCTCACAGGCATTTTGTAGTAAATATCCGCAGCTCCAAGAACGTGACGATAATTCTTCAATGATGACCCCTGAAAAAGATCGCATTCAACCTGAAGCTATAATTCCGCGGTCTAAAACAAAGATTTAGGGGAAATGTTCTGGTAAAGCATTGAAATCTGTGTCTCTAACGTCTACACGCAATAAAGAACGAATGGAAGAAGAATACACGGGAAAAGAAAAGCTTCCTATTGAGAAGACGCGCCGAAGAAAGAAAAGAACGTGCTACAGAAACAAAACGATGTAAGTTAGATTTCATTACATCAGTACCAAGAAAAAAAGGAAGAAAACAGGTAAAACTGCCAGTTCATTATTTTTCAGAGTCAGATTCACACTTCTCAGGTCATGGCAGTAGATCAGATATATATATAGACTTACTATTGGCACAGAAGAAGTAGTAGAAGAATGTAGGCCTCCAAGGAAGAGCCAGTTTTTTTCTATCATTCAGTGACTTCGTTGCAGTAAAAGTGCACGGACAAACCAAGAACTCCATTCGTTTCAAGTGTTTATATTATGCAGTTATCCTTTCTTATCCATGTTCATCTCAAATGGGGCAAAGACCCACACAGCTGGGCTTTACTCCATTTTGTGCGTTAAAATCCCTCAACATGTTTTTACTAAATTTTAAATTTCTCTATAATTAATAGTAAGAAAGTGCTGAAATTCAGAAGCATTATCAGCAGCTACTCAGTCTGTTACTCCAAGTTGAACTTACGGGAAAATTACCCCCCATTGACCTCAATATTAGAAAAATTGAAAACTGTAGGGGGGGGGGGGGAGAAGGGGTTTACCCCCACGTATATTAGCTGTTCATTTAATCCACTGAGTAAAAGCTGTTACCCAACCAGAAAAGCTGATAGCAAGAAGGTGGTAAATGAGGTAGTGGTTTATCACTGTGACGACAAACGTTCACTATTAGCCAGCTGTTGAATCAGCTACAGGTACAGCTACCAGGAATCCACTAATGTATGGTCTTAAACAGTATAGAATGGCTTTTAGATGTTTCAAATGTTGGTTAAATCGTAATAACTGAAATCAGTAGAAAAAGTTTCACGACGATAAAATTTTTATGCCGTTGTAAGGAGATAGGAAAAGTTGCAACACAGAGTACTTCAGGATTTTGGGTTAAAATCCCAGGGTCATCAACTGATAATTACTCTTGTGGAATATGATACTGACAACGATTCTTAAGTCTCCTGGCAATGTTGATTCAGTGTAACGTGGGAGTAGTCCTACTTGCTTGCTTTGCAAATACGAGGGCAGTTCAATAAGTAATGCAACACATTTTTTTTCTGAAACAGGGGTTGTTTTACTCAGCATTGAAATACACCAGGTTATTCCCCAATCTTTTAGCTACACAACACTAGGGCCGGCCGTAGTGGCCGTGCGGTTCTGAGCGCTACAGTCTGGAGCCGGGCGACCGCTACGGTCGCAGGTTCGAATCCTGCCTCGGGCATGGATGTGTGTGATGTCCTTAGGTTAGTTAGGTTTAATTAGTTCTAAGTTCTAGGCGACTGATGACCTCAGAAGTTAAGTCGCATAGTGCTCAGAGCCATTTGAACCACAACACTAGTTTTCAACGTAATCTCCATTCAATGCTACGGCCTTACGCCACCTTGAAATGAGGGCCTGTATGCCTGCACGGTACCATTCCACTGGTCGATGTCGGAGCCAACGTCGTACTGCATCAATAACTTCTTCATCATCCGCGTAGTGCGTCCCACGGATTGCGTCCTTCATTGGGCCAAACATATGGAAATCCGACGGTGCGAGATCGGGGCTGTAGGGTGCATGAGGAAGAACAGTCCACTGAAGTTTTGTGAGCTCCTCTCGGGTGCGAAGACTTGTGTGAGGTCTTGCGTTGTCATGAAGAAGGAGAAGTTCGTTCTGATTTTTGTGCCTACGAACACGCTGAAGTCGTTTCTTCAATTTCTGAAGAGTAGCACAATACACTTCAGAGTTGATCGTTTGACCATGGGAAAGGACATCGAACAGAATAACCCCTTCAGCGTCCCAGAAGACTGTAACCATGACTTTACCGGCTGAGGGTATGGCTTTAAACTTTTTCTTGGTAGGGGAGTGCGTGTGGCGCCACTCCATTGATTGCCGTTTTGTTTCAGGTTCGAAGTGATGAACCCATGTTTCATCGCCTGTAACAATCTTTGACAAGAAATTGTCACCCTCAGCTACATGACGAGCAAGCAATTCCGCACAGATGGTTCTCCTTTGCTCTTTATGGTGTTCGGTTAGACAACGAGGGACCCAGCGGGAACAAACCTTTGAATATCCCAACTGGTGAACAATTGTGACAGCACTACCAACAGAGATGTCAAGTTGAGCACTGAGTTGTTTGATGGTGATCCGTCGATCATCTCGAACGAGTGTGTTCGCACGCTCCGCCATTGCAGGAGTCACAGCTGTGCACGGCCGGCCCGCACGCGGGAGATCAGACAGTCTTGCTTGACCTTGCGGCGATGATGACACACGCTTTGCCCAACGACTCACCGTGCTTTTGTCCACTGCCAGATCACTGTAGACATTCTGCAAGCGCCTATGAATATCTGAGATGCCCTGGTTTTCCGCCAAAAGAAACTCGATCACTGCCCGTTGTTTGCAACGCACATCCGTTACAGACGCCATTTTAACAGCTCCGTACAGCGCTGCCACCAGTCGGAAGTCAATGAAACTATACGAGACGAAGCGGGAATGTTTGAAAATATTCCACAAGAAATTTCCGGTTTTTTCAACCAAAATTGGCCGAGAAAAAAAATGTGTTGCATTACTTATTGAACTGCCCTCGTAGCTAGCTACTTTACACGCGGGCTTTCAATGAGTAATGAAACGCATTTTTTCTCACCAAATTTAGGCTGAAAAGATGCGAAATTTGTTGTACGACATCGTGGAATATTCCCGCTTCAGCTCTTATGGTTTCATGAAGTACCGACAGGTGACGGCGCTGTACGTAGCGTTCAAAATGATGTCTGTAACGGAGGTGCTTTCCAAGCAGAGAGCTATCATTTGGGTTTCGTTTGGCGGGAAGCCAGAGCATTGCAGATATTCATAGGCGCTTGCACAATATCTATGGAGATCTGGCAGTGAACAAAAGCATGGTGAGTCGTTTCCAGCCAGTGTTGGAACGTGCGGACACTCTTATTCAGATCACAATCAAACACGTCGCTGCTCAACTTGACGTCTCTGTTAGTAGTGCTGACACACCATCTGGGGTGCTAATAGGTGTATTCTTCCTCATCCACCCTATAGTCCGGATCTTATACCTTCCGCCTTCCTTCTGTTTGGCCCAACGAAGGATGGACTGCGTGGGAAACAATACATGGATGATGGGGAGGTTGTTGATGCAGCAAGACGTTGACTCCGACGTTGACCAGTAGAGTGGTGCCATGCAGATATACAGGCCCTCCCAGTAAGGCGGCGCAAGGCCGTCGCATTGAACGGAGATTATGTTGAAAAATAGAGTTTTGTAGTCAAGAGAGTGGGGAATAATATGATGAATTGGAATCCTGAGTGAAACCAATCTGCTGTCAGAAAAAAATGTGTTTCATTACTTATTGAACGCCCCACATATAATTTCACTTACAACCTTGTATGAAATAGTTGGTCGTACTTTTATCAATTGAAAAGTGATTTTCCGTGAATTTAACAAGATGGGAGCTCACTGTATGCAAAGTGGTCATGTTAGTTTGCATACAGCCATTAATAATCAGAAGCCACATCACATGTTTCATCCAGTCTCCTACGGTCGCATTCGAATCTCGAGTAGTAACTGTCATAATTCGGTAGCCTGAAATGTTACAAAGTACTTGTGTACGTCAGAAAACTTGTCACACTGTCCACCATAATTTACAACTATGGAAAGCCGCTTCTCTCTAACATTATTCGTTCGGGATGTATTTGGGGTGGCCTGCCTTATTTGCTCCAACCAGTGCTTTTATATCTCTATCTCTAAATATGGGTAGGTAGTCGTAGGTTTGGTATGTATTATGGAGAACTGCCATCACAACTACGAAAATCTATGAGACACAGTGTAACAAATGGTCTTTCGGAGTTACATGAAGTGTACGATGGCGAGTCCTCGACAAACTACATGCTGCAGGCAGTCCAAGCAGATCCTTCATAGTCGAATATTGTTGTTGCGAACAATTTAACATACAAAGTTAATGTAGAATTTTATCGCGTGCAGTGTTACTATCTTCTGGTATGACGCCGGATGCGGTTTTCATTGGGAAGAAACCACTTTAATAGCCGATTTAGTTAAAACAGCTATCTTCCTGTTAATATTGGCAGTGTTGCTATGTGCTGCCGCAGTGCTGCTACCACGTAGCGAGTATGGAAACAACATTAAAGAGAACACATTTTTTATTGTATAGGACTAGTGTAAGTGGAGACAGTAATAAGTATTCATTGCTAACTGCTTTAGAACCCCCCCTCCCCCACCCGCACCTTCCTAAAATGTTACGATATAGCCCATACGATCATTATTCCAGAATGTAATCAGCGGAATGAATTTTGCAAAGTGCAATCGCATGGGTGAAGCTGTTATAATCGAGAAGAACGGCTGTATCCGTGTGGCGTCGCCCCAAGTGAATAATGAGTTGGTCCTGCCTCTGCGCTCTCACGCTGCCCATTGCCACCGAGTCCGCTGCAGCTGCCTCGAAGGTCGCGTAAACAAGTTTGCGAGGTGCCATTTGCAAGATTCGGTTCGCTTGCTCCCGCCAGGATAAAGTGACTTCGGTTCTTCAGGGTCAAACCACTGGCGCAATTTCACGAAAATAAACTACACATTCCATTATGGAGAATCATGTTGTGAAACATAGGAGGTGTTTTCGTGATGATGATAAAAACTTCCAGGATAGATGGGAAGAGGACGCATCTAATTGTAACCAACCACAAATATCACTGTACGTCGCTGAGACGAAAGTTGGTTACTTAGTTACTACTCTTCACCGCGCTCCGTATAATCGAATAAGGCACACGTTGAGAAAGCTACACACTATCCGGTCAAAAGTATCAGGACAACGTCATGTAATGCGGTGTTGACCACTAATGTCGCGAGAGGCGAACCCCCTTGTGTAAAGAGAGGCGGGGAAACTGTGTTGCCATGGAGAAGATGCTGCTTGAAGAATTTGACAGAGCACTGAAAGACTTAATTTCAAAAAAGGCCCCGGGAGTGGGCAACGTTCCATTAGAATTGCTGATAGCCTTGGGAGAGCCAGCCATGACAAAACTCTTCCATCTGGTGAGCAAGATGTATGAGACATGCGAAACAGCATCAGACGTCAAGAAGAACGTAAGAATTCCAATCCCAAAGAAAGCAGGCGTTGACAGGTACGAAAATGACAGAACTATCAGTTTATAAGTCACGGCTGCAAAATACTAACGCGAATTCTTTACAGGCGAATGGAAAAACTGGTAGAAGCCGACCTTGGGGAAGATAAGTTTGGATTCCGAAGAAATGTTGGAGCGCGCGAGGCAATGCTGACCTTACGACTTATCTTAGAAGATAGTTTAAGGAAAGGCAAACCTAGGTTTCTAGCATTTGTAGACTTAGAGAAAGCTTTAGACAACGTTGACTGTAATACTCTCTTTCAAATTCTGAAGGTGGCAGGGGTGAAATGCAGGGAGCGAAAGGCTATTTAAAATTTGTACAGAGAGCGAACGGCTGTTTGTACAGATACCAGACGGCAATTATAGGAGTCCAGGGGTATGAAAGGGAAGCAGTGGTTGGGAAGGGAAAGAGACATCGTTGTAGCCTATCCCCAATGATATTCAATCTGTGTATTGAGCAAGCAGTAAAGGAAACAAAAGAAAAATTTGGAGTAGGAAATAAAATCCATGGAGAAGAAATAAAAACTTTGAGGCTCGCCGATGACATTGTAATTCCGGCAGAGACAGCAAAGGACCCGGAAGAGCAGTTGAACATAATGGACAGTGTCTTGAAAGGAGGATGTAAGATGAACATTAAAAAAAGCAAAACGAGGATAATGGATGTAGTCGAATTAAATCAGGTGATGCTGAGGGAATGACATTAGGAAATGAGACACTTAAAGTAGTAGATGAGTTTTGCTGTTTGGAGAGCAAAATAACTGATGATGGTCGAGGTAGAGAGGATATAAAATGTAGACGCTATGGCAAGGAAAGCAATTCTGAAAAGGGAAATCTATTAACATCGAGTATAGATTTAAGTGTCAGGAAGTCGTTTCTGAAAGTATTTGTATGGAGTGTAGCCATGTATGGAAGTGAAACATGGACGATGAATAGTTTAGACAAGAAGAGAATAGAAGCTTTCGAAATGTGGTGAGTAGAATGCTGAAGATTAAATGGGTAGATCACGTAACTAATGAGGGGGCAACAAATAGAATTGGGGAGAAAAGAATTTGTGGCTCAACTTGACTATAAGAAGGGATCGGTTGGTGGGACACGTTCTGAGGCATCAGGGTGTCACCAATTTAGTATTGGAGGGTAAAAATTATAGAAGGAGGCCAATGGATGAATACAATAAGCGTATTCAGAAGATATAGGTTGCAGTAGCTACTCGGTGACGAAGAAGCTTTCATAGGATAGAGTAGCATGGGGAGCTGCATCAAACGAATTTCTGGACTGAAGACCACAACAACAACAACAAAAGAAGCAGTAACATCAGAATGGGCCAGTCAGGAGACCCGGACTAATCACTAGAAGTGATCTGAGTAAAAAATCCATCAAGGACATTTCAGTCCTTGAAAGCAGCCCAATTCGACTGTTGGTGAGGTCATTGTGAAGTGGAAACGCGAAGGCACAACCTCAGCTAAATCAAGACTAGACAAGCCACATGCACTGGTAGAAAGGGAACGTCGAGCATTGCGGAGAGCGACTGTAAAAATCGCTTGAAATCAGCGGAAGTAATCACCCTTGAGATCCAAGGTGTTATAAGCAGGTTAGCCAGCACAATGACTGTGCATAAGGAGCTAAAAATAATGGGGTGCAATGATCCTGCAGCTCCTCATAAGTCAATGGTCAGTGGAAGACACAACGAGAAATTTGAGTTGAGATACTCTGAGGCAATCCGATGGAAGACTTTGGGTTTGGCTAATGCCTTGAGAAAGTTGCCTGCCATCATGTGTAGTGTCAAAAGTGAAATACGGAGGAGGTGATTTTTCGACAAGGGGGTGTTTTTCGTAGTTAGGGTGTGATCCTCTTGTTGCAAATTAAGAAATCGCTATATTCGGAAGCGTATTAACACACTTTACAGAAGTGGACATTGCGTACACTAGTGGAACAGTTCGGAAAAGGTGAGTGTATCAATATGGTAACGCACCCAGTGATAAAGCAGCATCTGTGAGGCAATGGTCTGAAATGGACTGGCCCACCCAGTGTCCCGATCTGAACCTAGCGGAACACCTTTGGGATGAGTTACCAAGTCGACTTCGCTCCAGACCCTAACTGCCAACGTTACTACCTTCGCTGCTTTTGGCCCTTGAAGAAGAGTGGGCTGCCATTCCATCACATACAGTTAGTCTGTTGAAAATATCCCAACAGAGTTCAAGCCTTCATAAGGGCGGAGGGTTGAGACACCACGTATTAAATTCCAGTAATAGCTGTTCTTTGTTCAGATAGTGTATTGGACGGAAGTGTAGGAAGTCAAAATACTCCATCTGATCCGTCCGCAGCTCGTGGTCTACTGGTTAGCGAGGCTGCTTTTGGATCACAAGGTCCCAGGTTCGACTTCCGGCCGGGTTGGGGATTTTCTCTGCCAGAGGACTGGGTGTTTGTGTTGTCCTCATCATTTCAATCATTAACTTTCTTGATAGTGTCTAGATTGGTCTGTGTAAAAAATTGGACCGTGTAACAATTGGGGCTTTGTACGGGTGCTGATGAACGCGCAGTTGAGCGCCCCACGAACCAAACATCATCATCATCCATTTGATACATTCACACCACTGGTCAAGCAGAGGAGAATGTTGATTAGACACGCGTAATTATTTATCAGACACTGTATAATCGAATAACGCACATTTTGAAAAGCTCAGCTGTATGGAGTTACTTCTCCGCTATCAAAAAATGGCTCTGAGCACTATGGGACTCAACTGCTGAGGTCATTAGTCCCCTAGAACTTAGAACTAGTTAAACCTAACTAACCTAAGGACATCACAAACATCCATGCCCGAGGCAGGATTCGAACCTGCGACCGTAGCGGTCTTGCGGTTCCAGACTGCAGCGCCTTTAACCGCACGGCCACTTCGGCCGGCCTCTCCGCTATCAAGACATATTGTGCTTCATTACAGGCCAGGGAGCATACGAAAACACATGAATTCATCTTGTTTATTGAGCTCAAATCCTTACATGTAGCGCAGTAGCGGGTATCCTTCGCTCTGACAGACGCCTGCTACTGCTGGTAGTGCAATGTCGAGAGCAGTTAAGGTCAAGGAAGTCGAACGACTGGTCGCTACCCGTGAGCTACTGCCAAGCGTGGAGCTGTCACACTGCCAGAAACGGTGACGTTGAATTTCCGTGAGCACAGACACGGCGGGAATTACAAGAGTTGTACTGTGAGATGTATTTCTGATTCCGGGCTTGTTGCAGAACACGCATATTTAACACTGATGACACTTTGGAATTTTATTATAAAAATTCTGTGCTCCCGCCACAGAAATGAGTATGAGTTAATAAACATAGGTGAAAAGCGATTTAATGGACGTGTAATTGTATTTGCATGTGATATGACTGCATACACCGATCTAGGCAGTGTATACGATTCAGTCCTTAACTACTATTATTGGGAAAGGAAAGTATTGTATTACTACAAAAGCAAATCTTCCTGGAAGCCACCAGTTAAATGTTTGTTAGCAGATGGCAGCCCACTGTAAAAACTTGTTTGTCCTCCTCGACACTGTAAATGTCTGTCTCTGGCGAATCACTGTGATAGGTCGGAACAAATACCTCAAAGTGGCTGCTAGAACACAGTAAGTCAACGGGAGTTCTGTCTCTCCTAGAACGTCCTTTCCCAAATCCAGAAGCACGTAGCAGCTAGTTCTGGAAATTTCCGATCGTAACGTGTTTCTGCGTTTAGAAGTTGAACAAAGTGACGCCTAGAATACATAGTGCAAGCCATTAGTTTGGAACACTACACCCTGTTGACTGGAGGATGCAGAGTGGACTAACCAACGGGAGTAAATCGCGTAAAAATAAGAGCAAGGGCACTAGGAAGCTACGTTCGGTTGCAGCCTTCGTGAAGAACGCTTAGAATACAGAGCGGATACGGAGGAGTCAAGATGCCTTGCTAGGGGTTGCTGCGTTGCCGTTTGCCACCTTCCAACACCTTTTAGCTGATGGCATTGCAGGTCTCCCTCTCGATGCTGAAGTTATCTCTGACAACGCGCTGCAGACCCGAACCGACAATAGTGACAACCCACCACCACTTTTTGAGGCCCGGCCTGCTGTAGATCAGAACTTGCAATACCACATAATACGCATCTCTACTGTCACCCATGCAAAACACACTTTGTTGCTCTCCTTAGTTCAGTTAACGTCTTGTGCTTATCGTTTTGTGATTTCTAAATATAGATATCGCCTGCTCATGTAGGAGTGGCTTCCAGTTCGACTGTTATAAAGAGTCTTATGTACATCTGTGTCTTGTGGACGACTGTGAAAACTGGTTGTAGGAGGTAATGTTGAGTTTATATTGTTATGGGTGAATATGAAATTAAGGAAAAGAAGGGGTGAAAAACAGTGCTGGTGCATAGCAGAATCATCTGAAATCATACTGGCCTGTTATCAAGTTTAACGTCTCTGTCTAGTGGACGTCTTACAGTCGGACATGTTCTCAGCGCATGAGGTGTTTAGGATAGAACCCAGGACTTTAGTGCAAGGTATGGCGATCAGGAACTTCATGTCACTACATCACTTGATGGATCTATACTTTCTGCTTTCCCCCTTTACGCGGTCAGGGCCAAGAGATCGCACACTGGTACAAGTCTCCTTCTCTTTCACCTTATATTCATCGATGCCATCTACCATCCGTCCACATCCAATGCTGACTGTTGCTAGTCTTCATTGGGTCCATTTCTTCACTTCTATGGCCTTCCCGAGGATCTCCTCCCTGTGGGAATGAAAATCAGCAGCTTCCGTGGCCACCTGTCGTCTTCCATCCGAGCGACATATCCAGCCCCTTATAGTGGCTTGCTACCGATTATTACTACTATACTAGCATGTCGGTACAGTTCAGCTACTATTGGTTGTGTCTGATCCTCTATTCTCCCGTGTTTGAGTTCAGAATCGGACTTATAGACCTTTCGCAGCACTTTTATCTCAAATATGAAAAGTTTCTGAAAGTCCTGCTTTTAGATTCTCCAAGGCTGAACGCTACATGGTACCACGTGTTGGGGCAGGGTTTTATACAGCCGAATCTTAAACAGTCTCGAAAGACATCGGGACAAGCAGTTGTATTATGCTGTTGAAGGATCGCTCTCTATCTGCATCCTGGAGTTGACCTCTGCTTCTCATGACGAGTTCTCCGTGAAAAGCGCTCCCAGGTATTTAAATTAGCGGACTCTTGGGAACGGTCTCCCACCCACGGTGACTGTAGTTCTCCAGTATCTTGACTTTTTCGACGAGTTGTAACGAGGCTTTGTTTACGAGTAGCCCAAATTTTCTGGCGACCATCTCCAGTGCCCTGGTGATTTGTTTCAGTTCATTTTCGGAGCTGCTGAGTAAACAGATGTCATTTGCCTTGGCTAGATATTCCAGAGTATTCCCTTATAATTGGATCACATCGGAGTTCTCATTAAAGATCTCACGTATGGTCTTCTCGAGGGCAAAAACGAACAGGACAGAGATAAACCATCTGCTTACCTGAGACCCATCATAATTTCAGTCATCTGGTACTCGCTTTTCGATCTTCACATTATCGGGCGTTTCACTGAATAAATACTAGCTTCGTAAATTTCTTCGGTCACCAAGATTTGAACCACCAACCTTAATTTCAAACACCATCGCACTAATGTGTGTTAATGACCTAACTTACGGAGGCGTGTCTATCAAAGGTCTATCAAAGATGATGTTTAATTCTGCAGTTTTAAGTGTTTTGTTAATTCTTAATGATATCTATCCCGGATTTAGATATTTTAATTTGGTAACTTCCGAGAAATACATTTTCCAAGTGATCAGATTCATTTTTTATCTCCTTTCCAGCAGCGTAATTTAATAGCTGGAAAGCAGGTTTGAGGAGAAAAATTAGAAAAGACGTTTGCAGCACAATCACTGGACACAGTTGGACATGTTGTGGCGTACTGCTCCAGAGGTTCAGCGATCGCTGAAATCAAAGTCGTTCGATCGCTATGAAGGGGGCAATGGCAGACGAGGAAGAGAAAGTGAGTCTGCCGCGGACCCACCCACCTGGCCCAGGCGGGCCTGCTTTCGTCCATGTACAGGGACCGCCTTGTGACTGGACCGGCTCCTAGCAGAACACTACGCGGATTTCTCCTCTGGACAACGGAAAGAGGGACTGCGGGCTATGTGGCCCGTTACCACGTCTGATAACAACAGGCGTTTGTTACAGAATGACAGTTATTGAACTGCATGAAACAAAACGTAAATTAGTTACAAACTAGGGCGTACACACACTTTATTCAATATGTAAATGTCACTACAGATATTCCGATTACGGTTATGACATGTTCGATAAGCCTGCCATCATTGACGAGAATGTGGCGCGGACGAACAGTGAAATTAAGCAGGACGCGCTGAAGTGTCGGAAAATCGATGCTGTCGATGAATGGCTTTTTTCAGCTCAGCAGTGATTTTGAGGTTATTGCTGTACACCTTGTCTTTAATATAGCCGCACAAAAAGGAGTCGCATGTCTTGAGATCTGGAAAATATGGCGGCCAATCGAGGCCCATAACAATGGCCTCTGGGTGTCCAAGAGCCAGAGTGCGGTCCCCAAAGTGCTCCTCGAGGACATCAAACTCTCTCCTGCTTCGATGAGCTCGAGCCCCGTCTTGCATCAACCACGTCTTGTCCAAATCAGGGTCACTTTGGATAATGGGGATGAAATCATTTCCAAAATCTTCACGCACTGTTCGGTAGTCATAGTGCCAATAAGGAATATCGCACCGATTATTCCGTGGCTGCACATTTCACGCCACACAATCACCCGTTGAGGGTGAAGAGACTTCTCGATCGCGAAATGCGGATTCTCAGCCCCCCAAATGCGCCAATTTTGCTTATTGACGAACCCATCCAAAAGAAAGTGGGCTTCGTCGCTAAACCAAACCGTACCATGCACGTAATAATTGCATCATGCCTCCCGGCCAACTATGCAGTTTGAACGTCCTAACGCAAACTTTTCAGAAGTTATAACGATTTTATTTCATGTAGTTCAATGATTGTTACCCTGTAGAAAGTAACCTAGTCGATATTATGATCCTAAATGCATATCGATGACTCACATAAATTCTTAAACCAACCTGATCACCGTTTACTAATCTCACAGCGTTTTTCTACATCCTTTTGGATCTCATTTAAGTTTAAATTGTGAGAAAGCGAAACGGAGTCTCGTTCACTACTGCTGATAACTTAGGCGTTACAAAATAATGCGAATGCTCAGTACTCTACCTGTTCACAAGTCCCACACTCTAGAATGAACAGTGATAATTTTTACTTTCGCTCGCTAGTTACGTATGAATAATAGTCATCTTATCTACAACTGACGACTGGCATTCATTCATACTATTACAGTGAGATGACAGAAGTCATGAGACACCTCCTAATACCACGGCGCGCCTCCTTTTGCACAGCGGAGTGCAGCAGCTTGACGTGGCATGAACTCGACAAGTTGTTAGAAGTCGCCTGCAGAAATATTGAGCCGCGCTGCCTCTCAGCCGTTCATAACTACGAAAGTGTTGCTGGTGCAGGATGTTGTGCATGAAGTGACCTATCGATTATGTCCCACAAATGTTCGAAAGGATTAACATCGGGCGATCTGGGTGGGCAGACTATTCGCCAGAATTGTTCAGAATGTTCTTCAAACCAATCGCGAACAGTTGCGGCCCCGCGACATGACATCGTTGTCTTTGAACATGAAGTCCACGAAGTAGCTGAACATAACCATTTACATTCAATGATCAATTCAGTTGGACCGGAGGACCCACTCCCTTCTATGTAAACACAGTTTCGTGGGGTCGGCGCCACACTCGAACCCTACAATCAGCTTTTACCGACTGAAGTCGGGAATCATCTGACCAGGCCACGGTTTTCCAGTCTAGGGTCAACCGATGTGGTGACGAGGCCGGGAAGGCACTGCAAGAGACCTCGTGCTGTTAGCAAAGGCACTCGCGTCGATCGTCTGCTGCCGTAGCCCATTAACGGGAAATTTCGCTACACATCCCTAACGGATAAGTCCCACATTGATTTCTCCGGTTATTTCACGAGGCGTTTCTTGCCTGTTAGCACTTACAAATCTACGTAAACATCGCTGCTCACGGTCGTTAAGTGAAGGCTGTTGTTCGTGGTGAGAAGTAATGCATGAAATTCGTTATTTTCGGCACACTCTTGACGTTGGTACATCCAATGCGTCTAGCTGCAACTACCATTCCACGTTAGGAGTCTGTTAATTCCCGTGGTGCGGCAATAATCACGTCGGAAAGCTGCTTTCATTTATCTGCGGGGACCGCGTTCTGACTGGGTTGGCTCCTAGCATGACATCACGTAGGTTTCTCCTCTGGATAACGAAAAGAGTGACTGTGGGTTCTATGGCCTGTTACCACGCCTGAAAACATTAGATGCAAGTTAGGAAATAGTGTTCTCAACATTTTGATTCTGACTGCATGTCAGTAACTTCCAGAATTTCTTAAAGTAACCTGAATACCATTTACTAACTTTACAGCTTGTTTCTATGTCCTTCTAAACCTCATTTCAGTTTAAAATGTGGTAAAGCGGAACAGAGTCACATTCACTACTGTCCATATCTTAGATCCTACAAAAACATGGAAACGCTTTATGCTCTGCCTGTACTCAGGTACTACACCCTAGAGTGAACAATGATATAATCTCTAATTGCTTTCGCTTGCTAGTTACATATGAATAATAGTGATTTTATTTAGGATGGCTATTAAAAGTATCTTCCTTTATCATTTACTACAATCGAGCCCGTGGTCTGGGGATAATGTCTTTGATTCATTATCAAAACATCCTCGGCCCTGGGTTCGAAACCCTCCACTGTTTAAATTTTGGTTAATAATCAGCACTGGCGATCGAAGACTTCCAGCATAAGAAGTCACCCTCATTTTGCCAACGGCCTTGGTCTAAGAGGGCGGAAGAGCGGACGGAGATTCAGGGCACTCTCTTGCCCTTGGGATGGGAAACTGCCCCTAAAGGCGCAAGAATCAGCAATGATAAACGGCATGTGGATGCAGAAGGCAATGGAAATCACTGCATTAAAGACACATAACGTGTATCCACAGGACATGTCGGCCTGTAATTGGAAAAGTGTCATGATGAGCTCTCCATTGGCAAAAGATCCGGAGTAGTTCCCCATTCGGATCTCCGGGAGGGGACTGTCAAGGGGGAGGTGACCACGAGAAAAAGATTGAATAATCAATGAAACGCTAAAGTTCTACGAGTCGGGGCATGGAACGTCAGAAGCTTTAATGTGGTAGGGAAGCTAGAAAATCTGAAAAGGGAAATACAGAGGCTCAACCTAGATATAGTAGCGGTCAGTGAAGTGAAATGGAAAGAAGACAACGATTTCTGGTCAGATGAGTATAGAGTAACATCAACAGCAGCAGAAAATGGTATAACGCAAGTTCAGTGACAGGGTTGCTCTTATCAGAATCGACAGCAAACCAATACCGACAACGATAGTTCAGGTATACATGCAAACGTCGCAAGCTGAAGATGAAGGGAAGGAGAAAGTATACGAGGATATTGAACGTGTAAAACAACATGCAAAGGGAGATGAAAATCTAATAGTCCTGGGAAACTGGAATGCAGTTGTAGGGGAACGAGTAGAAGAAAAGGTTACAGGAGAATACGGGCTTGGGACAAGGAATGAGAGAGGGGAGAGACTAATTGAGTTCTGTAATAAATTTCAGCTTGTAATAGCGCATACTCTGTTCAAGATCACAAGAGGAGGAGGCATACTTGGAAAGGATCGGGTGATACGGGAAGATTTCAGTTAGATTACATGATGGTCAGACAGAGATTCCGAAATCAGATTCTGGATTGTAAGGGGTATCCAGGAGTAGATACAGACTCAGTCCACAATGTAGTAGTGTTTGTTGAAGAGAAGGCTAAAGTTTAAGAGATTAGTCAGGAAGAATCAATACGAAAAGAAATGGGATACGGAAGTACTAAGGAATAATGAGATGTACTTAAAGTTCTCAAAGGCTATAGATACAGCAATAAAGAACAGACCAGTAGGCAGTACAGTTGAAGAGGAATGGACGTCTCTAAAAAGGGCACTCACAGAAGCTGGGAAGAAAAACGTAGGCACAAAGAATGTAACTGCAATGGCACCTTGGGCACCAGAAGAAATACTTCAGCTGATCGATGAAAGAAGGAAGTACAAAGATGTTCATGGAAATTCAGGAATACAGAAATACAAGTCGCAGAGGTATGAAATAAATAGGAAGTGCAGGGAAGCTAAGACGAAATGGCTGCAAGAAAAAATGTGAAGAAATGGAAAATGAAATGATAGTCGGAAGGAACGACTCAGCATATAAGAAAGTCAAACTAACCTTTTGCTGAAATTCAAAGCGAGGGTGGTAACATTAAGAGTGCAAGCGGAACTCCATTGTTAAATGCAGAGGAGAGAGCGGATGGGTGGAAAGAGTGCATTGAATGCCTCTATGAGGGGGGAGATTTGTGTGATGTGACAGAAGAAGAAACAGATGTCTAGTTAGAGGAGATAGGGGATCCAGTATTAGAATCAGAATTTAAGAGAGCTTTGGAGGATTTAAGATCAAATAAGGCTGAATAGATCGATAACATTCCATCAGAGTTTCTAAAATCATTAGGTGAAGTGTAGTGGCAACAAAACTACTTTTCACGTTGGTGTGTAGAATGTATGATTCTGGCAATATAAGGGTATAAGGCAGAGATATAGTCTTTCGCCCCTACTGTTCGATCTGTATATCGAAGAAGCTATGATGGAAATAAAAGAAAGGTTCAGGAGAGAAATTAAATTCAAGGTGAAAGGGTATCAACGATAACATTCGCTGATGACATTGCTATCCTAAGTGAAAGTGATCTGTTAAAAAGAATGGCAGTCTGATGAGTACAGAATATGGATTGAGAGTAAATCGAAGAAAGACGAAAGTAATGGGAAGTAGCAGAAATGAGAACAGTGAGAAACTTATCAGGACTGATGATCACGAAGTAGATGAAGTTAAGGCATTCTGCTGTATAGGTAGCAAAATAACCAATGACGGACAGAACAAGGAGGACATAAAAAGCAGACTAGCACTGGCAGGAAGGGCATTCCTGGCCAAGAAATGTCTACTAGTGTCAAACGTAAGCATTAATTTAAGGAACAAGTTTCTGAGAATATTCGTTTGGAGCACACGCAGCATTGTATGGTAGTGAAACACGGACTTTCGGAAAAACCGGAACAGTAGAGAATCGAAGCACTTGAGATGTGTTTGTGTTTTGCTAACGCTGCTTTGTTCTTGTTTCGTTTCTTATGATGACAAGTTTAAATGAACAATGTCCAGCTGTGAAATTAGTTTTGTACTCTGTAAAAACGCGGCTGAAACTGTTTTAATATTGACAAAACTTACCATGATGAAGCAGTGGGAAAAAATCAAGTGCACGAGTGGTTTACTTTATTTAAAAATGACGACATGTCATTGATGACAAACCTCGTCCAGGACGTCTATCAACCGCCAGAATCGATGAAAATATTGAAAAAATTCGAGAGCTTATGCTCACAGACAGTTTTAAGAAGTTTTAAGAAGATTGCGCAACAGTGTTCGTCAAAAAAGGCCCGAAAGACAGGAGACTGGTTCTTTCACCACGACAACGCATCTGAACACAGCTAAAAATGGCATGGTTCCACTGCCCCATGCACCTTACTCGCCTGACGTCCGTGCGACTTTTTCTTATTTCCTCGAATGAGAAGGGGCATGAAACGACACCGATTTGACAACATTGAAGAAATCAAGAAAAAAAACGATGGAGGAGCATCCATTCCTAAAGATGACTACAAAAAAGTTTCGAATAGTGGAAGCAGCGTAGTTGTAATTGAGACTATTTTGAAGGGAATAAGGTTGTCTCGTAACACTTTTTGAAAAGATATAGTTTTTAGAAAATAATTTAGGTTTTTTTCGGTACCTCCTCATAAATTGAGACACATGTCGGATTTCAGCTTACAATGCCATTTTCAGACCTGAACTTCTGGCATTTCGTTTTTTCGGGGCTTAGAAGACTTTTTCAGTTGGAATACACTAACATGGAGAGTTTCGGTAGGTGTCATAAAATTTGTCCCGTCGCTCCTAAGACAGTGAAACTACGATGATGTTCTCGTATTCCTGAACATATTTATTTTGGTGTTCATAAAACTGCGCATGCTTTTGCCAACACTGCAAAACTTTGAAGCCATGCAGAGTGGCCTCGTGGTTTGAGGAGCCATGTAACGGATTGCGCGGCCTCTCCCGCCGGAGGTTCGAGTCCTCCCTCGGGCATGGGTGTGTGTGTTGTTCTTAGCGTAAGTTAGTTAGATTAGGTAGTGTATAAGTCTAGGGGACGATGCCCTCGCCAGTTTGGCCCCTTAGGATTTCACACACATTTGAACATTTGAAAGCGTTGAAATTTTCTGACACAGTAAAAAGATATCAAGACTGTGAGTAGTAATGGAAAACCACCAACTCTTTATCACGCGAGAACAGAAAAGCTGTCGATCTGTATAGCCGTTATAAGGAAGGACACGAAAATCGGTTTCGTGGTTGAGTGTTCTGTCAAACTGTGTCACGTCGTTGTCTAGTAAAGGCTTCGAGTATGAAAATAATACACGCAATCGGAGCTTGTAATTCCGCGAAAAATATCGAAACATAGACTATAAATTTCAAATATGTATCAAAATGAAAGATACTACTATAGAAATCAATGTCAGTATTCCACTCACAAAAATGCAGTAAAAAATACCCAATAATTGAGTTAAATATAGGAATTACATCTTTATTTAATTATGTATTTGATTAGATGGTGCTTTTTAAAACTGAAACCAGTTACCACTAACAACAAGAAAATAAATTGCGAATTAGATATTACTTCCTATTCTGATACAAAGAAAAAATCACAGTAGTTCCAACAAGTTCCTAAAATTTCTTAGAATAATATTGTAGTTATCTGAAACCAAAGATTTTTATATTATCACATCACAGTTAACGTGTTGTTAAATAAAAACTAAACTAAAACTAAACTCCGTCCGAACAGGCTATGGAAGGCCCAACGGCCGCGGTATCACCTTCAGCCCACAGGCGGATATGGACGGGCATGTGGTCAGCACACCGCTCTCCCGGCCGAATGTCAGTTTACGAGACCGGAGCCGCTACTTCTCAATCAAGTGGCTCCCCCGTTTGCCTCACAAGGGCTGAGTGCATCCCACTTGCCAACAGCGCTCGGCAGACTGGATGGCCACCCATCCAAGTGCTAGCCCAGCCCGACAGCGCTTAACTTCGGTGTTCTGACGGGAATCGGGGTAGAGTGGTATCAGATTAGTACAGTTCAGAATTCTTTATATCGATATGTATTAACAGGAACAGTGAAACACAAAGAATAACCAGTACTCTAGCGGCGACTGAGCAGCGCTGCTGCATGGCTATAGCAGTCAGTGCTGGCCCCGGCGGTGCTATCGTTACTGGACTACTGGCTATTCTTCGTGTTTTACTGTTACTGTTAACATATAACGATAAAACGAATATCGAACTAGCCCAATCTGTAAAATTCCGCTTTAAAAATCATTTAGTTTACAACTGGATACAAAATGACGCTTTCCGTCGGCACTGCGCGTCGCATCAAAGACATAATGAGCATTATTTGTTTGCACTGACTCCAGCTACACATTCAAAAAACTAAATTGCAAATATCTGCCGACACATAAGAGAAAATTCATTTGACGACTCTTAGGAGGGACAGCAGGTACATCCCTCACTGACTGCTGACACAGGGATACTGAAATACGTTAGGGAAATAATGTAAAAGCGACGGAATATCATAACAGATTTTACGAAGAGGACGCCAGATTACAGTATTACTTCATTACTTGGCAGTGACATCTCCTTCTGTTATTTAAAGCACTTGATAAATAGCTCACAGCTTCACAGGTCATTTGACGTTATTTGTTACGGTTGGTAATACAAGTTGTTTTTCTCTTACGCAATCGACCGTGGGAAGAATTTAAAAACAAGTCTATTTTGTTTTCAAGAGGGGTTGCGATCTGTGACCTTTCATTTATCGACAAAAGATACGCGACCAAGACTGGAACAAAACAGTGGTGTAACAGCTGGTAATGGCACTGCAGAAAGTCAGCTGCTGAATCATCTGGAGGAAGTGTTGTGTAGTGGCACCTAAGCGGGCTACGATCACTGCTGTGCTCCTGCTTTTCTTCTTTTTTTTTTAATTTACTGGCTTTCGGTGCGTGCTCATACCGTCATCTCAACTGCAGAATGCCAGTTATTAGATACGAATGTGAGGACAACACAATACCCAGTCCCCGAGGGGAGAAAACATCCGAAACCCGCGAGAATCGAAACCGAGCACCGTTGGTTAGCAATCCGCCGCGCTGACCACGCACCTACCGAAGCAGACGCTGTACTAATGTGACAGTTTATTCACCCGAGGAACATCTATGGGACATTGTCAATGAAGTCCCCACTGGGAAGATAATTACGTAGGCCATTCAGAAACTAATGTCTCCCATTTGTTTACATTAACGCTACTGCAAATACAAAAAGCACAATAACAAAGTTAAATAGAGCAAGGTCCTGTTATTTCCTACATAGTCACCACAATTCGTGATGCAAGTCAGCCGCATTCGCAAAAATCTGAACTAGCTGAGACTTGCCACTGAAACGCAGCTCTGATTATAGCGTCTGAGGCTGGAGAATACTGACTACGTAGTACATCTCATAGGCCCAAAGAAATGGAAATCTGTAGGTGGCTATTGTAGGATGAGGCAGCATACTCCAGCCAAATTTGGCAATGACGAAAACTGTTGCGAGGCTTGGCGTTAACGCGTTGCAAACGGCAGTTTGTCTCCTTCACTGGTCTGACTATAGAAACTTGGTCTTTCAGCCTAGTCAGTGTCGTCTTATAGCGTTCTAAACCGATAATTGCTTTAGACTCCAAGATACCCAAAAGAACCAAATCTGGCTTATCCCAGGACACTGTGCACATCATTTTACCTCAAGAAAGCTTTTACTAAACTTCTTTGTTGGAGAAGTGATTTGTTTTAAACGGGAAAGCTTGTGTCCTCGCTAGTGCGAAATTCAGCTTGCCCTTTTCTCACATGATGTCCTGGGAACCACGGATGAAGGACAATATGCAGATTCCATATCCCTCGGTATCCGAAAAAAGTTTAACACGGTGCCTCACAGCGGACTGTTAACGTAGGTACAAACATATGGAGCAGGTTTCCAGATATGTGAGTGGCTCGAAGACTTCTTAAGTAACAGAACCAATTACGTTGTCCTCGACGGTGAGTGTTCATCAGAGACAAGGGTATCGTCAGGAACGCCCCAGGGAAGTGTGACAGAGCTATTGTTATTTTCTGTATACATAAATCATTTGGCGGACAGCGTGAGCAGCAGTCCGCGGTTGTTTGCTGATGATGATGTGGTGTACGGGAAGATATCGTACTGTAGGGGGACATAGGATGAATTTCTAGTTGGTTTGATAAGGGGCAGCGAGGTCTAAATAATGAAAAAGAAATTTAATGCAGTTGAATAGGAAAACAAATCAGTAATGTTCGATTACAGTATTAGTAGTGTAATGCTTGGCAATCAGATCGATTAAATATCTAGGCATGACATTGCAAAGTGCTATGAAATGGAACGAAAAAGTAAGGATTGTAGCAGGGATTAGAGTCATCAGTCCTCTTTACCGACGAAGCAACCACAACTGGTGTCATCAATATGCATTAACGTCATTTGTGGGTGACAAACTTCAGCATCAATGTGTGGGCAGTGATTCCTGGCGACCAATACTTGCACCGGTTATTATTCCACAGTGCCTCGACAGAGGAACGTACCTGGACTTCCTGCGGAATACTTTGCGTGGGCTGCTTGAGAATGTGCCTTTAGCAATAAGATTGGTTATGTGGTTTTTGCATGATGGAGCACCGCTCCACTTCCATATTACAGTAAGCCGACACCTCAACAACGTCTTCCCCGGCCGTTGGATAGAACACGGATGCCCTCTAGCATGGCCTGCTAGATCAACGCTATTAAACCCCCTGGATTTTTACCTCTGGGGGCATATGAAAAGTGTTACGTATGTTGAAGCAGCTCCTGATGTGCAGACCTTTCTACAGCTTGTTCACGATGCCTGTGATTCTATTCGGAGAGAGGCCAGAACGTGCGAAAGAGTGTGGCAATCTATGATGCGACGTGTGAACGTGTGCATTGCATCCCATGGAGACCACTTTGAACATCTCGTGTAACGTGGATGCAATGCAGCACTGTACTGTGTTCCAGGACGATTTGTTTTCACTGCACGCACTAATGGTTCAAATGGCTCTAAGCATTATGGGACTTAACATCTGAGGTCATCAGTCCCCTACACCTAGAACTACTTAAACCTAACTACTCTAAGAACATCACACACACCCATGCCCGAGGTAGGATTCGAACCTGCGACCGTAGCACCAGCGCGGTTCCGGACTGCAGCGCCTAGAACCGCTCGGCCACAATGGCCGGCACTGCACGTACACCGTCCATTTCCGGACACATGTTCATGGGACTTTTTTCCTCCATTTCCGGGCAAGAATCCAACCCGGCAGTTCGTCGCTTTTATTAATGTTCACCATGTATAAAGAGCCGCTCAATCTATGGAACATTTTGCCGGCCGCGGTGGTCTAGCGGTTCTGGCGCTGCAGTCCGGAACCGCGGGACTGCTACGGTCGCAGGTTCGAATCCTGCCTCGGCCATGGGTGTGTGTGATGTCCTTAGGTTAGTTAGGTTTAAGTAGTTCTAAGTTCTAGGGGACTTATGACCTAAGATAGTGAGTCCCATAGTGCTCAGAGCCATTTCTATGGAACATTTTCGTTCTACATAGTTATCCTCCTCTGTATTAGTTAAAAATAAACACTATTTATAGAAATATTAAAATTGTCAATATTTCTTTCAGGCTTTTTTCGAAAATCGTTTATTTGTAACGTGAAATAAAGGGATGTTGTGCCAAAAATGAACAACAATACAGATTTATCATACAGCGTTAAAAACGCTATTTCTTCAAAAAAAGGTAAAATTACAAAAAAATGCAATAAAAATCGGACATCGCTTCAGTACTTCGTTGAGATACGGAACATGTTACTGTAATGCATAAACAAGTTTCCCACGTATCAATAATAGTAAGAAACATTTACCTTTGACCATGATGAAGAATGCTCTATTAAGTAAAAAATAACAGAAATAATTACATAATTTCTAATGTTTTTATCTGTAAATTGTACTTGCATGAAAATCAATTGCTTTGGTTACAAAAAAGCGCAGAAGTTACCCGATCTTGAAAAAATAAGAAAATATAGCGAGAGAGAGAGAGAGAGAGAGAGAGAGAGAGAGAGTGAGAGAGAGAGGGGTAAAGAGAGAAGTGTGCAGAGTCTTTATACACAAAACTAACCGAGCACCGAAGCGGCCGAGGGAGACTGTGCGTGCTTCACTTGCAGTATACGCACTCTAGCGAAGAGAAATGTTGACGAGCGCTCAGTCTGATCCAGGAACCGCTTCGATCTTGCTGACGTCCTAGCGATACTACTGTTTAAATTGAAGGAAACGCATCTGAAACGTAAACTCACCAGTCATGTATACAATCACTCCCGTGAACAAGCACAGAGGAACTGTCACGCCTTACGATGTAACAATGAATGTAAAAAGTAATTTGGGTGCGACGAATTGATATTGTGGTGAACGGCATATATATACTGCGAGAATCGGACGTTCCTTGCTACGAACGCATCTCTGTGTCTTACCGAACCAAAGATTTGTTTTAAGGATTCTTAGTGAAGAAAATGGATAGAGTAGAAATATCTCTGGAGTGAGCATTGCGTCCTGCGCATGTTGTCAACATTAAACTGGAGTTGTCACGTGATCTAGGGACGACGTCGATTGTTTAGCGCCACTTCGCGTCCGCCATCATGTAACGTTACGTCTCGTCGCGTAACACCAAAACATTCTACAATACCTTTCGACTGGATTCATTCGCACAGGCCGTCAACGGAACGTCACGTCATTTCACGGTACGTCAAGGTTTCTCAGGAAGAAAATTTTAACGGTACCAGTCTGTTAACATCTTAAGTTAACCTATTTTCACCGCACTCATTCTCGTTATAATAGTGGATTTTGTACTGTTGTATCTTCATAATCTTTATATTTTATAATAGCGCTTTGTTTTAGTGACAAATTGGAGATGTTCCACGACGATTGGGATATTTTTTCCACTTTCTTACACAACCGAGGTTGCATATCTGAAGGCGAAAAGTTACTTAGGTTTTACGATAACACAACGGCGCTGACGCCCACAATGTATATGTATAAGAACATAAGTAGACGAAGCAAATTCCACCATATGACATTTTAAGCAAAAAAGTCAGCATTAATGAAGGAGTAAAACACAGTTGTTTATGACGTTATTAATTACGTAAGAAAAAACTTAATGGATGAGTTTGACAGGCTTCATTATTTCGTTTGAAGCTTTCTTTGATATGTATGAATGTACATATTTTCCCTAGCAAATAATTGTCGATGTTTTCAAACGTTCTCTCACTTCTCAGTAATTTACCAAACATAATTGATCAAGAACATAGGTTATAAAGTTTGCTTCGGGCATTGACAAATTTTGTCGTTGTTAGCTCCTCAGTTCTGATACTATAACATTTTATGCATATTAGGAATGGTGACTCAAAACCCCAATTTCGCCGTTCAGTACTGTGTTAAGCGACTTGAGGAGGTGTGACATGAGAGACATTATAAATACATGCTGACGTGAAGCTTCTGTGACGTCATGCTCGTTCATTTTGCTCTTCAAAGCTAAGAGCACAATTTATTTCAAATATCAGACGTAAACCGCTATGGTGCCTGCAAAACGTCTATACTAAATCCACAGCACTTACGAAGGGAATCTGTCTTTACTAGCGATATGAGAACATTCAAAATTTATAGTACAAATGTCGGACAAATCTACGGCGTCCCGAGATCACGTGACCATTGTGGCAACGAATGTTGACAACACAAAATCAATTCTGCACTTTTGAATGCTCACTCCAGAGATATTTCTACTCTATGAGAAAATGGAGAGATCGGACGTGTGAGAGAAGGAGAGAGATTGTATTGTTGTGAGACGCCATTACGGTGTTTGGTGAATGTTCAAATAGCTTTTTTTGCAAAAACAAATAAATAAATAAATAAATAAAATCCAATAACTAACATCAAATATTCAAGGTATGTACATCTCCATACTCAAATTAATTAATTATCACGGTACAGACGTTACGAGACGTAGATCGCTCGGAGGTGAAGTTTGGAACGATAGTGCGAACCTGTATTTTCCATGGACATAATTCTCGAGAGATTATCTCCGAATTAATAATCTTTAACGTGCTAAATTGTTGGACATATCATCCAGACTCATCATACAACATAGCACACAGTTGTGCCGAACGATCTGCGTAGCGAGTCAAGTTTTTAGAGATTTCAGGTGGAGCAGATAACGACGAGAAATTTCCGTGAGATTGCCGCTGCGGAGTACAACTATTGATCCCTCGTGGTAATTAAAACGAAATATTTATATTTTCCAGGCTTTCAGGAGAGTAAAGATAAAAGGAAATGAGGAACTAAGCTAAACCAACTAAAGCCAATAACTAAAAAAAATTAAAATAAAAGCACACATAAAGAATATTTATTTATAATAATAAATAAACAAGGAATATTTTTAATTAACTAACCAATAATAATACCCTAAAGCCTTTACAGATGGTGGAACGATCGAGTCACGTATTTAGCCACGCGTGCACTGCTTTCATGTGAGCGTAAGACAGCAGCGATCAGTCGGAAATTTATCGTTCAAGGGGACATTGACGTAAAAATACGTAAATGTACGGACGTGACTGAGAAAAGGGACAATCATGTGCGTGAAGCTGCTGGATTTTTTGGTGTTTCGCGGCGGGCTGTTCAACCCGTCTACAAGGAGCAGTGCAACACACGCGGCTACGAAACACGACGTCGGAACTGTGGTCGGATAAAGATCCTGAGAGGGACCGGAAATGCATTTCATGACTTGTGAATCAAAATCGCTTTCATACCCGACGGGAATTACTGCAGAGAGTGAACGGAAGTCTATCCCAATCTGTCAGCGAGCGAACATTGCGACGGGAACCGCGTGCAATGAACATTTGGTCTCGGTCTACCCGTAAGAGATAATTGCTCACAGTGGAGCAAAAAGACAATAACAGCAAAGTTCATTGGGCTGGAAGAATATGTGGCTGGTTTCCTGTACACTCCCCCATGCCATTACATCTCGATAGGCCTGCAAAACCACCTGAAGTGAACTCCATAGAAAATCTGTGGGACATTTTGGAACAGCGGGTAAAACGGCACCACTGCAACCTCGCCCAGATGAACCAACGGGATAGCAACACTGTCTCCTCAAACACTGTTCAGCGAACGTTGCTATGTATGGACCTCCATAGCAGACATCTGGTTCATGCACCAATGCTGACTGCCGTCCATTGTCGACTAAAGCTGGAATTTGCACATCAGTACCCCAACTGGGCATCCACTGAGTGGCAACAGGTGGCCTTGCCAGATGTGTACGGCGTGAAACGTCTGAAGTCAAACCACCTGTAACAATTATGGGAAGAGCCCAAGCAGGAATAGGGAGCATTATGGTCTGCGGATGTTTTCGTGGCATTCCCTGGGTAATCTCGTCATTCTGTAAGGCACAGTCGAACAACACAAGTATGCTTTTCCTCAGCACCATGGCATCTATCAGCAGGACAATACACCTTGTCAAACAGCTCGCAGTGTATATGCAAGGTTCAAAGACCACCAGGATCAGTTTACCGAACTTCCCTGGCCAGCAGTCTACCCGCAATATGGAGAATCTGAGGGACCACTTTGATCGGGCTATTCGCGCTAGGGGTCCTCAACCGAGAAACCTAGCGCAGCTAGCCACGGAACTGGAGTCGGCGTGGTTCCACATCAGTGCTAATACCTTGCAGAACATCACTGGCTCCATCGTGGTGTGGGCTGTGTTTACAAGTAATGGAATGGGTCCTCTGTTCCAAATGAACCGATCATTATGTTCGGCTACTCGGAGACCATCTGCAGCCATTCATAGACTTCGTATTCCCAAACAACGATGGAATTTTTATGGACGACAGTGCGCCATGCCACCAGGCCACAGTTGTTCACAACTGGTTTGAAGAACATTCTGGACAATTCGAGCAAATGATTTGGAGCCAGGTCACTCGACAGGATTCCCATCGCACATTTATGGGATATAATCGAGAGGTCAGTTCATACACTGTAAGTAGGCCGTTTAGGTTTTTATGTTGGTAACGCCACGTAGCGCTCTGTATGAAAATCAAAAAAATGGTTCAAATGACTCTAAGCACTACGGGACTTAACATCTGTGGTCATCAGTCCCCTAGAGCTTAGAACTACTTAAACCTAACTAACCTAAGGACATCACACACATCCATGCCCGAGGCAGGATTCGAACCTGCGACCGTAGCGGTCATGCGGTTCCAGACTGAAGCGCCTAGAACCGCACGGCCACACCGGCGGCTATGAAAATCACTGGCTGTGCTGTGTGCAGTCTGTGGCTGGTTGGCATTGTTGGAATATTCTCTATTGTAGTGTTGGGCAGTTGGATGTGAACAGCGCGTAGTGTTGCGCAGTTGGAGGAGAGCCGCCAGCAGTGTCCATCAGAAAGAGTAAATTTGTAATACAGGATATCATGAACTGATATATATATTATGACTTTTGAATATTATTAAGGTAAATACATTGTTTGTTTTCTATAAAATTCTTTCATTTGCTAACTGTGCCTATCAGTAGATAGTGCCTTCAGTAGTTAGAATCTTTTATTTAGCTGGCAGTATTGGCGCTCGCTGTATTGCAGTAGTTCGAGTAATGAAGATTTTTGTGAGGTAAGTGATTCATGAAAGGTATAGGTTATTGTTGGTCACGGCCATTCTTTTGAAGGAATTATTGAGTCATATTGCGTTGCGCTAAAAATATTATGTGTCAGTTTAGTGTTGATTAGTATAAGTAAAGAGAGAAATGTCTGAGTACGTTCAGTTCTGCTCAGCTGTTTGAAAATCAAATAACCTAAGGGGTTTATCAGCACAGTAATTCATAAATTTTCCAAAAAATGGTTCAAATGGCTCTGAGCACTATGGGACTCAACTTCTGTGGTCAGTAATCCCCTAGAACTTAGAACTAGTTAAACCTAACTAACCTACGGACATCACAAACATCCATGCCCGAGGCAGGATTCGAACCTGCGACCGTAGCGGTCTTGCGGTTCCAGACTGCAGCGCCTTTAACCGCACGGCCACTTCGGCCGACTATAAATTTTCCAAACGGGACGTTTCAACACTTACACATTTATGGAGGGCTATATACGCAGCATGACTCAATATTTCTGCAGGAGGCTTCTAACGACTCAATTCCACATCGAGTAGCTGCACTACGCCTGGCAAAAGGAAGTGCAATACAATACTAGAAGGTATCCCACGACTTTTGCCACCTCGTTGTATTATCCCGTTACTGGTACAGAGATTACTGTTGATTTTAATTTATAAAGTGTCATAAGAGAACATAATAAGTTTGAAGCTCATAGATTTTGATTTGAAAAGACCATAATACTGTAACATATGTGTTACATAATTTTCCAGGTTGTTGCTGGGTGTAAATTATGTAGAACGAGCTAGAGGACGTGAGTTGGACCATGTTGCGAGGCATTAACAAATCTGGACAATCGACCTGCATTATGGAAGAACGGGTTCATTTATGCAAAAGAGGAGCCAGCCATTATAGTATTGGTTCAAAACACACGGATCATAGAACCTCCATATGGCAACGGGTATTGCGAAAAGGATACAATCAGTGATGGACATGAAACGAAAAATGGAAGAAGCTTATAGGCGGACCCGCGGCCTGGTTACGCAGTATGTGAAAACGCAATGAGACCACCTATATTGGATGACATACATGTGTTAAACACAGCAATAATAAAACATGTTAAGCACATTCTTCCAAGAGGCTGTACCACAAATTTTCCTGCCATGAAGGAAATTAATTATATTTAAAAAAATGGCTCTGAGCACTATGGGACTTAACTTCTAAGGTCATCAGTCCCCTAGAACTTAGAACTACTTAAACCTAACTAACCTAAGGACATCACACACATCCATGCCCGAGGCAGGATTCGAACCTGCGACCGTAGCGGTCGCGCGGTTCCAGACTGTAGCGCCTAGAACCGCTCGGCCACCCCAGCCGGCTAATTATATTCAGTTTAGTGTCAACAGCTCGCCACAAATACAAAGAAACTGCAGTTTCTAGTTGACGTCGTCTTTAAGAGGAACAGAAGACATTAATATTGAGCATCTGTGCAGGCAGTTAGTGATGACACTTGGCCGAATTGTATATGATTACAGATTAGGGTGCACCTGCAGCACTCGCTTACAATAAGGTCGCACCCCAACGCCAATGGAACAGAGAGAAACGATTAAAGTCGGCCACATAAATGCGATCCGCAGTGCCATGGTGAAGCAGGACCTCGGGAAAGTTTTAGGGAGTTGGAGCTACTCAGAAACGGGGCATTACTCCATATGCCAGTTACAGCACAGATCGTAACATCTGGACGTCATCCAATGGTTTTTAATGTTGTTTGTTGTTGCTTTAGAGCGCAAAACAGGTGAGGTTATAAGAGCCCGTGTCATATCTTAAAATGGCCAGTTACCAAATGAATTTAAATTCGACAATTCTCAGAGCCTAAACGACTGGAGTAGAAGGATAACTAAAAACGATCACTTCCCCTTTGAGGAGGATGCTCAAAATGTTGAAAATTAAATTTACTTCACCATATGACCACGACGAATAAAAAGTAAAACACGGTCTACAGCTCGTCCCGTATCTGCTAAAATACCCGATAATTCAGATCGCAAACATACATTAAAACTTAAACGATTATAAAATCGTCATTGGGTCAGAAAATAGCACACTGTCAATGGCTGGTTTCAGTAAGGAGAGAGTGGAGCGGGGTCTCCACTTAACAAATGACAGTGACTGAAACGACAGTGCCCAATACGCAGCCCAGCTAAAAATATCTCCTCGCGACGAGAGGAGTGACAGGAAGTCGTCCAAGCCGTTGAGAGGCGTTTGATTTCCCGGAGTTTGTTCCCATGTGGAGAAGACCAGTGTTCATGCCACGTGAACATGACGTTGGCCCCATCATAAGCGAGAGGCATTCTTGGATTCATGGTACTAAGAGATGGTATGTGCATAGCACTCAGAGGCTCTAGAAGGCGTTAAGTAAATTGGAAGGTAACACACAACTGAGAAGCCTATGTACTGGGTAGCCTGATAGAGGACGGAAAGTTCTGCAGTAAAAATCGAGCACAGTTCTAGAAGCCGACATCTAAAATGTTTGTTGACAGTGACAAAGGTGCATCCTACACCACGGTCAGTCTTAGTGCTATCAGTGTAGACGAAGGTGCTGTCTCCAACCTGTGTGCAAAGTTCGAGGAACTTACAGCGGTAGGTCAGATCTAGAGTAGTGCGCTTGGGAAGCGAACTAAATCCAAGATGAACGAGGACCTCTTCACGAAGCCAAGGCGGTGAAGGGCTCTCGCCCATCGGAATCTTGGCAGGTAATGTAAGCTTAAGCTTCCGAAGCAGTATACGAAAGTGAACTCCGTAAGGCAACAAATAAGTTGCGCTTACCCCGTATTGACGCTCAAGGGAGTCATCATAAAAGGAAGCTTAGGATGGATGGTTAAGCATAGACTCGTATCTGCTGAGGAGAACATCAGCCGGTATGAAAGGGGTAGTTCGGCAGCGTCTGCTTGGAGACTCATAACTGGCCTAGTGTAGAAAGCTCCAGTCACCAAACGTATGCCTCGATGGTGGATTGTGTTGAGACAGCGTAAAACAGACGGTCGTGCAGATGAGTAAACGAGACACCCACAGTCCAATTTTGATCGGTCAAGGGACTAGTATAAGCGTAGGAGGATTTTCCGATCCGATCCCCATGAAGTATCGTTTAAGACACGTAGGATGTTTAGAGTTCGGGTTCAGCGTGATGCCAGACAAGAAATGTGGATGGACGAACAGAGTTTCCCACCGGGCATGAGCCCCAAGAATTTCGTGGTTTAAACAGACGGAAGAACAACAGGACCGAGTGTAAGGACAGTGGAAGAAACCCTTTACGCCGCCAGAAGCTCAGACAGACAGTGTTTTAAATGAAGAAGTTGAAGCCGTTGTGGATGCTCCACGAGTAAAGATGATCGAGACATCGCTGAAGTCATCTCTCAGGTAAACAGATCCACTGACAACTGCAGTAGATCGCAAAGTCATCGATGAAAAGAGAGCCTGAGATATCTGACGGGAGACAGTCCATGATAGGGTCAATTGCTATGTCAAATAGGACTACGCTCAGCACAGAGCCCTGAGGCACCACGTTCTCCCCAATAAAATACACTCCTGGAAATTGAAATAAGAACACCGTGAATTCATTGTCCCAGGAAGGGGAAACTTTATTGACACATTCCTGGGGTCAGATACATCACATGATCACACTGACAGAACCACAGGCACATAGACACAGGCAACAGAGCATGCACAATGTCGGCACTAGTACAGTGTATATCCACCTTTCGCAGCAATGCAGGCTGCTATTCTCCCATGGAGACGATCGTAGAGATGCTGGATGTAGTCCTGTGGAACGGCTTGCCATGCCATTTCCACCTGGCGCCTCAGTTGGACCAGCGTTCGTGCTGGACGTGCAGACCGCGTGAGACGACGCTTCATCCAGTCCCAAACATGCTCAATGGGGGACAGATCCGGAGATCTTGCTGGCCAGGGTAGTTGACTTACACCTTCTAGAGCACGTTGGGTGGCACGGGATACATGCGGACGTGCATTGTCCTGTTGGAACAGCAAGTTCCCTTGCCGGTCTAGGAATGGTAGAACGATGGGTTCGATGACGGTTTGGATGTACCGTGCACTATTCAGTGTCCCCTCGACGATCAGCAGTGGTGTACGGCCAGTGTAGGAGATCGCTCCCCACACCATGATGCCGGGTGTTGGCCCTGTGTGCCTCGGTCGTATGCAGTCCTGATTGTGGCGCTCACCTGCACGGCGCCAAACACGCATACGACCATCATTGGCACCAAGGCAGAAGCGACTCTCATCGCTGAAGACGACACGTCTCCATTCGTCCCTCCATTCACGCCTGTCGCGACACCACTGGAGGCGGGCTGCACGATGTTGGGGCGTGAGCGGAAGACGGCCTAACGGTGTGCGGGACCGTAGCCCAGCTTCATGGAGACGGTTGCGAATGGTCCTCGCCGATACCCCAGGAGCAACAGTGTCCCTAATTTGCTGGGAAGTGGCGGTGCGGTCCCCTACGGCACTGCGTAGGATCCTACGGTCTTGGCGTGCATCCGTGCGTCGCTGCGGTCCGGTCCCAGGTCGACGGGCACGTGCACCTTCCGCCGACCACTGGCGACAACATCGATGTACTACATCTACATCTACATCTACATCTATACTCCGCGAGCCACCTTACGGTGTGTGGCGGAGGGTACTTATTGTACCACTATCTGATCCCCCCTTCCCTGTTCCATTCACGAATTGTGCGTGGGAAGAACGACTGCTTGTAAGTCTCCGTATTTGCTCTAATTTCTCGGATCTTTTCGTTGTGATCATTACGCGAGATATATGTGGGCGGTAGTAATATGTTGCCCATCTCTTCCCGGAATGTGCTCTCTCGTAATTTCGATAATAAACCTCTACGTATTGCGTAACGCCTTTCTTGAAGTGTCCGCCACTGGAGCTTGTTCAGCATCTCCGTAACGCTCTCGCGCTGACTAAATGTCCCCATGACGAATCGCGCTGCTTTTCGCTGGATCATGTCTATCTCTTCTATTAATCCAACCTGGTAAGGGTCCCATACTGATGAGCAATACTCAAGAATCGGACGAACAAGCGTTTTGTAAGCTACTTCTTTCGTCGATGAGTCACATTTTCTTAGAATTCTTCCTATGAATCTCAACCTGGCGCCTGCTTTTCCCACTATTTGTTTTATGTGATCATTCCACTTCAGATCGCTCCGTTACCGCTTCCAATGATTTACCACCTATGGCATAATCGTACTGGAATGGATTTCTGCCCCTATGTATGCGCATTATATTACATTTATCTACGTTTAGGGAAAGCTGCCAGCTGTCGCACCATTCATTAATCCTCTGCAGGTCTTCCTGGAGTACGTACGAGTCTTCTGATGTTGCTACTTTCTTGTAGACAACCGTGTCATCTGCAAATAGCCTCACGGAGCTACCGATGTTGTCAACTAAGTCATTTATGTATATTGTAAACAATAAAGGTCCTATCACGCTTCCTTGCGGTACTCCCGAAATTACCTCTACATCTGCAGATTTTGAACCGTTAAGAATGACATGTTGTGTTCTTTCTTCTAGGAAATCCTGAATCCAATCACAAACCTGGTCCGATATTCCGTAAGCTCGTATTTTTTTCACTAAACGTAAGTGCGGAACCGTATCAAATGCCTTCCTGAAGTCCAGGAATACGGCATCAATCTGCTCGCCAGTGTCTACGGCACTGTGAATTTCTTGGACAAATAGGGCGAGCTGAGTTTCACATGATCTCTGTTTGCGGAATCCATGTTGGTTATGATGAAGGAGATTTGTATTATCTAAGAACGTCATAATACGAGAACATAAAACATGTTCCATTATTCTACAACAGATTGACGTAAGCGAAATAGGCCTATAATTATTCGCATCTGATTTATGACCCTTCTTGAAAATGGGAACGACCTGCGCTTTCTTCCAGTCGCTAGGTACTTTACGTTCTTCCAGAGATCTACGATAAATTGCTGATAGAAAGGGGGCAAGTTCTTTAGCATAATCACTGTAGAATCTTACGGGTATCTCGTCTGGTCCGGATGCTTTTCCGCTACTAAGTGATAGCAGTTGTTTTTCAATTCCGATATCGTTTATTTCAATATTTTCCATTTTGGCGTCCGTGCGACGGCTGAAGTCAGGGACCGTGTTACGATTTTCCGCAGTGAAACAGTTTCGGAACACTGAATTCAGTATTTCTGCCTTTCTTCGGTCGTCCTCTGTTTCGGTGCCATCGTGGTCAACGAGTGACTGAATAGGGGATTTAGATCCGCTTACCGATTTTACATATGACCAAAACTTTTTAGGGTTCTTGTTTAGATTGTTTGCCAATGTTTTATGTTCGAATTCGTTGAATGCTTCTCTCATTGCTCTCTTTACGCTCTTTTTCGCTTCGTTCAGCTTTTCCTTATCAGCTATGATTCGACTACTCTTAAACCTATGATGAAGCTTTCTTTGTTTCCGTAGTACCTTTCGTACATGATTGTTATACCACGGTGGATCTTTCCCCTCGCTTTGGACCTTAGTCGGTACGAACTTATCTAAGGCGTACTGGACGATGTTTCTGAATTTTTTCCATTTTTGTTCCACATCCTCTTCCTCAGAAATGAACGTTTGATGGTGGTCACTCAGATATTCTGCGATTTGTGCCCTCTCACTCTTGTTAAGCAAATATATTTTCCTTCCTTTCTTGGCATTTCTTATTACACTTGTAGTCATTGATGCAACCACTGACTTATGATCACTGATACCCTCTTCTACATTCACGGAGTCGAAAAGTTCCGGTCTATTTGTTGCTATGAGGTCTAAAACGTTAGCTTCACGAGTTGGTTCTCTAACTATCTGCTCGAAGTAATTCTCGGACAAGGCAGTCAGGATAATGTCACAAGAGTCTCTGTCCCTGGCTCCAGTTCTGATTGTGTGACTATCCCATTCTATACCTGGTAGATTGAAGTCTCCCCCTATTACAATAGTATGATCACGAAACTTCTTCACGACGTTCTGCAGGTTCTCTCTGAGGCGCTCAACTACTACGGTTGCTGATGCAGGTGGTCTATAGAAGCATCCGACTATCATATCTGACCCACCTTTGATACTTAACTTAACCCAGATTATTTCACATTCGCATTCGCTAATAACTTCACTGGATATTATTGAATTCTTTACTGCTATAAATACTCCTCCACCATTGGCGTTTATCCTATCCTTGCGGTATATATTCCATTCTGTGTCTAGGATTTCGTTACTGTTCACTTCCGGTTTTAACCAACTTTCCGTTCCTAATACTATATGCGCACTATTTCCTTCAATAAGCGATACTAATTCAGGAACCTTGCCCTGGATACTCCTGCAGTTTACCAATATTACGTTAACTTTTCCTGTTTTTGGTCTCTGAGGACGGACGTTCTTTATCAACGATGCTGATGTTCTCTCTGGTAAGCCGTCAGGTATTTTATCGTTTCGCCCAAGGGGGGGGGGGGGGGGGTCCCTCTAACCTAAAAAACCCCCGTGTGCACGCCACACGTACTCTGCTACCCTAGTAGCTGCTTCCGGTGTGTAGTGCACGCCTGACCTGTCTAGGGGGGCCCTACAGTTCTCCACCCAATAACGGAGGTCGATGAATTTGCAACCATTATAGTCGCAGAGTCGTCTGAGCCTCTGGTTTAGACCCTCCACACGGCTCCAAACCAGAGGACCGCGATCGACTCTGGGCACTATGCTGCAGATATTAAGCTCAGCTTGCACTCCGCGTGCGATGCTGGTTGTCTTCACCAAATCAGCCAGCCGCCGGAAGGAACCAAGGATGGCCTCAGAACCCAAGCGGCAGGCGTCATTCGTTCCGACATGTGCTACTATCTGCAGCCGGTCACACCCAGTGCGTTCAATAGCTGCCGGAAGGGCCTCCTCCACATTACGGACGAGACCCCCCGGCAAGCACACCGAGTGCACACTGGCATTCTTCCCCGACCTACCCGCTATTTTCCTGAGGGGCTCCATAACCCGCCTAACGTTGGAGCTCCCTATAACTAATAGGCCCGCCCTCTGTGACTGTCGGGACCTTGCCGGAGAATCGGCCACTGGCCCAACAGGCGAGGCATCCTGTGGTGGCTCGGAAACGATGTCATCACCACTAGGAAGCACCCCGTACCTGTTGGAAAGGGGTAAGGCAGCTGCCACGCGGCCAGATCCCGCCTTCGCCTTTCGGCCAGGCACGCGCGAGCCCACCACTGTCCGCCATTCACCCTGGAGTGATGGCTGACCGGTAAGATGCTCACTGCCGGAAGACGCAGCGACATCAGGGGTTCCATGTGATTCCAAGGCCACCGAAGTAGGCATAGGTCTCACCACAGTTGCCCCAACGCCACTACGAGCCGACGCCTGCGCCTCGAGCTCGATGAGCCTAACAGACAAAGCCTCCACCTGCCCCCGAAGAGTGGCCAATTCTCCTTGCGTCCGCTCACAACAACCACAGTCCCTACACATGACTATGTTTACCCTACTCTATACGGTGACAAATTCCCAAGATAATCTTCTGATGAGCTACTCTGATAATCAAGAAACACTCACTGAAATACGAGACGCGAAAACTACGCTAGGTTTTCCCAGAAAAACTATTTAAAAGCTAAGCGCAGCAAATAAGTACAAAATAAATTTCTCTCCTAACGATCAAGAACTGTTAGTTTCTATGCAGAGCAGATAAATACTAAAAGAATCCCTTCCTTAGTGGAAGGTCGTAAACAAAATGCAAAATAAACGCTTTATACAAACAGTACTCGCTGCTGCTGGTGCTCTCGCTCTGGCTGTCACAAGACTGTGGAGACCTCACGCCCCACGTGTTGAGCAATTCGGCGGTACGTCCACCCGGCCTCCCGCATGCCCACTATACGCCCTCTCTCAAAGTCCGTCAACTGCACATACGGTTCACGTCCACGCTGTCGCGGCATGCTACCAGTGTTAAAGACTGCGATGGAGCTCCGTATGCCACGGCAAACTGGCTGACACTGACGGCGGCGGTGCACAAATGCTGCGCAGCTAGCGCCATTCGACGGCCAACACCGCGGTTCCTGGTGTGTCCGCTGTGCCGTGCGTGTGATCATTGCTTGTACAGCCCTCTCGCAGTGTCCGGAGCAAGTATGGTGGGTCTGACACACCGGTGTCAATGTGTTCTTTTTTCCATTTCCAGGAGTGTATTCCTTCTAACGATCCTATCCACGTTACGTTGTGCAGGCATAATGAGACGGGGTGTGGGACGACGTGCGGCGACAAGAGGTAGTGAAACACGTGGCGTACCAACCAAAGCGTCATTCCCTCGGATCTTTCAAGCATTATAGTTCATGTGCTTGTCAAAAATTTACTGTTAATTTGTGTATTAGTGCACGCGCTATGATGGGTACTGTGCCATTATAGTATAAATCATAACTGACGTAAAGCAAATGCAACAGTGATTGCTATGGCCTACGGTAAGAAACTTGGTAGATTATAGCCCACCAAGCTAGTCTATTCCGTTGCAAGCGTCTTCATTTCTGCTTAACTACTGAAACCTACATGCGTTTGAATCTGCGTGCTGTGGTCAATCCTTATTCTCGCTCTACAGTTACTACCCCCACACTTCCTTCCATCACCAAATTAACGATTCCTTGATGCGTCAGGATGTGTCCTATCAACCTGCCCATTGTGTTAGTCGAGTTGTGGCTTACGTTCCTTTTCTCTCCAATTCAATTAATACTTCTTCATTAGCAATCCGATATAGCCAACTAATTTTCAGCATTCTTCAGTAGTACCACCATGTTTCAAAAGCTTCTATGCCTTCTTGTTTAATCTGTTTATCATCCTAGTTTTACTTCCACACAAATTATACTCCATACTAATAGTCTCAGATGAAACTTCCTTATACTCAAATTTATATGCGACATTAAGAAATTTCTCTTTTCTGTAGAAGTTTTCCTAGCTATTGAGCGCATGCATTTGGTATACTCTTAATTTCGGCCATCATCAGTTATTTGCTACCAAAATAGCGAAATTCTTCTAGTACTGTTAGTGTCTCATTTCGTAATCTGATTCCTTCAGAGTCTCCTGACGTAATTCTGTTACATTCCATTAGTTTTGTTTTACTTTTGTTGGTATTTTATACCTCTTTTCAAGATATTTTCCATCCCACTCAACTGTTCTAAGTCGTTTGTCTCCTCACACTGAATTACAACGTTATCAGAAATCTTGAAGTTTTTATTTCTTTACCTGAATATTAATTCCCTTTCCACCTTTATCCTTGATTTTCTTTACTGATTGTTCAGTTAATGATTGGATAACATGGGGGCATGAGGGATAGGCTACAACTCTGTCTTGCTCTTTCCTCAAGTACAATGACCCTCTCATTTTCTTCGACTCTTGTAACTGTCGTCTCGTTCCTGCAAAAGTTGTAAGCTTTCGAATCCTTGTATTTGACACTGCTACCAACGTAATTGCAAATATTTCTTAATTAAGTGATAACAATGGGTTCCAGTGTACAATCGTACACTGATCAGCCAGAACATTGTGAGCACCTACCTAATGGCCGGTATGTCCTCCTTTGGCACGAATAACAGCGGCGACGCGTCGTCCAATGGAAGCAATGAGGCCTTGGTGGGTCGGTGGAAGGAGTTGGCACTACATCTGCCCACACAAGTTATCTACATTTTCAGAAAAATTCTGCAAAGGGGGCGACGAGCTCTCACGCCACGTTCAATTACACCCCAGCTGGTTCGATCGTGTTCAGATCTGGAGAGTTGGGGAGTCAGCACATCGGCTGGAACTCGCCACTGTGTTCCTCGAACCGCTCCATCCCACTCCACTGCTGGCCTTGTGATAAGGAGTTTTGGTGATAAATGCAACTACCGTCGTGAAACGTGATCGCCATCGCCATGAAGGGGTGTACATACTCTGCAACCAGTGTACGATACACTTTAGCCCTTATGGTGCCTTGCATGCGCTCCACTGGTTCCATGGAAGCCCACATGAATGTTTCACAGAGCATAATGGAGCCTCCCTCAGCTTGTCTCCGTCCCGCACTAGAGGTTGTTCCCCAGGAAGACGACGGATTCGAACCCTCCCGTTTGCTTTATAAAGAAGGTATTGGGATTTATCAGACCATTCAACGCTCTGCCACTGCGCCAACGACCATTCCCGATGGTCACGTGCCCATTTCGATCTTAGTGCTGATGTAGTTCGATGTATCCTCTGCCAGGCACTTGTGTTTTGCAGAGTAACCATGTAGATGTAGATGGTGTTAACATTGACAAATGCGTGGCTCGTCAGCTTCGGAGGCCCATCGTTAGGTGTATTAGATGCACTGTGTGTTCAGACACACTTGTACTCTCCTTCTCTGATGTTAGTTCCGCCACACTTCGCCACCTGTCCTATTTTACCAGTCTGCCCACCCTACGACATCCGACACCCGCAATGACGGGTGGCCACCCAACCCCACGACGTCTGGACGTGGTTTCACCACGTGTTGAAGACACTAACCACAGCAGTCCCCTTATATGCGATAAGTCGAGCAGTTTCCGAAATGCACATGCCATGTCTCCGGGCCATAGCAGTCTGCCCTCGGTCAAACTCAGATGGATCGCGCACCTTCCCTATTCTACACGCAGACTGCACGCTCACTGATACTACATGCACCGTGCGTGTGTCTGACAAACAGTTATACCTCGCAAGGTGAAACTGCTATCATCTGGATGGGTTTATATGGTTTATATCGAGAGTAGGACTGTGGTCATAATATTCCGGCTGATCAGTGTATCACACCGTCCAGGAGCTTGTGGGGTGGTATGGGCGAAAAACATACTGAGGATCCCACCAAGTATTCTGTTTTCCTCTTTGTGAAAAAATATATCTGCAGTAGTCTCCTTATGAATACATCTTTGTAACAGCAGTTCAACCATGCATTGTTTCTATTTCAGCGTGTAATCTTCAAGAAATGCTTTCCAGTTTGTTCTGATGCTACGACGGAAGCATTTATAGTCATCGCGAAAAATGTTAATAAATTGGTTGAATTATTTTAGTAGGCAACTGACGTGCTAGGTCATGTGAGAGATGTAAGGAAGGATTCAAGTAAGGGACTGGAGGATGGTCCAATAAGTCAGACAAATGTTCCTCAAGCTGCGATAAAATGCTCTTTTATTTTCGGTGAGGAGGAATATGCAGGGTGTTTTAGGTAATCTGTTCACCTCAAACATTTCCTGAACCGTTTCAGATATAATAATTCTGTTTAGACTTACATGGTGTAAAGGAGCTTAAGCGATGTATCCTGACTGGGGTCTCATTATACCCCCTGTTTTCATAGCTACAGGGATTGGACAAAAACAAGGTCTTATGTCAAAGCGGTAGGTGGATCAAAACAAAATGTCCAGACACTCTGTGACCAAAATGGTACTGTAACAGGAGATGACAGACTAAAGGCCGAAACACTAAATGTCTTTTTCCAAAGCTGTTTCACAGAGGAAGACTGCACTGTAGTTCCTTCTCTAGATTGTCGCACAGATGACAGAATGGTACATATCGAAATAGACGACAGAGGGATAGAAAAACAATTAAAATCGCTCAAAAGAGGAAAGGCTGCTGGACCTCATGGGATACCCGTTCGATTTTACACAGAGTACGCGAAGGAACTTGCCCCCCTTCTCACAGCGGTGTACCGTAGGTCTCTAAAAGAGCGTAGCGTTCCAAAAGATTGGAAAAGGACACACGTCATCCCCGTTTTCAAGAAGGCACGTCGAACAGATGTGCAGAACTATAGACCTATATCTCTAACGACCATGTATGTTGTAGAATTTTGGAACACGTATTACGTTCGAGTATAATGACTTTTCTGGAGACTAGAAATCTACTCTGTAGCAATCAGCATGGGTTTCGAAAAAGACGGTCGTGTGAAACCTACCTCGCGCTATTCGTCCACGAGACTCAGAGGGCCATAGACACGGGTTCACAGGTAGATGCCGTGTTTCTTGACTTCCGCAAGGCGTTCGATACAGTTCCCCACAGTCGTTTGATGAACAAAGTAAGAGCATATGGACTATCAGACCAATTGTGTGATTAGATTGAAGAGTTCCTAGATAACAAAACGCAGCATGTCATTCTCAATGGAGAGAAGTCTTCCGAAGTAAGAGTGATTTCAGATGTGCCGCAGGGGAGTGTCGTAGGACCGTTGCTATTCACAATATACATAAATGACCTTGCGGATGACATCGGAAGTTCACTGAGGCTTTTTGCGGATGATGCTATAGTATATCGAGAGGTTGTAACAACGGAAAATTGAAGTGAAATGCAGGAGGATCTGCAGCGAATTGACGCATAGTGCAGGGAATGGCAATTGAATCTCAATGTAGACAAGTGTAAGAAAGATCCTTTATCATTTAGCAACAATATAGCAGGTCAGCAACTGGAAGCAGTTAATTCCATAAATTATCTAGTAATAGGCATTAAGCGTGATTTAAAATGGAATGACCATATAAAATTAATCGTCGGTAAAGCAGATGCCAAAGTGAGATTCATTGGAAGACTCCCAAGGAAATGCAGTCCGAAAACAACGGAAGTAGGTTACAGTACACTTGTTCGCCCACTGCTTGAGTACTGCTCACCGGTGTGGTATCCTTACCAGATAGGGTTGATAGAAGAGATAGAGAAGATCCAACGGAGAGCAGTGCGCTTCGTTACAGGATCAGTAAGTAATTGCGAAAGCGTTACGGAGATAATAAACTCCAGTGGAAGACTCTGCATTAGAGACACTCAGTAGCTCGGTACGGGCTTTTGTTGAAGTTTCGAGAAAATACCTTCACCGAAAAGTCAAGCAGTATATTGCTCCCTCCTAGACCCGTGGTCTAGGGGTAGCGCCTTTGATTCATAATCAAAACGTCTTCGGTCCCGGGATCGATCCCCGCCACTGCCTAAATTTTGATAAATAATCAGCATTGGCGGCCGAAGACTTCTGGAATAAGAAGTCAGCCTCATTCTGCCAACGGCCTTGTCAAAGAGGGTGGAGGAGCGGATAGAGGTTCAGGGCACTCTCTTCTCCTAGGGGTGGGAATTTGCCCCTAAAGGCGGAAGAATCAACAATGATGAACGACATTAGGATGCAGAAGGCAATGGAAACCACTGCATTAAAGACACGTAACGTGTATCCGCAGAAAATGTGGCCTGTGATTGAAGAAGTGTCATGATGATCTCTCCATTGGCAAAAGATTCCGGAGTAGTCCCCCATTCGGATCTCCGGGAGGGGACTGCCAAGGGGGAGGTTACCATGAGAAAAAGATTGAATAATCAACGAAAGGATAACGTTCTACGAGTCGGGGCGTGGAATGTCAGAAGCTTGAACGTGGTAGGGAAACTAGAAAATCTGAAAAGGGAAATGCAAAGGTTCAATCTAGATATAGTAGGGGTCAGTGAAGTGAAGTGGAAGGAAGACAAGGATTTCTGGTCAGATGAGTATCGGGTAATATAAACAGCAGCAGAACAGGTGTAGGATTCGTTATGAATAGGAAGGTAGGGCAGAGGGTGTGTTACTGTGAACAGTTCAGTGACCGGGTTGTTCTAATAGTCATGGGCGACTGGAATGCAGTTGTAGGGGAAGGAGTAGAAGGAAAGGTTACAGGACAATATGGGCTTGGGACAAGGAACGAAAGAGGAGAAAGACTAATTGAGTTCTGTAACAAGTTTCAGCTAGTAATAGCGAATACCCTGTTCAAGAATCACAAGAGGAGGAGGTATACTTGAAAAAGGCCGGGAGATACGGGAAGATTTCAATTAGATTACATCATGGTCAGACACAGATTCCGAAATCAGATACTGGATTGTTAGGCGTACCCTGGAGAAGATATAGACTCAGATCACAATATAGTAGTGATGAAGAGTAGGCTGAGGTTCAAGACATTAGTCAGGAAGAATCAATACGCAAAGAAGTGAGATACGGAAGTACTAAGGAATGACGAGATACGTTTGAAGTTCTCTAACGCTATAGATACAGCAATAAGGAATAGCGCAGTAGGCAGTACAGTTGAAGAGGAATGGACATCTCTAAAAAGGGCCATCACAGAAGTTGGGAAGGAAAACATAGGTACAAAGAAGGTAGCTGCGAAGAAACCATGGGTAACAGAAGAAATACTTCAGTTGATTGATGAAAGGAGGAAGTACAAACATGTTCCGGGAAAATCAGGAATACAGAAATACAAGTCGCTGAGGAATGAAATAAATAGGAAGTGCAGGGAAACTAAGACGAAATGGCTGCAGGAAAAATGTGAAGACATCGAAAAAGATATGATTGTCGGAAGGACAGACTCAGCATACAGGAAAGTCAAAACAACCTTTGGTGACATTAAAAGCAACGGTGGTAACATTAAGAGGGCAACGGGAATTCCACTGTTAAATGCAGAGGAGAGAGCAGATAGTTGGAAAGAATACAATGAATGCCTCTATGAGGGTGAAGATTTGTCTGATGTGATAGAAGAAGAAACAGGAGTCGATTTAGAAGAGATAGGGGATCCAGTATTAGAATCGGAATTTAAAAGCGCTTTGGAGGACTTACGGTCAAATAAGGCAGAAGGGATAGATAACATTCCATCAGAATTTCTAAAATCATTGGGGGAAGTGGCAACACAACGACTATTCACGTTGGTGTGTAGAATATATGAGTCTGGTGACATACCATCTGACTTTCGGAAAAGCATCATCCACACAATTCCGAAGACGGCAAGAGCTGGCAAGTGCGAGAATAATCGCACAATCAGCTTAACAGCTCATGCATCGAAGCTGCTTACAAGAATAATATACAGAAGAATGGAAAAGAAAATTGAGAATGCGCTAGGTGACGATCAGTTTGGCTTTAGGAAAAGTAAATGGACGAGAGAGGCAATTCTGACGTTACGGCTAATAATGGAAGCAAGGCTAAAGAAAAATCAAGACACTTTCATAGGATTTGTCGACCTGGAAAAAGCGTTCGACAATATAAAATGGTGTAAGCTGTTCGAGATTCTGTAAAAAGTAGGGGTAGGCTATAGGGAGAGACGGGTCATATACAATATGTACAACAACCAAGAGGGAATAATAAGAGTGGACGATCAAGAACGAAGTGCTCGTATTAAGAAGGGTGTAAGACAAGGCTGTAGCCTTTCGCCCCTACTCTTCAATCTGTACATCGAGGAAGCAATGATGGAAATAAAAGAAAGGTTCAGGAGTTGAATTAAAATACAAGGTGAAAGGATATCAATGATACGATTCGCTAATGACATTGCTATCCTGAGTGAAAGTGAAGAAGAATTAAATGATCTGCTGAACGGAATGAACAGTCTAATGAGTACACAGTATGGTTTGAGAGTAAATCGGAGAAAGACGAAGGAAATGAGAAGTAGTAGAAATGAGAACAGCGAGAAACTTAACATCAGGACTGATGGTCACGAAGTCAATGAAGTTAAGGAATTCTGCTACCTAGGCAGTAAAATAACCTTTGACGGACGGAGCAAGGAGGACATCAAAAGCAGACTCGCTATGGCAAAAAAGACATTTCTGGCCAAGAGGAGTCTACTAATATCAAATACCGGCCCTAATTTGAGGAAGAAATTTCTGAGGATGTACGTCTGGAGTACAGCATTGTATGGTAGTGAAACATGGACTGTGGGAAAACCGGAACAGAAGAGAATCGAAGCATTTGAGATGTGGTGCTATAGACGAATGTTGAAAATTAGGTGGACTGATAAGGTAAGGAATGAGGAGGTTCTACGCAGAATCGAAGAGGAAAGGAATATGTGGAAAACACTGATAAGGAGAAGGGACAGGATGATAGGACATCTGCTAAGACATGAGGGAATGACTTCCATGGTACTAGAGGGAGCTGTAGAGGGCAAAAACTGTAGAGGAAGACAGAGATTGGAATACGTCAAGCAAATAATTGAGGACGTAGGTTGCAAGTGCTTCTCTGAGATGAAGAGGTTAGCACAGGAAAGGAATTCGTGGCGGGCCGCATCAAACCAGTCAGTAGACTCATGACAAAAAAAAAAAAGTATATCCCGCGAAGAGACCATGAGGATAAAATCAGAGAGATTAGAGCCCACACAGAGGCATACCGACAATCCTTCTTTCCACGAACAATACGAGACTGGAATAGAAGGGAGAATCGATAGAGGTACTCAACGTACCCTCCGCCACACACAGTCAGGTGGTTTGCGGAGTTTGGATATAGATGTAGAACACCGCGAGAACTGTGTGCTTGAACATGAATGCAGATGCCAGCCAAGCCTGCAGACGGCGCTTTGTCCACGAACGGCAGTCAGTGCTCTCAATGCGTTGCAAGTGTCAATTGTAGAACAGTGTTGTGAGCGCATTATATCGGAGCTAAGTAACAACGAACGTGGGCAAATTGTTGGTGCTCCTGTGGATGGTGTTTTCATAACCAAAGTAGAAGAAGTGTTTTAAGACGCAGCGTGCGAGACCCCCGTCGTTTCCTGTAAAGGTCGATTGCAGTTGTGCTTCTGCAGTCGGATCTGACTGGTCTGATTCCAGTAGCAGATTTCTCCACAGGGTACAATGCTGATCACTGAAGTTATGCAACGGATTCTGGATAACGGGAGGACCTGGTGTAAAGGACCATAAGCAGTATATCTTGATTGGGGTCTCATCGTATCTTCTCTCTTTACTATGACCAGGGGTTTAATACCTATGAAAACAAAGTCATCAACTACAATATCTAGAATTTATTCCACAAATGACATTGTAGTTTAGAGGTATTAATAATTATCATTCATCATCTCAGCTCAGTTTGTATACGAGGAGTATTCGGAAAGAAAGGAACGATTGGTCGCGAAATGTAAACCACAGTGAAAATTAAAACCGTTTCATTTACAACAATTAGCTACATGTTTCAGCTACTTCTCTGCGTAGTCGTCGCTCTAACTTAGACATGTTGCAATGTTGATGCATTAAGTTGATCTGAAAGCGGTGCTGATATTCAAGACAATAAAAGCGAGTTAAAAGCCGTGAGCTATCTGGGGAAGTTAACCTTGCATTACTGAGCAACTGTTTCACCAGGTATCCAGTCTAGCTTACCAAATTCCCAACCAGACTAACATTAATTATAATCTTTTAATAGTCATCTTCCGACAACCGGTGATATATATGCAGGGTGAGTCACCTAACGTTACCGCTGGATATATTTCGTAAACCACATCAAATACTGACGAACCGATTCCACAGACCGAACGTGAGGAGAGGGGCTAGTGTGTTTAATACAAACCATACAAAAATGCACGGAAGTATGTTTTTTAACACAAACCTACGTTTTTTTAAATGGAACCACGTTAGTTTTGTTAGCACATCTGAACATATAAACAAAGACGTAATCAGTGCCGTTTGTTGCAATGTAAAATATTAATTACATCCGGAGATATTGTAACCTAAAGTTGACGCTTGAGTACCACTCCTCCGCTGTTCGATCGTGTGTATCGGAGAGCATCGAATTACGTAGGGATCCAAAGGGAACGGTGATGGACCTTAGGTACAGAAGAGACTGGAACAGCACATTACGTCCTCATGCTAACACCTTTTTATTGGTCTTTTTCACTGACGCACATGTACATTACCATGAGGAGTGAGGTACACGTACACACGTGGTTTCCGTTTTCAATTAAGGAGTGGAATAGAATGTGTCCCGACATGTCAGGCCAATAGATGTTCAATGTGGTGGCCATCATTTGCTGCACACAACTGCAATCTCTGGCATAATGAATGTCGTACACGCCGCAGTACATCTCGTGTAATGTCGCCGCTGGCTGCCACAATACGTTGTTTCATATCCTCTGGGGTTGTAGGCACATCACGGTAGACATTCTCCTTTAACGTACCCCACAGAAAGAAGTCCAGAGGTGTAAGATCAGGAGAACGGGCTGGCCAACTTATGCGTCCTCCACGTCCTATGAAACGCCCGTCGAACATCCTGTCAAGGGTCAGCCTAGTGTTAATTGCGGAATGTGCAGGTGCCCCATCATGCTGATACCACATAAGTCGACGCGTTTCCAGTGGGACATTTTCGAGCAACGTTGGCAGATCATTCTGTAGAAACGCGATGTATGTTGCAGTGCTCTCCGATACACACGATCGAACAGCGGAGGAGTGGTACTCAAGCGCCAACTTTAGGTTACAATATCTCCGGATGTAATTATCATTTTACAATGCAACAAACGGCACTGATTACGTATTTGTTTATATGTTCAGATGTGCTAACAAACCTAACGGGTTTCCATTTAAATAAACGTAGGTTTCTGTTAAAAAACATACTTCCGTGCATTTTTGTATGGTTTGTATTAACCAATTACATTAGCCCCTCTCCTCACGTTCGGTCTGTGGAATCGATTCGTCAGTATTTGATGTGGTTTACGAAATATATCCAGCGGTAATGTTAGGTGACTCACTATATATATATATATATATATATATATATATATATATATATATATATATATAGAGAGAGAGAGAGAGAGAGAGAGAGAGAGAGAGAGAGAGAATTTAAATAAAAAGAAATAAATCAGTTTATATTTGGACATTTATTTTAACATTGATCATTGTTCCGTTAACATTTCAGCATATTAAACTTAATTCACAACTAAACTGATGCATTATTTAGGATTGTGAAAATGTGAGTTTGTAATCTTACGGAACACATTAAATATGGAGCCAAGATTGGGAGACTGCATACAACACTGCATTCATAAAATAACACACGAAGAACGTCGAAACATATGCAAGAGGAAATTAACCACAACCAACCGATTCAATTTTCACCCAAAGAAATTACGTTCTTAGCGCAATCCTGTCCGTCATGAAATTACCACACACTGGTATACTAAATTCATACTAACTCTCTGTGAAATCTTCCCGAAAAGAATTGCTGAGGGCTACTTTGATGCTTGCACCACATGCTTCACGTGGTCAACTTGGTTTACACAAAGAGTGTAACTCCACAGTAATTTTGATAATTAAAATAAATTGCATCGAAACGCAATTTACAAAAGATAAACTTCGAACTGGTTACTATCGTCTTACTATTAACCTGATGGGTCAAACAATTGTATAAGCACATGGTACTAGTCTCACAAAGTACATCCCATGTAGGTTGAACATAAAGAAAAGTTGCTATATTGAAAAACATTGTCAAGACGAGACGTTATCATCTCCCGCAATTCGCATTTAAGATTGTTGATCTTAGTTAGAGTTACAGGTCATCAACATGTGGTTCCACTTTACTCACAAAGTAGTGACAAAGCAACTACTGGAAGATATTCTGAACTTCACACTCGAATTACACTGCGTTACAATTTGAGATAACATGAGATATTTTAGATCTAAACCTGAAATAAAGGTGATTAAATTTTCAGTTAGGCTGATCTTAAGAAATCCATTGTCCTACGGACTTACCAGAGACGCGCTTAGCCGGAGATCTTACCACTTCAGACGCTCGCTGCGGACAGGGTCCGTGGGCCCCTACCGAGGTTGCTTCACAGATAAAAAACGGAAGTGACCAGAGAGGCAGCTTCCTATACCAACATGACAAGGGACGGACAGGACCATACCAAGAATAGAAGCCTCTTTGCTTTTAGAAAGCGTATCTACCTGTTCTGACGTTGGTCCTACTGTTCTCTAGCAGACCGGCTTGTCTGCTACCATCGAGCATGCAACTAGAAATACATTTGCTCATTCATCCTTTCACACAGAAGGGAAGGGGGATGACAGTATGTTATCATATACAGTATATAAAAGAAAGCGGATGTAGGTTCCGTATGAGACTGTGTGACATGAATTACATATAAACTGTATTTTAAAGTGTAGTAGTGTGACAGATCGTTCTTGTTTATGTGTAAAAGTAACACGTTCCACTGCTCAGTCTCCTCCCAGATAGAGTCAGAAACACCACAGTAAATTTAGAAGAGGAATTTATGCCGTAAATGACAACAGATTTAAGAAATTAACATGAAAGGAATCCAACAGAGACCGTTCAATGTGTCGTATCATCATACTAACTTTCCAATACCCTCGTCATACGGCAGCTCCTGTGCTTTCCGACAATTTTCTACACCGGACTGCAGCTCGTTGTGGGCACCAAAATGTTTTCTTCATAGCCATGGTTAAGCTCACTAGAGATGAAAATCAGAGAGCCAAGTCCGGGCTGTATGGTGGGTGATCAAACACTTCCCAACGAAAACGCTACAGGAGCGTCCTCATTGCCCCTGCAGTATGCGGCTGAGATTTGCCATGAAGAATAACATGCATGACAGATACATTATGTGGGGTTGCACGAAATCAAGCGGAACCTCTCGACAGGCACCCACACCTGGCGGGAGACACTAATTTCTAAGCATCTTTACTCGCTCCCTGGGGGCTCAGAACTGAGACGAGCGACGTGGCGCTATCTACGGGCATACTAGAGACACTGTCCAACACATCCGTGCAAAGCTTCGTCGGATTTTTCACTATGGTTTCCACTTAGCGACAAATCGTTCCTTACTTTCCGAACAGCCCTCGTACGAGGGTTGATATTAACAACCATTAACACGTGCTGTCAAGATGTGGAGACCAGTAGGGATTTCAAGCAGTACATGTCGCGATCTTACCACATAAAGTGAGGGCCAAGTGTTTTGGATAGTCCTTGGCATAGAGCCCTTTTTTATACCCAAGAGACGGATTGTCTTAGTGTCAATGTACTACAGTACATCTACATCTACATCATACTCCACAAAGCACCTAATGGTGTGTGGCAGAGGGTACCTTCGGTACCACCATCTGACCTCCCCAACTCTGTTCCGCTCTCGAATAGTGCGTGGGAAGAATGATTGTCGGTAAGCCTCTGTATTGGCTCTAATTTCTCAAATTTTCTCCTCGTGTTCAATATGCGAGATGCATGTGGGTCAGAGTATGAATATTTTACTATTCCTCCTGCCAAGGCAAAAGGAACAAATCGATTGGTCCTCTTTGCATTTGATGTGGTCTTTTGCGGACTTGATGAGACTTGTGCAGGGACTATTAGTTCATGCGCGGTTCCTTGGGAAACCCCAAAAAAGATTTTTATACTATATTTTCACAGGCAGCAGCAGACCAAAATTCAGCCGAGACTACGAAGACGACTACGAACAACAAATGGATGAAATTTTTGCGATTTATATCTAACATCCAGATCTCCAGCTTCCTTGAAAACTTTCTTTGTATCTTTATTCCTTTCTAAGATACGAAGGTTCAGAGTTACACTACCTGTATAAGTGAAATACAAACATAAAATTATTAAAGAAACTGATTGATGGTCAATATTCGTGATATTCCCTTCTTTAAATTGACGGGAATACACATGGTGAATGAATGAAAGATACATTTGCGTAAATTTTCCGGGTTCAGTAAGTCAAAATTGTATTACCTCTAGGCCTATAAAATGGTTGAAAACATGATTTTTTGGTACCAAACATGAGGTGCGGACTCCAAGATGACTATACGCAGAAAATGGCTGAACTTTTTACTCTATAGTCTTAAGATCCTGATCTCGAACGACCTTGAAAATTTTCTTGATATCCTTATCCCTTTCCCAGATATAGAAGTTAAAAGTTACCCTATTCCTAAACTTAAAATATGCACGTAAAAATTAAACAAATTGACTGATGACGGATATATCTGTGATAAAACTATGATTTAATTAAACTGTCGAGTATATCTACGACTGAATGATACATGAGTGATTGATGAATTTTTGTAAATTCGTGCTCGGTTCCTGAGGAAACACCCAAAAAAGCGTTTTTCACCATTTTTTTTCGCCGTCAGCAGCGGACCAAATTTCAGTTGCGCGAATGCAAAGACGGCTATGCACAACAAATGGGTATAATTTTTATGGTGTACGAGGTACAATCAAAAGGTATCGGGAATAATTGAATTTCGCTGGCTTTATACATCCATTAAAAAAAGAAAAAAAAAGGTATCTTGTTGGTACACGTGTTACTGGTGTATGTCTGCATTTTCAGCTGTTATGAATATTTAGTTCACTGTTGACAGTTGAAAAGTTTAGACGTGTTTTCAAGTGTTCGTCGAATTTTTACTTTCGAAAAAGAAAGGTCAAATAGTTTGGATAAAATTTTGCTTGAAAAATGGCATAAAAGTGCAGCACCACGTTCGAAATGTTGACTGCGGCTGTTGGTGAGTCTACTATGGGTAATACAACAGTTTACGAGTGGTATAAACGTTTCAAAGAGTGTCGAGAAGACACTGAAGACGATGAGCGCGCTGGACGCCCAAGAAAATCTGTTACTGACCAAAATGTGGAAAAAGTAATTGGTTCTCGAATATCGTGGATTGAACATTAAGAGATTGCTGACAATGTTGGAATATCCCTTGCTGACGCCAAGCAATTTTTTCGGATGCTTTAAGCATAAACATGTACTGTAGCAGAAATGTTCGTTCCGAAATTGTTGAATTTTAGGCAAAAATTGACGTCGCGTAGCCATCGCTCAGGAATTGCTGAATGAAGTCGACAACGATCCAGAACTTCCTGAAGAAGGTTATAACAGGTTACGAAACATGTGTGAAAGGGTGTGACGACAAAACCAAGGACCAATCGTCTCAGTAGAAACTGAAGAACCAAGCCCGAGAAAAATGCAACAAGTTCGATCACATTTGAAGATTCTGTTCACTGTTTTCTTCGATTACAATGGAGCAGTGTATCATGATTTCCTGCCTTACGGTCGTGCGCTCAAAAATGAATACTACGTGGAAGTTACGCGCCGTTTCCGTGAAGGAATACGAATAAAACGACCAGAACTATGGCAAAGCCATTCGTGGAAACTGAATCGCGAGAATGCTCCCGTTCACACCTCAAAGCCTGTTCATGAATTTTTGGCAAAAAACAAAACCGTTACGTTGCCTCAGCGACAGTATTCACCTGGCCCCCTGCGACTTCTTTCTATTCCCGAGACTGAAGAGAACCATGAAAGGCGTCGTTTTGCCACCACTGATGAGATAAAAACAGACCTGCTCAAGGAGCTGAACACTATAATGAAACGGGAGAAACAGAAGTGAATTCAAGATCGTAAAAAGCGCTGGCACATATGTGTTATATCTGAGGGGGATTAATTTGAAGAAGACGAAGTTGATGTTGATGAATAAATAAACATTCTTTAAGAAAATCAAGAGTACCCGTTAATTTGTGACCACATCTCATATTCTCAAGATCCCAGTCTCGAACAACCTTGAAAATTTTCTAGATATCATTATAAAAAAAAAATGGCTCTGAGCAATATGGGACTTAACATCTATGGTCATCAGTCCACAAGAACTTAGAACTACTTAACCCTAACTAACCTAAGGACATCACACAACACCCAGCCATCACGAGGCAGAGAAAATCCCTGACCCCGCCGGGAATCGAACCCGGGAACCCGGGCGTGGGAAGCGAGAACGCTACCGCACCGCCACGAGATGCGGGCTATCATTATCCATTTCCGAGGTACAGAGGTTCGAATTTACCGTACTTTCGCACGCATGTAAAATTCAGTGCGAGGAGGAAAAGCAGTTTATTCACATGCAAAATTGTTGTGCACGTAAAAGCCGGTTGTTGTTGTTGTTGTCTTCAGTCCTGAGACTGGTTTGATGCAGCTCTCCATGCTACTCTATCCTGTGCAAGCTTCTTCATCTCCCAGTACTTACTGCAACCTACATCCTTCTGAATCTGCTTAGTGTATTCATCTCTTGGTCTCCCTCTACGATTTTTAGCTTCCACGCTGCCCTCCAATGCTAAATTTGTGATCCCTTGATGCCTCAGAACATGTCCTACCAACCGGTCCCTCCTTCTTGTCAAGTTGTGCCACAAACTCCTCCTCTCCCCTATTCTATTCAATACCTCCTCATTAGTTATGTGATCTACCCATCTAATCTTCAGCATTCTTCTGTAGCACCACATTTCGAAAGCTTCTATTCTCTTCTTGTCCAAACTATTTATCGTCCATGTTCCACTTCCATACATGGCTACACTCCATACAAATACTTTCAGAAATGACTTCCTGACACTTAAATCTACACTAGATGTTAACAAATTTCTCTTCTTCAGAAACGTTTTCCTTGCCATTGCCAGTCTGCATTTTATATACTCTCTACTTCGACCATCATCAGTTATTTTGCTCCCCAAATAGCGAAACTCCTTTACTACTTTAAGTGTCTCATTTCCTAATCTGATTCCCTCAGCATCACCCGACTCAATTCGCCTACATTCCATTATCCTCGTTTTACTTTTGTTGATGTTCATCTTATATCCTCCTTTCAAGACACTGTCCATTCCGTTCAACTGCTCTTCCAGGTCCTATGCTGTCTCTGACAGAATTACAATGTCATCGGCGAACATCAACGTTTTAATTTCTTCTCCATGGACTTTAATACCTACTCCGAATTTTTCTTTTGTTTCCTTCACTGCTTGCTCAATATACAGATTGAATAACATCGGGGACAGGCTACAACCCTGTCTCACTCCCTTCCCAACCGCTGCTTCCCTTTCATGCCCATCGACTCTTATAACTGCCATCTGGTTTCTGTACAAATTGTAAATAGCCTTTCGCTCCCTGTATTTTACCCCTGCCACCTTTAGAATTTGAAAGAGAGTATTCCAGTCAACATTGTCAAAAGCTTTCTCTAAGTCTACAAATGCTAGAAATGTAGGTTTGCCTTTCCGTAATCTATTTTCTAAGATAAGTCGTTGGGTCAGTATTGGCTCACGTGTTCCAACATTTCTGCGGAATCCAAACTGATCTTCGCCGAGGTTGGCTTCTACCAATTTTTCCATTCGTCTGTAAAGAACTCGCGCTAGTATTTTGCAGCTGTGACTTATTAAACTGATAGTTCGGTAATTTTCACATGTGTCAACACCTGCTTTCTTTGGGATTGGAATTATTATATTCTTCTTAAAGTCTGAGGGAATTTCGCCTGTCTCATACATCTTGCTCACCAGATGGTAGAATTTTGTCAGGACCGGTTCTCCCAAGGCCGTCAGTAGTTCCAATGGAATGTTGTCTATTCCCGGGGCCTTGTTTCGACTCAGGTCTTTCAGTGCTCTGTCAAACTCTTCACGCAGTATCGTATCTCCCATTTCATCTTCATCTACTTCCTCTTCCATTTCCATAATATTGTCCTCAAGTACATCGCCCTTGTATAGACCCTCTATATACTCCTTCCACCTTTCTGCTTTCCCTTCTTTGCTTAGAACTGGGTTTCCATCTGAGCTCTTGATATTCACACAAGATGCTCTCTGTTCTCCAAAGGTCTCTTTAATTTTCCTGTAGGCAGTATCTATCTTACCCCTAGTGAGATAAGCCTCTACATCCTTACATTTGTCCTCTAGCCATCCATGCTTAGCCATTTTGCACTTGCTGTCGATTTCATTTTTGAGACGTTTGTATTCCCTTTTTGCCTGCTTCATTTAATGCGTTTTATATTTTTTTCCTTTCATCAATTAAATTCAATATTTCTTCTGTTACCCAAGGATTTCTACTAGTCCTCGTCTTTTTACCTATTTGATCCTCTGATGCCTTCACTACTTCATCCCTCAAAGCTACCCATTCTTCTTCTACTATATTTCTTTCCCCCATTCCTGTCAATTGTTCCCTTATGCTCTCCCTGAAACTCTGTACAACCTCTGGTTTAGTCAGTTTATCCATGTCCCATCTCCTTAAATTTCCACCCTTTTGCAGTTTCTACAGTTCATAACCAATAGATTGTGGTCAGAGTCCATATCTGCCCCTTGAAATGTCTTACAATTTAAAACCTGGTTCCTAAATCTCTGTCTTACCATTATATAATCTATCTGATACCTTTTAGTATCTCCAGGATTCTTCCATGTATACATCCTTCTTTTATGATTCTTGAACCAAGTGTTAGCTATGATTAAGTTATGCTCTGTGAAAAATTCTACCAGACGGCTTTCTCTTTTATTTCTCTCCCCCAATCCATATTCACCCACTATGTTTCCTTCTCTCCCCTTTCCTACTCTCGAATTCCAGTCAGCCATGACTATTAAATTTTCGTCTCCCTTCACTACCTGAATAATTTCTTTTATCTCACATACATTTCATCAATTTGTTCATCATCTGCAGAGCTAGGTCCATGGTTCATGGGGGTATGAGGCTTAAAATTAGTTTTGCAATATTTCAATTCCACATAAGTAACCTATCAAAATTTTACTGTTGTATATACGAGGGTAATCCCAAAAGTAAGGTCTCCTATTTTTTTATAAGTACATAGACCTGTTTATTTCTACAATGGTTTACGTCACTTTACCGCTTAACATTTAACTATTTTTCGACATTATCACCATTTCTGTCTATGCGTTTTTGTAGACGCTGTGGCAGTTTTTGTATGTTTATGTCATACCAGCTCGCCGCCATGCTGTTTAGGAAGTTATAAACCTCTTCTTTCACCTCGTCGTCGGAGATGAATCGCTGGGACCACAATTAACGCTGACAGGTACTGTAAGACTCTGAAAAAAACTCAAACGGGCAACTCAGAACCGTAGAAGAGGAATGTTGAGCAAGGACGTTCACATTCTCCATGACAACGATCGCCCACACATTGCTCGGCAAACCGTTGCTCTCCTGCAGCAGTTGCAGTGGAACATAATCACCCACCCACCCAATAGTCTTCACTTGGCGCCCAGTGACTATCACCTGATCCCTAGGTTAAAAGAACATTTGGCCGGAAAGCGATTCAGCTCCGACGACGAGGTGAAAGAAGAGGTTCATAACTTCCTAAATAGCATGGCGGCGAGCTGGTGTGACATGGGCATACAAAAACTGCCGCAGCGTCTACAAAAATGCATCGACAGGAATGGTCATTATGTCGAAAAATAGCTAAATGTTCAAGCTGTAGACTGATGTAAACCATTGTAGAAATAAACAGGTCTATGTACTTATAAATAAATAGGAGACTTTACTTTTAGGATTACCCTCGTAGTTCTTTTCACATGAGTGACATGCCGTGCTGTGGCAGGGAAAGAACCAGTAAAAAATGCCCCTTTTGGAGCACAAAAAAAGGCGAATATGCTCCTCCTTCTTTAAATGATACTGATTGAAAAGTGGGGTACCAGCTGCCTCATTCTACCTTCCTCGGTGCCTTTAAAAATTTTTCAGATATATTGGAATGCGAACATATCCGCGATATTTGATGATAAGAGAGGAGAGAGTGGCAGCGGGAAAAGACGGAGAAGTAATAAATACTGGAAGATAGGAGACAGCGGTTGTGCTACAGAAAGAGCAAAGGAGGCAATATGGCAATGTAAGAGAAAGAGAAGGAAACAGTTACTGTGGAACATAGTAGACAGTGAGATAACAGAGCTAGGAAAAGAGTGAAGGAGACAGTACCAGTGGTGGCGGAATAAAGAGGAGGAGAAAGTGGAAGTGGATGAGAGACAGAGTCTATGACAATAATAACTATGAAAAGAGAGGTAGTGACAGTGAGAAGAAACAGCAGCAGTGGGAAGGAATGAATGAGACAGTAGCAGTAAGAGAACAAGTGAGTGACACTGAGAGGAGACAATAGCAGTAGGAGAGAACGAAGCTGTGAGACAGGAGACAGTGAGTTGGGCCGAATGAGTGAGTGAGAATGGGCGATTGGGAGTGGATGAGCATGAGAAACTTACGGTTATGGACTAGTGGGAGCGAGCGAGTTACAGTTAGGACGGCTTGTGGGAGTGAGAGGTTAGTTGCATGCTAAAAAGAGGGCTAATATGTTCGTATGCCAATATTTTTGAGACAGTTTTTAAAGGTGTTGAGGTACGTAGAATGAGGCAGCTAGTGCCTCACTTTTCAGTCAGAGTCTTTTAATAAAGTGGAGCATATTCGCCTTTTTTGTACTGCGATAGTAGCATTTTTCCACTGGTTTTACGACTTGGACGGAACGACAATTCTGGAGGCCGCCATTTTCAGCAGAACGAATGAGTCGTTACGCCTATCTGTCAAGGGCATGCTGCTGCCGCAATGTATTCTTTTTACTCATACTGAGTATCAAGAGGCGATCAATATTTACTTTCTTAGAAGAAGAAAAGCTTCTTAGCCAAGATCGCAATTTGTGTACATAGTAATTTTAACTTTCACTTTCGACGTGCCAACACATTATTCATGTCACGTGTTGTGCATCTGGAGATTTAATGGAAAGATTTTGTGTGCATCTGGCATAAGATGTTTATAATAACCTGTACGAAGATATGATGATGAAACGTAGTTGCCGGCCGGTGTGGCCGTGCGGTTATAGGCGCGTCAGTCTGAAACCGCGTGACCGCTACGGTCGCAGGTTCGAATCCTGCCTCAGGCATGGATGTGTGTGATGTCCTTAGGTTAGTTAGGTTTAAGTAGTTCTAAGTTCTAGGGGACTGATGACCACAGATGTTAAGTCCCATAGTGCTCAGAGCCATTTGAACCATTTGATTGTAACATAGTTTTACCGAAACCGGTCATCGATACAGTGTTTCATTGCGATCTTAGCTAAGAAGCTTTTCTTCTCCTGAGAAAATGAAATCACTCTGTAATGAGCCACCGGAGACCGTACGTCCCTTATAACAAGATGCTCATAAAATATCGCTGAACTACCTGAGGTTTTCGCGAAGAGTAATAAGAGTGATTTGTTCATTGAAATACGGAACCGTCTGCTTCCAGGCACTTGCTCCTATGTATAATGTTATCCACTGAAGGAGCCTGCACGCGTTCAATAATTAGTGACAGTAGTAGTTAATCAAATCTTCAGTACCATCAAGCGACATCACTCCGTCAATAATGTTGCCAAAAACTGTGCTGATAAAGCGATTTCACAGTGTTAAGATGTCGAACATTCAAAAGAAAGTGTGTACCACAGTTGTATTAGCTATAGCTTTCAAGCGACAAAGAAACAACAAAAAACAGGATATTGGCTCGAGAGTGTTTGAAAAACAAAAGAGTATCTGGCCACATAACAATTTACTGACTGAAACAAAAACCACGGACCCGAAAGATTTCATAAACTATTTCCCAATTAGTCCTGCATAATACGACCTATGAGATTTCTGGCGATAGACAGGTCATCCGAATGCTCGAAGTTTATTTTGTAATATCATCACATACACAATTAATAGCGGGCCGGAGTGGCCGTTCGGTTCTAGGCGCTACAGTCTGGAACCGAGCGACCGCTACGGTCGCAGGTTCGAATCCTGCCTCGGGCATGCATGTGTGTGATGTCCTTAGGTTAGTTAGGTTTAAGTAGTTCTAAGCTCTAGGGGACTGATGACCACAGCAGTTGAGTCCCATAGTGCTCAGAGCCATTTGAACCATTTTTTTGATATGAAATTCGCCAGTCTATGTTATATTTTCAAATTAATGCAGTAAGCAGTGTCATAGAAAATTCTCCGTTGCCCATCCCAAAAGTGGTATCTACACTGAAGCGCCAAAGAAAGTGGTCTAGGCATGCGTATTCAAATACAAATGTATGTAAACAAGCAGAATACGGCGCTTCGGTCGGCAACGCCTGTATTGGACAACAAGTGTCTGGCGCAGTTGTTATATCGGTTACTGCTGCTACAATGGCAGTTTATCAAGATTTAAGTGAGTTTGAACGTGGTGTCATAGTCGGTGCTCTAGTGATGAGACACAGCGTCTGCGAAGTAGCGATGAAGTGGGGATTTTCCCGTACAACCATTTCACGAGTGTACCGTGAACATCAGGAATCCGGTAAAACATCAAATCTCCGACATCACTGCGGCTGCGTTAGATTAGATTAGATTAGATTTGTTTTTCGTTCCATAGATCCGTACGGAGGAGATCCTCGTGGATGTGGAACATGTCAATTTTTTTTTGTTTAAGCTGAAATAACAATACTAATAGTATGATTATACACAATACATCATTTTTTAAGCTGAAATAACAGTACTAATGGTATGAGTATATACAATACCTCATTTGTTTCTACTAAAAAATTCGTCAATGGAGTAGAAGGAGTTGGCCACTAGTAAGTCTTTCAGACTCCTTTTAAACTGATCTTTATTTGTAACCAAATGTTTTATGTGTGCTGGCAAATTATTGAAAATGAGTGTTCCTGAGTAGTGGATCCCTTGTTGAACTAAAGTAAGTGCTTTTAAGTCCTTGTGCCGATCATTTTTGGTCATTGTATCGTATGTATGAACTGAGCTGTTTGTTGGAAAAAGAGATATATTATTTAAGACAAATTTCATTAAGGAGTAAATATACTGAGAGGTAGTAGTTAGTATACCCAGTTCTTTGAAGAGGTTTCTACAGGACGTCCGTGAATTTACTCCACAAATAATACGTATTACACGCTTCTGGACTCTGAAAACTTTTGTTTGACTTGTAGAGTTACCCCAAAATATTATACCATATGACATTATGGAATGAGAGTAGGCAAAGTATGCAAGCTTTTTCATTTTTATGTCGCCTATGTCTGCTAACACTCGAATTGCAAATACAGATTTTTCAAGGCGTTTCTGCAGTTCTGTGGTGTGTTCCTCCCAACTGAATTTAGTATCAAGTTGTAATCCCAGGAATTTAAGACAGTCAACCTCTCCTATCTGCTCTTCTTCATACTTTATGCAAATGCTGGGTGGAAACCTCTTACAGGTTCTGAAGTGCATATAGTGAGTCTTTTCGAAGTTTAACGTCAGTGAGTTGGTTTTAAACCATTTATTAATATCCATGAAAATATCATAAGCAGATCTTTCTAGAACTACATTCGACATACTATTTTGCAATACTTGTGTCATCTGCAAACAGAACGAACTCTGCTTCTGGCAGTGTAGCTGATGAGAGATCATTAATGAATACAAGAAAAAGCAATGGCCCTAAGATGGATCCTTGTGGGACACCACATGTAATTTCTTCCCATTCTGATGATGACTGATGACTTAATTCACTAGTCCCTTGCACTGACACCCTTTGTTTCCTGTTAGTGAGGTATGACTAGAACCATTTTGTGGTTCACACAATCAAATGCCTTTGACAAATCACAGAAAATACCTGCTGCTTGTAATTTGTTATTTAATCAATTAAGTGCATTTTCATTGTAGGTGTAAATAGCCTTCTCGTCATCAGAACCCTTCATAAATCCAAACTGTGTTCTTGATAATATGTTATTTGTGGTCAGATGGTTGAGAAGCTGCCTGTACATTACTTTTTCCAAAATTTTTGAGAATGCTGGCAAAAGTGAAATTGGTCTGTATTTTGATGGTATCTCTTTATCCCCTTTCTTGAATAGAGGCTTAACATCCGTATATTTTAGCCAGTCAGGAAATGTCCCAGTTATAAATGACTGGTTACACAAGTAACTTAGAATTGTACTAAACTCTCAAGAGCATGCCTTAATTAACTTTGTTGATATTTCATCATAACCACTAGAATGCCTTTTTTTAAAGATTTTATTGTAGAAGTTATTTCTTTTCGTGAAATGAGTGACATATTCATGTACCTGAAGCTATTTGTAAAGGCTAGTTTCAGATATTCAAGGGCATTATTAACTGATCCTGACAAGCCCATTCTATCAATAACGGATTTGCCACACTATGCCCATCGGTTACTAATGTGTCATCTACCCTTAATGCTTTTTGCTCCTTTTCCTTTCTGGTTCTACTAGTCTCCTCCTTCACTATATCCCATATTGTTTTTATTTTGTTCCCTGACATTGCTATCTTCTTCTCGTAGTGCATTTGTTTAGATGTCTGAATTACGTTTTTTAATATTTTACAGTATTCCTTGTATTTAGCTAAATCATCAACATTGGAACTATTCTTGGTTGACAGATACATTTTCCTTTTTGTCTTACAGGAAATCATTATTCCTTGTGTAATCCATGGTTTTATTATAGACTTCTGTTTAATTTGAGTAACTTTTAGAGGAAAGAAGTTTTCAAACATGGTAGTGACATTGTTCATGAATGTGTTATATTTTTCATTCATGTTATGAGCACTATAAACATCTTTCCAGTTCATATCTTTGAGCAGTTTTCTAAAACTCTCAAATTTGGTTGAATGACTACTCTCCTGTACTCGGATTTAGCAGTCTTGATAATTTGCTTCGAGTTTACATCTAAAACAAGGAGCTGCATGTCATGATCTGATAGTCCATTTATTACAGGTTTTTTTGATATGATTTTGTTCCTTTGACTTGTCTATAAAAATGTTATCAATGGCTGTCCTTGAGGATTTAGTGATCCTAGTTGGAATGTTTACAGTGTGAGTTAGATTGAAAGACAACATTACTAACTGCAGTAAATATTTACTGGAAGATTGCATTAGAAAATATCTACTAAAGTCACCAGCAATTAAAATTTCTTTGTTTCTTCCTGTTAAATAGCCCAAAAGATCTTCTAGATGATTTATGAATACATTATAATTTCCTGCAAGTGCTCAGTAAATAGTTACTATTACATAGGATCTGTTATGGAACTCTACTTCTGTTGCACATGCTTCTAGATGCTGCTCCAAACAAAATTTATTAATGTCAATGTTTTTGAATTTATGCTAGTTTTTAATAAATGTGGCAACTCCTCCTCCATCCATATCTACTCTGCAGAAGTAGGAAGCTAGCTTAAATCCTGAAATGTCTAACATATCTATACCAGTGATCACTTGATGTTCAGAGAGGCAGATTATGTCAATTTGGTGAGATGAATTCATTTCATCAATACAAATGAGTAGTTCATCAACTTTATTTCTGAGTCCCAGAATGTTCTGGTGTAATAAAGGTAACTGATACTGCATACTAATGGGATTATAACTGCTTTGGTGAAGATGAACTGACAGTTTCTGATTACTTTCTGTTAAACATTGTTTAAATGGAGGCTGTATGCTAAAATCTGACTCCTATTCGTTTGTTTTCTCAAACTGAGTGTGTCTGCCAATCTCTCTTAAAACTCGTTTTCTTTCCCCCTTCACTATCCTAAAAAAGGCATCCCTCTGACGCCTGTGACCACTGGTATTTTACCATTTGTGACAGTGTCCCCCCTTAAGTTTTCTGCAATCAACCCAGACAGTTTTCCCTTCCCTTCCCTATTGAGGTGAAGGCCATGCCTAGTGTAGTCCCACCTATCGATAGCATCCACAGGAATCCAACCAATGTGGGACCCTATATCCGTCCTTAGCAGCCACTCCAACTCCAAGTTCACCCTCCCGACGGAAGAGTTCAAATGAGGCCGGTCATGGCGTCTGAACACAGAGACAAATACCACACTCGTATGCTTCGTTGCTGGTGCTATCTTCACCAGATCACTCTCTATGGAATATTCAGAGTCTCTGTCAATGCTATTTCCCGGACCACGCACTATAACAACGGCATCCTCCTTTGTGAAATCCTTGCATAAAGAACCTACATCCTCTGTTACCTGACCTGGAAAAAGATAGTTCAAGAATGGGACCAACGACGACTGAAGAGAATCGTTCAAAGTGACAGAAGTGTAACCCTTCCGTAAATTACTGCAGATTTCAATGCTGGTCCATCAACAAGTGTCAGCTTGTGAACCTTTCAACGAAACATCGCCAATGTGGGCTTTAGGAGCCGAGGGCCCACTCGTCTACCCTTGATGACTGCACGAATCAAAGCTTTACGCCTCGCCTGGGCTGACTGGAAACATGTAGCCTGGTCGGACGATGTCGGAATTGTATCGAGCGGATGAACGTGGACGTGTATGAATACAACCTCATAAATCAATGGACCCAGAATGTCAGTAGGGGACTGTTCAAGCAAGTGGACGCTCTGTAATGGCGTGGGGAGTGCAGTTGGAGTGATGTGGGACCTCTGATACGTCTGGTGATGACTCTGACAGGTGACACGTACGTAAGCATCCTGTTTATCATCTACATCAATTCATGTCACTGTGCATTCCGACGGACTTGGACAATTCAAGCAGGACAATGCGACACCGCACACGTCCAGAACTTCTACAGAGTGGTTCCAGAACACTCTTCTGAGTTTAAAAACTTCTACTAGGCACCAAACTCCCCAGACATGAACATTATTGAGCATATCTGGGATGCCTTGCAACGTGCTGTTCAGAAGAGTTCTCTAACCCCTCGTGCCCTTAAGGATTTATGGACAACCCTGCAGGATTCATGGTGTCAGTTGCCTCTAGCACTACTTCAGACATTAGTCGAGTATATGCTACGTTGTGTTGCGGCACTTCTGCATGCTCGCGGACGCTCTACACGATTTTAGGGAGCTGTACAAGTTTCTTTGGCTCTTCAGTGTATAATGTTTACCTTTGCACAGGCCTTGTAAAATTGTTTCGTGTTAAAGGCTATGTGAAAAATTGAATCTGATGTAATATATGCAGAAAGGCGAAAGGAAAACATCAACGTGCACACTACGCTGTGTGACTAGTTCAAGAAACTCTGTTAAGATCTGCATGTAAATATTGTCAAACTGTCAGTCTCACACAATTACAATACTGAGAATAATTCTGAGGGCCATCGATACTGCTCCTCAATATTTCCTGTACTGACAGTGTATCAATATGTGTCTCCAGACGGTCAATATACTGATGTGAGGGCTCCTTAAGTGTCCTCTGCAATCTCTACAAGTGTGGGACAGGAATTGCGGAACACCCAGTGGATGCCTCAGGAGCTGCCACGTGATTGGGGGTCTATTACACCTGAGCGTGCGATGCTAGCCACGGCTCCCAAACAGCTTACCTTCTCAACAAAGGGATCCTTCTCCACCAGCAAACGACAACAATCCCAGGGATATGTACAGCTGACGCACAGAGGCTTGCAGTTTGGTGCCCTGAGCAGCCAGGCAAGGAACTTCAGTTAAAACTTCTGGTCTGAGAGGCCGTGAGCGACACGTTAAACCAGTCCTGCCCCAACAGCGCTGTGTGAGCACGCGTGCTCTGGCCGCGCTCCTGCCCAGCGCCCCGAGCGCAGCGCACAGAGAGGTTGAGGGGTGAGGGGAGGAGGAAAACCCAGGCTGCGGCCAGACGCCGCCAGAGCAAAGTATTCGCCTCGTCAGGTGTCAAGCAGTTCGCTGACGATACTACTCGCGTTAAATTAGATTTTCGTTCTAAATACTATGGCATCTATGCCCTTGTCAAGAAAAGACAAATCGTTAAACGCTGAATCAAAATTACCCCGTTTTTCTTATCTAAAGACCATTTAAAAGTGCTTAATAAGCCGTCGCACTATCATGAACTAGAAAAATACTCACTGGAACGTCATGACAATAATAACCAGAAAGATGGTACGATGCACTTGTCTTCTGACGAACGACAGTTAATGGTAGATGAACTGAAGGCGGCCGTTAGGGAAAAAGATGAGTTATGGTGAACAGAGCGATGACAAAAGCTTTTATGGCCATCACCAATTATTTGAATTCATTAAGAGACTAAATGCAAGGGAAGAATGGTTTACTAACAGATATGGCGAACAAAACTAATGCTATCAAATAAAACAGTAATCCTCTGGAACTATCAGCTTCAAGTTCACGGCGTGAAACATTTCCTGTATCTGAAGGCAGTCAAGACAGACATGACCGACTACGTTTTAGTTATTGAAACATTACTTCATGAGTTCTCACAGAGATTTCACGACATCGCACAAATGAAGACGGATTTCTATTTATCTGTCAGACCGTTGTCATTTTTGGCTGCTAATGTAGCTCATTACTTCCAATCTGAGGTAACAGACGTGGTGTCGTGTATTCTCCGCCCTGTAAATTTTCCGCCCAGAAAATTTGGAGAAAGGGCCCACTAATCGCGTGGGGACAGGAGCTAGCATGCTCAAGCCGTACGGTACTAGCCATAATGTGTGTTGCATGTAACAATCTCAATGTTTTTTGTTCTGATATGTATTATATTTTTACGTACAGAGTGCTTACTGATAAAAAGTAAAAAAAAAATGATTCTATTAATTCACGCAGAAATTTGGTTTAGAACACATACACAGCGACGTTGCCCAAGTGGAGCAGAAAATAAGTAAATAAATAAACACGTAAATTGCGTTCACGTTTTTGAAGGGCCATTTGTTGGCTGGTTCAATGCTGAAATTTGTTATACACTACTGGCCATTAAAATTGCTACACCTAGAAGAAAACGGGTATTAAAAGCAATGTCTGCGAAATCCTATGGGACTTCACTGCTAAGATCATCAGTCCCTAAGCTCACACACTACTTAACCTAAATCATCCTAAGGACAAACACACACACCCATGCCCGAGGGAGGACTCGAATCTCGACCAGCCGTAAACGGGTATTCATTGGACAAATATATTATACTAGAACTGGCATGTGATCACATTTTCACGCAGTTTGAGTGCATAGACCCTGAGAAATCAATACCCAGAACAACCAACTCTGCCCGTAATAATGGCCTTGATACGCCTGGGCATTGAGTCAAACAGAGCTTGGATGGCGTGTACAGATACAGCTGCCCATGCAGCTTCAACACGATACCACAGTTCATCAAGAGTAGTGACTGGCGTATTGTGACGAGCCAGTTGCTCGGCCACCATTGACCAGACGTTTTCAATTGGTGAGAGATCTGGAGAATGTGCTGGCCAGGGCAGCAGTCGAAAATTTTCTGTATCCAGAAAGACCCGTACAGGACCTGCAACATGCGGTCGTGTATTATCCTCCTGAAATGTGGGGTTCCACAGAGATCGAATGAAGGGTAGAGCCACAGGTCGTAACACATCTGAAATGTAACGTCCACTGTTCAAAGTGCCGTCAATGCGAACAAGAGGTGACCGAGACGTGTAACCAATGGCACCCCATACCATCACGCCGGGTGATACGCCAGTATGGCGATGACGAATACACGCATCCAATATGCATTCACCGCGATGTCCTCAAACACGGATGCGACCATCATGATGCTGTAAACGGAACCTGGATTCATCCGAAAAAATGACGTTTTGCCATTCGTGCACCCAGGTTCGTCGTTGAGTACACTTTCGCATGCGCTCTTGTCTGTGATGCAGCGTCAAGGATAACCGCAGCCATGGTCTCCGAGCTGATAGTCCATGCTGCTGCAAACGTCGTAGAACTGTTGGTGCAGATGGTTGTTTTCTTGCAAACGTCCCTATCTGTTGACCCAGGGATCGAGACGGGGCTGCACGATCCGTTACAGCCATGCGGATAAGATGCTTGTCATCTCGACGGCATCACAACAACGTTTCACCAGGCAACGCTGGTCAACTGCTGTTTGTGTATGAGAAATCGTTTGGAAACTTCCCTCGTGTCAGCACGTTGTAGGTGTCGCCACCGGCGCCAACCTTGTGTGAATGCCCTGAAAAGCTATTCATTTGCATATCACAGCATCCTCTTCCTGTCGGTTAAATTTCGCGTCTGTAGCACGTCATCTTCGTGGTGTAGCAATTTTAATGGCCAGTAGTGTATATTTATACAGGGTGACCCATTGATCGAGACAGTGTAAACTTATCACATTATCCAAGGAAAGCATTTTTAACGTTTTAGTACCGGCAAACATTCTTTTCTCTGTCGTTATTGTACATGTCACTTCATTCAAGATGTACATTTGCGCACACATATTTATAAACACTTCACAGATGTTTTTGTACATGGTGTTGTCAAAGATGAATTTATACGTAGTGCTTAAGATATAACTAGTAAACAATTCACATATGCAAGAAATAACTTTAGAATAGGTCTTTAAAATTACTGAAATAACTATGGCTTGCGAAATCATAGATTCTGTTTATTTGATTTTGTAGAGGTATATCTGCAGTTGTTCTAAAAGAAACCATTGGCTTCGTTATGTAGTATTACCAAATTGTTTTCTAGACTGTTGATGACATGTTTCGTTTCCAACACATGTTGTGCAATGACTGATTTTTCGAAATTCTTGAGCCTGAAAGCATTTACATGTTCTTGAAAACGGGTCTTGAAGTTTCTGCCTGTTTTCCCTACATAGTAGGCAGGACAACTAGGGCATGATACTTTGTAGACTCCGCTGTTGTTGTATGTTGGTGTATTTGATTTTGCGTTGTGGATGACTGGGTTTCCTAACTTATTATTGGTTGAGAATGCAACTGTTACATTTGTTTTTCTGAAAAGGTTGGCGATTTTTTGTACTATCCATTTCACCTCATTCAGGAGAAGAAATAAAACATGTATTAAGACGAATTACACCTGACGATGGACCCACAGGGTCCGAAATGCATCGTGTAGTTAATAAAACACGAAAAAGTTGTGACTGAAGGTGTTGTTTAATTCATACCTACAATATATTTTTTACTTATATACATATTCTGATACATTATTTAGTCTAGTTTTTGAAGGTAGAAGATAGCCTTCAAGCAAGCCCTTATCTCGCAATCCTCGTACTTTTTCAGTGTTTTCTCCAGCCTTTCATCCCGTTTCATGTACACTGTTTTTTTTTTTCATTTACATTCCATACTCAGCTCTGTTCTCACTAACGCGCACGCAGAATTTTCTGCTTCTGTTTTCATGCAAGCAATTACATCACTAAATTTAGGATTTGGTTTGGAAATCATATTATTAATTTTGTTATGCCAGCCCTCTATGGAGTTAGTTGTTCGATGGAGCCGTTTGTAGCAGCTCCAAAGGCTGATAGGGTTTTCTTGATTTTCCAATCATCTCTATACAAAGTAGCCGAAAAAGTCAGAAAGCCTTGGAACATCCGGTGCCTGTGAATGTCTCTCCAGCCAGCCATCACATACATCTTCAGGCCGTAGAAACGCCATCGCAGCACACATACGAATTTGTTGTCTCACTTCTTCATTTTCTTTATATTCGCGAGTGAGTCCAAGATCCTGTACTTCGCTCCAGAGAGACTTTTTCATATGGAAATAGCATTCATGCACTGAGAAAGTTGGTAACATATGTATAATTACAGAAATCGCTGCTGACTCAAAATCTACAGTCACTCTTGCAGGGTTCCATTCTGGAATATTTTCCAGCACATTTCTGAAAAGTCTGATGTATGTCTCGTTTCTTTTATTTGGTAATAACGCAAATACAACTGGGTGGATGTTAATCTCATTTTTATTATTTTCAAAATCTGCATGAATTGTATATATCTGTGAAAACTGTTTGCTACAGCACTTGAACGTACCATACATACAAAAGTCTGTTTACTTCTTAGTGCCGCTCTCCCTGCTCTTCCACAAAAAACTGTTATCCTGTCTCCTGATCTATCGTCACTTAACAGGAAACTGCTGCCATCATTCATAGTTAATAGCTCTGCCTTAAGTTCAATCTCTTCTCTTGTCTCTGGATCCCTCTCACTTCCCTGCGACTTTGCCCTTTGCTTGTATAACGGCCTCTTCGTTGTTTTCTGCTCTGGCATTTCTGTCACAAAGTCGTACCCTCGATTATGCAAGCTACCTAGCTCCTCTGAATAGATTTTGGAAATAAACGTATTTTCCTCTCGTGCCCTCTTCTTTGCCTGGTTCAGAGTCCTCTGTACTTCCAACCTTGCGTCATCCGGAGCTCCACATTGATGCTCGTGCGAAAAGAGCACTGTAGAATCCTTGGTTTTAAGCTTTCCTCGGCAATGCTTTTCTTTCTGTTTTGAACAGCGCCAAATCACAGTCCCATATTCCTTCGTTTTCTTCACTGTGTAAGAATAACCTTCATGGTGGCAACTAGGCTTACCACGAATTGTCGTTGAAACTTCCATATCAGAACTACTAAGATGGTAATATCCAAGTGGCACGATGTGAAGTCTACGAAAAGTAGAGCGATACTAACAGGCAGACGGTACTGTGTGGACGGAGTTCGGCCGAGTCCAGGGAGCAGGTAGCGCAAGGTGATTAGGACCGTCCGGCTGCAGGTAGGACGGGACACAATGGACGCAGGTACGAGGCAGAGAGTTCGCAGATTTCTAGTGGGGCGGAAAGTTCGAAGGGCGGAGAATTCATACCTTCAACAGACGAATATACCTAGCTCAAGGACCTATTTGTCCAATCCAGGGACTCACAACACTTTTATAAAGTGTTACCCCAGGAGCAATATCCTTGACTGCACAGAGAAGCCGCTAATTTCAGTACGTGTATCAACGCCTGTTTGGATGTTTCTTTTCTTCTGCTATGAAATTCACAAAGTTCCAGTGATGTTGGGAGTTTAATAGATTTTAATCTGCATAATTGTTTGATAGTATCACAGACGACAGGACCGTACATACTGCATATTCTAAAATCGAAATGCCTAAAATGTATAAACATGACAACTTAATGTTGAATGTCTGTATGTAAAACTTTTTGTAGTTCTGGTAGCCCTATATTATGTATTTATTTACTAAAGTAATAAAAGTAATTGCTCTGGCAAAAAAATTAATATTAAACACCGGTGATGAAATCCTGTTTATAAAAGTATGCTCCAGTTATCATCCCTCCGAAGTAGTTGCACTGTGTTGCAAACACGCCTTCTTAAGTTTCTCACGCGTGTAGCGTTTGGCATGCAGCCGTCCTACTCACACACCTCTTCGAGATAGCAGATTGGTGGGGGAAGCCGGAGTGGTGAGTATGCCGACACGGTAGCTCAGCGTGTTTTCGGTCCGAGAGCTGGTTGGCCTCTGTGATAAAAAACTGAGTGGCAGGATCAACAAACGAACTTGAACGGGTGTCATGTGCATGTGACGTCCGCAACGAGCAAACACAACGATTTAAATTAAAAAAAAGAAAGGTAGAGTCGGCAGCGCTCCGGGAGCGCAAAGCTTGTACAGACCTGTGTTAAACTGTTCCCTGACGTTTCAACTCCAGTTGTGGGACACATCTTCGGAGGTAAAACAAACGGCAACTGCATTCAAGAGTTCAAAGGACCCCTGAATTTACAAAGCTGTATAGAGGACACCACCATTTGTTTGTGATACTAAACGCTTGATTATCTCTGGCTGGCATCATCATTCTCGAATAAAAGTAACCGATCATCATTCTGTTGGCACCAAACTGACGTACATATTTTATTTATATTAACTCTCAACTCTTTTCTATTGAATTATTATGGTGTTCGTGAATCTCTGTCACCTCTTTATACATCAAGCGTGACCTCTCACTCCGGACGTATTAATTTGGAAGTCTACATTGTCTCAGGCCGAGAACTATTTGGATATATACCTACATATATAATCTGCAAAACAATTTCAAGTGAATGGCAGAGAGTACTTCTCAGTATACCACTTATTAGGGCAGTGATTCCCCATGAGTGTAATAAGGGATTACCTAATACCAAATCCCCAACCACTATCATTATCATCTAACAAAACTTTGCTATGAAAAAGAATTTTCTCTGAAGATTTTCTTTTTTAAAGTAACAGAAGATAACTTTGCATGGCGAGTGCTATTTACAACTCCTGCTCAGAAAAGAAATCTAACTATTCACATTGAAGGTGGACACTTACAAAACATGCTTCCTCTGTCCCTAGCGCATGATTTCCAAAATACTATTCAACGGGAAATGAACGAGTGCTCCGCAAAAACTAGTAATAATGTGCGGTTTTTTTCGACATTTTGACGATACCAATGTTTTAAAAATTTTATGATTTATGTGTTTTTAGTTATGACTTAAATCCGAAGTGATCACTGATTAAAACAAGTTTTTAAATAACCTTTATTAACATTCAAAAGAAACAAGGCGTTCCATCAAAATATCAGGATTCTCAAAGCCTTCCGTCGGAGTAAAAGTTTGGGAACCGCTGCCCTAACGATAACTGCTTCGCTCACACCCTGCACCGCAATTTAAAATCAAACATATTTTAAATGTGTGCACTATACTTCTGCTTGTTATTTGTAAATTTCTAGATTGCTGGACACTTTGCTTCTGCACTGGCAGAAACTGGAAGGCTTCAGGTTGCCCGTACTTTGTGTTTGACCGCTGTCACTAATAATAATAATAATAATAATACGGTATAAGCCCTACAAGAGAATAGTAGCTATTACATAGTTACTGTCATGTTGTGCTGTCAATTAGTTCGTTTACAGTTGCGAAAATGATTCATTATTTTCTAGTCTGTTGTGGAAACTACTTGCAACTCGAAGATAGCATTTTCGTGAGATAGTTAAGCATATGTGATGTATATGCCTCAGTTTTAATATCGCTGATGCGTGGTAAAAAAACACAAAGTATGTGTGTAATGGGCGGACTGTGTGAAGAACACGATCATACATTTGTTTCACAAACGATAACCTCATGCGCAATGTGTTATGCATTAATGTTGGTATCTTAAAGAAAATGTAATTATTAGTAAGTTACGTAATCAGCACTACAATCTTACGAAACAGTGACAATACGACGTTAGACTGAAGTTTCCGACCTCAACGTGAAGATAGGAACACTTGTCAACGAAAGTTGGTGAATTTGTTTTCAAATGACTAGTAAGACACGGATTAAAATTTCAGCTATTTTAGATGCGCAGTTGTTGTTTGACAGTCGGTCTAGTGAGTCGATGCGAACGTTCTTGTGAAAACGGACAAAATCGAATATTGAGCTATCATTACATTTTTGTTTTTGAAAGGCAATACGCGTATGCAAATTAAACACAAGTTGGACGCTGTTTACGGGGACTCTGCACCATCACTCACACCGTGAAACTTTTGACAACTGAGCTTAAACGTGGCTGTAAATGCTCGGGTGACAATGTACAGGTACGTATGGGACGGCCAAAAACGGCAACCACTGGCGATAACATTGCTCAAGTCCACCAAATGTGAGAGAGATAGCCGGGGCTATCATCATATTTAAAGAACGTTTTTGTCACATATTTATTGAGAACTAGGGACGAGGCAGCTCGCCGCTCGCTGGATGCCACGGTTGCTCACTCTGTGCCGTCGTCTCACACCTCAGCAGTTCCCATGGCGAAAATTCTTTTGTATGTATGAATTAGGGTTGCGATATTTACTTTTATTCTTTCCTGTGTTTTTCGTTGCCTTCCACACCGCAAACACTCCGACATTCGAGCCACCGTATCAGCGGTTTCATCCTCGCACAACACACGACTACGTGATCTCTATGGTTGTTGATGCAGCTTCTCATGCCCTGAAGTCCTCCCGCTGATAATTATAAACCGTTCACGTTTAGTCACGCATTAAAAAAGATTCTGGCTAGAACAACATAAGATAATTACCATGTGTGTCTGAGCAGCCGGAGACTATTGCCATGTGTGTATGAGTTTTATTTGTATGATTGTATGAATGTGTGTGTGTGTGCTTTGCTTCCATTCTGAAGAAGGCTTTAGGAAAAAGTTACTTGACCACTTTTTTCCTCGTGCCTGCCTGTTGCTCGGCAAGTGAGTAGCAATCAATCGCTTCGCGTTGTAGTTATTCCCTCGTGAAGTTTACTGTAAACAATCCAATGCACTTCAGCACGAACAGTGATGTACATAATTACAATACGTAAAAATGACAATCATTACGCCACATTAAGGCTGTCTGTAGCACAAACAGGTGTTCAGAATGCTGCAACCAAAAATATTGATCACATACCCAGTAACATAGAATGCCCGACAGACAGCAAAGTAAAATTTGAAATTAAACTGAAAAAGTTTCTCTTTGACAACTTCACCTATTCCACAGAAGACTACCTATTATTGTAATGTGTAATTGGTGATGATTAGTAACTACCGACTAACAGCTGTCTGTCTTTGATTAAAAAACATAAAAACTAACAAATGATCAGCATGGAGGCATAGCGACAAAAAAAATGATGTTAATATAAAATGAATCGTGGAACATGAAACTATCTATTGCTAGAGACTTCTATACTTTGACAATCTCAAAATGAAATTCAAAAGTAAAGCGAAGCAGACGATCAAAGTAGATGTACATTACACCTGTGTGATATGCTTGGTTATTCCTAAAAATTGTAGAAGTTACTTTCGAGAAATGTTCCGGGAAAAAAAGAAAACAGCCTGCAATTGTAAAGGTAGGCCTACGTGTTACACAGGTTAGCCTATTATCTTTTTTTTTTGCCCTGTCTATTACTATTATTGGTCACATACTGAATGACGCATCATAGATAAGATTTCAGAGTGAAAAGATGTGTAAGCTACAGTGAAACTAATGCAATGACAACCTAATAAAGCGAGAACTCTATTCTGGATGGGTTTACACCTCTATGCAGTTCTGTTTCTGTGACATTTTAATAATCGTTCACTTCGTTAACACGCACAAGATATGATGCATACCTTACGTCTTCCCTCGTTGCGCACGTTTATGGGCTAGCAAAAAACGAGTAGGTAATTCTTTTGCAAACGTGAACATTAAAAATGTTGTGCATAGAAGTTGAAAGCTGAAAATGTAACGAACAACAAGGAGTACCTGTAACCAGACAAGCACTGTTTTAGGAGTTTCAGTTTCATTTTCCATCGATACAAATACAGTAAAAGTGGAATTAAATGGATTACGAAAACATGATTTTCACATTAATTCCTTCTCTTCTTGGTAATTCGAAATATATCAACGAAAAACAGACTACATTAAATTGGCCAAATGTGTCGTATTACTACAGCAAAGATGCATTTAAGAACAGAAAAACGTTTGAGATTCCCTTCCTGACAATATGTTATCCATGTAACCACTATAATTTTGGGCATTTAAAACAGTTGTTGCGTGACACAACAGAACTAATGAACAAGAAGCAATCGTAAATAGTGGTGTGGTAATGTTTTGGGCTATTTAAGATGGCGGCAGGCTCCACCCACCCTGGCTTCAAAACGACGGGCAGCGTAAGTCTATAGTGTCCTCTCTCTCCTTTTTTTTACTTCCAAGACAAAAACGTCTACGCTGTGAAGCAAATAATATATATAACCTACGTTTCAATGAGTTGACGATAGTTATTTAAATGCGAACATTTTAGGTTAGGCTTAACCGTGACTGTTACTGATACGGAGCCAAACAACAAGTTTACTGTTACCAGTCAAAAACGTCTACGATATGGAGTCCTGTACAAGTCTCCTTATTCTTCGACGATTTTGCAGTTTTCTGCTCCCCTGCCAGTTCTACAACAGCAACACGTCAGCTGCAATTTACAGTAAAGAGGCTGGAAGACTGGACTGTAAAGTAGATCTCTTGTGTTTTTTACTTACCTGAACTACGTATGTAAAGATTAGGACGTGCTATGAAAACGCGAAATCCTGATAAAAACAGCAAATATAAAAATTAAATAGTGACTCATACAGTGGAATATACAATGCGTAACAAAATTGCAGGATCACTTTTTCGAAATTTCCTAACTGCCTTCCGTTACGACGCATAAGTTTCAAATTTGGCTAAAAAGTGTGAACAATCTTCCTCTACAATGATGCAAAAGCGTGGCGCCCTGAAGTCACATTCGTGGTCGATGACACTTCAGACAGCAAGGTGTCAACGCATAAGAAAGAAAGGTCACAGCTCAGAAGTTCACGTGAGATGTAAAGTTGGTTACTGATGTCACGTTCACACCAGATTTCACCACACTTCTTCCCAACCCCACCGTAGTCGTGTCACACGCTGGGAAGGTCGTCACAGCCCCTCTTACCTACATTTCACTCCTCCTTTTGACGAATCAGCGATGGAACTCGGAACTGCGCCACCCGTTATTGAAATCACGCAGTTCTCTTATGAGCTGCAGAGGAAAACATTCCAGACATACTGCCGCTTAAAAACAGCACGGGAAGGCCTCAGGGGGTGACTTATAGGGAACCAATGAAATCATCCTTTTCCTTGGGGCATTGATTCTTACACATTTCGCGAGCGAAAACGACAGTTCGCAGTGCGAAAAAATGGTTCAAATGGCTCTGAGCAACAGGAAGATGCTCTTAACGATCTTTGCCGCTGATACCCTCGGGCGTTTCAACTCCCCTCTAGAGACATGGTGGAGAAGCATTCCCATTAAACGTGATCGCATCCGTAGAAACATTCAACGAAATTTGAACGTGATCCGGCATAGCAAAGGGCGCTTTGCTTTTCCAGCCCTCCGGTTTTGCGTACTCCTGTGGAGTGATCACGGCGGGGTGCAGCATTCACACATGCGTGAATAAAAGGGTAAAGGGTCCTTCAAAGAGCCCCCAGTTCAGCAGAAGGCCTCGGTGGCACCCGCTCATCGTCATTGAGAATTTTAAAAATGAATTTGTACAGAGACAGCCTGTAAAGTTGCGTTTACAGGCAGGCAATTGGAACGGCAGGGGTGTCAAGAGTGTACCTATCGGCGAGCACCTCGGACTATTTTGCGAGGTGCCGGGGCTAGCAGTGTCTTTAGCACTAAATTCAGCTACAATTTGCATACGGAAATGATGCTCTAAGCCTCCCCCCTTCCTAACTCCGAATTTTACTGTTGTACATGGATTAAAAAGAAACGCAAACTGATTGCAATCGACCCTGCAAGTGGAGCAGAGAAGAGTTTGGCACCTGCAATAATTTAATTTGATAAAAATTAATTTGACAGTGGAAAGTTTAATTAATGTCGTGACAGTTGAAAGGGTTGCTCTACCTAACTACAGAATGAAAGTTCTGTTCAAGATAACAACTGGATTTATTCTGACTAAATTCAAAATGAAAAACACATGAAACATTTACAATACGTCAGTTTGATGCACAGATAATTGCTGTAAAGGTGGAGTTGTCCATAAACTAGCTCGTGACATTTATGACCAAGTGGTATGTGGAGCCAATTACTTGCAACTCAGATCTTAAGAAAAACACCCAGCAAATCCGACATTAGTTGCGCTGCAACAGTAGTGAGAACTCAGACTATGAAAAGGCAGAACCAAGGCAGAAAGAACGGAAACAGGCGTGCTCTGCTGATTATCACGTAGGAAAATTCACTAATCTGCCGGTGCTGCGGACATAAATGACCAGGCTTTCTTCTTCACTGCAAGAACACGATCTAGCGTACTGGAGACGATGGCTGGTTGCTTCTACGTCCCGTCGTGGCGATGATAGTGTCCCGAGTATAGCTCGGTACTAATTATCCTGGCCTGGTTGTTCCAGACTAAAAACTCCCTAGCAGGTCAAATGTGCCTCTGAGGGAGACGAAGAAAGCTCGGCACACAGTCACTGACGGTACAGTGATTGATTTTAACTTGTAGTGCAACGACGTAAGTTTTGTATAAATGATTTTCTTTTGACATATGACCATGTGCAGACTTCGTCACCAACGTCAGTTCCAAAACACTTCAAAATTATTTAAACTCTTTTTAAAGTTGTCTCTGAATGGTTCTTGAACGAAACTGTAATCAATACATCATCCTTTGAGTCGTATGCGCAGAATTACGTCACTCAGTCCAATTGGTTTGTGCAAACTTTTTTCAATTTAGATGTCGTCTGTTTCTTCTCAGAAATTATATTAATGCAAGTTATCTGCTTTAATAATTATTAAAGCCACATGGAATAAACTTTTAAGACTCAAACTCGCGATGAATGTTGTCAAAAATTAATAATCTTGTCAAATAAATCAGTAATCCTTCTTCCTTAATATAATTCTTCATAAATAAATTCTCGGAACACGTATTTAAACTTTTGTAGTATACACTAGTTTATTATTTTCATATATACTACATATAGACGTGAATCTGTGCCTTGACAAGATAGGACTGAACATTTACAACATGATTAAACTTTCTATGACGTCATTGTTGTAGAAACATTACAAATTTTTATTTTTTCAGTTTTTAGAAGCACGACGCAACAACTCGGATTCAGCATCTTCTGTTGCTCTTTGGTTATCGACCCGCGACGTATAGTGGCCAGCAATTTTCTCTCTGGTCCCGGCAGTGAAGATGCTGTCTCCGTTCGTTGCGCCGCCCTCTCCGTACATGAAACATAAAAATAAATACAAAACTTTAGATAATTCACAAACATTACAAATATTACAAAATACATAACCAAAACACTAAATTAAACTTATATTCACCTGCAAACTGGGCTGACACTGGTGGATGGGTGACGCTTCAATTTCGCGTCCCACTACAAACTCCGATACAATCTACTTTAGAGATAACTGCTCAAAACGGACAACATAGGCCGTTTGTACGTAGAACGCTCAATTGCCAACTGTACTCGGAAAGTTACGTTGAAGCCGAAAGCCGGCCGGGGTGGCCGAGCGGTTCCAGGCACTACAGTCTGGAACCGCAAGACCGCTACGGTCGCAGGTTCGAATCCTGCCTAGGGCATGGATATGTGAGATGTCCTTAGGTTAGTTAAGTTTAAGTAGTTCTATGTTCTAGGGGACTGATGACCTGAGAAATTAAGTCCGACAGTGCTCAGAGCCATTTGAATCATTTTTTTGAAGCCGAAACTTCAGCAACTTCGTCAAACAGGTACTATTAAACAAAAGTATATTAGACAGCCAACGGAAGCCAGACTGTCAAGAGCAGCGAGTGCTCAGTCTTGTAACCTACTCGGACTGAAAGGCGACACTAGACTGCCTCACAGAGCACCCATGTAGGCCGAATCCATCACATTACCACCCACACAGTGGCCGTGGTTAAACGTGCCAATCAGCAACTTGATAACAAGTGGAAAATTTCACTCATTTGTCGAAGCACTTCTACTACGCCAATGGAGATACTTGTGCCAATTTCTGCGCCGATTTTGCTACGTCATGAAGCTTTTCCCTGAGTAAGCCATAGGTAATCTTTTACAGAAAACGCGGGAATTTGCTCGTGAAAACTGCCTGGGAACTCATGCCGTTCCCACACCTCGCTAGTAGCTCGCCAGAAGGTGTGTTTACCGAATTTCCGCTTAGAAACGGAATATCCCACCCCAGGCGCTCCCACACAACCCACCGTGGGCGTGTCGTCCCGCTCTTTTGACAATGTCGGCGTCGGGGCAGCATCCAACCCATTCAGCCAGTCCCTCACACCAGCCGGTATAGTCCTTTGTTGACCAACAGAACCCTCCTGCCTTTCCGGGCCACCCAGTCGACGACAGACGCCGCGTGGGAAGGAATAGACACATGCAATTAGAGAGGAAAACATTCATATCTTCCGAGTTCTCAATACTAGCATTGTAATGAGCATTCTCGGCTGCACCTACCCAAATCGAAATACTAAGAGTAAGATGATTGCTGTAAACATGAGAGGGGGCAGGCCACTGTGTGCATCGGAAAGGCATGCCACCTCTCAACTTTACAGTCTGTCTCGGTACATATTCATTTTTAAAATTCTCGGTAAAGGTCTGCGGGTGTCAGCGAGGATTTTGCGGAGCTGAAGGGTTTTAGAGGGATTCTATGCCATTTTATTCATGAATGTGTCTATGCAGTATCCCTCCGTGGTCACACCACAAGAGGACGCTAAACAGGAGGGCTGGAAAATCATAACCATCCTTTGCTGCATTGTATCACGTTCAAATTTCGTCGAATGGTTTTAATAGTCCCTAGTGGTTCCATCATGTACACTGAGAGCAAAAACCGAGGTCGCGCTACACTCCAAACGGGTGCGATAGCGTTTAATGAGTATGCAGCCACACAATGCTCTTAGAGAATGTTGAAACTTCCGAGAGTGTCAGAGTGTAATCGTATTGTCATATCGCTGGCTTAGTTGCGGAGTATCTCTGCGGGCAGCACGTTTGCAGAGTCGAGCAATGGACACGCAACAGTTGTGTTGTGGATAGCTCTGCATGTGAGAGGCATAGTTATTATGGAAGTTCAAGAGTTACTATAAGTGATATTACAGTAAGGTGATGAAATATGGTAGTGATTCAGAGGAAAGTAGGTATTGATGTAATTAAAAATGAGGAGTGCCGCTGATAACGTATTTGTGATCTTCTCGTTGCGTGTCGCACAGCATCAATCATCCGCGCCGTGTTTGGTATCTGAAAATGAACTAACGTGAATCAGTAAAAATTAGTTACCATAAAAGAGTCCAATTAAGTATCAGTGTCTTGTAGCGAGAACGTGCGTTCGGTCATCGCGTTTCCGCATCATCAACAATCAGTCACACCGCGACGGTTACGCGCACACTCGTACAAGTGAGAACTGAAAACTGAAAAACTAACTTTATGAACAGTGTTATATTATTACTAGTGTCAAGGAGGACTGGTGCCAGATATCGGTCTATGCATGACGAGCGTAAGAACTTTCGTTTGATCATTCGGCTTCCGCATCATCAACTCCTGCGTCGTGTCGGTTACGCGTACGCTCGTCAAAGTGATACTGTGGACAGATAATCATCAATAAGTTAATTGGCATGGTCACATATGACTCATAGAGTGTAAACACTGCAACCTGTAATTTTCATATCGTCTCAGAATAAAGATATTCATGCCAGACGTAGGACAGTGTTATGCTTAACGTTGAGAGGATCCCCTAAACCCACTTGCATATTTAAATACATAATTTCAGGCAAGCCAGCAGCAGTGTGGAGCAGAACAATACCACCGCCGCAGGATTATCAGGTATGTGGTGTGGACAGGGCGCACGGTCACGAAACGAGAAGCGAGAACCAATTAGAGAGCGCCCCCCCCCCACCCCCTCCCCACCATTTGCACCCGCATGCGGGTTACAAGCGGTGTCAAAGGTTGCTAAGAAAATGTTCCTGCTGCTCGACCCACAGTGAACTGTTGTTTTCGATCGCGAAGTGTGTGCGAATCAAAGACCCAGGAAAAGGGGTGGTTTCATTGCCCTCTATAAGTCACCTCCTGAGACCTTTTCGTGCCGTTTATGAGCGACAATGTGTCTGAAATGTTTTCCTCGACAACACATAAGAAAATGGTGTGGATTCGACGCTGGGTGTCGCTATTCTGATCTTCACCGCAGAGCGTTTAAAAGAAGTTGTGAAATGCGGGTAACAGGGGCTGTGACTACCTTCCCAGCACGTGACACGTCCACGTTGGCGTTGAGCTGAAGTGCGGTGAAGTTTGGTGTAAACGTGACATCATTAACCCACCTTACACGGCACGTGACAACATAGTCCAGTGCCTGTGCTTCGAATTGTTCCATGAAGAAGTTGGCCGCCACTGGACTGAGAGGACTACCCATGGCCACGCCTTCCAGCTGTTCGTAGAAATCTTCATTCTCGTAACGGGAGCAGGACGAATATGTGAGCCGCAACACCTCAAACGAGAAATGCAACACCTGGAAACTGTCCTGAGGAGTAATGGGCACTCCAAGAATTATATTAGAAGTGTAACAGAGCCAAACACTCGGCGAAGTAAGGAACCAGAAAAAGAAATGTCGGGTACGGCCTTTCTGCCATACATTCCCAGAGTGACGGACAGAATCGGCCGTATATTGCGCAAACATGGCGTAAAGACGATTTTCAAACCGACAAGGAAGATCAAAGAGTGTCTTAGATCGGCGAAGGAGAAAAGAGACCCACTTGCAATGTTGGGAATATACCGTATACCATGCACATGCGGAAAAGTTTATGTCGGAATGACTGGACGATCCATCAACACCAGGATCAACGAGCATAAGCAACATTGTAGGTTGGGGCAGGTGGAGAAATCGGCCGTGGCAGAGCACGCACTCAATGAGACCGACCACGTAATAAAATTCGCCGACACGGAAGTTCTGGCTGTAGAGAAGCACTATCACACGCGCTTGTTCAGAGAAGCTGTAGAAATACAAAAACACGCGAACAGTTTGAACAAGAAAGAGGAAAGCCTTAAGGTCAACGGATCCTGGCTTCCCGTACTGCAGCGAACGACCGTCGCAGGTAGCAAGAGGAGAACCGCACCGGAAATGACCGCGGAGAAGCCCTCGGACGTTGGCGCGCCAGGTACATATAGTCTGCGCCCGCGAGCGACATACAAACGCACAAACTGGGAGCAATTTCAAGATAACGTCGCATCAGAAATTGCTCGCGCCCCGCCTCCAACTGCAAATACGGCAGAACAGGCGCTACAAGACCTCACAAACACGATCCTGCAGGCTGCTGAGGAGGCCACACCCCGACAGCGGGAAGGCCCGCCTCCCCAAATACGACTCCCGGAGCACCTGCTTGCGCAAATTCGGTACAAAAACAGGATCGCAAAGGAGTGGAAAATAACAAGAAACCCAAACACTAGGAGGCTGCTCAACAGACTACAGAGAGAGTTGAAAGCCGCACTCACTGAGCACCGCAACCAGCAATGGTCTGCACGCCTCTCAGCCCTCAAAGTAGACGACAACAGCCTATGGCAAGCGACGAAACAATTTACGAAAAGACGCGCTAGAATGCCGCCGCTGCACGGCCAGCGTGGCATGGTCTACAGCGCAGCTGACAAGGCCAACGCGCTCGCCGACGCATTTGAACAGCAGTTCAAACCAGCGGAAGCACAGGATAGAGACCATGAAAACACAGTCCGTCGACAGCTTGCAGTTTTCCTTGCAGCTGAAGACGACGAAAATGAAGACCCACCACTTTTCGCCCCAGAGGACGTGGCAAAAGTAATCAAGTCTCTCCCCAGCAAAAAGGCCCCAGGCCACGACCGGCTCACGAACCAACTAATAAAACATCTCCCGCCACTGGCAATTACACACATCGCGGACGTCTTCAACGAGGTATCTCGTGCCCGCGAGTTTCCAGCGTGCTGGAAACACGCGGAAGTGGTCGCGATAGCAAAACCAGGTAAAGACCCAGTATTCCCACAGCACCACAGGCCGATAAGCCTCCTACCCACTCTCAGTAAAATTTACGAGCGCCTCCTGCTCATACCCATCGAGCAACATATTTCAAGAGAGCAAATTCTACCAAATTTCCAGGTCGGTTTCAGGCAGAAACACTCAGCCCCGCAACAAATCATGAGAGTGGTCGAAGCAGCAACCGAAGCTTTCAATCGAAGAGGCTACTGTGGGATAGTGCTACTTGACGTAGCCAAAGCCTTCGACACCGTATGGCACACTGGGTTACTATACAAACTATACACACAGGGCTTCCCCGGGACGATAGTCAAACTACTGAAAAGCTATCTCTCGAACAGAACTTTCTCCGTTAGGGTTGACTCTTCACTCTCGACAAGAAGACGCGTGCGCGCTGGAGTGCCCCAGGGCTCGGTGCTAGGGCCCGTCCTGTATAGTCTATACACTGCAGACACGCCCACCGCACCCCTGGTGCACACAGCGCAGTACGCGGACGATACAGCGTTCTTCACACGCAACGCCAACAGGGATCTGGTCACCAGACGACTACAGACAGTCCTAAACGACACGGAACAATGGGCAAAGAAATGGCGCATCACCATCAATAGTGAGAAAACACAGGCGATGCTCATAACCCGCCGACTAGGCAAGCGCGGACCACAAAGAAGACCACCACTACACCTTAGGCTAAATGGCCAGGAGCTACCGTGGAGGCAAACGGCAAAATACCTAGGAGTGACACTTGACAAACGCCTCACATGGAAACCACACATTGAGGACCTAAGACTTAAATCTAGCGCCAGAATGAGCCTCTTGTATCCTGTTCTCAATACAGGAAGCTCGCTGGCTGCAAATATAGGTGTAAGAGTTTACTGTTCACTTATCCGCCCCATCATGGAGTATGCAAGCCCCATCTGGGGTTATGCTGCTAAAACACATATTGCAAAACTCCAGCGTGTACAAAACAGGGCGCTGAGACGAGCGCTACACGTCCCCTCGCAGTTCCCAACGGCCGATCTACACGAAGCGGCAGAAGTCATGCCACTAATAGAAAGATTCCAAGAACTCGCAGAAACCTTCTATGACACAGCATCCAGGTCCACAAACAACCTGATCAACAGGATGGGACAATACGACCCAACAAGAGACAGGCATAAAAGACCGAAATCGATCTTTTATGACTAGCAAACAAACCATCCATTAAATCATCCATCAACCACATCACATCACCATCATCCAAGCCAGCCCCTAATTAGGGCCGTCAAGTAATCCACAAATAAATGCACACCAGAAATAAGACCTACCACAAAGAAAAGCACAAATTAATAAAAAAAAAATCACCCAAACCCAGTTGGAGTAAATGTCTCTAGGACAACAAACTCCATACGCAGCCACCCTCAAGCAGAGGAAGCATTAAAGTGCAGTAGGAGAGAGCTCGGCTCCAGTTCACCACCGGCAATGGAGGGTGAAGCTTTGACAATGCCAGCCACTCGTGCTGGCGAAACGTCAGAAAAATCATTAGATGAACGTCGGCCGAAGAACCCGAGACAGAAGCCAATAGGCACTATGGTCTATGATCAAATATTCAGAAAATTTCTTTGACAATGATCTTTAACGAGGCCATTCGGAGCCCTGTCGTCTTGTGACTGTGCATTCTCGTGACCACCGCTGCCAGCAATCATGAGCTCTGTTACACGAGCTCGTTCAAAGTCAGTGAGGTGATGATAATGGCGTCCTCGTCGTCTTGAAGACATTCTTGACTAACATCAACTCACCACGGCCAATCTCAAAGGTAACTAACGGTCAGGACCGTTAAAACTAGTATTTAAAGCCGTAGAGCCACTCTTATGAGATTGATGCGAAATTTAAATAGACGTCATGTTTCAAACGTAGAAACATTCCTACCAACTTTCGTGTACGTCGCACAACTCATTCTTGGTGTCGCGATTTTCCTCCGTCAATCTGTTATCTTTGCAGTTGAATCACATGTATTATCTTGAAGAGTCGATCTGTGTATCTTTTGGTTTTCTTATTTCCACACTTTGTTTTTCGTTTGCTAAATTATGTTAAACACTTCAATGCTAATCTGGCAACAGTGTCAACAAACGTCAACCTGGTTGTCGTACTGTATCTGTGAAGTTAATACCTATTAACTATGAAGTGTTTCAAATCATTTAGTTAAAGAAAAAACGAAATATGAAAACCAAAATACGACAATATCTCGACGCGGATATGTGTCGAACGTCCATAAGCGTATTGGAAGCGCATCGCCTAAGGCCGGTATTCAACTATCTTATTTCTTTGACAAAGATCTTTGACGTGGCGCAGAAAAGGGGTATTACACTGCCATTATATTTTTCATCAAAGTTCAAGATGTCGGTCAACAAATTTTTACTATGCGCTGCAGGTCCTTGTGCCACACACAACTACATTGTTTGTGCACTTGGAAGAGAAGAGGCTGAAAAAAAGGGGATCATATTTGGGCGAAGCCGTGGGTTTTACGTTGAGATAATAAAAGCATTCAGCAAAATTCGTTACGAGAGCTACAAGTGGAGGACGTCAAGCCTTATACAAATTACTTACGAATGGATGACAGTGAGTTTCAGTGTTTGCTCAGTAAAGTGGTTCCTCACATTAAAAAGCCGAACACTGACTTAAGAAAAGCTATAAGTGCAGACGTGAAGCTCACCATAACACTGCGATTTCTTGCTACAGGAGAGAGCTACTCTAGCCAACAATATAGTACTCGAATGCCACAGTGCACATTAACGAAAATAATTCTATTAGCGTGTGAAGCGATTTAAAAAGCACTGAAAGGGAAATATCTGAAGGTAAATAAATGTATAGCACACTATAAGGTCGTTAAGAACTATTTTTATATTTGAATAAATTAATTATTAGGATGCAACAACCACAAAATTAATAAAAAGTGCGAAACAGACGAGGCACTTTTTAACTAGTGATGCCAAGAAATCAAAATTAGAGATTCGTTTTTTACTTTAGAATGTGCCCTTCTCCTCTATTCTGGCTTGCTGAAAAGCTGCCTGGATATTTGTAGGTGTAGAGGTGGATGACTGTAGCTGTGATTAAGGATCTCAAGTTGCTTGCAACATATCCCACCTGCCTATCAGTGCACGTTACTCAGCTCCCCCCCCCCCCCCCCCCAGGTCGAAACAAGATTATTAAAAAGAGTAGTAGAAGGAATGTAACAACTGAACTATTAAGCCATGTTTACAAACACACTACAGGCGTCAAATAACTGTAGCGACGCCAGTGCTCCAAGCGGTTACATTTCACATTTCAAGGAACAGAAGACGAATGACTTTCATAATCACATTTACAGTAGGGTCCTGGATTTCTTTGACGAAAGGCGAGATTTGACAATGTGCCCTGTTACACTATCAAATTTCTTTGACATATATAGTTGAGATATTACCTTTGACAAATAAATATGATAGTGCAATACCGGCCTAACGTATGACAGATGAGACAAAACGTAAATTTTAACAGAAAAGAAAAATGACTGAAAAATCCACTGAAGATACTTACCATATAAAAGGCAAAACGCATTTGGAAAGCCACAATAAAATGTTTCAATTTCTAAAACGAATATTGAAATATTCATGCTCGACTGCTCGTTTACTGTCTGAAGCTATTCAGTTAAGAATAGTCTACTGTCTGCGTATTTTTGATCTCAAAGGTTTATAGTACCCTATACTTCTATACCCTGAGTCAATGTGGCTGTACTATAATGGCTCAAATGGCTCTGAGCACTATGGGACTCAACTGCTGAGGTCATTAGTCCCCTAGAACTTAGAACTAGTTAAACCTAACTAACCTAAGGACATCACAAATTTCCATGCCCGAGGCAGGATTCGAACCTGCGACCGTAGCGGTCTTGCGGTTCCAGACTGCAGCGCCTTTAACCGCACGGCCACTTCGGCCGGCCGGCTGTACTATAATTTTGAGTTACCCTGTGTACGATCTCCTCTATACTTTAGGAGAGTGGTGGCGATCGCTTAAACAGGAAACGACATAGAAAAAGTTCTGAGGAAGGCGAACCGTAACTGCGTTTTGTTAGATGCAACAAATCTGCGACAGAAATTGCCTTTGTCCTTGCTCTTCTGGAGTACTAGCGCCGTATGGGATCCTTAACCGGGGGACTTCGAAAAAGTTCAGAGAAGATCAGCTCTTTTCAGCATTCACTAAAACAAAGGCGTTTCTCGTTGCGGCGAGATCTTTTCTCGATATTTCAATCATCAACTTCTTCCTTCTAATTCGAAAATATTTTATTGACTCCCACCTACATAGGGAGGAATGGCTATCATAATAAAATAAGAGAAACCAGAGCTCGCACGGAAAGATTAAAATGTTCTTTTTTTTCCACATGCTATCCGAGAGTGGTGCGGTAGATAAATAGGCTGAAAGTGGTGAGATGCCAAGTACTTAAAGTGTGAGTTGCATAATAGATGCAGATCACATGCTGGCAGTACTGCCTCACCGGAAGGATCAGTGTTTCCTTTTAGACACTGGCAGTTGTCTTCCAGGAAGCTTCGCGCCGCTGAAGACAGCTGCAGATCACAACTTCGTCATCGACTCGCGCGTTCTCTCCCTCTGCGCCCGCGGCTGTACCGTCACGAAGTAAGCCGGAAACCCCCGAGCAGCACCGAACGTTGCATGCGGCGCGCGTATAAAGCACCCGTCGTTGGCCGCGAGCGTCGTTTCGCAGCGAGGGAGCGTTTGGAGTGACGTCGGCTACGCATTGTTCCAGTTCCTTATTACAAGGGCCCAGTGAAGATATTTGTCCCACCTGCGACTGCAACACTGTACGACGAAGAAGACAATACATTCACTTCGCAAGGGACTTTTATATCTGACGCTGTACCTGCTACGCCAAGACAGCGCGATGCTGGGCAACACGTTGCGCCAACTGAACCACGAGGTTTTGTTGTCACTGCAGAAACCGCTGCCGCGGGCGTTGACTGTCGATAGTGGCGCCAGGAACGCTCTTGTCGATCGAAGATCAGCGAGAAAGAAGGCAGATGGCTCACCAGTGAGGAGCGCTGGGCAGGCGCAGTGGCGCCAACATTCCTCCGTGGTTCCCTCTGGGGGCCCTAGGAAGCAGCTGGCGCACAACTTCGCTCTCCAGCCGGAACTCTATCCGTCTTCTGCGAGTCCTGTATCCAGGTTTGAAGACGTAGAGTTCGGCACGCCAATCGAAGTACACATCGTGCGAGCCAGCTACAACGCCGACCCTTTCGAGAAGAAGGTCGATCTCGGAGTTGGAGGTTAGTATGTGTGTGTGTGTGTGTGTGTGAGAGAGAGAGAGAGAGAGAGAGAGAGAGAGAGAGAGAGAGAGAGAGAGAGAGGGAGGGGGGGGAGGGAGGGAGAGGGGGCGGGAAATACTACCGTTAGCTGTCTGAATTTTCAGCCAGAACCAGTTTCATCGTTGCTGATCCAACAGCCGCCGCCTTGCTTCTAAAATTAGAATCGCATTTTTCTCCATCTTGGTTACCTTGACAGTGTTTTTGCAACGGTACCGGTCGAATAGCGAGCCGGTAGCAGCAGAAACTTTCAGCGTCAGCAGGCGAATATGATACGCTTTTCCAACTGTCAAATAACGTATTAAGCTTATCCATTATGGATATAGTAGAACCTTGGGCGGTCATACATTTGGTCGTTTACTGGTTTTCGAGCCCTTTTCATGTTCATTTTCAGAACAGACCTGCAGAAGTATCATAAATATGTTTGTAGCGTGATGTTGGGAACTGGAGATTGCTTCTTGCGGTAGTATAGTCGGTATCCACCTGACAGCTTCCATTTTTATTGTCTGTCGGCAACAGATTAACGCATTACTCGTAAGAACATTGAGTGGCACTTGAAATTTATAGCGGAAGTGTTTAATTCTGTTGCCGATAGGCGATGAACTGGATCCAGCGACCGGGTTCCCGGGTTCGATTCCCGGCGGGGTCAGGGATTTTCTCTGCCTCGTGATGACTGGGTGTTGTGTGATGTCCTTAGGTTAGTTAGGTTTAAGTAGTTCTGAGTTCTAGGGGACTGATGACCATAGATGTTAAGTCCCATAGTGCTCAGAGCCATTTGAACCATTTGATCGATGAACTGGAAGCTATCACGTGGATATTAACATCAAGACCTTCCATAACGCCATAAGAAGCAATATCCAGCACCCAGCATCAAGCTACAAACATATTTATGTATTTTCTGCAGGTCTCATCTGAAGGTGAGCACGAAAAGGCTCAAAAACGAGTTAACGAAAAATAAAAAATTGATATTTCGTAAGTGACTGGTGCAGTTATCCGTCTTTAAATTGAGTGAGATGTTTTGTCTTGTCAGGAATGCTAACAGAAAATAGAAAACACTTGTATTAAAAACGCTGTGATTTTATTGCGAACATTTGCATGTCTGCTCGGTTTAACTCCATAACAAAAATTCCGTGGATTTTACGGAATTTGATGTTCGCGCTCATACGTCTAACAAAACGCTTTCATAGGGCGAAGTGGATGACACAATGGCAACAGAAATCGTAGAGGTGTATGCCAGGTACTTCTGTTGAATCACAGTAGAAATACATACGTATACCATTAGTCGCTCTTCCCACTCAGGAAAAACGGATAAATAACTGAACATTTTTACTATTAGGACGAGGGGCTGCAAAAGCAAAAATGCAACCAGGAGAAAGCATGGATGATAGACGTTTAACGCCTGATCGACGACGAGATCATAAGGAACGAAGTCCAAGCTCGGATCGGGGAAGAATAAGGAATCGTACGTGCCCTCCTTCAAATAAACGGTACCCGCATATTACGCCTTAAGCGATTTAGGTAAACCACACAACCGTGAGGGATGTAACGGCAACTGTAACTCTTATATGCCCTTCGGTTGCATTGCCCTTCGTTCAGAGAACTTAAGAACAGTTTAATGCTGATATTCTTGTTAGTGTAGATGTACAATCACTTCAGCTCTTACGAAGTGTGCGAATACTAAGCAAACTAACTGGAGGCCATGGTTTTCGAATTATTCAAGTAAAGCGCGTTTGAAGATCACCTTTGAACGTTCTTCTAGAATAATTCGGGAAGTATGGCCTCTAGTGAAAATATATCTCAGTCAAAATTTAACTGCATTAAATTCCCTACAAAAAGATCCTGTTCGTTTTTGCCGTAGGAATAATAGTCAGCGTTCGCGCGTCATATTTGAAGACGTTACGGCATTACGGGTTGCATGAAACCTATATATGTATATACTTCATTCACTACGCATTTCGGCGGTTACTTAATCACCAAGTACAAAGTATCATTCATACAGCTGTTTTTAGTGACAAGGTCGGCTATTTCTTGTCCCAGTACAATGTGTCATTTGGTTTCAGTGGGAAGTATATGCAATCTTCTGCTTCAGGAGGCAGCTCTCATACTGTTGTTGCCCCTTTTTCAAATCTAAGCTAAGCTCAGCTCTTGGTCACCTCATATATAAGAAATGGTCGATGCTTGCCACTGAGAACAGCCATTTGAAAGAAGTATTCCTCCTAAAGATAACGGTGCAACCGTCGAAATACGTACTGAATGACATAAGGATTTTGTGACACAGAATTATACATATTTTAATAACCGAATAACTATTAACAAATTGCACAGAGAAGTTTCTTTAACATTCAGTCGATTTCATGGTCATTACAGGAAGAACACTCGCTCAGATGGAAAATCATGGGCGCCGAAATCGTGTTGATCCTGACAAGGGAATCATTCTGTCATTCGCCACACGAAGTCACGAATTGGTTTAGGGAAAGCTGGCTAGACGGAGATTTTGACTTTTTTTAAACCCATTGTGTTACCATGTTAGTTTCCATCCTTGGCAAAAGAATGAGGAACAGTATAACTTCTTTTAATTTTAGTGGAGTATACGCTGCCTTGATTTGTGAATAATGAGTGTGCCTGTGCGTGAGCAGCTAAAGTGCGTATATACAGGTTTCATAACTCATCAGCCCCTCACACAGGGAACATATAGATACACCCTTGGAACTAATTGCGGGATACTCATTACAGTGCAGTCCCCTAAAGAAAAGTTCTCAGTAACTTGAGCAGTTGCGTGAAAACAACTTTGTTATACAGACTGTGTTCCTGTGGAAGACGGTAGAGCTGTTCCATCCTTTGACCTAAGCAGTAGCTCATTTATTCGGTCGTCAGAAAACTTACACCTTAACGTGGATTTCGATTCAGTATCATATTTGATGCTAATCACACGCGCTAACGAAGGTGTTCCAGAAGTGGACCATTTCGGGGTTCTAAGAAAAATTTTTGCCGCTTTTTCAGAATCAGCTGCCCAGCTTCCGTTAACCGTCGAGTGGCGAAAGTATACAGGGACTCGAGAGGAACGATCATTCTAACCCATTCGAACAAAATAAATAAATAAATTCAGCAAACGTGGGCTCTGAAATGCATACCTTAACAGCTATGAGCACTTGTTCAGTAGAGGATATGTGTTTCACAGTAGCGAAGATGAAAAAGTGCTCATAGCTTTTAAAGTATTCATTTTAGAACCCATGTTTGCTGGATTTGTTTATTTTGTTCGAATGAGTTCCACTTTAGAGCCCATGTTTACTAGACTTTTGTATTTCAAATGATCGTGCCTGTCATATTGCAGAATACTGAGCGTTCGTTCTGGGACACGGGTGTAACATCTGATAAGCTCTCGCGTAGGATGACTGCGTTGCGGAGGAAGCTTCTTTATATGGGCTTGACGTTCTTGAATGTACTGAATACCTGCGGTCTAAGGAGATGTGTATGTGTTATCTAGTTTCTCTGGTTTTCTTCTTTGAAGAAAATGTTACGTATAAGCTATCTTGTGCGTTATTTTCCTATTTTAACCGACAGTTTTAAGGCTTGAACTTAGATATTGCTACCTCAGCAGATAGTAGAAACTGATTAAAATTATCCAAGACAAGCTTTAGTAGTCGGTACATATTAATACCTTAAACGGGCTCGAAGGTTTGTCAGGGTTTTTCCTATACGAGGCGCAGGTCACGAGTGGCCGAGGGACGTGTGTGTAAAATTTCATCTCGAATCAGGGACCTTCCGACACCACGGGAATACTGTTTGTCGACTAACTACGCTCCTCCAAGTCTACAGAAATCGCATAGTTAAACCCAGCACATCTCAAACTTTGTAACACTCGCAAGTGATGGTAATAAGAGGAAGTTCTGTTACGTGTGGGTTTTCCTGTACAGTAAAAATTCATTGTTAGGACTGCGGGAGAAAATTTAGCTGCAAGAGAAATGTGATGGAGCTACCGAAGGTCGCTACTGAACGGGAAACCATAATTCCCAGGAAGCGTGCCCCAATCTGCGCTAGTCTGGAGTGAAACTAAGGAGTGAGTGATAAAATCTTCTCCAGTCACCAGCCGAGTGGTGGCGACGTCTTGTCGCAACGTTTCGTATCCATCATCTTCAGTCGAAGTCAAGCCACTTCGCTCGAAGATTTTATCATTTCAATACGCCGGAAAAGCCTGCAATTACATATACGGGCAGTGTCGTGTTTAGGGTAATAGCTGCACATAGCCTGTCGTGCAGTTCATTTAAGATTTATGTTTCCTCTCTCTGCCCTTAAATTTGTTACGCAAACAATTCGTGACCAAACAGTTTGGGTTGTTTGAGTACTGGATAGGATTAATAGACCTGAGTGTTGTGAAAACGTGATTAAAAAATATTATTTGATACTTCCAGGAAGATCAAATCTATGTGACGCATAAGGATTCGAACCCAGAACATTGCCTTTAACGGACGATGTTCTTATCGACTGAAGTGCAGTCACTAATCACGACCCGCTCTCACTTTACTTACCGACACATCTTTCCTAAACAGCATACACTATGCTCCAGAGTGAACGATACATTCTCGAATATTATTTGAGATATCTTTGTCTTTAAACTGGGTTCCACAGCCGATGAGAAACAGACAAAATGTTTACAGCCTCGATGGAACCATGGCTTTAACCTTATACGCATGACTGACTCCCATCCGTCAAAAGTTTCTTGTACGGTTACATGGATCGAATGCTTCTTGTGTCACAACCCAAAAACTAATCTTAAGCGGTTTCTAAACCATCAGTAATATTGGGCAATAATATTGTACAATATATTGACGATGATCTGTAGAAGGTGAAGTTATAAAGCGCAACCTTCATGCCAAACCTCGGAGGGGAAAGCATGGCGGATGTGGACGCTAGCTACAATTTGTTCTTCAGGCTGGCTAGAGAAAGAGGAGACAAATGATTGTGGGAATTTACTGAGGATGGACTGTCGCTCATTTAATGTATTTTAGCGGATGGTTGCCCCTATGCTTAAGGAAAAAGGAACACTTATTTGCGAGACACTATCCCAGCAAATTAGTGCCTTCTTGTAATTTGTTCGCGACGAATTTAACTTCTTTATTGATTGAAGTTCATCTACTTACGAATACATTTCTCTGTATTTGGACAACAGCTGATCGCATTGCTCGGTTTTCTTCTAGTGTTTACTATACTCGTTTGATTTTACACAGCGTTTTGAACGTGCGTTTCGTTGATTTCGAAGCCATTTTCACAATTCAGTTTACGCAAGAAAACAAATCGCGCATAGTAAGAAGTCTAGCAAAGATATATAAGTCTAACCAGCTTGCGTAACAGCAATCTAATTTCAATAGGTCCATTAGTGTATTGTACGGTGTGTTGCACAACGTTGAACCTTATCCACAGATGGTCAATAGTATTGCACAACACAAAACATTACACAATATTATTGACAGCCTATAGGCCGCTTTAAGATCGCAGAGGGATGTTTCACTTTGCTGCGGTATGTTGGTTGTTGTCAAAGTTCCTGCCAGATTAAAACTGTGCGCTGGACCGTAAATCGAATACAAAACTTTGCATTTCGCAATCGAAATAGCGTCTCTGAGCTGTGAGGCAGACGGAAGGTTCTGGAAGGCGTGGAGCGTGCATGCTGGCGGCCTTGGAGCCGGCTGCTAGTGCGTTGAACTCCGCATTCGCCGCCAGCCAGACACTTTGCCAGTAGGGGCGGTCGCGGTAAACACTTGCCTGCTGAAGCCTTTGCCTACGCGTTAACTGGAGCCGTAACTCCGAGAGCGGTTTTCAAGGCGCTTTCTCGGGCATACACATTAGCTTAGCATGAGGTACTTTAGTATTTGTGTCTAGTGGATAACTGTAACTGGTGCTTGTATTATTGCGCAGGACTGCTGGAGTCAACCTAGGGCAAAGTGACTTGATATCATTATACAGCCTTGGGGCGCCTTGCCATGGCTCGCACGACTCTACCCGTCGGAGATTCGAGTCCTCACTCGGGCATGGGTGTGTTTGTGTTATCCTTATCATAAGTTAGTTTAAGTTAGGTTAAGTAGTGTGTAAGCCTAGGGGCCGAAGACCTCAGCAGTTTGGTCCCATAGGAAATTACCACAAATTTCCAAAATCGTTATACAATTGACAGATTACTGTAAACATTTACGTATTATGGAAAAACACTTAGTTGACTAATTATTTATTTTTGCAATCTAGGTTTTGTTAGCCCCACTGTCTAGCCCCACTAGCTTTGGGCTGATAACCGGGAACACAGGTCATAAAAAAATGAAACATGTGCCAAATAAGTGTTTCTTTTTTTTTTTTTTTTTCAAATGATAATATCTCAGCAAGAGTCCACAGTGAAATCAATCAAATTTGTATAATGTTTCCAGACAAACATCTACCATCCACTTTTATAATTGTTTCCAGGCGCATTTAAAATGATCTCTCCATCTTCAGCAACGATTGTCTGATGCTTTACATTTCTTGGGACACGATATTGCTAAGTGTGAAGTCCTTTATTTAGGAGATTGCATTTAATGAAAGAAGACGAAATCAAAAGCGAGCGTGTTACAACAAATGATCGTGCATCTGCAACTGCAAATTTCGTATAAATGCACAATAGAAATACACCCAGAACGAATTTTCACTCTGCAGTGGAATGGGCCCCGATACGAAACTTCCTAGCAGTTTAAAACTGTGTGGGGGACCGAGACTCGAACTCGGAATCTTTGCCTTTCGCGGGCAAGTGTTCTGCCAGCTGAGCTACCAAAGCACGATTCACCAGCCCTCCTGACAGCTTTACTTCCACCAGTATCTCATCTTCTAAACTTCACAGAAATGCTGCTGTGAAACTTGCGGAACTAACACTCCTGGACTAGCATTTGCCTGCGAAGGGCGAAGGTCCCGAGTTCGAGTCTCGGTGCGGCACATAGTCTTCATCTGCCAGGAAGTTTCCTGTCAGCACACGTTCAGCTGAAATATCGTAAGTTCTGTTTTATATGCCCCACTGATCGCTTATAATTTTCTACGGAGAAAGTCTGACGTTGCCTTATGATAATAAACCCTCGTCATTTTTTTGTGTAATTATGTTTCAGTTTACCCTCTTTGTTACACAGCAAATAGGTCGATACCGAAGGAAAATATTAGACAAATTTCACTGAAGATAGTGGTAGAGACATAGATCTACGAAATGAGTGTCGAAACAATCAGAAAACTGGTAACGTGTTTGTTACGAAAATAATAAGTAACTATCGACAATCACAGGATTTTAAAATATATTACAGAAACAGGAACCGGAGAGGCTATAAAAATGTCATTTGACTGCACTTCATAACAAACCAGACAGGATTTGAGTCTTAATACATCGGGGCAGAGTTTGATCGTCGGAAGCAGTAGGTCACTAATTCTATCAACACGAACTGCCTCCTATTACCTCGCCGTTGAAATGGAAGTAATTTGTCAAAAGGACTGAGTAGCAGATCGTGAAAAATGAAAGACTACGGCAGTTTACGTAGAGATTTTTATCATGGCAAACGTCTTGCGTTTCACTTAGCCGGCCGCATGGTCTCGCGGTTCTAGACGCTCAGTTCGGAACGGCGCGACTGCTACGGTCGCAGGTTCGAATCCTGCCTCGGGCATGGATGTGTGTGATGTCTTTAGGTTAGATAGGTTTAAGTAGTTCTAAGTTCTAGGGGACTGATGACCACAGATGTTAAGTCCCATAGTGCTCAGAGCCATTTGAACCATTTTTGCGTTTCACTTATACAGGGTGGTCAGAAACAGTCTGAAAAGCCTATACGTGTGTTGTAGTGTAGGTTGCGCTGAGAAATAATTTTTAAGAAAAACATTCTACACTTTGCGGCCTTTAAGAGGTATTTAGCATTGAACTTAACCATTCAAGCCGTAGCGTGCCCAAATTAAAGCGGTACACCAGAAGACGGCGTCGCCAAACATGTTTTCATTTGATTTCCTGACAGAGAACAAGCGAACGATGCAAAAATTGGACATGGGATGGTAGTAAGGATCCAACCCGAGGTAAAGGCTGAGGAATTTCATGCGTTATCACCTACGCTATGAGAACAACTGACTCTAATTGTAACTGGCGGGCCGCTTGAATTTGCGCGGGCAACTGTCTGATTGGCTAACTTCAGTGCTAAGCAACTCGGAAATGGCGCAATGTATCGAAGTTTTTTCCTTACAGTTATTTTTTTAGTACAGCGTACCTCCTAATGCCCTTACAAGCATTCCAAACTCTTTGTGACCAGCCTGTATACGAAGAAAAAATCGTTTTACAACGATTATAGATAAAATGTTATTTTCTGACACAAGACAGCTTCTTCCAGCAGGAGGACGTACAATGTGCTGTGCTTGTGGACTGCCAGTTGCTATGTGCCATGTTTCAACTCAGTGCACTTTATGTTTTAATAAGGTAATATCATTTGGAGAGGCGACAGATTTTACCTTCCTTTCATATTATGAAGAGGTGAGCGTGTAAATGATTTTTGTGTCATGTGGCCTGCAACTGTGCAACTTTTTTCATTGGCAAGCGAGGTGCACTCAGCCCTTGTGAGGCCAGTTGAGGAGCTACCTGATAGAAAAGTAGACGCTCCGGTTGCGAAAACTGACGAGGGCCGGGAAAGCGATGTGCTTTCCAAATGTCTCTCCACATCTGGGCCCAGTGACGCCTATCGGCTGAGGATGACACGATGGCCGGTGGGTACAGCTGGGTCTTCCTAGGCATGTTCGGACGGAGAGGCAGAGGGAGGGAAAGAAAGAGAGTTACTAATGAAACTGTTCTTCTGCTTCCAGTAGAGTAAACATTTGTCTCTAGAGAACACGAATGTTTCTGCACTATCCCGACTACTTGTTATCAAAGTATCGAGATTATAACGGTGATTTTGGAATTATTTTTACGTTAAGTTTACTGAAATACCTATGTGATAACATTTTACCCACCAAGATTCGAGCCGGATGTTTCAGAGGCGAAAGCCCTGAGAAGTACCAAGAAATTCCAGCACTTAGTTTAAGAAATCTGGTAACAACTTCGCTTAAATCTCAGAGTAGATTTTCAGTTCTTATTGATTTTTCATGGCACTTAAGTCACTTTCATCCACGGTAATGCTTCATGTATATGACAAATTCGACCTCGCACAGTCATTTGAGTTAGACATCAAACGGTAGGTGCCCCTCATCTGCCGGAGGGTAGCAATGGCATAAAAAATGGCTCTGAGCACTATGGGACTTAACATCTGTGGTCATCAGTCCCCTAGAACTTAGAACTACTTAAACCTAACTAACCTAAGCACATCACACACATCCATGCCCGAGGCAGGATTCGAACCTGCGACCGTAGCAGTCGCGCGGTTCCGGACTGCGCGCCTAGAACCGCTAGACCAGAGAAATGGCATACTTTGTCGACAGGACCACACCTAGTAAGACACCGTAGTGACGAGTCTATTTAGACACGTTATTTTAAGCACCTTGTGCACGTGGGTCACGACATCCAAAATGTCACCCACTGTCCGTTTTCTTGAGTATCCTATCCAGTAGAATGAGGAGGATTTGTGTGGAGTTAGAAATCGAAAACGGGGCTAAGCGATTGTCGGATTCAGTACATGTAGTTAGGCAAATGCTAAATGCAGGTCTGGAGCATATCAGACTAATCACATTATGTTCGTATTCGCCTCTGTGTGGCATCGCCATCTTGTTGCGTGAAGGAAAGGTGAACGCTTGGAGACAGGTCACTATGCACCACGTTTTCTGACCCGTCTTCTGTTTTAGATACCACCAGCTAAATTCAGATTTTTTTTACTTGAGTTTTCTAAGTACCTGCGTAATGTGAGTGGCAATCCATTCTTCGAGGCAGCTCCGCTGTAAACAGAGAACCTTGCCGTCCTTGAACGGTTTCCTTGAGGCGCATTAGCGAGATCCAACGGCAGCAGAAGAGAGTCACTGCACCTAAAGATTCAACGACGGAACACTGTTTGACGGTCCATTTCAGGTCCATCTTTTCTGGTTTTTTAGTCGAAGAATATCTTGAATTTCCCTAACGGATGTAAACTATATTGGCGTCCTGTTTTATCAGATGACGCTCATAAGTCATTGATCGTGCACTAAGAAACATTATAGATTTTTTCAGCCCATGACGAAGAAAGAAACGAAATCCTAGAAATCTGGGCGGTTAAGTAATCTATCTGTTACGTATTTTGCCTGAGCTGTCGCAACTACATTTTTCTACTCTACCTGCTACATACAGGGTGGTCAGAAATAGTCTGAAAAGCTTATAAGGGAGTTGGATGGCATGTTGTGCTGAGAAATAATTGTCAAGAAAGAAAATTCGATACATTGCGCCCTTTCCGTGTTAATTAGCATTGAAGTCAGCCATACGTCTGTTGCGTGCAAATTCAGGCGGCCTGCCAGAGACGGTGTCGCTAATTGTGTTCTTTGTTTAGTTTCCTAAAACCGAACAACAGAGCGATACAAAAATTGGATATAGGACGATGCTAAGGCTATAACCCAATCTAAATGCTGAGCAGTCTCATGAGCTATCATCTACTCTGTGAGAACAGCCTGGCACTAATTGTACAGTATGTGGTGGGCCTTTTGATTTTGCACGCACAAATGTCTGACTGTCTAACTTGAAAACTAATTAACTCATAAACGGCTCAAGGTACTGATTTTTTTCCTAACAGTATTATTTCTGAGCACAACCAACCCAGCAAGACTATTACCAGCTTTTATGACTGTTTCTGGCCATTCGGTATTTTTTTCCGCTCGGAGTTTTCGTATTTTAGATTTCTATTTGTTAAAAAAGCCACTGGAGCCTACGATATGACACAAGTACACTGCGTGGTTTTCTCTGCAATTTACAAGATTTTAGAGGACCAGGCAATTTCAAGGCAACTGTGCGTAGGCTTCTAAACAGCGCTGGTGGTCAAGTTCTCCAGCTGAATTAGCAAGCCGTTTTCCGCACACAGCTATCGCTATGTGCAATTTATGAAGATTGGCGAATAAATGGATATAATACAATGTCGCTGAGAATTTGCCACTGTAGCGTTTGTTTCGGTGGCGCGATTAAACGAATTAGTTGCGGTCGGAAGCTTGTAGAGGAATATGGCGAAGTCTGCCTAAAATTTCCATCGGTGTCAACGAACACTTGCAACATCATCAAAAAATGGTTCAAATGGCTCTGAGCACTATGCGACTTAACTTCTGAGGTCATTAGTCGCCTAGAACTAATTAAACCTAACTAACCTAAGGACATCACACACATCCATGCCCGAGGCAGGATTCGAACCTGCGACCGTAGCGGTCACGCGGTTCCAGACTGAAGCGCCTTTAACCGCACGGCCACACCGGCCGGCCTGCAACATCATCACGATGTCGAAAGCAGTTTGCTGACGCTAAACGAGACGAATCATGTTCGATCAGAGAGTAATTTAGTTTCCTTCATTTCCTAACGGAGCGTGCTCACTGTTAGCACCATGTCTTTGACGACAGACGAACACAGTGGACTAACTGCATAATTTGAGTCGAATGTAAAAATGTTCTACTTCCAGAGATGTAGGAGCAAGCAGATTAAACGTGCACCAAGAACGTATCTAAGAAACTCTCTACAGTACGAGACAGAAAAGAGTTGTCGCGTCCGATGTTAGTATTGCTGCAAGAGATAACAGCCTGTCGTTCTTCAATTCGGCCATCGGGTCTAAACTGGCTCCCGCGACGTTCTGGAGCGGCGCGGGGTTCGGTGTCCCTGACGTTGCGTTTCTCCATGAGCGGCGTTGCGTAACGATGCCGTGCGTGGTGTGAGTAAACAGGAGGGCGCGGCCCCTCTGCCGTGGCCGCCGGCCAATGGCGTTGCTGCCCTGCCCTGACGTCATGTGGCGTGGTTCGGCCACTCAATGGTCGTGGTCTGCTGCTGCCGCTCACCGGCTCCCAGCGTTGCGCAACTTGTTTTGTCGTTTACCGACAGCGACGAGGCTCAGCCACTTAGGAAAGCGCGTAAAGTTATGCAGTTCTTGTTCGCTGTGATGACAATTGTCCAGGAGCGGAAATATTGCGCATGTTTGCGTGAGATAATCGGGCATATCTATAGTTGCGTGTTCTTGTCTCAGTCGATTTCTTGAAGTAAGAGGGCCTATCGCAGCGCCCCTGGCGTTTTATTCTTGGACTGAGCCTTGTTGCAACGAGTGGTTCTTTTCGTTACATGTCTGCGTCAAAATTGCATGTGTCGTGAGAGCTGGTTGCTGTGCAATTTGGCACTTGAATGGCGAAAATTAATTTATGAGGGACCATCCGTTTTACCAGAAAATCTCAGTATAGTAGTAGAATGATAATAGAACAAGCAACAACAACAGAGTTTATTAATGACCAAAGGAAAATTCGTAGTGCATGTTCTTGACAAAGGTCGTATGGTAAATTCTCCACACATGTGTCGGCCAAACAAAACATCTATATTTATCTGACCAAGAAAAATGTACTCTTACAAACATAACAAACGATATTTAGATGGCTCTAAACAATGGATTTTCACTTTATCTTTTGTTCAAAAATGGTTCAAATGGCTCTGAGTGGTATGGGACTTAACATCTGAGGTCATCAGTTCCCTAGAACTTAGACCTAACTAAGGACATCACACACATCCATGCCCGAGGCAGGATTCGAACTTGCGACCGTAGCGGTCGCGCGGTTCCAGACTGAAGCACTTAGAACCACTCGGCCACAACGGCCGGCCTTTATCTTTTGTGTCTGGATTTCTTTCTAAGTGCCAAAAACAACGAAAATTATTTTTCTCGTGAAATAGATTTGACTTTTTCGCTGTTGAAACAATTTTCATTAAAATGACGTTCATCTATATTCTTATTCATTCTCTGTGCAGGCTTTTTTGTCAGGGCATTTCAAAACATAAATATCTTTCTGTTTTCCGGTATTTCGTCTGTTTTGTGGACGAGAGTAGGAAGAACACCAGGCCCTTTTGCAACCTTTGCAATGCGTCACGGAAGCAAAGTAAACAACAAAAAGAAGGTTAAGAAGATACGTAAACATAGAATCAGTTACTGTAACAAGAGCGAAATCGGCCAAAGTAGGTGAACCTCGATGTTAGGAGACAATGCCACAGTCCGTTGTTTCTGCGCATGCGCAGCCTGCAGCATTCTCAACAGCTCCACGCACAGCACAGGCAATTGATCAATGACGTCAGTCTCCACCACGCGACATACTTGGCGGCTTATTTACATGCTGGCACCCGACGTGCATCCACAACGAGGAGTCGATTTCGTCCAAAAAGTCGCTTGTATAAAACGGGCTTACGGCGCTCAATTGTGCGATCATTAGCGTGCGTCACTGGGTGAACACTATACGAATGGTAAGTGACTTCGTTAAGTGAACATCGAAAAAGCACGTCAAAGTAGGCAACGTTTACAGCTGAACGCATTAGAAATCCCACGACAATTAATTAATATACTGTCCTAAGAACAAGCATTCTAAAAATCGTTTGTAACGATTAGAGTGAAACATATATTACATGGTGTACTGAAAAACGCGCCCAGTGAAAAACGCGCCCAGAAAGGGTCGAGGACGGGTCCGCTAATCCCCTTGCCCGGCAGACAAAAGAGTTGAGGGACGCTACCTGGAGGTTTCCGAGCTGGAGTTTTCAGCCGTCAGACACACACACACACACACACACACACACAGAGAGAGAGAGAGAGAGAGAGAGAGAGAGAGAATTAAGTTTCTACCATACACCACTTTAAACCGCAGTAAATACAAGAGATTACTTTCTTTTGCTTCACTTGCTGTACCATTCAGCTATCATTATCAATATCATTTTCATTATAACAACTGCACTTCTTGAATACTCAGAAATATCAAGTGACTCTATACTTGGCGATTAGTATTGTCACTTAATTTTAACTCTTAATTTATAAAAACTAGCGACCAATTGGGGTGGTGACTCTTGAATGAGAAGTATAATTGTGAAGGGTTGACTCAGAAAAGGGTTCGCTTTTGTTTTGGTGTATTGTAAAACACATATACAGTATTTTAAAAATAATCTGATTTCCATCACACTTTATCCATGCTTTGGACTGGCTAAAGAGCAAAAGTCATTTAGGCGTGTTTAAAATCAGCTTATAAGCATCGTCAATATTTTTAAAAAAATTTTTATTATTTTTTATATAAGTTGCTATTTACATTTGAACACTATTGTATCTATATACACTCCTGGAAATGGAAAAAAGAACACATTGACACCGGTGTGTCAGACCCACCATACTTGCTCCGGACACTGCGAGAGGGCTGTACAAGCAATGATCACACGCACGGCACAGCGGACACACCAGGAACCGCGGTGTTGGCCGTCGAATGGCGCTAGCTGCGCAGCATTTGTTCACCGCCGCCGTCAGTGTCAGCCAGTTTGCCGTGGCATACGGAGCTCCATCGCAGTCTTTAACACTGGTAGCATGCCGCGACAGCGTGGACGTGAACCGTATGTGCAGTTGACGGACTTTGAGCGAGGGCGTATAGTGGGCATGCGGGAGGCCGGGTGGACGTACCGCCGAATTGCTCAACACGTGGGGCGTGAGGTCTCCACAGTACATCGATGTTGTCGCCAGTGGTCGGCGGAAGGTGCACGTGCCCGTCGACCTGGGACCGGACCGCAGCGACGCACGGATGCACGCCAAGACCGTAGGATCCTACGCAGTGCCGTAGGGGACCGCACCGCCACTTCCCAGCAAATTAGGGACACTGTTGCTCTTGGGGTATCGGCGAGGACCATTCGCAACCGTCTCCATGAAGCTGGGCTACGGTCCCGCACACCGCTAGGCCGTCTTCCGCTCACGCCCCAACATCGTGCAGCCCGCCTCCAGTGGTGTCGCGACAGGCGTGAATGGAGGGACGAATGGAGACGTGTCGTCTTCAGCGATGCGAGTCGCTTCTGCCTTGGTGCCAATGATGGTCGTATGCGTGTTTGGCGCCGTGCAGGTGAGCGCCACAATCAGGACTGCATACGACCGAGGCACACAGGGCCAACACCCGGCATCATGGTGTGGGGAGCGATCTCCTACACTGGCCGTACACCACTGGTGATCGTCGAGGGGACACTGAATAGTGCACGGTACATCCAAACCGTCATCGAACCCATCGTTCTACCATTCCTAGACCGGCAAGGGAACTTGCTGTTCCAACAGGACAATGCACGTCCGCATGTATCCCGTGCCACCCAACGTGCTCTAGAAGGTGTAAGTCAACTACCCTGGCCAGCAAGATCTCCGGATCTGTCCCCCATTGAGCATGTTTGGGACTGGATGAAGCGTCGTCTCACGCGGTCTGCACGTCCAGCACGAACGCTGGTCCAACTGAGGCGCCAGGTGGAAATGGCATGGAAAGCCGTTCCACAGGACTACATCCAGCATCTCTACGATCGTCTCCATGGGAGAATAGCAGCCTGCATTGCTGCGAAAGGTGGATATACACTGTACTAGTGCCGACATTGTGCATGCTCTGTTGCCTGTGTCTATGTGCCTGTGGTTCTGTCAGTGTGATCATGTGATGTATCTGACCCCAGGAATGTGTCAATAAAGTTTCCCCTTCCTGGGACAATGAATTCACGGTGTTCTTATTTCAATTTCCAGGAGTGTACATCTTCTGATAAATTCAGTCAAGTTTTTGTAGGTAGGATATGGCTTTCAAGCAATCCTTGATCTCACCATCCTCTTCGTATTCTTTACTATTTTTCCCAACCTTTCATCACGTTTCATGTAAACTGTTTTTTTTCGTTTACCTTCCATGCTCAGTTCTGCCCTCAGTAAGGCCCACGCTGAATTTGCTGCTTCTCTTTTCCAACACTTAATAACGTCATTAATTTTCGGAATTGGTTTAGCAAGCATGTTATTAATTTTGTGGTGCCAAGCTTCTACTGCGTTGATTGTTCGGTGGCGCTGTTTGTAGCAGCTCCAAAGGTTGACAGGGGTTTCTTCATTTTACAACCATCTATCTGCGAAGTAGTCAAAAAGCTCAGAAAGTTTGATGATATCCGGTGCATGTGAATGTATCTCCAGCCAACCATCACATACATCTTCAGGCCGTAGAAATGCCAGCGCAGCACACATGCGAACATGTTGTCTCACTTCTTCGTTTTCTTTATAACCATAGTAAGTCCTAGCTCTTGAACTTTTCTCCAGAGACACTTTTTCATATGGAAATAACATCATTGCACTTCAGCTGTCGGAAATACAACTTTAATTGCTGAAATCGCAGCTGATTCGAAGTCTATGGTCACGTTTGATGGTTTCCATTCTGGAATTTTTGCATCATATTTCGGAAAAGACGGACGTACGTCTCTTTTCTTTGGCAGTAGTGCAAAGGTAACTGGATGGATGTTTTTGTCTCATTATTTGTACTCCCAAAGTCGGCGTGAATGGTGTATATTTGTGAAAACTGTCTGCTGCAGCACTTGAAAGTACCGTCCATAAAAAAAAGTTTTGTTTACTCCTATGAGCCTTTCTTCCTGCCTTTCCGCTAAAAACTATTATCCTCTCTCCTAGTTTGTCGTTGCTTAACAGAAAATTGCTGCCATCGTTCATAGCTAGTAAATCTGCCTTTAGGTCAATTTTTTCTCTTGTCGGTGGATCTCTCTCATTTCCCTGTGATTTTGCCCGCTGGTAGTACAAAGCTCTCTTCGTTGTTTTCTGCTTTGGCATTTCAGTGACAAAATCATAGCCTTGATTATGCAGGCAACCCATCTCCTCTGAATACATTTTTGAAATAGACGTCTCTTGTCCTCTTCTTTGCGTGGTTCAAAGTCTTCCTTACTTCCAACCGAGCAACATCCGGAGGTCCACATTGATGCTCGAATGAAAAAAGCACCGTAGAATCCTTCGTTTTCAGCATTTCTCGGCAGTGGTTTGCTCTCTGTCTTGAACAGTGCCACGTTACTGTTCCATCTTCTTTAGTTCTCTTCACTATGTAAGAATAACCTTCGTAGTAGCAACATGGCTTACCGTGATTAGTGGTTGAAAATTCCATATCTGAACTACTGTGTCAAGAATACACGAATCGCGCGATGTGAACTCTTCCGACGGTGTCCGGACAGTTGCCACGCGGGACATTTGCCACGATTTTACCTGCTCCGAGGGGTTGGGTCCCTTGTCTCCCCTCCTCCTCCTCCTCCTCCTCACTCGCCCGCCCAGTTTGCTTTCGAAGTTCCTAACGTGACCATCAGTATGGAAGTTATTACAACGAACAAGGGCAGGCCTCCTGCTCATTACAAAGGTTACGCGTATCTTAAACAGAGGGAATCTAAAGAAGGTGGTGTTACATGGTTGTGCTTACGCCGAAAAACGGATCATTGCAAGGGAAAGTGGTTTCGAGGAACGGAGAAGTGTTGAACGTATTAGAACATCTCTGTGGACCACCTGACGATGCGGCTCCGAAAGTGAGAAAGCAAGTGGAAAGGGCGAAGAGAAAGTCTCGAGAAGAAACTAAACAGTTATCGGTGATATACGCGGATGAAATGGCAAATCTACATAATAAAGTTTATGACTTTATTACAGTGATGCCTAATTCAGAATCTATGAAGAGAACCATGCGTAGTCGATGGAGTCAAGCGCGGGGGAACCAACAAAAGCCTAATAACTCTTATGAAATTGATCTTCATGAAGACCTATTAAAAATGGGAGATGGCAGTAGCTTTCTTCTGGAAAACGATAGATAAGAGGAGAGAATAATGATTTTCAGTGGAAGCAAAGGAAAAGAAAGTTTAAAAACACGTTCCCATTTTTTAGTGGATGGAACATTTAAGAGCTGATGCAAGCAGTTTGTACAAATCTACACCATACACGTAGAATTAGGAGGCCCGATTAAAGAAACAAACATTCTTCCTATTGTATTTGCAGTGCTCCCTTATAAGAAGAAAGATACATATGTTCGTCTGATAAAATAGGCAGTCCCTGAGTGGTGTCCTAAACAAGTAAAGGTCGACTTTGAGGCAACTGCGATATCGGCCATTCGTCAAGGTTTTCCCACAATTGAAAAAATGTATTCTCCGTTCCTCGAAAGCAGCTTTCCCTTGCAATGATCCGCTTTTTGGCGTAAGCACATCCATGTAACACCACCTTCTTCATATTCCCTCTGTTTAAGCCAGAGGGGCACTAAGGCTTTGTGTATCAGACAGTCGGTGGCTGTGCCTAGTACCGGGGGGAGGGGCGGGGGGCAGGTCCCTGTGTCCGAGGAGTAGGTAGTTTACGGTGATTAGGACGGCCCGGGCGCGGGTAAGCCCGACACAGAGGGAGCAGGTATTGGGCGCGAACCTCACTGGGCGCGATTTTCATAGAGTCATATTACATCAGGTGTCACCCTGAGCACTAATTAATAATATTACATTCAGAAGTGTTAAAACACATGAAAATTTTAAGATAAGTCCAATTGTGACAAGTTCCACGTAGAAATATGAAAACTTATCTACAGGGTGGAGAAAAGGGACCCGATAAGAGGCCACAGAGCAGGGTAGGAGAGTCGAATCGAGCAATATTTTTCTAGTAACCACAGGTCAGAAGTGCACCCTTGCGGCTAAACGGACATAAAACAAGAGTCAATAATACACTCCTGGAAATTGAAATAAGAACACCGTGAATTCATTGTCCCAGGAAGGGGAAACTTTATTGACACATTCCTGGGGTCAGATACATCACATGATCACACTGACAGAACCACAGGCACATAGACACAGGCAACAGAGCATGCACAATGTCGGCACTAGTACAGTGTATATCCACCTTTCGCAGCAATGCAGGCTGCTATTCTCCCATGGAGACGATCGTAGAGATGCTGGATGTAGTCCTGTGGAACGGCTTGCCATGCCATTTCCACCTGGCGCCTCAGTTGGACCAGCGTTCGTGCTGGACGTGCAGACCGCGTGAGACGACGCTTCATCCAGTCCCAAACATGCTCAATGGGGGACAGATCCGGAGATCTTGCTGGCCAGGGTAGCAACAGTGTCCCTAATTTGCTGGGAAGTGGCGGTGCGGTCCCCTACGGCACTGCGTAGGATCCTACGGTCTTGGCGTGCATCCGTGCGTCGCTGCGGTCTGGTCCCAGGTCGACGGGCACGTGCACCTTCCGCCGACCACTGGCGACAACATCGATGTACTGTGGAGACCTCACGCCCCACGTGTTGAGCAATTCGGCGGTACGTCCACCCGGCCTCCCGCATGCCCACTATACGCCCTCGCTCAAAGTCCGTCAACTGCACATACGGTTCACGTCCACGCTGTCGCGGCATGCTACCAGTGTTAAAGACTGCGATGGAGCTCCGTATGCCACGGCAAACTGGCTGACACTGACGGCGGCGGTGCACAAATGCTGCGCAGCTAGCGCCATTCGACGGCCAACACCGCGGTTCCTGGTGTGTCCGCTGTGCCGTGCGTGTGATCATTGCTTGTACAGCCCTCTCGCAGTGTCCGGAGCAAGTATGGTGGGTCTGACACACCGGTGTCAATGTGTTCTTTTTTCCATTTCCAGGAGTGTATAATTACTTGCTCCAGCTAATAACTATTACGCTAAACAGCTCAGCTGTTAATTATATCAGCCGAAGACATTCGTTTCAGTTGAGCAGTCAGACCTGGGAACACTCTGAATTCTAATCCTTGGCTGGTTATGTTGGACACGAAGTTTCTGTGTTAACTGGGTTAAGATTGACTATTAAATCAACTACGCTAAAAGTACGGTAATACTATAATCAAAATATAACACAGCAGCAGCAAAACCACACCGATACTCCCACCTGTACACCTTAGATCGCGAATGGTACCCGGGAAGAATGATTTCTGGTGAGCCTTCGTGTGTGCACGAATGTCTGTGATTTTATCTTCACGGTCTTCTCTGGAGCTGTATGCGAGAGGAAGCAATATACTGGCTGACTCTTCAAGGAATGTACGCTCTTGAAATTTTGATAGGAAGTCTCATCGCAATGTACAACGCCTCTCTTTTACTGTACGTCACGGTAGCTGAATAAGCATTTCTGTGATGCTTTTGTGTTTACTAAATGAATCCTTCAAAAAACGCGCTGCTCCTCTTTGGATCTTCTTTATTTCCTGTATCAGTCTTGCTTGGTTAGGGTCCCAGACTGAGAAAAAATACTCAAGGTTAGGTCTGACGAGGATTTTGCAAGTCCCTCCTCCATGCGTGATACACACTTCCTAAGGTTTCTCCTAAGGAATGCCTGCCATCTGTCTTTCCTATGATTAGTTTTATGTGATCGTTGCACTTTCAGTCGCTCGACAGGCTTGCTCTCAGATATTTAATGAATGTGATCGTTTTCAACGATCCTTCGGAAACGATGTAACATAAAAAATACAAAATAATGAAATGGCGCTTGTCTGGAACAAAGATTTAGCTTTGTTCTGTATTTTATGGTCTCGGTTTTAGCAATAAATAGTTAATAAATTAAAAAAATAGCGTACTACTCCATGCGGAAATGCCCGAAGAGTGATTTCAGAAAGATATCTTTATTGGTGTGCCTGCAGTCCATTCCGTCAGCTTGACGCACGCGGTATTTGTGACTGCGCAGAACTGGAATTGGCTATTGCTTACGGCGAGCCCCAATTGAAGCTGTTTTGTTGAGTGGTGGACTGCGCAGTAAGCTATGTGCGTAGGCGCCAGACGTAGACGAGCCGGAATGCGCGCAGGTCAACAAGTGTCTCTCAATGACGTGGGGTCACCGCTAGCTTGTGGGCCTGCTTGCTTCGTCAAAAACATGCGCCCTCGCACTCTATGTGACGCTTGTTTCGCTCACACAGATCTCGCTCCTTAACGAATCGTTTGCGTCAGTATTTATACGCCTGTACATGTACGCAGCCAGCAACGCTTTGGTGCTGATAGTATAGCAAGTGTACCAGGGAGAAGACACCCTCCAGCTGTCTAGCAGCAACAGCAAGTAGTCTGTACAACTTAAGAACGAGGTAGATAAAGTAACATAATACGCTCTAAGACAAAAAAAGGACACACCACGAAGGAGTTGTGCAAGTTGGTCACAAATTGATAGTCATTAGAAGATCGACGGAAAATGCAAAACTGTAAACTTTGGCTGCCTATGGATGAATGTTTGATGCGCAGCTGGCAAAAGTAGTAAACAGGGGAGATATCCACACGAGGGCATAAAATCTTTGACAGTTTCATTCCGTGTTCTCAGTAGGACAATAACTATGCCTCGCACACAGGCGCGTGAAAAATATACGCAGATGCCAGTATTTGAGACAGGACGTGTAGTTGGGCTCAGAGAAGCCGGTCTGGCTAATCGGTGGACCGCTCGACATTTTAGTAGGAGAGATGCCACTATTCGTTGGAAAGAATGGGTGAACCACGGCCGAACACAAGGGCCGAATGCGGTGTCAAGAAGGAAGCGGTCGACCTAGGGAGACGACGGAACGTGTGGGACGGAGCAATCGTCAAAGAGATACTCAGAGACCCGAAGTCATCATTGTCATCGATCCGACGTGCAACTGGTACGTCATTGACTACAAGGGCTATTAACACGATGCTCACAGAAAGGGCTCCTTGGGCCGACTACCAATGACCTCTGTACACTAAATAGTTCGTCTGCAATGGTGCCGGGCAAATTCGGCCTAGGATCTCACTGACCGAAGTAGAACTGTGTTCAATGATGAGTTCCGCTTTGGACTGAGCCCCGATGACAAGGGATGACCCAGACTGCGGAGGGATACCAACCTCAATGTCGCCCGCCATACTGTCCGACAGTCAGAAGTGATCGTCTCGGGTGCAATTTCATTTCGTATCAGGACCGCTTTGGTTTTCATCCGCTGCACCTTACAGCACAGCGGTACCTCGACGATATTCTACGCCCCATTTTCTTGCGCTTCATTGCAAACCATCCTAGACTTATCTTTCAACAAGATAATGCCCGCCCGCACACGGCGAGAGTATCTACTGCTTAGGATAAGCCAAACTCTAGCATGACCAACAAGTTCGTCGGATCTCTGCCCAGTTGAGAACGTTTGGAGCTTTGTGGTTTGGAGCACTGTGGAGAGGGCCCTCTAACCAGTTCCGGATTTCGACGGACTCACTTGCCAATTGGACAGGATTTACCACGATGTACCTCAGGAGAACATCCAACAACTTTATCAGTCAGTGCCAAGCCGAAGAACTCCTTGTATAATGTACAGAGGTGGACCAATGTGTTACTGATTTGCTCGATTTGTAAAGTCTTTCCTCTTGAATAAATCATCCAATTTTTCCGAAAATGGACTAATGTGTCAGTCTGTACATGTTTATCACCTCTATAGATTTCCGTGTCATTCACTTAATTCCTTCGTAGCGTGGCTTCTTTTCTTTTTTAGATACTATTTAAATAACGTTATTGTGCACGGAAATGAAATAATATTGTCAGAATAAAGCAATTGATTTGGAAATTCTCTCTACATTCCGTTAGGCAATAAGATGAAAAGCATTCTGATCCATCTACATTTACACTCCTGGAAATGGAAAAAAGAACACATTGACACCGGTGTGTCAGACCCACCATACTTGCTCCGGACACTGCGAGAGGGCTGTACAAGCAATGATCACACGCACGGCACAGCGGACACACCAGGAACCGCGGTGTTGGCCGTCGAATGGCGCTAGCTGCGCAGCATTTGTGCACCGCCGCCGTCAGTGTCAGCCAGTTTGCCGTGGCATACGGAGCTCCATCGCAGTCTTTAACACTGGTAGCATGCCGCGACAGCGTGGACGTGAACCGTATGTGCAGTTGACGGACTTTGAGCGAGGGCGTATAGTGGGCATGCGGGAGGCCGGGTGGACGTACCGCCGAATTGCTCAACACGTGGGGCGTGAGGTCTCCACAGTACATCGATGTTGTCGCCAGTGGTCGGCGGAAGGTGCACGTGCCCGTCAACCTGGGACCGGACCGCAGCGACGCACGGATGCACGCAAAGACCGTAGGATCCTACGCAGTGCCGTAGGGGACCGCACCGCCACTTCCCAGCAAATTAGGGACACTGTTGCTCCTGGGGTATCGGCGAGGACCATTCGCAACCGTCTCCATGAAGCTGGGCTACGGTCCCGCACACCGTTAGGCCGTCTTCCGCTCACGCCCCAACATCGTGCAGCCCGCCTCCAGTGGTGTCGCGACAGGCGTGAATGGAGGGACGAATGGAGACGTGTCGTCTTCAGCGATGAGAGTCGCTTCTGCCTTGGTGTCAATGATGGTCGTATGCGTGTTTGGCGCCGTGCAGGTGAGCGCCACAATCAGGACTGCATACGACCGAGGCACACAGGGCCAACACCCGGCATCATGGTGTGGGGAGCGATCTCCTACACTGGCCGTACACCACTGGTGATCGTCGAGGGGACACTGAATAGTGCACGGTACATCCAAACCGTCATCGAACCCATCGTTCTACCATTCCTAGACCGGCAAGGGAACTTGCTGTTCCAACAGGACAATGCACGTCCGCATGTATCCCGTGCCACCCAACGTGCTCTAGAAGGTGTAAGTCAACTACCCTGGCCAGCAGGATCTCCGGATCTGTCCCCCATTGAGCATGTTTGGGACTGGATGAAGCGTCGTCTCACGCGGTCTGCACGTCCAGCACGAACGCTGGTCCAACTGAGGCGCCAGGTGGAAATGGCATGGCAAGCCGTTCCACAGGACTACATCCAGCATCTCTACGATCGTCTCCATGGGAGAATAGCAGCCTGCATTGCTGCGAAAGGTAGATATACACTGTACTAGTGCCGACATTGTGCATGCTCTGTTGCCTGTGTCTATGTGCCTGTGGTTCTGTCAGTGTGATCATGTGATGTATCTGACCCCAGGAATGTGTCAATAAAGTTTCCCCTTCCTGGGACAATGAATTCACGGTGTTCTTATTTCAATTTCCAGGAGTGTATATTCTGCAAACCGCTGTGAATTATATAGCGGAGGATACTTCCACACCATTTGAGAATGGAGCTAGGAAGTTTTTATTGCTTAAACACCTTTGCGTGTTGTAATTAATATCGGCTTCACTGAATCTACGGGAGCGATTCGTAGCGGGTTGTAGTATATCCATAGGTCCCTCACTTAATAATGGTTCTCAGAACTTTGCAGGTAGGCCTTCTCGGGTTAGTTGGCACCAGTTCGGATCTTTCAGCATCTTCGCGACGCTCTACCGGTGGTCAGGCGATCCTACAACGATTCGTCCTGCCCTTCACTGTATAAGGTCAAAATCCCCTGTTAGCAGTACCTGATGTGGATCGCACACTCTTAAGCAGTATTATAGTATGGATCGATGAGTGTTTTGTTAGCAATCTCCTGGGTACTTTCTCGGTATTCTACTACTGAACCAAAGTCAACCACGTGCTTTATCTGCGACTAAGTCTCTTCGGTCATTCCATTTTATTTCCCTACGAGTTGACTCCAGTGGGTCCAATTTTGACTCCTTCATATTGTAGTCAGAAGGTGTTACTGTACATTTTCGCCTCTTCTGCGCAATTTTACATTTCTGAACATTTAACACAACTTGCCAGTATATGCAGCACTTCGAAATCTTATCAAAATCTTACAAATAATTTCTTTAATTTTTAAGATAGTGCTTTATTATAGACAACTACAGAATTAGCAAAAAGTGTCAGGTTACTTTTGATACTGTCTGCCAGATCATTAACATATAACACAAAGAGCAACCGTCTACGAATGAAAGCTTCGCCTCCGTTTGGTTAAACGGAATAACAGCAATTTATTGTTCCGTGGTTAAATCCGGGTCATATGTCATTTCCTCCTGAGTTTGGAGATGATGCGGGCTTTGGGTACGGAAAGGAATGCACTTGTGTCCGGAAAGCCAATTTTTTTGTAGTTTTCCCAGTAGTAAGTTAGGTGACATCAGGTTTTTATAAAATCACCTAGAGGGAGATACTAAGGGTTTTGAGTTGAAATTTGGGTTGGCCGCTAATTGACCTCTTTATTTAAAAATAGAGTTTTAAATATAAATCTGATGATAAAATCTTAAATTTTCTCGTTCTGAAAAAAGGCAATGTTTAAGAATTGAAATCTGGCTTGCAACATTCATTTCATATGAGTGATAGAATGTTAAAGGTCACAAAAAATTATGAAGTTTGGAGTTCATCTGATAAGGCGTTAATTTGTTTGACAAACGAGCAGAATTAAAAAAAAAACCATGACATTCGCCCCAGGGGGAGCCGTAGTGGAGATGAGGTCGCGTCCTTTGCTTATGCAAGACCTGCTCGCGCGTTTGACTCGTTCCGACACAACTGGTTCACCTCTTGTTGTGCAACCCGTACGCAATAGGTTGTCGTGCAGTTGTCGCCCTGTCGTTAGGTGTTCTAGTGAACATAGCTGTTATGGCGTTCATTGTCGCTACCTGAACGTTTGGTCGTTTCCGATATTAACAAGTGTGATATTTTTAATGCAAGATTAATTGTTTGTACTTCTGTGGATAAATAAAGACGGGATACAAAACTAATCATACGAATATTCTAGTCGGTTAATAATTATGTATATATTCCGTGATGTTCCGGAACGGCAGCTGGTTGTCGTTCACTATCACACACGATATTTCATCCGAGAATGTGCAAGTCATCTTCATGTGAGCCGCCAGATGCTGACACGGACTCTGTTTTGTTTTTGTTACTTCAGTTCCCCATTAGTGGGCGGGATGGCAGCAGATAAAACCGATGAAGATCTGCTGAAATCCATCGGAATGTGTGACACTAGGCTTTACTTCATTTCAAATACAAGAAACTACAAAAGAGACATCAATATTACAGCAAAAGTTTTTAAAAATTAATGATTTTACTCTAAACAGAGAATCTGTTATAATGATTATGTGACAAGTTCAGTTTGTGTACTAGACTGGGATTCGATTCTAGATCCTTGCTTTTCGCAGGCAGTGTGCTATGAACTATGCTGTCCCAGTACACCTGAGGATCTGAAACCTACAGCTGTATTTAAAGGTCTCACTTTATCTACTATCGATTTCAGCGCTACAATCCACCATCTTCAGGCCTCTCTATAAGTGTTTAGTCACCATAATATATTTCAATAGAAGCCACAATCAATTCGATGCCTGCAATGATGAATTCCTCCCTTCTTGCTTATGGAACTGACAGTCCAAGTATATCAACAAGCATTATGTTTATGATGGCAGTTGTCTGTGTCCAATTCATCATGGAGGGGCCTAAAGATGGTGCATTACAGTGCCAAAATAGTTAGCAAAAAAGCAATATCTTTAAATACAGGGTAAATTCATGTTCGACGGATCACTTTGCACGATAAGTCGTAATCTTATGGATCGAGCATTTTTGCATTCCCCTTCTGTGAACATGGTTACATGCTGAATATATACTGAGTTAGTGGAGGATTCATTCATACTAAAATAATAGTGGCAGCTGGTGTACCCCATCCTATCTGTAGATGGATGTGCGAAGAACAACTTCAACATGTCCATGAATGAATCTATCTGATGCACAGATTTGCTTCGACAACTTTGTTTTACTTGATACAAGAAAACAACATTTCTGGAACTTATTGTACAAATTACCCTCAGACCCTTTAAAAGTGTGTAATCATACAACACTCTGCTGAGCCGGTAACGCTAACTTGTGATATTTCTACTTTACTGTGGCAGAGCAAGGCACTGGCACTGTTAGCATTAGTTAAGCAGTGTTCTCCCATATTTGCAGCGTACCGGACAGAGGAGGGCCGGCCGTGGGTGATGCCATGGGTGTACACGGTGAGGCAGCAGTTGGCTCACGACCCGACTCTCAACCACGAGTACCTCCCCTTCCTGGGCTGCGAGCGCTTCACCAGGTGTGCCAATGAACTGCTGCTGGGCGACAACAGCCCAGCCATACACCAGGGCAAGGTGCGTATGCATGCAGGATCTACTAGATCTACTAGTGTGACAGTGTAGGCTTTCTTGGGGTAGTAAGTCTTGAAAGTCTCCTCGGGTTCGCTGTCGGATCTTAAAATTAACATGATTCAGTATTTCGGCAATCCGTCTGTCCTCAAAAATGGTTCAAATGGCTCTGAGCACTATGGGACTCAACTGCTGTGGTCATAAGTCCCCTAGAACTTAGAACTACTTAAACCTAACTAACCTAAGGACAGCACACAACACCCAGCCATCACGAGGCAGAGAAAATCCCTGACCCCGCCGGGAATCGAACCCGGGAACACGGGCGTGGGAAGCGAGAACGCTACCGCACGACCACGAGATGCGGGCCGTCTGTCCTCCATCTTCAGGACAACGCTGCTGTTGACTCCCGCTGAAAGCTGATGCCAAGGTTAAAAATCGTTGTCCTGTATAGTCGTCCGCACTGTACGTGTTGCATGCGCCGCCCATCACAGTTGCCACACTCCAAGACTGGACAGGTGGCGCCGACCTTAGTAGAACACTGTAACAGGACTTCAGGTTTCCAATTAAGGTGCTTCAAGAGATAATTACATAATACATTTTCCGTCTGGCCTCATGGACGTGACGCTCTCAACAGGTTTTTGGACCACTCCAGCTGTTCTCATCCTACTATTAAATTTACCGTGGAGAGTGAAAACGATAAGAAGCTTCCATTTTTGGATGTTTTGGTTTATAAAAAACAATATGATACTCTGGGACACAGTGTATATCGAAAGCCGTCACACACCAATCGGTATGTGCATGCTAAGGTTGCCCTCCACCATACCAACGCAGTGGTGTCCTTAGGACTCTCGTATGCAGAGCATTATGCCATTTCCAAAGCGGACAATTTTATCCAAGAACTTGCACATTTGATGGCTGTTTTTAAGGAAAGTGGATACTCTGATAAGCAGATACGTCGGCGTATGGAGCTTGGACCACCTCCAGAAGTGTACGAAGAGGAGCATAGATCTGTGGCCTTTATCCCTTAAGGTGGGGGTATATCGTTTAAAATTGGAAGAATTTAAAAATGTTTTAAGATTGTGTGTGTTCCGTCTACCTTCCAACATTAGGGGTCTGTGAAAAATGATTTCTGGCTTAGGAAGCCTGTCATAAAAAAAATTCCGAGTCTGTGTGGGAAAGCTTACATCGGTCGTTCGATGCGCTCAGTTCAGGACAGATGCGTGGAACATCGCCAACCTACAAGGCTACAACAACCGGAAAAATCGGCAGTAGCAGAGCATTGCCTGACCGTGGGACACAGGATGCAATTTGGTGAGACTGAATTGAAGTCAACGCTTCCGATTTTTGGACAAGTGTTTATAAAGAGGCAATTAAAAATAGTCTGGCAGACATTTTGATCAATAGATATTTTCCTCTTAGCAGGACGTGGAACCTTTTACTGTCCCGCACTAAAACAGAACATTATTCGATGCGGCGAGCTTTGAAAACAGTCTCTCAGTGCGATATATCGTTGCCGTCGGTGTTCGACTAAGGGAGGCACTACAGTTCCAGTCTTGGAGGGCAGCAAAGACCGATGACCTCAGCAGTTTATGGTTCAAATGGCTCTGAGCACTATGGGACTTAACTGCTGAGGTCATCAGTCCCCTAGAACTTAGAACTACTTAAACCTAACTAACCTAAGGACATCACATACATCCATGCCCGAGGCGGGATTCGAACCTGCGACCGTAGCGGTCGCGCGGTTCCAGACTGTAGCGCCTAGAACCGCTCGCTCAGCAGTTTAGCCCCTTGGGAATTCACACACGCAGCAACTGTGATGGGAGGCGCACGAGTAGTGTACGGTACAGAGGCCCATACAGGGTGAGGATTTGCGACCTTGGTAGGAGTTTTCAGCGGGAGACAGCAGCAGCACCGTGCTCCTGAAGATGGTAGACAAATGGATCGCCGAAGTAGTGAATCATGTTGATTTTAGGATCCGGAAGAAAACCCGGGGAGACTTTCAGGATCTACTAGTGATTGCCACACCGATGTTTTTATAACAATGCAGCTAATTTTTCTTGTTCAGTGTTAATAACACTTCTACCAAAGACCACTGACATAAATAAAATGTTTTTGTAAAACACGTACGGTGTGGAAACCGAACAAACAATACAATTCCCTAGTTCTATGTATCAACTGCAAGGTGTTCTTCTCTGTTCCAGCTGTACCTGTGTACACATCAGTGCTTATTAGTTGTGAGGGGGTGGAGCATTTGGTAGAAAGTTCTGTTTAGAAAAAAAAGCTTATGATCACTTTTATTATTACAACTCGCTGGATGATAAAAGAGGGATGCTGTTCAATAGATAAAATAACTTGTAGACAGTGCCTTATGATGATAGTGGGTAAATGTGACAACTTCAAAGACCTGGGACGTCATGCAAATTTCCCTGTGACTACTCTGCTTCAACTTCCATTCATAAATACCAATACCCATTACTTAGACAAACTTCTCAAAGTCCATCCCATATTCTTCCGTTTACTGCCTTTTCTCATAATGTACAACAGTGTGCTCAAGTAAAAAACAGGTATGACCGAGCCTCCTGTCACTAAAATGACTGTGAACTGGCCGAGGTGACTGTGTTAGTCTGATAATGGAAGACGATGCTACCTACTGCCATTGTTCATCTGCGGCCTTGACAAATTTAATACCATGAGCATGTAGCAATTGAAACTTCTATTGACCCCAAACTGAAGTCTGGCAATGACTTCAGATCATCGAAAATAACCAGCTGCTTTTGTTGCTCCACAAAGATTGCCTAAAAGGATTTTAATATGAACCTTTATAACCCAATTTCTTACGGTACTTTATATCTGGGGGTTATAAACAACATAAATTTGGATGCGCAAATAGATTAGTGGATTTGGGATAGGAGTTCTATTACCTTAAATAGGATATTCTATGTTTATCTGAAATGTGTCAACAAAGTGAAATCATTGAAGGTAAAATCTTATAGGTTTCCAGGCTATATCATCTTTCTTCTACATGATCGACCTTTCGACCCATCTGCGGGGTCCATTCGAGGATACTGCAGTGTACACGGTTAGCTGAACACTGTCGTAGTGTTTCTTTCTCTTTTACAAGGGATTTACCAGTGCTTATGCTGAAGAAGTGGCGTTACTGGATACAATTCGAACGGCTACCTATGTGAGCAATTCGTCACTGGATAGGAAAGTTTTCCCGCGCTTATGCTGAACAAGATTTACTGTGTAAAGTTCCTCCGGCGGCTAATGGTGGGCTATGATCATTGAATAGAAGCGAAATGGGCAGAGCTGGACGTTGTCTGCACTGCTCTCGCATCGCGACTGTGTGTTCACTTCCCTGATGGCGGGAAGCTACGATGCCGCAAGCCCGTAGCCGTCTCCTATATCAAAGTTACATTCGCTCTGTGAAATCACTATTACTTCTCGGACTTTTCTTCCATAAATGTTGGTTTGCTTTACCAGTACACGTATGTTGTTGAAATCAATGTCGCGGTTGCAGTTCTGGTGTTCCGCTACTGCATATTTCACACTTTCCTTTAATCGTGTGTGGCATTTCTGTCCTTTAACACATTCTTTTATAGTCCCATCCGTTTTGCCTATGTACACTCTGGCACAGCCACACGTCATTTCATAGATTCAAGCAGAGTGGAGGTAGTTGGGGGCGTGCGTTTTGCGACAGAAAAGGTCTCGTGTTTTATTCCGACTGACAAAAGTGTTCTGTAAACCTTATTTCGCAGAATTCTGCGGATGCGCTCAGTAACCCCAGAAAACAATGAAAAGACGGGCCCGCGTCCTTCTTATTTCGTTCGGAAGCCCTGTCTATGGACAAACCATCGTAGGCGTTGGCCTTCATGTCTTCTTTAAGATGACCAACGCCGATTCTAGGCTGTTATTGTCACTGATACGGAAGGCACGTGAAGACTGTGTATTGACCCCCTATTTGCTTCTATACTGCGTGGGGGTGTGAATTCGTATTTAAATACCTATTTGTGTTAATAGGCTTCTATACATGCTGTGTCCTGGAGTGTTGACAGATCATCTATATATGAACACGTCTAGGCACGGAGACTGATCTCACTCTCTACCTCAAAGGCAAAGTTAACATTGGATTACACCTCAGTTAAGAAATTGTGGAATCCGTGAAGTTCTTCTTTGCTGCGTGCTTTTTAATAAACGTGTCATCCACAAAGCGAACCCAACAAGAAGACTTTAGTGGCGCATCACTTAGCGCCTGTTGTTCAGAACGTTCCGTAAAAATGTCACACGCTATTGGTGACGAGGGTGAACCTGTAGCAACACTACCACATTGCTCATAACATCCTGCTTCATCGGTCACGACAGTGCACGGTACCAGCAAGTTCCAGAAAGCCGCGCGTGAAAATGCGATTTTTCAGGGGATCATATCTTGGTGTCTATTGATCACAGAGGTAAGAAGTGCAATAGATAGCCCTTGGCCAAATGACCACTTGTACACCTGTCAGAAGAACGGGAATGCTGTAGTTATGCTCATAATTCAAACATTACACTTCCTCTATCCCAGGCAACTTGACCAATCGGCTGCTTATTTTGCATTAGGTGTATCTAGGGAGGACATTCAGAGGCTTATAAAAGCACCATGGGTGGTTCCTGAGGAAACCCCGAAAAACCATGATTTTTTGGGTACGAAAAGTACCACTTATGGAGACGACAACTTCTATAAGTTCTATTCATAGCAAATCACCTAAATTTTTACAGTATGTTTTTAAGATGATATTCTCGGAGAATATCATTACCCGTTACCGAGATCCAGAGGTTCAAAGTTGCCGTACTTATGTAGAAAACCGCAAAATCAGTTTTTCCCGCTTTTTCACAGTGGGCTTCAATTAGCTAAATAACTAATGATACCAAATGGCTCAAAATGTAACTGCACATTCTTTAAACATTCACCTACAAAGGCCATTTTCCTGTTTTCGAAAATGTGTATTCGTTATCTAGATAACCCGAAAAACCATGATTTTCATGTACCAGAAGTACCAACTGTGGGGATGGCCACTTCTGTAATCGAATCGCTCATTGTTGAAAGGCACTAAGTCCAACCTTTACAGTTTTGAGAAACGTAAAAAAATCTCTTTCTAATCTTGTAATGTAGTATGAGACACAATTGTTTGTACGTCTAAAGTACGCGCACACACACAAACACAAACACACACTCTCACACACACACACACACACACACACACACACACCATTATAATACAGCCAAAATTGTTCTGCTAAGGATGTTACTAACGATTTTATTGACAAAATACGTAACTGGACTTGGTTCCTTTCAACACGGAACGAACAGAACCTGTAACGGAGCAGTAACATTCATAATCTTTGTTTATCCCTTTATTTCCAAATGAATATCTGCATATGAAGTATGAAATTAAAAGGTAACATAAATGCAATAATTATTATTTTTTCATACAACACACGGAATTGTTTATAATTTTCTTCGGTCGAATACAACCCTATTATTGATAAAACAGCTGCTGCATAGTCATAGGTAGTCAAAACAAAACTGATAGGATAACAAGTCATACTGTTAGGAAAAGTAGGTAATGCATTTTCACTGACAAGGCCATTCTAGTATTTCATCAAAGAATGCTTTACTCGCCTCGGAAGTCGTGACATAACGATGAACCTTCTCGAGACTGAATGTTTCGTTGATTTGACTGGAACTCTTCATTCTTCGTGGGCCCTTCTCAAGTGGTTCATAAGCGGTGCATTTCTTGGTCCAGCCTGAGGCAAATAGAATTTGTGATGGACAACGCTCCCAATGAAGGGACAAGCAACAACTCTCCCAGGATGATCTGCAGAGCAGTGGAACTCGGAGAATGATGCTGGAGCAAACTGCACTTTGGCTCTTCTAGGAATGTTCTTCCCTACTGATTCATCAGTGTTGTTTTTCTGTAATGCTTAGGCCACCAAGTGTCCACATCAATGATATTAGCTCCTTCCACCATTTGTACAATAACATCTCTTTTTGCTTTAGCAATGATTGTACAATAGTATTTTGGAGTGTACATTCTGTCGCAGCACTTAATTTTTTTCTTGAAAACACCAAGACCTCTATAGCAAGGCAGGAAGGAATAACCTCTTATAGGGAAGCGGTGAATAATTTCCTCGAATCGTTTATCTTCGACCAAACCCATGCAGAAACGAATAACTGAATGATTCATATTTTGGCCTGGACACGCATCAGGACACATGTGTGGTTTCTTCGTGCTTGCTTCAATCTCGTTGATGAGGTAGTACAATATGAATGTACACAACTCATTGGCCCCGTTCTTGGCCTGACCCTCATTGATACATGTATACTACGGAACTGTTGTCCTTGAGGTTGTGTATAGTAAATACGTGCACCCATAGCTGTCTTAGGTAGAATATTTCCTGAACAGGTATATGAGGCAGAGGTAAATTTTGCATGAACTCCAAGGCAACACAGACTGTATCACTGGGCTGACATGATTCTGAACATGCTTTCATACAGGAAGAAAATTTGCGACTTTTGCGCATGTCAATATTTAGTTCACTTCCCGCTGCTAATTTAATATTTTGCGATAAGTGCAGAGACTTCTCGTTGACTTGAAGTTCTTCACAGGTGCTGAACATATCTATTTGGGGTCTACTGAATCTGTAGTCAAAGTTATTGTTGAAATAATTAACATAAAATGCATATTTTAATTTAAGATTAGGGTGATCCTCACAAAATAATTCATGCATTTTTTAAAGTTCAGCTTTGCATCCATGTACTTTACTTCTTTTCTCCCATAATTAGATGTTTTAACAAGAAACCTGAAAATATGGTCCCGAATTTCGGGCCAGATTTCATGTAATATAGTAGTTGAAAGTCAACAAAAAAGGCAATTTTTGGACATATTAAAGAGTTTCAACATGTCACCACATATAAACAATTCAACTAGAATAACAAACACCTCCAATAGCCTCATAGATAACATTTTCTCAAATATGTCAGAAACTGACATAGAGGTAACAAACATAGATTTAGGATTGTCTGACCACAATGCTCTCACCATTGAAATCCCTTTAAGGTCAAAGGAAGGTAAAGGTGTAAATAATATTTACAAAAGAAACTTCTCTGTGGACAGCTGTAATCAGTTCATAAGTATCTTAGAAAATGAAAATTGGTTAGATGTTATGAAACAGTCAAGTACAGATGAGGCATATAGTGTATTTGCATCGATTTATATGATGAACTTTGAGATGTGTTTTCCAAAGAAACAGACCAGAATCAAGTCTACTGGATACGTAAAATCAAGTTCTTGGATGACTCTTGGAATTAAGGAATCATGTGAAAACATGAAAAAACTGAATTCAGAGTTGAGGGAGTGTACAAATATTGATTTTATAGAATATGTAAAGAGGTATAGGAAAATATACCACAGAGTAATTGCAAATGCAAAGTTATTAAGTAATAATATGGAAATTAAACAGTCCAGAAATAAAACTAAAATAGCATGGGAAATTGTGAGAAAAGAAACCAGGGTACCTACCAAAGACAAGGAAATTATTCTAAAAGATGAGGAGAATAAAATGGTAGATAAATATGCCATGCCTAATTATATAAATAATTACTTTTTAAATGTACCGCAGACTTTAAGCAGGAATCTTGGGGAGCAGAATAAGATGGAAGCACCCAAGGCAGCCAGCAGTATGATGGCAGTTCCAACAAACGAAAAGGAAGTTTTAAAAGTGATTAAAAGTCTGAAGTCCAAGATGTCAGCTGGAGTAGATGAGGTGCCAATAATATTAGTAAAGAAAACAGCTAATCAGATAGCGAAACCATTAGCGCACATAGCAAACTTGTCAATGGCTGAGGGCGTGTTTCCACAAAAACTGAAAATTTCTAAAGTCATTCCCCTGTTAAAAAAGGGGGATAAACTTAAAATAGAAAACTACAGACCTGTCTCACTCCTCTCAACTTTCTCTAAAGTTTTAGAAATACTAATGAAATATAGAGTCACACATTATCTTAACATGCACAACCTGATAAACAGTAATCAGCATGGATTTCAAGCTGGGAGAAGTACCGAAACAGCTGTACTAGAAAGAAATAATCACTAAATTGGAAGAGGGAAATAGTGTAGTTGGGATAAATCTAGATTTGTCAAAAGCCTTTGACACTGTTGACCACAGCATACTTTTGAAAAAGCTTGAAGCTATAGGTATCAGAGGACCGGTAAAAAAGTGGTTTGAGTCCTATCTGGAAAAGAGGATGCAGGTGGTTGAAATTACAGCACTAAATATTAATCAAAAAATTAAACTAAGATCAGATCCGAGGGAGGTCACAGTAGGAGTACCCCAAGGAAGTGTATTAGGCCCCTTGCTGTTCCTCATTTACATTAATGATATTCAGGTGTCACAGAGAAAAGCTAGAATCATGTTATTTGCTGATGATACTAGTTTAATAGTTAGTGATACGAAGCAGTCATTGCACAGTACTGTGAACCATGCCCTACAAGATATACAAAAATGGTTTAGTGCTAACAAGCTAACACTGAATGCAAAAAAAACTAATTACGTGCAATATGGAAAAATAAGTGAACAGGACGACCTAAATCCCACCATGGAGGGCAAACAACTTGAAAGAGTACAGTGTGCAAAATTCCTGGGTATGCACATTGATGAGAAGATTAATTGGAAGGACCATGTGGTGAACTTAGCACTAAAACTAAATTCAGCATGTTTTGTGCTTAGAATAATTTCAAGAGTTTGTAGTAATGACTGTACCAGATTAGTATATTTTGGCTATTTTCAGTCCATTGCATCCTATGGGATAGTATTCTGGGGAAAAACAAATTGTCATCTAAATGAGATTTTCAAATTACAAAAACGTGCTATTCGGATAATGACCCACAGCCCACCTCAAACACATTGTAGGCCCCTTTTTAAAGCATTGAAAATTTTAACAATTCCATCATTATACATTCTGAAATGTCTGTTGGTGATCAAAAGAAATCAGGACAAAATGAAAACCAATACAGACTTCCATAATTACGATACACGGCAATGTAAAGATCTCCACATACAAGCTGTAACAAGGACCCGAAGCCAGAAACATGTATGTAATCAAGGCATCAAACTTTTTAATGCACTACCAAAACATATCAAAGAGCTGGAAAATGAGGATAAATTTAAAACTGTTCTAAAGAACCACATGCTTGACAAATGCTATTACAGCATAAGCGAATATCTCTGCGCAACTGTATAAAATATATGTTTAAGTTAATGTGACAAATGAAATTACATCAGTGCATAATAAATTATGTTATAAAAACACTTATTAGTTGTATATTGTATTAAACATAAGATAGATTAATATGAATTCAGCACAGATACAAATTTTGTAAAGATATTATATAGTTGTTAAAATGTACCCTGACAAATCCTATATCACAAATGTGATCATTGGGATGATAATAAATAAATAAATAAATGCGCCTTCTTATTAAATCCTCTCTTGTCTACTGGGTCAGCTTAGCAATCCTGAGTACACGCTTCTGCGTTATACTATATAAGCTAATGAATGCATTCCTACATACCTGCAGACGCTCTTGGTGTCTAATTACGTAATATGTTGTGGAAAAATTTCCGCTCCCAGTTTCAATAAAAGATTATTTATTCGTCACATGGCCGATTTCGGGATTGTGCCCACCCTCAGGTGTTTATACATTCATGTAAATGTTTATATTGCTGGAGATCACTGTATAAATACAAACAATTATTTGCTAGTGACTAAATAGATACATGTGGAACAATTGTAAATGACAATGTAGCATTTGTCTAAAATTGTAATAGTGAAATTTGCAGCTAAACTTTATACAACTGAAATATGGACGTGAGAATGATAACAAATGTGCAACTAAGTGGAAAGACTATCACCACAGCATAATTATAATAATGAAGCATCATCTTTATGTAAGTACAGATATATTTTCGACAAATGCTGCTTTCCACTTGTATCTGTTCAGCCACCAGCAAATATTTTTTTTGTATTTATACAGTGATCTTCAGCAATATATGGTAAACATGTACATGAATGTATAAATACCGGAGGATGGGCACAAGCCCGAAATCGGTCATATGACGAATAAATAATCTTTTATTGTGACTGGTAATGGAAATTTTTCTACACCCTAAAAAGGAACAGTCACGGAGTTCAACAGCATCCACTATGGATAAAATTCACTTTACGTAATATGTATATGCAGAGTTACGTACTACTTTCTCTTATTCTCCTTTTTGATTAACGGCCCTCGGTCTTTGCCGTTTAATGGGATGCCATTCAATAAGTCTCTGTAGGTGGATATCTTGTTCATTTTTGGTTTCGTAACCGTAAAAAGTACTAATATCTCCAGCTTCTCTTCTTTTTGCAATTTATTGAAGCATTGCCGGCCGCCGTGGACGAGTGGTTCTAGGCGTTTCAGTCCGGAAGCACGCGGCTGCTACGGTCGCAGGTTCGAATCCTGCCTCGGGCATGGATGTGTGTGATGTCCTTAGGTTAGTTAGGTTTAAGTAGTTCTAAGTCTAGGGGACTGATGATCTCAGATGTTAAGTCCCAAGGTGCTTAGAGCCATTTTTGAAGCATTGTCGTTTGCACCTAACACAAACACATAATTTACCTAGGTAAAATCGTTTCAGACATCAATTAAGTAATCATAACTTCAGCATTAGTAATCACTCGAATCCCTTTTATGGAAGTGGCTCTGAGCACTATGGGACTTAACATCTGTGCTCATCAGTCCCCTAGAACTTAGAACTACTTAAACCTAACTAACCTAAGGACATCACGCACATCCATGCCCGAGGCAGGATTCGAACCTGCGACCGTAGCAGTCGCGCGGTTCCGGACTGCGCGCCTAGAACAGCTAGACCACCGAGGCCGGCTTTTATGGAAGTGATATGGTTGGACAGATAATATTTAGGTGAAAATGATAATTTCTGTCATACCAGCATGGAGATCTGATACTTTTCAGAGGAACTCCATTTCTTGCATAGCCCGTATATGCAGTACCCTTAAACCTTGATCGCTTTACTTTCTTCCAGACATAATTTTCTTCTTTGCGTTGACGTTTCTTTCCTGCCATAACTTCCTTATCCATAATGAAAATACGTTTGTGAACTCAGCAGGAAAACGATATGCACAGCACAACAACGACATACGATATATCATCAACAATACTCAATATCCACGCAAACAAAACAAAAAAGCACGCCAATCTTGACATCTGAAAAATACCAGCTTTTCTGGCGCTGATAGACGTTCCGTGTTGAAACGCACTAACTGCAGGACTAAGCTCCTTTCAACATGGAATGACTAATCTGACGACTGTGTTAAAGGCACTTGCGATGGCAGAACAAGGTTCCTTTCAACACCAGAACATGCATCTTTCTTATTAGAACGCAATATCACGCTAAAATGAATTTGTCAAAAATGTGGACTTAGTGCCTTTCAACAACGAGCGATTCAGTTTCTGTTCATGGAAAATCTTCAAAATTTTTAGCACATGTTCCTTAGATTGTAATGGAAGATTTAACTGAAAAAGTAGGGCAAAAACCAAAGGGCGATCCTTCAGTGTGTATTTTGGGATGTGGCGCCACAAATGGCAGAGGTCATGCTTTTGTAAAGTTTGCCAAGTCCAGCAACGTGTCTGACCCTTCACACAGAAAGAAACATACAGAGAATGGAATACATAAATATCAAACAAATCAAAAAAGTGGCCTCTACTGTATTTTACCAGAGAATAAAGACATTGCACAAGATATGGCAGCCCTAAACCACTTCTGAATTCATCATAGACTTGTAAGAGTCACAATTAAAAACAAATAAATAAAAACATAAAATCCTATTTTGAATGACCTTCTAGAGGTTCTTTGGGACAAACTTCAGTTTGCCAGCTTGCTCTTCTGACATAACTCAATGTGATGGCACCTACCATTCCCACCACTCCGATTACAACTAAGAGCAATAGTCTATGTAAATCACACTCAAACTATAGAGTAATGACATAAGGCGCTAATGTGCTATGATAACCACTTGAATGCTATTGTGTTTGTGTAAAAAATGCACTCTATCTTTTGGGTAGGATATAAATATCAGTAAAGGGAGTGTATGTGAAAGAAGCAAACATGTAACTGCAGCAGGAAATATCCCTGCTCTTAGTGAGATTATATTTTAAATATAAATATGCTAGAATGTTACTAGTATAATAAGCCACTTTAACATATGGATACTGCTCCACATGTGAAGTCTAGACAATTATTCACTCACAGTACCTTGAGACACTCCAAAGGTTACTGCTATGCATAGTGATGAGTGTCCCACACAAATAGTGAACTGCATTCTTTCTCTCTCCCTATCTATCAGACACCAATTGTGCCCATACAATAAAGAGTTTGTAGGAGAGAGGCAAGGCCTGTTGGTATGGACTATGTTTAATATTTTGGAAGACAAATTGTGATTTGTAAGTTGTCATAAAAAAAAGATTCAGTATCAACCCTGTTAAAAATCTGCATAATACTGACTTTTAAATAATTTTCTTGAAAGAAAAACATCTGTCTACACTATTTTTTTCCTTTCCCTAGAAGCAATTGGAGGGAGGGGGGGGGGGCAGAGCTGAGCAGGCCCTCCCTTCCCCTTGCACCTGAAAATGGGTGCCCTTGTCCACCACCACAACCACCTTTAGGTCACAGTGATGTGTCTCTCTCCCTCTCTGTAAAAGAAAATAGATAATCCTCAGTTTATTACTTTATTTGACTGGGCTGACAATGTTTCTGTTGAACAACTTTATAACAGTACTTGACGTCTCTTAAGAACAAGATGGCTAATTGTAGCACCATGTGCACATAAAAACTATCTAAATCATGGACCTGTTAGTGAAATGCTTGATAATAGTTGTTTACCTGTCAGTTGTTTAGATATTACATGGGTAACTTTAATTGCATGAATATTTACAGGTCTTTGGCATTCAGAGTCTGAGTGGAGCAGGCAGTGTTCGAATAGCATTTGAATTTCTCTGCAAAGTAATGAAGTACAAGACTGTGTTCATACCACTTGAGACATGGGGTAGGTGTTACTTATAAGGCTACCTTTATTTATTAATGTAAAAACTGCATTTACATCTATTTTCAAACATCCTTTGCAGAATATGTGCACAAAGAAGAACAAAGTTGTCAAGTTTCTTTAGAATATTTCCTAAAATTTGCAATTCTTCTTGTTGCAGATTGCTTTTATTATTCAACTTTGTGAAAAATGGATATTAATGCTTATTTAATGAGGCAGTGTTGTTCTAGCTTACTTTAAATCTCTCACCAAACAGAAGAAGTGTTGAGTTGTTAGAGTTGTTAACAGACACACACAAAAGAGACCAAAAACTTCTAGCTTTGCCCCTTCATGTATAAGCATGTTTTCATTCTATTCTCTTTTGTACGTGCCTGTTGATGACTCAAAACTTCTGCTATTTGCTTAGTGATGTCTATTCCTAAGTTATTTACATTATGCTACAATTTCCCCCAATATATTAATTTGACATCTGAAAGTAATAATACAGAATTACTGTTTCCATTTTTCAGAGAACCACTACCGGCTTGTTACACATGGTGGATTTTCTGATGTTAGGGAGTATAGGTACTGGAACACACAGACCAGAAAACTCGACTTTGAAGGTCTGATTGAAGATCTTTCAGCTGCACCTGCAGACTCTGTAATTGTGTTGCATCCCTGTGCACACAATCCAACTGGCTGTGACCCATCACATGAGCAGTGGGAAAGGATTGCTGACATTATTGAGGTACATAAATCACAAAACATTTGTACTACATGTATCCCAATGAAACCAGGGACTAAATGTAAAATTAATTTTTTCTTTGAAATACATAAACAAAGCTGAATAGCATAAAGGTATGCTTGCTTGTAACTGCAAAAGGATTTTTTGTTTCTTTTCTAAGTTCAAGTTTCAAGAACACTGTATGTGACTGTAACTCATAGCTAATTGTTTTCAGAGGCTTAGTTTAATAATTTAGCAGCTGAATCTCACATGGTCAACTTTTATTGATTTTTATCATTGTCAGGGATGTGAATGACCTATTTTTATTTATTTATTTAACCTAATCACTTTAGGATCTTCAAATCCTCTCTTACATTAGACCGTGGTTTCACACACACAGTATTTTTTTACATCACAGTTGTCTACAAAATAACACTAATTTTAATACAGCAAATAGTAATAAAATAGCATTAACAGTTAAAAATGTTTTGAATGTTTGTAGAGACAATGTGAATAAATAGTATTGGCTAAGAACTAATGATGTTAATGTCAGTATTTCTCCTGCTGCTGTTGCCTCTAATAGTAATAGTGATAATGATGATAGTGACTGATACAAAAATATTTATAAATGTACAAAATTGATATTTTTTGATAAAGCAGATTCTGAGGGAGAGAAATTTATTTAGTCTGCACCAGCTAGTAGCACCATCAAATGAGAAAAAAATCTAGTTTGAAAGAAGGAAGTAATTAGGTAATGAATGTGTGCAGGACAAAGGTAGACATTATTGAAGCTTCAGTAAATATTTCATTATCTATGTTCTGAAACTGAAGATGTTTTTCAGCTCTCTCATATAATAAGGGAGGTTATTCCAGAGTGATGTTTCTGTTGTTGGAAATGACTCTGAGAGAATGGTTGAGTGATGGAATAGGAGATAAAGGATTTTTCTCTGGAGCAACGAGTGCTTCTTCCATGTAGTTCAGACTAGGGAATTACTGACGAGGGGAGTTATGAGGTACAGTGAACACTGTTAAGGCAGTAGAGGAGTCAGACTACATTCAGCCAGGATAGGTGTGCATGTTGTTGTTGTTGTGGTCTTCAGTCCTGAGACTGGTTTGATGCAGCTCTCCATGCTATTCTATCCTGTGCAAGCTTCTTCATCTCACAGTACCTACTGCAACCTACATTCTTTTGAATCTGCTTAGTGTATTCATCTCTTGGTCTCCCTCTACGATTTTTACCCTCCACGCTGCCCTCCAATACTAAATTTGTGATCCCTTGATGCCTCAGAACATGTCCTACCAACTGATCCCTTCTTCTAGTCAAATTGTGCCACAAACTCCTCTTCTCCCCAATCCTATTCAGTACCTCCTCATTAGTTATGTGATCTACCCATCTAATCTTCAGCATTCTTCTGTAGCACCACATTTCAAAAGCTTCTATTCTCTTCTTGCCCAAACTAGTTATCATCCATGTTTCACTTCCATACATGGCTACACTCCATACAAATACTTTCAGAAATGACTTCCTCACACTTAAATCTATATTCGATGTTAACAAATTTCTCTTCTTCAGAAACGCTTTCCTTGCCATTGCCAGTCTACATTTTATATCCTCTCTACTTCAACCATCATCAGTTATTTTGCTCCCCAAATAGCAACACTCCTTTACTGCTTTAAGTGTCTCATTTCCTAATCTAATTCCCTCAGCATCACCCAACTTAATTCGACTACATTCCATTATCCTCGTTTTGCTTTTGTTGATGTTCATCTTATATCCTCCTTTTAAGACACTGTCCATTCCGTTCAACTGCTCTTCCAAGTCATTCACTGTCTCTGACAGAATTACAATGTCATCGGCGAACCTCAAAGTTTTTATTTCTTCCCCATGGATTTTAATACCTACTCCAAACTTTTCTTTCGTTTCCTTTTCTGCTTGCTCAGTATACAGATTGAATAGCATTGGGGAGAGGCTACAACCCTGTCTCACTCCCTTCCCAACCACTGCTTCCCTTTCATGTCCCACGACTCTTATAACTGCCATGTGGTTTCTGTACAAATTGTAAATAGCCTTTTGCTCCCTGTATTTTACTCCTGCCACCTTCAGAATTTGAAAGAGAGTATTCCAGTCAACATTGTCAAAAGCTTTCTCTAAGTCTACAAATGCTAGAAATGTAGGTTTGCCTTTCCTTAATCTATTTTCTAAGATAAGTCGTAGGGTCAGTATTGCCTCACGTGTTCCAACATTTCTACGGGATCCAAACTGATTTTCGCTGAGGTCGGCTTCTACCAGTTTTTCCATTCGTCTGTAAATAATTCGCGTTAGTATTTTGCAGCTGTGACTTATTAAACTGATAGTTCAGTAATTTTCACATCTGTCAATGCCTGCTTTCTTTGGGATTGGAATTATTATATTCTTCTTGAAGTCTGAGGATATTTCGCCTGTCTCATACATTTTGCTCACCAGATGGTAGAGTTTTGTCAGGACGGGCTCTCCCAAGGCTGTCAGTAGTTCTAATGGAATGTTGTCAACTCCCGAGGCCTTGTTTCGACTCAGGTCTTTCAGTGCTCTGTCAAACTCTTCACGCAGTATCATATCTCCCATGTCATCTTTATCTACATCCTCTTCCATTTCCATAATATTGTCCTCAAGTACATCGCCCTTGTATAGACCCTCTATATACTCTTTCCACCTTTCTGCTTTCCCTTCTTTGCTTAGAACTGGGTTTCCATTGGAGCTCTTGATATTCATACAAGTGGCTCTCTTTTCTCCAAAGGTCTCTTTAATTTTCCTGTAGGCAGTATCTATCTTACCTCTAGTGAGATAAGCCTCTATATGCTTACATTTGTCCTCTAGCCATGCCTGCTTAGCCATTTTGCACTTCCTGTCGTTTGTATTCCTTTTTGCATGGTTCATTTACTGCATTTTTATATTTTCTCCTTTCATCAATTAAATTCAATATTTCCTCTGTCACCCAAGGATTTCTATTAGCCCTCGCATTTTTACCTACTTGATCCTCTGCTGCCTTCACTACTTCATCTCTCAAAGCTACCCATTCTTCTTCTACTGTATTTCTTTCCCCCATTCTTGTCAATTGTTCCCTTAAGCTGTCCCTGAAACTTTGTGCAACCTCTGGTTTAGTCAGTTTATCCAGGTCCCATCTCCTTAAATTCCCACCTTTTAGCAGTTTCTTCAGTTTTAATCTACAGTTCATAACCAATAGATTGTGGTCAGAGTCCACATCTGCCCCTGGAAATGTCTTACAATTTAAAACCTGGTTCCTAAATCTCTGTCTTACCATTATATAATCTATCTGATACCTTCTAGTATCTCCAGGCTTCTTCCAGGTATACAACCTTCTTCGATGATTCTTGAACCAAGTGTTAGCTATGATTAAGTTATGCTCTGTGCAAAATTCTACCACACGCCTTCCTCTTTCATTTCTCTCCCCCAGTCCATGTTCACCTACTATGTTTTCTTGTTTCCCTTTTCCTACTGTAGAATTCCAGTCACCCATGACTATTAAATTTTCGTCTCCCTTCACTATCTGAATAATTTCTTTTATTTCATCATACATTTCTTCAATTTCGTCATCATCTGCAGAGCTAGTTGGCATATAGACTTGTACTACAGTCATAGGCATGGGCTTCGTGTCTATCTTGGCCACAACAATGCGTTCGCTGTGCTGTTTGTAGTAGCTTACCCGCATTCCTATTGTTTTATTCATTATTAAACCTACTCCTGCATTACCCCTATTTGATTATTTATATCCCTGTATTCACCTGACCAAAAGTCTTGTTCCTCCTGCCACCGAACTTCACTAATTCCCACTATATCCAATTTTAACCTACACATTTCCCTTTTTAAATTTTCTAACCTACCTGCCCGATTAAGGGATTTGACATTCCAGGCTCCGATCCGTAGAACGCCAGTTTTCTTTCTCCTGATAACGACGTCCTCCTTAGTAGTCCCCGCCCGGAGATCCGAATGGGGGAATATTTTACCTCCGGAATATTTTACCCAAGAGGACGCCATCATCATTTATCCATACAGTAAAGCTGCATGCCCTTGGGAAAAATTACGGCCGTAGTTCCCCCTTGCTTTCAGCCGTTCGCAGTACCAGCACAGCAAGGCCGTTTTGGTTAGTGCTACAAGGCCAGATCAGTCAATCATCCAGACTGTTGCCCCTGCAACTACTGAAAAGGCTGCTGCCCCTCTTCAGGAACCACACGTTTGTCTGGCCTGTCAACAGATACCCCTCCATTGTGGTTGCACCTACGGTACGGCTATCTGTATCACTGAGGCACGCAAGCCTCCCTACCAACGTCAAGGTCCATGGTTCAGGGGTGGGGGGGTGGGGGTGGGGGTGGGGGGTGGGGGGTGCATATGATGGTGAAATTTGATCAAAGGGTCAAATGTGACAGAAATTTCAAGCCCAGATGTTCCAGGCAATATGAGCTTTTCTGAAAAAGACCTTGCAGGATAACGTTGCTGTAATTGAAAGTATAAGGCCTGTAAAAGTTTCCTTTCCAATTCAAAAGCGAAGAGCTTTATATATATTTCTTTGGGGGTAAGGAGAGATGCTTGTCTATTGTTGCTATATGCTAAATATGCTAAATCCAGTTTAGATTTTCATCTATTATTGATCCCAGACTTTTGCTGAGGGAGAGAAGTTGATATTTGTTCCATTTAGGATTAAATGTGGTATAGATTCCTGACATATTATACTCATGAGCCTAGAATGACCAAACAGGGCTGCTCGAATTTTAGATGGGTTGAATTTTAACCCTATGTTCCGTGTCCACATGCTTAGCACACAGAGGTCAGTACTGAAATTCTCGATGCCATTTTTCAAGTTTATTCATTTTGCACTTAAGATACAATTGCAAGTTATCAGGATACAAATGATATGCACAGGACAAAACTAATGACACATCATTGACATAAATGAAAAGAGTATAGGGCCTAGTACCTAACCCTTGGGGATGTCTGATGCTACCTGTCCCCAATATGATTTTGTAGTTCTGAACAAGATGCAATGCTGGCTAAATGTCAGGTATGAGTGGAACCATTGCACTTGACTTAGTAACAAATTTAGGCTGCTAAGTTTGGCAAGCAAAATGTTGAACATGACAGTGTGAAAGGGGTTTCTGAAGTCTAAGAAGCACATGTCAGTTGCCTCATGTGCATCCATGCCAAGCTTCAGGTCACCTGTTACCTTTATTAAGGCAGATGTTGTGCTGAGATGGTCACGCAAATCTGATTGGTGTTCTTCTACTAGATCATTGGCAGTTAGGTAGTTTTTTAACTGGCCATAGACTAAGGTACTGGACAGTGCCAGAAGAATGGAAATAAACTGACAGTCAAAGGCTTCTGTGGAAATGCAATTTCTAGGCATGCTTGAGGGAAAATATCTGTGGTTAAGAAGTGGTTGATGATAACTGTTGTAGTGGGCAATAGTGGGTCAATAGTACGCTTCAACATCTGAACTATGATGGCACAGTGTCCAACAGATGCTGATCTGATATGCCTGATAGATTTTTTAATGGTTTTGCATGAAACATGCTTTAGACAGAATTTTTGTGATGACCGTTATTAATGCCCATGACGTGATCAATAAGACAAAGTTTCCTTTGTGGTTCAATTGAAATGGTAGGTAGTATGAAGTACTGATTCAGTTCTTCAGCTGGGACAATGGTATCAGCTGCAGCTTTGACTTTACCTATTTCAAGATCATGCAGGTTTTTCCATTGTGCAACTGGTCTCTGTCCGTTGTTGGATAATTTCTTGCACCTCAATTGCAAATTCAGATAAATTAATGTGTTTGAAGCCTCTATGTGTAGTCATTTATGGCTTCTTCCTGGGACATTCTAGTGAATACACCAGGTGCAGATATTGATGAGGCACAAATTATTCTGTTCGAGGATTTCATTGTAATTCTACATATGAGGGTGTGACTACTGGTTGTGTGATGGGCAGACACAAATTCAAATAGTGCTAAAAAAAAAAAAAAAAATGTTTGAAGAAAATAGCAAACAGTTAAATTTCACTCTGGGAGGACTGTTGTATAGAGAATTTATGTTGATGTTACCAGCTGTAATTATATGCTTAAATGTCTGAGACTTGACAAGGAAGTTTTGAATGAGGCAAACCCGCCTATTTTAGGAGGTTGTACAGGACACATATTTGGCACTTTCTGTTAGGGGTTTGTTCTCTATAAATCTTCATTACCTTTGTATGTGTTTAGAAAGGTAGGTGATAAATCAGAGTGTAAGTGTGCACCTACTTCAGCTCTTCATTTGTTACGTCATGCCTTAGAACTAGTGGAAAGTCTTGCTTTGAGCCAGGTCTCCAATGAAATATTACATGGATGGCTGTCTTGGAATATATGATGGTGCTCATAGAGATGAGCTGGCAGATGTTGGACATTTGCATGTACAACATGGAGCTTGGCACATTCAGGTGTAACTCGTGCAAGGACACTGCTGGTGGATACTTCTGATTCAGTCAGTGCTTGCAACATCATGGAGCATAAGGAATGTGTTGATATGGGAGAATTCCAGGAAGCAAAGGAGATTCAGCTAGTTTCTGGTAGAAGGAAGGTTTTGTGGCCAAGGTCAGCAGTGTTTGCATCAGTCATGGGATAACAGAGTGGTGATAGGAAATGGAACTCTTGCTGAAAAGGCCTAGAATAATCTGCAGGTAATAGTATTAAAAGCAAAACAGTCAGAATAAAAAGAGAGTGTACTATTAATAACACTAACAATGAGTGACAGCAGTGATAGAGTAATGGACAAATTAATAAGAAACAATAAAAAAGCAATTGGTACTGAGGTAAGGCACAAATATTAAGAAAAGATAATATTTAATTTACATTATACAAAAAAAAAAAAAACAAAAAAAACCACAATTGTAATGTGGTCTGTCTAGCTTAGAACCTTCTCTTCTGTTGTTGTCTGTTGCAATCTATAGCTTCCATGATCAAGATAGCAGATTTAAGTGTTTGTATTACTTCTGCACATTTTTTGCTGCAGTAACTGTCAAGGCCATGAAATTAATTAGCCACTGAAATTACTTTTCCAGGAACGAAGGCTGTTCCCATTTTTTGACATAGCCTATCAGGGACTAGCTTCTGGAGATATTGATGAAGATGCCTGGGCTGTCAGACGCTTCGCTGAAAGAGGCATTGAATTTTTCTCTGCACAGTCTTTTTCTAAGAACTGTGGGTTATACGGTAAGTTATACCAGTTTCTAACTTTACTGCTGACACATCAGTTTGAAATATTTCTTAGATACAGATATACTGAGCAAAATGCATGTTCTATACTTCCTCATTTATCTGAAGCTGTCAGTGCAATCAGATGAATGAATGAATGAAGGTGAACACACTCATAACAGTTTTTCAGTTTTTACAGTGGTTGCATCTATGCATAAATGAATGCTTAAAAAAATAAAAACTTGACTAATGAAATTATGAAAGCCAATAACAATAGAAAGGTCACAATAAATTACTGTTTCAATTGAACTGAAGTTCAAATTTGTGACTGGTACTTTACGCTTTAGGTACCCGGTAAATCAATACGACACTAGTAGCCCCAGTCTGACCTCATCTTCAAGATGTACACAAATACTGAAAATACAAATTCCCAAAATTATTATTTCTTTTCAGAGCACCATATGTTTATCACTGCATGATTCTGTCATACTAAATAATGATACCTATATTTTTGACACATTTTTCATTCATTTTATGCCTGTTGATTGTCATTCTCTAACTATGTTCTGCCTGAAACCAATCCCTGAGCTTCTCTCACTTGATGACTGTGCAGTATTGTTTAAATTATCTCGGTTGCGGGAGACCCATAAAAGATTTCAGAAGGAGACATGGCTAAGGACAAGCAGTCATTGTACCAATAAGCTGAAGGTTTTGAGGAAGCTTTCAAAGAGGAAAACTGCCCTCCCAATTTTGTCCTCACTGAGTATCAACTGTGGTCTTGCACAGGTGATTGTTGGGCCTAAGAGTGTGCTTGAGCTGGTTCTATGGCTGCCTCTTTTGTGGATGTTGTCTTGCATTGCAGTTATTCATCTAATAAAGAGATTGCTATCTCACATCAGGATGTAAATAAGCAATTTTTGAAAATACAATGTTTGAAATTGTAATGTAGCATTTTGTTCACATCACTATGTGTTACCTGTCATCCTGATCCCATCCTGGCGTAGGACATCACAGTGCTAAAACACATACCTTATGCCCTGAAGAATTTCCCCCTCTGTCTTGCACTACCACTTATGACTGGAGTGATTTAATTGCATTCTCCACCAGCACGTTGACTACCTGTTGCCATATCCTTAAATGAGGAATTTCCCCAACACTGTTCTTCACATCCCTCCCAAAGTGGTGTTTTAGCATCCTCTCAACCAACATAATGTACTTATACATTTCTGTGTCACTCCGGCTCCCACCTCTGACTGACTGGTCATATTCCTGTGGAAGATAGAGACACAAGACCTGTCCCAAACATTTGGAAAATGTTTTCTATTCCAGTCTTATCAAGGGCATTTTATACCTTACAAATGGCAAAATGTGAAAGCAGCTAGATTGTATACCGAGTTGGCAACAACTACTATGCAGTATTCTACACAAACATGACCATGAACAAACTAGCCATCCAGATAAACAGCTGTGACCACATGTGTGTGCAAAAGGCAACTAGAAGACTAAGTTGTAAAGAATGCTGCACAATATAATGTGATTGAGTTGAGTGGCTCCTCAAACCATTAGATTCTAACTTATCTTCCCAACAAAAGCATTTCTGTGCTGTGAAAGTGGGAACTCAAGCTGCAAAATACCCGTTGTTCCCACAAATTGCATGGCCGTAGAGTCCACTAGCCCTTGTCCTTCATTTACCTCCTTCCCCCTCTACCAACACACCACCAACAAAGCCTGATAACTATAATAGCTCCTCACTCCCCCATTATTTTTCTAATCATCCTTAGCCCACTGTTTGCAAACTTTTTGTATCACTTACTTCTACTGGTAACATTTATTTATTTATTTATTTATTTATTAATCCGTGGAACAATAAATATTGTATGGATGTCATCAGATTACAACACATGAGCACACATTTACATTTACAATTAAACAGGTTTCTCATATTTTGTGTAGTTTTTGTAACTAGTCATACACATATTTATAATTACATAATATTTTGGTGATAATGTCATATGTTGCTAATAATCTACATCTATGTTAAATATTCTTTTATAGTATAACAACTTTTACTTACTAAAAAGGTTTTAAGCTTTTGTCTGAAAGTGAGGGGCTCATTTATTTCTTTAATTTTTTGTGGTAATTTGTTGTACAGTTTTATCCCATTGTAAAATATACTTTTTTGCGTTTTTGCCTTGTTCTTTCTATCTAGATGGAGGTGGTGACAAGCTCTTGTTTCATGGTCATGTATTAGGCTGTTTGTGTTGTACATGTTGAGATTTTTGTTAATGAACATTATGTCCTGAAAGATATATTCACAAGAAACAGTTAGAATTCCTAGCTTTCTAAATAATTCTAGACAGTGGGCCCTGTTGTTGCTATTTGTTATTATCCTTATGGCTCTGTTTTGTACTTTGAACACAGTTTGTATGTTACTGGCACTTGTTCCCCAAAACATGATCCCATAGCTGAGGACTGAGTGTAGATATCCGTAATATGTTATTTTAAGACAGGTATTATTGCATACCGGTGCGAGGATTCTAAGAGCATAGCATGCTGTGGATAATTTCTTTGCCAAAATGTTGACATGGTTTGTCCATTTCAGTTGGCTGTCTACATTCATCCCTAAGAATTTGGTACTTGTTACACATTCTAATTCATTATTATTAACTTTTATTCTAGTGGCATTGTGTTTTTTGTTCAATTGGAAGTTAATATAGTTAGTTTTCTTTACATTTAGGGTTACTTTATTTTTTAATGACCAGTTGTGGACATCATTGAGAGCCTCGTTTGCTCTTTCTGACAGTTGTGTTGGATTTTCACCTGTTATTACTATGTTGCTGTCATCAGCAAAAAGTATTTTTTCGCCATGTCTGATACTTTGTGGGAAGTCGTTAATGTATATAAGAAACAATATTGGGCCTAATACACTTCCCTGTGGGACACCTATATTCACATTTTCTGGGTCAGACAGGTGTTTTATAAGGGAATTATTTGAAACTTGTGATATCTCAACTCGTTGAACTCTGTTTTCCAAGTATGATTTGAACCACTTCTTTGTCACACCTCTTATTCCTATTTGCCCTAATTTATGAAGTAAGATTTTGTGGTCAACTGTATCAAAGGCCTTGGAAAAGTCTAAAAAGATACCACTTACATTTTCACCTTTGTCCAGTGCTTCTAAAATTACTTTAGTGAACTGTGCTATAGCATATTGTGTGCCTTTTCCGGACCTAAAACCAAATTGGTCATTGGAAAGAAGATTATATTTATTCAGGTAATTTAGCAGTCTCTTTTTGACTAGTATTTCTATTATTTTAGAAATGATAGACAGTATAGAGATCGGCCTGTAGTTCTCTACATTTTCCACATCTCCGTTTTTAAGGATAGATATAACTTTTGCTCGTTTTAGGTACTCTGGAAAGTACCCAGATTCGAAAGATTCATTAATTATGTCTGTTAATGGGCCCTTTATGGAGTCTATACAATCTTTAATTATGCATACTGGGATTTCATCAAGTCATACTGAAGTTCTATTTTTTAGTTGGTGTACTACTAGTGCTACTTCCCTTTCTGTAGTTGGCAAGAGCACCATTGAGTTTGTTGGCTGGTTCTGAGTAGGTAAATCATATGTATCTGAAAATTTCTGCTGTAATTTTTTTGCAATACTACTGAAATATGAGTTTACAAAATCAGCTAATTTTTTTAGGGTTACCTACTGGTACATCTTTGTTTTTAATATGTGAATTGAGGTCCTTTTTAGCAGAGTTAGATGTTTCCTGTTTGACGATGACCCAGGCTGCTTTGCTCTTGTTTTCAGCTTCAAGTAATATTTTGTTGTTTGAAAGTTTTTTTGTGACTAGCAACACCTTTCTGTAAATTTTCCTGTACTTTTTGTAGGATTGCAGAACTTCTGGGTTAGATTGATTATTTTTTATGGAGTTGAGATATCTAAGAGTTTTTGAGGATTTTTTGATACCTGATTTCTCTTTGTAGTTTTAATTCGATAAAGAGTTTTGGGAAACATCTCTTCAAATCTGAGTTTAAAAATTGACATGAACTTGATAAATTTCTGATTTGCATTGGTTTCTGCATAGACTTCCTTCCAATCTTCATATTCTAGCTGGGATTTAAACTGATGCAGGACTGATTTGGAAAACATTTTTTTGTATGTACAAAGTTTAGGAGGAGTTTCTACATGAATGTTAGTTTTTAAGATATGGCAGAGGTGGTCTGCTAGGCCCAGGTTTTGGACAACAATATGACATTTTTTACTATCAATATCTGTAGCTACATGATCTATAGATGAGGAGGATTCTTTCGTTATTCTAGTTGGACAATTAACAAGGGAGGATATTCCATAACAGCTTAGAATATTCACATATATGTTGCTAGCCTTATCAGGCTTCATCATATTAATGTTTAAGTCATCACAGATAATTACATTTGCTTTTGGTCCAGAAACCTTGTCTAAGCTTTGATTCAGTTTTGAGAAGAATATATCAATGTCTCCACTGGGAGAGCGGTACACACAAAATATGACTAATTTTTTTGCTATGCCAGGTCCTATTATTTCAATAGCGGAAAGTTCGAAATGTTTGTCCTCACCTAGATCTAAAAGATCATATCTTACTTTAAATGACATACCTTTTTTTACATAGATACATGAACCTCCACCATTCATTGAGATTCTGCTATAGTAACATGCAAGGTCAAACGAGGCTAATGCAATGTGTTCAATTTGCTTCCCTTTGCACCAGTGTTCAGTGATACACACAATTTGGCTATCAAATTTTTCCAATTCTACTTCTAGCTGTTGTGCTTTGTTCTTTATGGCTTGAATGTTTTGGTGAAACGCTGTTAGGCATTTGTTTTCACTTATCTTGGTGGCGCCTTTCCCTTTAGACGTGATGCTAAAAAATCCTTTAGATGAGCTCGTGGCATGGTTATTCTTCTGTTGATGACAGTGGAGGTGAGTCTGTTGCCGGTTTGACTTGGAAGTTGGTGTATCTGAAGGTATCTGCCTTATGTTAGTCTTGTAACTGAGGCCGGGTACCAAAAATCCTGCAGAGTTGAAAGTTTCCTGGTTCTTGTGCTTCTTCTGTTTGCTTCTGTTACTGCTGATGATGGTGAAGCTGGTGAAAAGTCTTTCACTGTTGGAGACTGAGGAGCGGCCAATACTGATAAAAGGTCATTGCCTGTTGGCACATCAGGCATTTTTTTCTTGTTAATGATGCAGTTGCGTAGTATGTAGCTGCTTCTGCTGAAGCTGCTTTGGAAACTTCTGTCCTAGTTGAATCATTTATCTCAGCTGTTTTTGAAGAAAGTGGAGATTCTAGTGCTGGACCTGTTGTCAGTGATTCAGTTTCATTTTCTTGTTGGAAATTTTCAGTTGCTGTGTTTGCTGGTGGAATTGGTATGGTCGTGCTATTCTTGTCCTTAACTGCCTTCACTGCATTAAGGATTTCTCGACTAATGAATGATTTTCCGAGTTTATTTCCGTGAAGCCCATGCCTTGTAAAATGACTTCTCTCTGCGGCTGGTACGTACGTCCACATATGTGGCATTTGGGAGGCTTCGGCAGATTTTCTCAAATTTCCTATTAGTAACTGTGATTTCTTTGTTGACACAGGATTCTTCTATAAGATCATGTCTTTGTTGGATACTGGCAATGAAGAAATTAACATCTGTAATTTTCTGTAATGTACTTCTTAGAGCTCTTGTGGCGAGTTTGCCCTCGTTCCTATAAACATCATTAGCACCTCCTATTATTAGACAGTTGCTTCCCAGTTTCAAAGAATGTTCACAGTCTTTTAAAACTTCGCGCAAAGGGGCACCCGGTTTCGTTATTCCACTAACCTTGAATATAGTTTGCATGTTACACAAAATGTCTGAAAGTATGAAAATATCTTCTTTTTTCTTCTTACCTGTATTGGTAGATATCTTGTTTGCATGATAAGTATGTTCCATGTATTTTCTGGTATTTCCTTTCTTGTTATTACAGGACTTCGTAGGCCTACTGAAATGATTTGTGGTCGCTGCATTTGATGAAAGTACTTCCTTTCTTTGGCTCTTTTCACATATTTCATATTCATCACACGTTAAAAATTCAAACTTATTTACTTGTGGGAGATGAAAGATGTATTCGTTACGATTAACACGACAAAACTTTTTAGGCCTAATAAAGTTACCGTTTTGTTCGTTTACAACCGTTTCACTACCCTTGGAATGGTCTATCACTTCTTCCAGCTTCTGTACACTATCTATCACTGATTCAAGCTTCTCTACATATAGTTTAGCTAACATAAGATCATATTTTAATGAAGAAGTCGTGCATTCTTCTTCGCATTCCGTTTGTAAACACACGATATGACGATAGTTACAGTGCACATTTCCACAGTCACAGGTCATGTTTTTTTCCTCTAAGACATTTAAACATTGACGATGGATCCATTTCTGTGACCACGAGCATAATTTAACACCATATTTCACCTTCTTACTGCATTTTACACACACAGGATTTAAAAACTCGTAATTTTCCGCGGATCGGTTTATTAGTACATCTACACGCGCTGCCATTTTCCCATACTCCCACATTTTGTGTTCTTCCCATATTCTCCCTTTTTCTTTCTTTATTCCTGTCTTAGAGAAGTACTAACCTGCATATTATATCCCATCTTGAAATTTCCATCCATGAATAGGTAGTTTTGCATTTTTTTTAGTGAGGGTGCAATGTATACTTCAGGTTTAATAGCATAAGCTTCTTCAGATTTGCCAAAAAAAGTGAAAAGTTGTTATTTCACGAGTGATTTGCACTCTTGTACCTTGTTAATGTTTTCACTTTACATAGAATCTCAAGTAACTGACATCATGATGGCACCATCATACCAATCATGAATAAATCGAGCACTGTTAGGCAAAACTTTAACTGTGCCATAAAAATGAAACACAAACACAATAAAGAGTAACAGCCCACACACAATACATCCGACACTCTCCCTCCATAGCAACAGCATCTGTCAGCTAACAAATCTGATAACTACTCCGACTTACTAACTTAGGTAAAGATGTGGTGAAATAAATCTCCATTTGCATCCAAATCAACTTCCAGACTTTGCAAAGCACTAAAATTGCAGTGTCATGTATCAGAGTTAGTTTGCATTCTGTTCATGTATGTTGCACAGGAATGCATTCAAGCATATTATCTCTTCAGTCCCTTTACAAGTGACACACAGGTGATTGTAGGAATTATTAGAGTCATCACTGATTCTTGAAACTTTGTAAGTAGGTTTTCATAGAATAATTGGTGTCCATCTCAGTGTCTGCCATTTCAAGTTTCTCATCATTTCCAAGCCTTCCTACAAAGAGTGAAACCTATGACTATTTGTGCTGCCCTTCTTATTATACATTCAATATCACCTTTTAGTCATATTTAGTAAGAGTTTCACACACTGCATTTTCCCAGTATACAGCCTGTGATCTGAGTTTAGCTACAAGCTTTACCTACACTTGAGCCTAAGTGATTGTTCTTGTTCACTTTCCCACAAATTGTTACACCCAAGTATTCACATGTGTATGCTGATTTCAGGTATGTCTCACTGATAATATAGTTGTAGGCCACTACTTTTCTGCATTTTGTGAAATGCATAGTGTTACATTTCTGAACATACGAATCAAATTTACAAGTTTTACTCAACTTTTAAAACTTAATGTCAGAACACACTTTCCTGTCAATAACATGCTGCAACCTTCCTACCAAGACATCCTCCGTCCCATGAAAAATTTTATAACAATGAAAATAATCAATTATTGATAGTATAATGTAACTGGAAAGATAAAAAAAAATATCTACTCACCAAGCAATGGCAGGGGAACACACACAAAAAAGGATTTAACTTTTACAATTGGCTCCTTATTCTGTAGAATAGTTGGAGGGGAAGTATGAGGGTTGAAGGGATGTCAAAAATGTTTGTAAGTGGTGTAAAGAGTTTGCAACTGGTAGGACCGAAATTCACGATGAACAAAGGAGCAAGACACCGCCAATTTCTGAGGAGACAGTGTTGGAGGTTGAGCAAAGCATGCATGAAGATTGGTGGATCACCCTCGATGATCTCTGCATGTTGGTTCCTGAGGTTTTCTGAAGCACTGCTCACAGAATTTTATCGGAAACATTGAACTACCGGAAGGTGTGCACAAAATGGGGGCCATGCATGCTGACTAAGGACCACATGTGGCAATGATTTGATGCTTCCCGCGCATTTCTTCACCGCCTTGCAGCCGAACAGGACAACTTTCTGGACTCACTTGTCATGGGTGACAAAACCTGTGCATACCACTTTACATCTGAGAAAGAAGAGGTTCATAACTTTCTGAACAGCATGGCGGTGAGCTGGTATGAGATGAGCATACAAAAACTGCCACAGCATCTAAAAAAATGCATCAGCAGAAATGGTGATTATGTCAAAAAATAGCTAAATGTTCAAGCTGTAAACTGATGTAAACCATTGTAGAAATAAACAGATCTATCTACTTATAAAAAAATAGGAGCCTTACTTTTGAGATTACCCTCATATGTTTGCCTACTCTTTTCCCTAGAAACTAAAAATTAATTATTTCCAACTTACTAAAGCAACTTAAAACTGATGTAGATTTTCATCTAAGACAGCTCCCTTGAGAAATCTTGCTCTGTGTTGATGTAAAATGAAAGCACACTGTTAAACATCAAGAGGATGAATGCACTGTTAATCATACTCTTCTAGCCAATGACAGATCTCAATAATACTGAAGCTTTTGCAACAAATGATAGACAATGAGTGTTAACGTGTATCACATTTTTTGTTGCTTCTGAAATTATGGACAGTTTACATGTGCAAGGAAGAAGATAAGTAAACATAAAGTGTAATTCTAACAAACAGAAAGAAATCAGAAGTTATAGGAAACTTAGGAAAGGGTGAATGTGCAGTACAACTTTCTCAAGGTTATGGGAGTGAATACGAACACAGAAAGACGTAAGGGGGGGGGGGGGGGAGGGAAATAAAATAAAATAAAATAAAATGCTCTTAAATATTGCAACAAAAGCTGATAGCCAAGCCAGATTGTCACAGTGTAAGTGGCTGAAAACTTCAGTTTGTATGAAACCTATTGAAACACTGAACTTGTGGTTACAGTTGAAGAGAGTACAAGAAGTTTCCATATCGTGCTCAATGTTAATAGACTTCGCACGAGATTTATATGAAACATGGAAGTTCAAGGAAAGTTTAGTGCTTGTTAAGGGTGGCAGACAGGACTTAAAATATCACTATGAGATTTGAGAAATTGTTCTTTGGGGAGGAAAACTACATGCTAACAAAAATTCACCTGATACCATTTGCAATGAATTCTTCCATAATATTGAACGAAAGAACTTTCTCTTGGAACCGATTGACAACACTGATGAAACTGGACTGTTTTGGATGAGCAAGCCCACAAAAAATTTAGCCTCTCAGACTGAAGTGCAGGCTGATTATGAATTATACCTGCAGTCTCAGTTCCACACTGACCTGGATTACTGGGAGCTTCCTGTGTGGAGTTTACAACTGAGGATAGAACAGATTATGTTTCTTGGGGCACTTGGTTTTAAAAAACACACAGTATTTCATGACCTATGCACACATTGTGATATGATCAGTGAAAGATAACACATAAAAGACTCAAGCAACCTGTTTGAATTTAAAATAAAATGTCAAACTTAAATTTTTGAAGCAAATTTATCTAACATGCATGATCTCTCTCAAATCAAAACTTGGCTTATATAAGTAAACAATTATGTGAAATAAATGGGTTATACACTTAGCTGGTTTTGTGACAACTTTGAAACAAATATCTTAAATATTAATACCTTAGCAGCAGTTTATCCACATAAAAGCAATAGAAATCATGGAACACCAACAGATCATATCTCCTACTTGTGGTGGCTAATGATACAAAATCTAGTGCATGATGTAACAGAACATAAGATAAAAGCAAAATAAACTGAATTAGCTATTAGAAATCTTCGTACATCACCAAATGATGTAGATGCATGCTCACTGATATGTTTTTGGTGTTGCCAGATATGTCAAAGGCTCCTTTTTTAATTGATAAAAACATTCTCTTCACATGCCTCCCTCCCTTCCTCTTCTTTTTCCCTGTTCCTGATGTAACTATGATAGTTGCCTATCTTACTCCAGGCATAACTGGTAGCATCAGGCTCCGTACTTTGTGAAAGCAGATTGCAGTATAGATCTTTGTCACTATTACCAGTGAAATCTCCAGTGAGTACCACCTGTGCAGTTTTCTGCTAGTCATTTAGCTCCTGTGGCATAAATTGGAAACATTTTTCCTGATTGCACACTGCTTTTGGAATCATGGTGTGAACAATGGCCTTGTTAATCTCCAAATCTTCTGATATTAATCCCAGAGACAATCATCAACTTTATACTAGCCTTTGTCATGTATGATTGGTATTATCTGTTAGAGTTTGTTGACATTTGACTTCAATATTATTCATAATTAACAGTTTCCTTTTTTGCTATTGAAGCATTTGAACAAACCACAGATACCTTTTTTACTTGCAGAAACTGTTGTATCCATGCACCATTATTGCGTGGATTCTATTGCTACTTTAATAACTTTTTATTCGACTTTAAGATTTATGCAAATGAAAGTAGAGTTCACAAATACATTTGTCAAGCTGTAATAGACAAAGGCACTTCAATTTAGTGTAGTGAATACAATATGGCTCTCGACCGATGCTGGTGGTTATGGGGTAGGTCCAGCCCTAGTACAAATTCAGAAAGGTACTGAATATGTGATAGCTTATGCTTTCAGTGTATTTTTCAAGTCTGAGATGAATTACTGTACCACAGAGAAAGCTTGCCTTGCAGTTTCTGTTTCTGTCTGTGTTTATCCAGTAAACCATTACAGTTGTGATGGACCACCATCCTCTATGCTTTCTGACAATCCTGAATGCTCCATAAGCTGAACTGATGAAAAGGGCACTGAAACTTCAGTAGTATGACACCACAGTGGAAAAAAGATGCAAATACATGAATATCAACTGCCATTCAAGTAATCCCTTAGCATAACACTGCAGCACTATGAAATTTCAGCCACTGCTCCATTAAATGATATTGCTGCTGAACAGAAAGGAGATCCAGCACTACTGAAAGCCATAGAAGTCTTGAAGAAAGAAGAACAAAATGAAGGAGAATTCCAGTTAATAAATGGAACACTGAGTAAGAGGATATATGTCCTGATGGGTCTGCAATGGTTACTTGTCATTCAAGCTCATCTATGGCCAGTTTTCCCAAAGATTGTCCATGATGCTCCAACATCTGATCACCTGGGATTTAGAAGGTTTTAAATAGAATCAGACACAGGGAACAATGGCCACATCACTACTGGTCCATTAAGACAATATGTGAGCCACTGTAATGAATGGCAGTGGTGGAAACATTTTGTGCAGTTACCTCTAGGGCATCTGGTACCATTTCCACCTGTTGCAGTACCATTCCACTGAACTGGAATTTACCTCTTGGGCATGCTCCTGATAGTGACAAAACAGAAAGTGATGGATAGTATTCTACACTTTACTACTACATCACTAGCTGCACTGACTGCTATAGTCCTGGAAATAGCAAAGTTCTCTAAACATAATTTTGAAACATGTAGAACACTATGTGTTGGTCTCGGACTGTAGAAAAGTTTTACAGAGGTTAGTACAGAGATAATTTCCCAGTTTGACACCATGTACAGGATCACAGCTATCTGCCACACCCAGATGCATGAACTCACAAAATGTTTTAATAAGATATTGATAGATATCTCTCAACATATGCTGAATCAAACAAGGAGACTGGGGTAACATTTACATATAACACCATGAAGAATGATTCTACAAGCTTCACACTGTTCTCTCTGCTCCGCAGTCATGAGGCCGCTATGGCAGTTGATACACTGTTCCTATTTGAACTGCATGATACTCAGGATCAGTACCTGAAACTCCTCATTATAGTGACAAGAAAATACAGATGGCTCATATATGGACCCTTGACACCTAGGAAAAGAACTGAGGATGCTATAATCTGAGTACTGGGCAGTGAGACACAGCCCAGGAGATTTGTTATGGATTTCTACACCTATGCAAAAAGTGGGATTATCAGAAACTTTACTGAAGTGGTACTTCTGCACATATTATATTGTGCTTGTTGGACATTACATATGAAGTTGAAGATTATGACCATTCATCAAGAAGGTAAAAGTGCAGAGATGTTGTCCATGTCTTTCTTATGAAGATATACTAAAATCCTGAGATGCAGATCAGAGATGGAGGACTTGTTATTCAAGGAAACTGAAGACCCACTTGACAGTCACAAAGCTTTGGTGGAGGACCTTCAATGCTCACAGCAGTGAAGAGAGTGACAACATGAGCAGAATGCAAGGGTATACCAGTGCTGCCATATAGAGGACCATCAACAACATCTAGATCCAGAATGATATAGGCAGCACCTTTGAGAAATTCTGAAACAGTGGGTCACTATTTCTCAACGAGAGTGAGCAATGCCACAAACTATGTTGCATGCCTTATGGAGTGGTGGTTAGTGTCACAGGCTGGTGAGCTACAGGGCACCATTTCAAAACCTACCAGCAGCAATTGGTATCTATTGTTTCTGAAATCTTCTCAAAAGTTCTTATGTTTGTGATGTTTGTATCTTCTGCAATATTTGACATTCATATGAAGAGCAGAACTCTCCATTCAGGAGTTCAGTTCTGTTCTGTCTGCACAATGATATTTGTAATAAACATGATTTCAGTGCAATGTGTTGTACTTCGTTGAATACCTTGCTATCGGATTTATGATGTGACAATACTGTGTAAAGCAGATTACCACACATAGTGCATAATCTTTTTTAAGTATCTTGGAATTGTTGCACTCACTTCCCAATATGCTTACTCCTTTGTGGTTTATGGTGTTGACAATAGAAATCAGCTCCAGATGAACTATGATATACACAATCACAACACAACCTCCTTCTACAGAGTTCAAAATGAAGTTATGCACTCTAGTGGGAAGATATGCAACACACTCCCATCCAACATAAAGTAAGAAATTGGAAATATGTACCAATTCAAAAGAAAATTAAGCACATTCCTCATTAACCACTCTTTTTACACATTATCTTCGTATCTAGATTTAGGTACTGAAATGTTCTGTTAATACATGGCAAGTGTCAGTAAAGCTGCATGTACTGCAAATAGGACTCAGTGTTTGTAGTAGCAGGAAAATATTTTCTTTGAAAAATACCACTGTAATCAAGTAAATCTTAAGCCACTAACAGCAGATAAACAGTAGCTGTATAGTATAACTGAAAAGGCAGCAGCTTTCCTTCTAAGTTATTCAGCTAAAATACAATGGGTTCTGATTAAAGGGTAGTGTGGGCAGGGGCTGGGAGCTTCATGTACAGTGTAACATGAAAACTGAGAATCTCCAAATTGGCAAAATTACAAGATATGTTTAACACAGGATGCTTTCTAGTTGCTTCCAAGCAGACTTGAGCATGTGGTTGAGGTTGTGGCTTGAATGCCTGCATGGAACATTCCTGCTAGGTAAAGGCACCAATTCTCAGGCTTGACAGTACCTGCTGTCAGCAAGATATCAGACACAGCTCAAGAGTTCAGAGGTATTACCAGAAAACTACAGGATGGAAACTGAAGACACTCCACTAAAAAAAAAAAAAAAAAAAAAAAAAAAAAAAAAAAAAAAAAAAAAAAAAAAAAAACTACACAAAAATAGTTGGAAGAACACTGAAATAAACAGCCCTGCTCCCATTTAGGATAAAATTATTTTGGGTATTGGGCCACGCCACTGTAAAAGGAAGACATTCACTAGTATACAGCAGTGAACTGCTCTGAAGAGGACCACAGGGAATCAGTCAAAACATCAGGAGTTTAGTTGTTTTAGTAATATACAATGACTTGGCCCAATACACAAAATTATTTTACCCACAACGACACAAGCTGTAGAAGCCTACAAAATTAACAGTATTGCACTCAGTTTATGAACTATGACCACCCCCAGAATCAAACCTTGGATTTGAAACCAAATGTAGAGGTGTAAGTGTGAATAGCACTAAGCAGTTTAGTGACATTTTATTGTTAACATAGAATACAAATTAAGTTTCTATGATCTTCTTTTCTTTTTTAAATGTATTTGTTGACTTTCTCATATCTCTGACAACACCTCTCCTTGAATAGACGTAGAGAACACAATGAATGAATGACTGAATGAACATGCACACATTTTTTAAATATACTGTTTAGATATCAGTCAACTCACCAAACTTTTTAGATGCACATTGTAAACTCAAAGTTTTTGACATTTTTAGAAGACATGAATACATTTTCTTCTCCACAGGTGAACGCACAGGGAACCTGGCTGTGATGCTAAACAACCCAGACAAGATTGAGAAAGTGAAATCTCAGTTTATTGTTATCGCACGATCAATATACTGTAGTCCGCCTAGTCAAGGTGCTCGTATAGTAACTACCATGCTAGAAGATCCTAAACTGAAGGAAGAGTGGTAAGTAAAATATTAATTAAAGTGCATAAAAAGCTCTTGGCATTGATAAATGCTATAATTAATACATGTAAACAAGATATTTTATTTTAGTTTGATTTTCCATTTTTGAAATATAAATTTATTTGAATTAATAACAAAATGCAATATAAAGCTTCCATTTTGGTATGGTTTTTCTAATTAGACAGAAATATTGGGGATATCATTAAATAATCAGGATGCATTCTTATGACAAATTATGTGGACAGCAACAAAGGAAAGTGAATTAATTAAATTGACTCAGGAACACAAGTAAATAGATAATCCCATGGAGGATATAGAATTACTAACTTCCATGAGAGTATTAGTCAAAAATATTATAATAAAAAAAAACACATTATGACATTATGCTTCTTCTTTTGCAAACTGAGGGTTTAGGCCTTATGGCCTGTTCTGGCCTCACCATTGTTACCTTGGCCTTCCCAAACTCCTCTTTCCAATGATACTGTATTTCATCACTTGTTAAGTGATTCTGTGAGGTGACCTGCTCTTTCAAAACATGCTTCTATTGGATTACTTTTTCTGTTAATAGCTGTACTCCCCATGTATTTCCTTATTTCTTCATTTCTTATTTTGAATATCTTTTGTGCAACTTTCACAGATCTAAGGAATTTAATTTCTAATGTTTCAAGATGTCTTACCTCTCTTGATCTTAATGTCCAACTTTCTGCTCCATTTACTACTGTGGTTAGTGCCATAACTCTATGAAACTTCACTTGGTTTTGTCTTTTAGTTTTACCCTTTAATGTTATTCTTATATATGTTGATAGATGTTAATTTTCTTGCTTGCATCTCCCTGTTCTTCAAAAGTTGTGTCCTAGATATTGGAAATAGGACACAAGTCTATTATTACATTACTAATGGTTATATAAGTTCTTATGGGGTGTTAACATTGTGTATAGAACATTTATTTAACAGTTTTAAATATTGGCAATGGGAATGCCACTTCATGGGATTTGTTATTGTTCATGAGCCTCTTGGTCTATAGACATTCTGCACAGAACTATCATTAAGTACAATGTTTACTTAGAGAGCTCTGATAATTGAAGATGTCATTTGCCTCAAGGAATAATTTTATAATTTTTTTCAGATGGTTGTAACATGCATTATGATATAGGGCATTAGCTCCTAAGTGTTCTTTCTTGGTCCTACTAATATCCAATGCCTGAAAAAAATGCCTGATATTACATTAGTATATCCTTCCCTGAAAATCAAGTTAGCATAACACTGATAAACGATGCTGTTAATTAAAAATTGCTAATTTTAATTGATGGTAACTTTGATTATATTATAACAACTCGGTTAGTTAAATATAAATGAAAAGCAATTTTTGTTAGGAATTAAGTTCTTTCTGTATGTAATTGAAATAGTGAAACAAATTCATGAATGTCAGCATTGTGTCACAACTACTGTTACACAGAGCAACAGAGAAAAAATGCATCCTGCAGTATAGGCAGTGATGCCAAGAGCATGAAATAAACATTTGTTAATGCCAAATAGCCATTAAGTAGAGATAATTGTGATCCCTGCCTCACGTGCTCAATATACTTAAATTAGACAGATTTAACACAGTTTACTCAGAGAAACAATTGAAATTCATTTGTCAACAGGAAGATAAGTAATATTCATGTTGTTGTTGTTGTTGTTGTTGTTGTTGTCTTCAGTCCTGAGACTGGTTTGATGCAGCTCTCCATGCTACTCTGTCACGTGCAAGCTTCTTCATCTCACAGTACTTACTGCAACCTACATCCTTATGAATCTGCTTAGTGTATTCATCTCTTGGTCTCCCTCTACGATTTTTACCCTCCACGCTGCCCTCCAATACTAAATTGGTGATCCCTTGATGCCTCAGAATATGTCCTACCAACCGGTCCCGTCTTCTAGTCAAGTTGTGCCACAAACTTCTCTTCTCCCCAATCATATTCAGTACTTCCTCATTAGTTATGTGATCTACCCATCTAATCTTCAGCATTCTTCTGTAGCACCACATTTCGAAAGCTTCTATTCTCTTCTTGTCCAAACTAGTTATCGTCCATGTTTCACTTCCATACATCGATACACTCCATACAAATACTTTCAGAAATGACTTCCTCACACTTAAATCTATATTCGATGTTAACAAATTTCTCTTCTTCAGAAACGCTTTCCTTGCCATTGCCAGTCTACATTTTATATCCTCTCTACTTCGACCATCATCAGTTATTTTGCTCCCCAAATAGCAAAACTACTTTACTACTTTAAGTGTCTCATTTCCTAATCTAATTCCCACAGCATCACTCGACTCAATTCGACTACATTCCATTATCCTCGTTTTACTTTTGTTGATGTTCATCTTATATCCTCCTTTCAAGACACTGTCCATTCCGTTCCAGGTCCTTTACTGTCTCTGACAGAATTACAATGTCATCGGCGAACATCAACTTTTTTATTTCTTCTCCATGGACTTTAATACCTACTCTGAATTTTTCTTTGGTTTCCTTTACTGCTTGCTCAATATACAGATTGAATAACATCGGGGAGAGGCTACAACCCTGTCTCACTCCCTTCCCAACCGCTGCTTCCCTTTCATGCCCCTCGACTCTTATAACTGCCATCTGGTTTTTGTACAAATTGTAAATAGCCTTTCGCTCCCTGTATTTTACCCATGCCACCTTCAGAATTTGAAAGAGAGTATTCCAGTCAACATTGTCAAATCTTTCTCTAAGTCTACAAATGCTAGAAATGTAGGTTTGCCTTTCCTTAATCTATTTTCTAAGATAAGTCGTAGGGTCAGTATTGCCTCACGTGTTCCAACATTTCTATGGAATCCAAACTGATCTTCGCTGAGGTCGGCTTCTACCAGTTTTTCCATTCATCTGTAAAGAATTCGCGTTAGTATTTTGCAGCTGTGACCTATTAAACTGATAGTTCGGTAATTTTGACATCTGTCAATACCTGCTTTCTTTGGGATTGGAATTATTATATTCTTCTTGAAGTCTGAGGGTATTTCGCCTGTCTCATACATTTTGCTCACCAGATGGTAGAGTTTTGTCAGGACTGGCTCTCCCAAGGCTGTCAGTAGTTCTAATGGAATGTTGTCTACTCCCGAGGCCTTGTTTCGACTCAGGTCTTTCAGTGCTCTGTCAAGCTCTTCACGCTGTATCATATCTCCCATGTCATCTTTATCTACTTCCTCTACCATTTCCATAATATTGTCCTCAAGTACATCGCCCTTGTATAGACCCTCTATATACTCTTTCCACCTTTCTGCTTTCCCTTCTTTGCTTAGAACTGGGTTTCCATTGGAGCTCTTGATATTCATACAAGTGGCTCTCTTTTCTCCAAAGGTCTCTTTAATTTTCCTGTAGGCAGTATCTATCTTACCTCTAGTGAGATAAGCCTCTATTTCCTTACATTTGTCCTCTAGCCATGCCTGCTTAGCCATTTGGCACTTCCTGTCGATCTCATTTTTGAGACGTTTGTATTCCTTTTTGCCTGATTCATTTACTGCATTTTTATATTTTCTCCTTTCGTCAATTAAATTCAATATTTCCTCACCCAAGGATTTCTATTAGCCCTCGTATTTTTATCTACTTGATCCTCTGCTGCCTTCACTACTTCATCCCTCAAAGCTACCCATTCATCTTCTACTGTATTTCTTTCCCCCATTCCTGTCAATTGTTCCCTTATGCTCTCCCTGAAACTCTGTACAACCTCTGGTTTAGTCAGTTTATCCAGGTCCCATCTCCTTAAATTCCCACCTTTTAGCAGTTTCTTCAGTTTTAATCTACAGTTCATAACCAATAGATTGTGGTCAGAGTCCACATCTGCCCCTGGAAATGTCTTACAATTTAAAACCTGGTTCCTAAATCTCTGTCTTACCATTATATAATCTATCTGATACCTTCTTGTATCTCCAGGATTCTTGCATGTATACAACCTTCTTCGACGATTCTTGAACCAAGTGTTAGCTATGATGTTTTCTTCTCTCCCTTTTCCTACTGTCGAATTCCAGTCACCCATGACTATTAAATTTTCGTCTCCCTTCACTACCTGAATATTCATACCTTTAACTATTCTCATCATATCTATTAGCAAATTAAAATTCTTGTTTGTGTTACATACTTTAATGTCATGCTTAGGGGTGAATTTCAGGGGCAGAGCAGCAAAAACCTGTTATAATTCTGCAAGAAAGAAAATTTTTAATGTTGTATAAAATAAATGATTAAACATCAAACAGAAAACAATTAAAGAATCTTGGTATTGTTACTAATGTTCATCTACATTTTACCCTCAAGCTATGTTTTATTACTCTGTTTCATTTTCTTCTTTAAGTTTTGTTATGTTATAACTGATTCTTTAACAGTGAGTCACTGATGCTGATGTACAATTGAATAAAAATAACATACAAAATAAATGCTAACAAAGAGATAGAGGGGCTGGCCAGTACTTACCTCAGCTCAGTACAGCCGATAGATACACAAAAAATAGAACCGAAAATTTACGTTCCTAGCTTTCGGAACAAATGTTCCTTCATCAGGGAGGAGAGAGGGGAAAGAACAGAAAGAAGGGAAAGTGGATTCAGTTAAATACAACCCAGATTATGAAGCAACAGGGAAAGGAAAACAGGGAGGGTAGCAAGGATGGAGGCATGGTTGTCAGAGGGAAGCCAAAGATATTCTACTGTAAGTACTGTGCCAGCTTCAAACCAAAGAGGATGCATACAGAAGTAAAGAGGTATATAGTATAAAGATAAACACATCCTTTCATCCCGCCATCTCCCTGGACTGAACCTACGTTAAACAACCTCACTCCCATTTACTCTTCAGTCTTCTCCTCTTTCCCTTTCCTCTTTAGCCATTCACGCATCTTTTCATCCTACATAGTTGTGTTTATCTTTATACTATATACCTCTTTACTTCTGTATGCATCCTCTTTGGTTTGAAGCTGGCACAGTACTTACAGTAGAATATCTTTGGCTTCCCTCTGACAACCATGCCTCCATCCTTGCTACCCTCCCTGTTTTCCTTTCCCTGTTGCTTCATATCCTGGGTTGTGAGTAACAGAATCCACTTTCCCTTCTGTCCTTTCTTTCCCCTCTCTCCTCCCTGATGAAGGAACATTTGTTCCGAAAGCTAGGAACGTAAATTTTCGGTTCTATTTTTCGTGTATCTATCGGCTGTATTGAGCTGAGGTAAGTACTGGCCAGCCCCTCTATCTCTTTGTTAGTATTTGTTTCACATCTTTATATGAGATTTTCCATTAATCATACAAAATAAATGAATAGATAAAGCATATTACTGCTTTTTACACTCTCTAACTAACCCTAAAAAATTGAAACCTGTGATTACGAACACTTGTGTATACTGTATGTTTTAATAGTCCCAGAAGAAAGGTCTTTTCTGCATACAAATATTGTTATCTACAAGTATTCACATATTGGAACTTACCTAAATGTGAAGTGTGAACTATTAGATAAACAGCTATTGAGTAATATAAATGAGAAAGCATTGACAACTTTTTAATTTTCATTTTTTAACTGGTTTATACATCTTTTTTGGATGATGCATCTTCTCTGAAAATTGTAAAAGATGTTAATTTAAAACATCTTTATACTAAAATACAGCAGTGCAGATTTTCTTTAAAAATACTTGGTTGTTCAACAACTTACAGTAGTGTCTTTTTCACTGTGTCTTCTGCGTGATAATTTGTGTCCCTACTTTTAAGTTAACAAATCAATCAACAAAAATAAACACTATTTATATACTGTTTATGAACTAGAAGCAGAAAATTCTCATTCTTATATTGCTTATTAGACTACTGATATGCAATCAGTCCTTACATTTATATTAAAACTTAAACTTACAGTAATGGATTTTATGCAAACACATCTTGAATGTGTGGTTCACTTCAAGTAAAGAAAGTGCTTCATTTAGTCTATACATTCCCCAAAATTTTCATTCAGTGCATTAACAACTCAACACTTATTGACTATTTATGCAATTCTTATTTCAGGAAAACATGTTTGCGAGAGATGACAAACCGCATCAAAGATATGAGGAAGGGCCTAAAAGAGCGCTTGGATGCATTGGGAACACCTGGCTCATGGGACCACATCACTCAGCAAGTGGGCTTCTTTTCATTTACAGGACTGTCTGGTAAGCTTCACGTATGTTAAGCATATCTCCAATAGTTTTCCAACGAACATAAATTGAAGAGTTCTCTGCAGCCATTCACACAGGAGAGCTGAGATCAGTTTCTAATTTTTTAAATACTGGTAAAGGAATTATTGATACATAAATCAGCCAGTGGTTTTCAAAACACTTATAAACAATACTTAAGACTAATAACCAGTAAAACTATGACAGGGCCTATGACAAAGTCAGGATATATGGAAGATTTCTAACCTTTCCTCCATTAAGACATTAGGAAATTTGTCAGTTATACAAAGCCAAATCTACAAGAAACAAACACTATAAAGTACCTGGTTCAGTGAAATATCAGGCAAGATTATGAAAATCAATGCAGTACATATTAGTGTTGCCCTGTCAACATTATACAATGTTTTTATGTGCAGTCAGTTTGCAAATGGACTAAAACATTTGTTGCTTCATAAAATGGGTAGAGAGGTAACATTGACTAATACAGCCCAATTTCCTTTTTAACACTGTTTTTCTGAAGGCTTTTTATAATGTGATTTCTAAGCTTTCCTGGCATCATTTTGAAATGTTCTTGGGTATTCAGGAATATGGCATCATCAAAATGGTGCAATATTTTGGCAAGCTGACTTGTCATCTCCAGGCAATCATAATAACTGTCTTTTGCTGAGTGATGTTTGATATATTTCCTCCCTACTGCAGTTGATCATGCGTCTGTGGTACCCAGGTACACCTGTACTGATGTGGTGTAAGGAGAAGTGTGTACCGGGATGTCGGCTGCGACCTACAGTTCCTGATGTGTAGGAAATGGGTCTATGTGATGTGGTCTCAGTTCTTCAATTGGCATGACATGAATGGATCTTGAGCACACTCAATGCTAAGGCCCAAGTCTTATTTAGTTGGAAACCACTTTATGCATTTTTCATTTCATCGTGCAGTTGGACCCTATGAGACTATTTTAAAACAAAGTTCCAGAACATTTTGGTCTGTTTTAAGGACTTGGCAATATGACAGTTCGTATTATGTCCTTCAGTAGGTGTCAGTAAGCCATTTTGTGACATATAGCCATATCATACACCACTCTCTCAAACACCTTTGAGAACATTGCCAGCAAAGGGATGGGCTGATATTGCCCCACTTTTGTGGTTAGGCATCACTATTGCATGTTTCAGTCTATCCTGAAATGTCCCAGTTCTCACTGACTGATTACATAAATAGCATAATATGTGACCGATTAAGTCTGCCCATGATTTTAAAATCCTATTTGATTTCCATCACATCCAGAAGATCCAGAACTTTTAAATAATTTTAAAATTTTGTCCAATTTCTTTAGGAGTTGTGCTTTTGAAATGAAGTGTTATATTTGGTGTGATTTGCATGTGATTAAGTAGCTCTATAGCTTCTGTAAGAAAATGTTTATTATGGTTCCCTGTTCTCTTACTTACAGTGAGAAAAAAGTTATTCAAATATGGGGCTGCAACTTTTTGATATTTTTGTCCTGACCAAGGACAGTGGAGTCCCTGCTTGTCCAGATTTTAGGTTCCTATTTGCCTCACTTTTTGTGATATTCAGTATAGTTTTTACTTTATTTTTTGACTTCCTAATTTTTTCAGTGTAATGCATTTCTGTGGCCTTTCTGATGACATATATTTGAATTTTACAGTACTTTTTTGTCATGTAGTTTCACTGCTAATTTTGTTCTAGCCCTTTGTTCTATATACAGGTCTCTCTCTTTAGCACTTGATAGTTTGATGTAAGCTGTTTTCCTCTCTTTCCTTTCACAACAGGTTCATTTCATTTTAACCTGTCTTTGTGGGAAGCAGGCTTCAAAATGTTTGAGAAATAATTCCAGAAATAAACTTAACTTCTCACTCATTGTATCTGCCAGGTACACTTCCCCCCATTGTTCATGTTGTAAACTGATTCTAAACAAGCTAATACGTCCCATATTTATTGTTCTAACATGTGAAACCTGAGTATGACCATTTACCACTTTTCTACTGATGAGTTTTAAGGCTGTCAACTGACCATCATGACCATACAGACCACTTATTGTGGCTTGCGTTTTTATGTCATTGTAATTTGTGGGGTCCAGGAACTGATTATCAATCAAGGCCTTGCTGTACCCATGTACTCTTGTTGGGAGTGAAAGCATCAGAAGTAGGTTGAAAGTTGACAATGACGATTGCAACTGCTTGTGACTGTTACTGTTTGAAATAAAATTAATGTTAAAATTGCCAATACTGTGATCTGACAGTTATTCCATAAAGTTGTGTAAGAACTAATTCTAGCTGAGAGAAGAATTTTTTAATGTTCCCCACAGGTGCCCTATAAACTGCAATTATTATGAGGAACTGAGAGGGAGAACATACCTGATAATGTGACTCAGAAAAAAATGAGAGTCCGTATAGAAGACATGGCGGATGCAGTATTAGAGCCAGAGTTTACTAGAGCTTTGGAAGTGCTGCAATCAAATAAGGCAGAAATCAATGGGGCGAGTGTCAGTTAGGAAATTATTAAAGTTGGTGTGTAGGTTATAAAACTAGAGACAGGCTGTCAGACTTTCAGGAAAGTGTCATCCACACAGTCTTGAAGTAGCAATGGCAAATAAGTGTGATGACTATCACACAATCAGGTTAATGGCTCATGCATCCAAATTGCTGATAAGAATAATATACAGAAAATTTGGAAAGAAAATTGACTATCTGTTAGACAATGATCAGTTGGGATTTCAAAGGGAAAAGGCACCAGATAGCCCTGACACTGTGATTGGTAATGGAAGCAAGACTTAAGAAAAATAAAAACTCATTTGTAGGATTTGTTGACCTGCAAAAGTGTTCAGTAATGTATAATGGTGCAATATGTTTGAAATTATGAGCAAAATAGGAGCAAGCTACAGGGAAAGATGGATAATGTAAAATATGTACAGGACACTGGAGGAAATAATAACAATGGGATAAAGAAAAAATTGGAAAAAAAAGGCTGTGTAATCTACAGATCAAGGAAGCAAAGTGGTATAAAATTCAGTATGGAAGAATATCAGTGATAAGATTTGTTGATGACACTGCTACCTTCAGTGAAAGTGAAGAAGAATTAAAGACATGTTGAGTGGAACGAACAGCCTAATGAGCACAGAATTTGGACTGAGAGTAAACTGAAGAAAGACAGAAGTAATGAGGAGTAGCAGAAATGAGATTATCAGTAAAATTAGCATCAAAATTGGGAAATGCAAAGAAGATGAAGTTAAGGAATTCAGCTATCTTGGAAGCAAAATAGCTGCCAATGGATGGAGCAAGAAGGACTAAATAGGAAATTAAAATTGCTAAAGAGGGCATTTAACTTCAAGAGAAATATTGGCCTTAATCTGAGAAAGATATTTTTGGGAACATATTTTTGGAGTACAGCATTGCAGGGTGATGAATTGTGGACTGTGAGAAAATCAGAAAAGAAGGACAAAGCCTTTGAGATGAGATGCTATAGAGGAATGTTGAAAAATAAGTGGACGATAAGACAAGAAATGAGGAGGTTCTCCAGAGCACCTGTGAAGACAAAAAGACATTGGAAACACTGACAAGGAGAAGAAACAGAATTAGGGAACTTCTGTTAAGACATCGGGAAATAACTCCCATTGTACTAGAGAGGGAGGGTAAAAACTTTAGAGGAAGACAGAGACTGGAATACTTCTAACTAAACACTGGACTCGCATTCGGGAGGACGACGGTTCAATCCCGTCTCCGGCCATCCTGATTTAGGTTTTCCATGATTTCCCTAAATCGTTTCAGGCAAATGCCGGGATGGTTCCTTTGAAAGGGCACGGCCGATTTCCTTCCCCATCCTTCCCTAACCCGAGCTTGCGTTCCGTCTCTAATGACCTCGTTGTCGATGGGACGCTAAAAAACAATAACCTAACCTAACTTCTAACTAAATAAATGTGGACATAGAGTGCAAGTGCTACCCCACAAGAGAGGATTTCATGACAGGCTGCTTTGGACCAAATAGGAGACTGATGACTCAAAAATTAGAAACATGCCTCTGTACACATAATTTGTTCTCAGATTAGCAGTTTGGATTCAGAAAGCTGCAACAAGTAAGTGTGTGTTTGTGGGGAGGTGGGGATTGGGTGCATGCAATAAAATACTGAGATTACTATTTCTGATTAAGATTCCTTATAAAAGAAGTAACAGTTTCCTTCACAAGATCATCACATTATCACTGAAATCAAACATTCTACATGTTTAGTACTGAAGATAATGTCACTGACAGTGAAATGTGAAGACAAGTCTACTTTGCATATTTTGACTGTAGTATGTCCTAATATACATGTAGCAATACTGTAAATGGGCACTTCTCACAGGAACGCCCAGGTTTCAGAGAATGTATAATATGGTATCACATTTTGGGGCACAGTGCTATACGCATTAGCTTTCTTGCCTTATGGTGGATGGCACATTGGCAATGAAACAATGTTTCCCTGAGGTAGAGGGCACAGGATCATCATCAGTGCCTTAATCTATGATCTATATAATAAAACAAAGGGAGTGGGATATTAAAAAACCAATGTTGTAAAAATGTGATAAAATAATGAGTTACTCCAGGTTGTTCCTTAAACACAAAAAACTTTCAATGTGTTGAAGCTTCTCTGCAAGGTATTTATCAGACATGTCTTCTGAGGCAGTTATCCCACTCTTGTAAAACACATGTTACATCTGCTCTTTCTTCACTACAAAACAAAAACTTCCTGCTTAAGTTCTCGATGATGAACTATAGTTTATGTAGCCATCCAACTGATGGACCGATACTTGAAAATTATTGTTTTTTTAATGACTGAAGTCCTCTTCACTGATTTTAAATTATGCTGATAAAGATATTTGAACTGTTCACATTTGTAGAGGATGAAAAAATAAAATTATGTACATGCAGAATAATACATACTGTTTAACTTCTCACTGTTGGGGTTACCAGTCATGTAAAACTTTGTAAATGACATATCCATATTTTACTGTAAAAGTTATCTACTTGCACTGCTGTACATTTGACCATTATTAAGTGGTATAACTGTGCTTTAGCACATGTCTAAAATCTACCAATCTTTTTACATGTATACAAGTATACATCATCATTGTATCTGTGTGCTACACCTTTTAATATTGTTAACACCTTTAATATGATTCATAGCAAATAACTATAAGTGTACAATCACATCTACACATGTCAGAACAGTTTTAGATTTTGTCATGTGCTCAAGCACAGTTATATTACTTGATAATGGCCACATGGCTACAACTATAATAGTGTAAATAAATAATTTTTACATGCAAAGGGAATTTGATGTCATTTATAACATGTGTATTGTGAAATATGTCTCATAGATATTCTACCGTATAACAAGCTTTTCTATTATTATTATTATTATTATTATTATTGTTATTATTAATATTATTATTATTATTATTATTATTATTACTATTACCTTTTAAATTTTGTGAAAAGCTATTTAGCAAACAGTCATTAGATCCACATTACTTTATCGACAGAGTTACATGAAGTGCCAAGATCCACATTATTTTATCGACAGAGTTACAAGAAGTGCCAAAGAAACTGGTATAGGCAAATGTATTCAAATACAGAGATATGTAAATAGACAGAATACGGTGCTGCGGTCGGCAACCCCACTATAACACAACTAGTATCTGGTGCAATTGTTAGATCAGTTACTGCTGCTACAAAGGCAGGTTTTCAAGATTTGAGTGAGTCTGAATGTAGTGTTATAGTCAGTGCATGATTTATGTGACACAGCAGCTCTGAGGTAGCAATGAAATGGGGATTTTCCCATATGACCATTTCACGAGTGTACTATGAATATTAGGAATCCAGTAAAACATCAAATCTCCAACATTGCTACAGCAGAAAAAAGAACCTCAAGAAAGAGACCAATGATGACTGAAGAGAACTGTTTAGCGTGGCAGAAGTGCAACCCTTCCATGAATTAATGCAGATTTCAATGCTCGGCCATCAACAAGTGTGAGCAAGTGAACCATTCAATGAAACATCATCAATATGGACTTTTGGAGCCAAAGGCCCACTTGTGTACCCTTGAAGACTGTATGACACAAAGATTTATGCCCTGCCTGGGCCTGTCAACAGTGACACTGGACTGTTGATGACTGGAAACATGTTGCCTGATCAGACGAGTCTCATTTCAAATTGCATTCAGTGGATGGATGTGTATGGGTATGGAGACAACCTCATGAATCCATGGGTCCTGCATGTCAGCAGGGGCCGGCCGAAGTGGCCGTGCGGTTAAAGGCGCTGCAGTCTGGAACCGCGAGACCGCTACGGTTGCAGGTTCGAATCCTGCCTCGGGCATGGATGTTTGTGATGTCCTTAGGTTAGTTAGGTTTAACTAGTTCTAAGTTCTAGGGGACTAATGACCTCAGCAGTTGAGTCCCATAGTGCTCAGAGCCATTTGAACCATTTTTTTGTCAGCAGGGGGCTGTTGAAGCTGGTGGAGGCTCTGTAATCATGTGAGCCTTGTGCAGTTGGGGTGATATGGGACCCCTGATATGTCTTAAGTATGACTCTGACAGGTGACACATATGCAAGCATCTTGTCTGATCACCTGCATCTATTCACATCAATTGTGCTTTCTGACAAACTTGGGAAATTCCAGCAAGACAATGCAACACCCTACACATCAAGAATTGCCACAGAATGGCTCCAGGAACACTCTGCTGATTTTAAACATTTCTGTTGGCCACTAAACTCCCCAGACATGAACATTATTGAGCATATCTGGAATGGCTTGCAACATGCTGTTCAGAAGAGATCTTTGCTGCCCACCCCCTCCTTGTATCCTTACAGATTTATGGACAGCCGTGCAAGATTCATGGTGTCAGTTCCCTTCAGCATTACTTCAGACATTAGTCGAGTCCATGCCACTTCATGTTGCGGCACCTCTGTGTTCTTGTGGGGCCCTACATGATATTAGGCAGGTGTACCGGCGCTCTTGAGCGTAGATTTCGAGTTATTTTATTGCTTGAAGAACTATCAGCGCTAAGTGCCTACCCAATTCCTTTTACAGTATACATGTTTACCATTTTTACAGTGTACACAGGTGTATAAGGCACTATTTTATCTTTAATGCCGTTATATAACAAGTGACAGAACAGAGAAGTCTCTATGCATTTGTTTGGCTTACAATTTATTTTCCATAAAGCAGTTAGTCATACGAAAGTAAGAATTTTTTGAAATACATTTCAAATCTGGTATTTATATGGTACTTTTAAATTACAGAACGTCAAGTACAACTTCTGAGAGAAAAGTATCATGTCTACATGCTGAGCAATGGACGTGCCAACATGTGTGGTCTGAACACAAAGAATCTCGATTATACTGCAAATGCCATTCATGATATTGTGACAAGATTGCCAGAAGAGGACAAAAATCCTTTGCGTGCCTAAAACTACAAGTTTTATTCGTTCCTGAGGGGTCACCATAATGGTGGCCTCTGAGATTGGCACCTGATTTCTACTTTCCATATTTTTATTTTTATTTATTTGGTACAGAGTGTACTAGTTTTGAAACTTACAGTACAAGTCCTTTAGTTAGACGGTAGATAAGGAAATGAGTGAAGTTATTTCATTTATGAAGCAATGACCCAGAACATAAGTATTAAAGCTGATTATTTTCTTCCTTATTAAAAAGTAAGACTGTTGCTTAATATTGTATTGTATTTTTGTATGATTTTTATATGTTAAATAAAATTGTATTGCAGCTTTATACAGATTGTCTATCTGTTTTTACCTCCAATGAGTATAGACTGACTCTCAATACTACAAAGATTTTTTCCATGCACTTCCTGGTCAATTATGAGTTCATTAAAATTAAGCACATTCAAATGTGATTTTTCTACAGAGCACATAGCTAATAGGCCTTCACTCAGTATCTCTTCTTTCATTATGTTTCTAACGAAAGTCTTAATTCTTGTCAGTCTGGAAAAACCTCTCGCTTTCCGGCGTTTGTTTATTTATTTATTATCATCCCAATGATCACATTTGTGATATAGGATTTGTCAGGGTACATTTTAACAACTATATAATATCTTTACAAAATTTTTATCTGTGCTGTATTCATATGAATCTATCTTATGTTTAATACAATATACAACTAATAAGTGTTTTTATAACATAATTTCTTATTTGCTTGACAGACATATTCACTGACATAATTTCATTTGTCACATTAACTTAAACATATATTCTTATACAGTTGCACAGAGATATTCACTTGTGCTGTAATAACATTTGTCAAGCATGTGGTTCTTTATATTCTAATACAGCTGAGCATTGAAATTCACTTACACTGTAATAAAATTTGTCAAGCATGTGATTCTTTATAACAGTTTTAAATTTATCCTCATTTTCCAGCTCTTTGATATGTTTTGCTAGTGCATTAAAAAGTTTGATGCCTTGATTAAATACATGTTTCTGACTTCGAATCCTTGTTACAGCTTGTATGTGGAGATCTTTACATTGCCGTGTATCGTAATCATGGTAGTCTGTATTGGTTTTCATTTTGTCCTGATTTCTTTTGATCACCAACAGACATTTCAGAATGTATAATTGTGGAATTGTTAAAATTTTCAGTGCTTTAGAAAGGGGCCTTCAATGTGTTTGAGGTGGGCTGTGGGTCATTATCCGAATAGCGCGTTTTTGTAATTTGAAAATCCCATTTAGACGATAATTTATTTTTCCCCATAATACTATCCCATAGGATGCAATGGACTGAAAATAGCCAAAATATACTAATCTGGTACAGTCATTACTACAAACTCTTGAAATTATTCCAAGTACAAAACATGCTGAATTTAGTTTCAGTGCTAAGCTCACCACATGGTCCTTCTACTTAATCTTCTCATCAATGTGTATACCCAGGAATTTTGGAAACTGTACTCTTTCAAGTTGTGTGTCCTCCATGGTGGGATTTAGGTCGTCATGTTAACTTATTTTTCCATGTTGCACTTAATTAGTTTTTTTTTTTTTTTTTTTTTTTTTTTTTTTTTTTTTTTTTTGCATTCAGTGTTAGCTTGTTAGCACCAAACCATTTTTGTATATCATGTAGGATGTGGTCCACAGTGCTGTGCAATGACTGCTTCATATCACTAACTATTAAACTTGTATCATCAGCAAATAACATGATTCTAGCTTTTCTCTCTGGCACCTGAATATCATTAATGTAAATGAGGAACAGCAAGGGGCCCAATACACTTCCTAGGGGTACTCCTACTGTGACCTCCCTTGGATCTGATCTTAGTTTAATTTTTTGATTAATATTTGGTGCTGCAATTTCAACCACCTGCATCCTCTTTTCCAGATAAGACTCAAACCACTTTTTTACCCGTCCTGTGATACCTATAGCTTCAAGCTTTTCCAAAGGTATGCTGTGGTCAACAGTGTCAAAGGCTTTTGACAAATCTAGATTTATCCCAACTACACTTTTTCCCTCTTCCAATTGAGTGATTATTTCTTTTGTGTATTCCAGTACAGCTGTTTCGGTAGTTCTCCAAGGCTTGAAATCCATGCTGATTACTGTTTATCAGATTGTGGATATTAAGATAATGTATGACTCTATGTTTCAGTAGTATCTCTAAAACCTTAGAGAAAGTTGGGAGAAGTGAGACAGGTCTGTAGTTCTCTATTTTAAGCTTATCACCCTTTTTCAACAGGGGAACGACTTTGTCATTGTCATTGGTATTGTACAAACAATTCGTAATAGTTACACTGATTCCATTAAAACAGTCTCTAAATTATTCTCGTAGATACAATTCACAACTGCTGAAGCTCCATTTGCAGTTTGGAAATCATTGCTACTGTATATGACTGTCAATTCCTGTCGTAGTCCGTTTTCGTTCAGGCCAAATAATTTAACTGTCTGAAATTGTTTGTAGGGGAATAACAGCTTGTGTTTTGTAAACAAACTGGGCTGGGATAATTTAGCTGCTGACAAGTGATTGCTAAATGCGAAACGCGCGTCAGTGTTGCTCATAACAAGGTCACAGAAATCCTTTAAAAAAGTTATTCGTGACTGACTGAGTGTAGAATATGGACACTTTTGGGCCAGCAATCACTTAGTCCATTCCCGTTACCCCTGTAATGATCGAGACCAAGAAAATTTCTCGTCAGCTGGATTGCTGACTTGAAATCAGTGACATTCTTAAGAGCTATCACCACGGAGGTAAAATAAGACTGGAGATGGCAGTATGCTGTATGTTGTTTTGAAGCCAGAGTGGGCAGGGCCTGACGCCATTTTAAGTACTAAAACATTAGCAGACTACTGTTTACAATTGCTTCTTGTGCATTACTTCTATCGTGTGCATGTACAACTGTCGTAAATACTAAAAATTACAGTGCTTACATGAATAATATAGTGTCAGGAGGGCAATTTCAACGTTTTTCTGTTGTTAAATGGGTGTTTGCCCTAGTAATACAACAGATTTGGTCTCGTTATTGTAGCTCGTTTTTGTTGATATATTTCGAATAACCAAGAAGTGAAGAATTTGTTGTGACAATGGTACTTTCGTAACACATTTTATTCCACTTTTACTACATTTGTATCAATAGCAAATGAAGCTGAAACTATGAAACTAATGCATATTTGCTTACTGGTAATGCTTCTTGTTACTCAAAGTTTCAGCTTTCGACTTGTATGCACAACATTTTAAATATTCATGTTTGTAAAATACTAACTTACATCTTCTTTGTTATCCAGCAAACGTGTATCGATTACCCAAATGTGAAAGAAACAGAACAGCATAGAGCTATACCTTGTAGAATTTGGGTAACAAACACTATGTTCATGATGTGTAATGACTCTCAACGTTACCGATTCATATACACAATATTTTATTTATACACCTTATAGGGACAGATACAACTTAAACATTTGGCATCTAAGAGCACACTCCCCAGGGTCCCTAGATACTGTTTTTGCAGCAATATTCTTGGGGACAGAAGTCCATAGACACTGTGTCTCCACAGGGTTCCCCCCCCCCCCCCTCCCGCCCCTCCAGGTCCCCTTCCCCTCACCCCCGAAATGCATGGATTGCTGAAGTTGTGCTGTGGTGTGGTGCAGTTCGTCTCTGGAGATGCTGTCTAGCTTGTTCTCGTCTAGACGGTGAGCATAACAGTCAGCCTGTTCATGACCTTGGTACTGGCTGAGTAGTTGGTGCTTTAGGTGCCATCGTTAGGTCATCCACCAGTGGTTGTATGTGATCCTGTGGTGACGGTGTAGGTTTATCCTGTGTCTGGTTTTCTGTGTTGTGGTCTGGGGCTGGCACATGTAGGATGCCATCCCTAGATAGCATAGATAACAGTGCAGCTGTATCGACTGACTGGTATTGGTGTGGAGTGGTATAATGATTGCGACACCATGCTGCTGCCGATCTGTCGGTTTTAATATGTGGCAGATACCATGATCATTGTGTCATGCAGAGACACTGTGATATCTTCTGGAAGGTAGTGCTTGACATCGACGGTGATGTAAAAGGAGGTTGTGTTGTGATGTGCAGTCAAAGGGACAGTATTGTTCCCTGATTTCTTCACCAAAGTCCATCCTGGCTTCAGTCTATTGACAGACACAGTAGTGGGTTTGCTGGCTAGCATGATTTTGAATGTGTTGGGGCCCCATCTTAGTACTTTCTATGCTCCACTGTACACTGGGTTCAGGTCTGGCTTGATGGCAACTGTATGTAGCATTGCGTGGGTGCAAGTCTGTAGGTTTTTGTGCACAAATACAATAGGTGTTTTTTGGTGCGACGTCAGTGGGACTCTGATGCTGTGTATCCACTCTCTGACCTGTCATATGAGGTCAGGGAGGTGCTTGTTGCCTTCGTCTGTTGTCTGTGTGACTTATTCCACTAGGGGGCTAATCGTTTCGCCATAGAGGATCTCCGCTAGCAAGGCTTCAAGGTCCCTCTTTGTGGGCCGTTCTGATACCCAGCAGCACTCAGGGTAGGACCTCTGACCATTTGTTGTTGTGGCAAACCAGTGCTTTCTTCAGCTTGTGGTGCCACCGTTCCACTAGGCTGTTTGACTGTGGATGATAGGCTGTGGTATGAAATCAGAGGCAGCCACAGAGGTGGCACTGTTCAGTAAACTGGGTCGATTCGAATTGTCTGTCCTAATTGGTTGTTAGCGACTCAGGGAGCCAAATCTTGCTCTCCATAGGTTGGTGAACGATCTCGCCACTGTCTCTGCTGATATGTTCCTGAGCAGAGTGGCCTCCACCCATCAAGTCATTCGGTCGATGACTGATAGGATATAACGAAATCCATTACATTCAGATAGTGGCCCCACTAAATCTTTATGTGCATGGCAAAAACAGCCCTTTGGGGTCATCCTATCTTCACCCTCTGGCAAGGAATGCACCCTCGTGTCCAAGTGGCACAATCCCTCTTCATACTGGGCAACACATAATATTCCGAAACTAGTTTCATCATTTGGCATATTCCTGGGTGAGCTAAGTTATGGAACAAGTCGAATATTGTTCGGTGATAGTTGGCTGGGATGAAAAGTCGTTGTCTCCAGATGATGCATTGCAGCAAACTAGTTTGTTGGTTCCAGGCACTGGTCATTGTTGTAGTTGCAATTCCATGTCACTGTCTGACAAGAATCGTTCCAGGTCCATATCTGTTGCCTGTGCATCCATGAGGTTATCGAAATCCAGTTCAGTGGTCAAGGCTGCCAGGTGGGACAGGTAGTCCGCAACCATATTGTCTGCTCTGCGCACGTGATGAATGTGTGTTGTGAACTCTGAGATGTGGTCCAAGTGCCTAAACCTGCATGGTGTGGCGTTGGCAGGCAGATTCTTTACTGCATCAGCTAATGTTCAGTGATAGATAGTAAGTGGTCTCCCTTCAATACCATCGTGGAAGTAGCGCACTGCTTCATGCATGACCAGTAGCTCGTGGTCAAAAGTTGACTTCTTCCTTTGAGAGTCTGTCAGTTTCCTTCAGAAAAAACGCAAAGGTTGTGTCATCAAAAATGGTTCAAATGGCTCTGAGCACTATGGGACTCAACTGCTGTGGTCATAAGTCCCCTAGAACTTAGAACTACTTAAACCTAACTAACCTAAGGACATCACACACATCCATGCCCAAGGCAGGATTCGAACCTGCGACCGTAGCAGTCGCATGGTTCCGGACTGCGCGCCTAGAACCGCGATACCACTGCGGCCGTCTTGGGTCATCCCTGGCACTTTCTTGTGTAATGCAGCACCTGTCACTAGGTTGTGCACATATTATGTAATGATGTCAGTATCCAGTAAAGGTAGTGTGAGTGTGATGGTGTGGGCTAGTTGAGCTTTAATGTTGTTGAATGCAGTCTGCATCTTGGCTGTCCATTTCAGCTTCCTTTTCCCCAATGTATTTTCCCCCCATAGAGCTTCTATGATGAGAAGTAGGGTTTCAGCTGCATGGGGTAGGTGTCGTCGGCCATCTTGCATTTGTGGGGGGCTAGGCAGTGGGGTTATGGGCGGTACCGAGGTCATATTAATTCTGTGGATGGTGCTGTCCATAACTATGCTAACTGTTTTGTTTGGTAGGGGTGGTCCTGGGGGTAGATTCTTGTGGTCTGATCTGTCGGCAGGGGGGTAACCTTGTGGGTGGATAGCCTGCTCACAAGAGCAGAAATGCTGTCACTATTTGATGTGCTAGCGAGAGTGTAAACACCGTCACTGTTCAACCCGCTCGTGAGAGCTGTGTCACCAAGTGTATCAGGCACTGTACTAAATTCTGTATCTGTGCTAGTGGTTGTGCCATTGTCCTGTGCCTCTCGGGTGCACTGGGCCATCTGTAGTTGCTGCCAGATTTGTTACAGTTGGCTGTCCAGTTCGTGATGGTGGCTGCGTAGCTGCGTATTCTCTGTACAAGTTTTGTTGTTCTCTTTGCAGATGTTCTCATAGGCCATGATCTCTTCATGGAGTTCATTGCACATTGTTGCATGTTTTAATGCAAGATCCACTGCAGTCTCCACGTCTAGCAGTAGAGGCGGAGGGTCTGTGGTGGACTGGAGACTCACTCCAGACGCCCCCTGTAGGGTGTAGTCCATCTCCTTTCAATAACAGAGTTCTAATGAGATCTGAGATGAGGTGGTAATGACAGAGGAAGTCCACTCCGAGCACAAGTTCCACCATTCTGGCCACAAAGAAAGTCCACGGAACTGGTGTGTGGTCGTTTAGCCATAGCATCGTGGAGGTTGTCCCCATTGCTCTTATTATTGAATCATTTGCCTCTTGGAGTTGTGTGGCTGAGGGCTTGTAATCTCGTGTGGTGAAATGTGGGGGTAGTGTGCTGATGCCCGCACCTGTATCAACCAGCAGGTACTGGTGTAGCCAGCGGTCGTAAACAAATTCGAGCATCATCAGCCCGTGTGTGTGGTGTGTTATATACTTTGGCATCTCCAGCAGAAAGGTGGCTTGTTGTAGGGAGGTGGGCTGGTGCACATAGGCCAGTCCACTGGTGTAGTCTGGGTAGCCACACGGTGGTGGCAGTAGCGTGCATCAGTGCCGAATCGCTCGTGAAACCAGCAGTAGCTGCTTGTCGTTTTGTTTAGGCTGGGTTGTGTTGTGGCGGCCTGGGTGTCGACCATCTCACTTGTTTGTTTATTTCCTGCAGGAGCTTATTGTTATTGCGTTGCACTGGTCGTGGCTTGCAAGGCTGCTGGGGTCCCGTTGCAGGGGGAGTAGGAGGTTACCTGGGGTCTGTGCACAGTGTTTTGCTCTACGTCTGCTGCTGCTGCCATCCTTGTCTGCTGTGCACCATATCCATTGCTGGCGTGGCAGTCAGATATAGGTGTCCTGGTACTGATTGGCGTGTGAGCACCAGCATCCTTTCGGCCATTTGTAGGTGCATTTCCAGTGGTGTGTCTGCATGTAATAGAAGTGCTGTCTGTATTTGTTCTTGGAGCTTGAGTATCCACAATGACCATAGGGCTCTGTCTGGTAGTAGGTTGTTATCAATTTTCAGGCGCAGTTTTGCGCCATAACGACGATAGTTTGTTGTCGCCCATCACTGTCTGGTTTATGGCGAGGTACAGTTATTGCTCTGGCATGCATCATAATCGTTGCAATATTAGTGACCTCACCATCTCATGCTTTTGAGCAATCAGAGTATTTGGCAGTAGATCACTGACAAGGTCCGCTTGTTCACCAAGATGGTTGAGAAGTGTTAACAGCTTGGTCTGGTCATCCTTGGTCCCTGCTCTCCTCGTCATACATTCACATAAAGCATAACACACTTCTGGTGAGTGTGTGAATTTGCCACAGGTGGAGTTCGATAGACAGTGGGTGGTTCCCATAGTGGTCGTTCTCTGTTGGTCCCACTGAGTTGTTGCCGTGCAGTAGTTGCTTGGACCTACCATGGTGGCCCGATGAGGTGTGGCCATCGTATATTGTACCTGTTGGCAAGATGTGGTGTGATACTCCACTTGGAGCTGTGGTCTGGCATGTGGCACAGCCGGCCAGGCGGTGACGTCATGCTTGTGAAGTGGCGAATGTCACAGTGCAGCTGATATCTCTATGCTGTCACCCATATGACATATAGAGGCATTGGTCGATTGCAGAGAAATGTAGTTCTGTTGGATATCACAGTTATCTGGCAGTATTTGTCCGTGTGTCCACTATGCACACTGTTCTGTCAGTCGCATCAAGGCTGTAGAGGTTATGTTGGTTCAAAATGGTTCAAATGGCTCTGAGCACTATGGGACTCAACAGCTGTGGTCATAAGTCCCTTAGAACTTAGAACTACTTAAACCTAACTAACCTAAGGACACCACACACATCCATGCCCGAGGCAGGATTCGAACCTGCGACCGTAGCAGTCGCGCGGTTCCGGACTGAGCGCCTAGAACCGCTAGACCACCGCGGCCGGCTAAGGTTATGTTGGACAAGGATGGAACTGTCAGGATGTGCAATATTAAAATTCGTCTGAGTTTTCCAAACGATTTGTTATTTCCAGCTACAGTGTCCCTGTACCTCTCGGTCTGCGTCACTGTGTCCTGCTTTGCTGAGGACACCACTTTGCTGTCTGCAAAATAGGCTTGGCACGGAATGGCTGCCTCGGCGACCTGTGCAAAGCCCTGCGGTGTCTTGGCCTTGTACGGCCTCAGAGTTGTGACGACATCTGGATGCATTTGCAGTCGACTCAGTGGTCTTCGCCCATTTTGCCTCAGCGCTGCTTGCAGGGTGGCCCATGCGTGCTTCTTCGCCGGCATGGCTCAAGATTGCGGCGATATCAAGTGTCAACGATCTGGCATATGAATCTGCAGCCCTCGCCTCGGGATGCCTCCGGCGGTTGTTGGGAGCCAACAAGGCTGCTGGCTCTAGTGAGCCGTGGTGTGGCATGCCGCTGGCTGGCTGCAGACCCCGTGTTGGCTTCAGAGGGTCGAAACAGCGACCCGCCATGGACTGGAACGCAGGCACCCCATCTGATACTGCATGTAGACGGTGGTGGGACACGCCCTGCGATCCAGGAGAGCTGTCACACTTGAATGCATTGTTAGTGAATGAGCACCTATTTATACACGACTGTGCACCTCTGTTTTGCTAAGTGCCGCTCCGAGTCATGTACTCATAACACCTGGGTTGGGCCAGTGGACCCCTTCTGCCTGTGACTTGCGCCATGCAAAAGGCTGCATTTACTCTTTTCAGTGGGTCTATGGCCCTGTGGCCTCCATTCTACTTTGCAACCACTGTTAGCGTAACTTCCTGTCAACAGGCCCACGCCTGGCTGTAACTTGTGCACTCGGAAATATTGCACTGAAGCTAGCCTTTTCCCATCTTAAACATTGGTGACGCTACATTATTGCCCCCTTCGGAAAGACCCGGTCCCCGGGTCGACCCCGTAACTACTCTTAAACTTATTTGGGTTGGCACATACTTAGGACACATTTACTATTACTATTAGAAAACTTAGATGTGGTCTATTCCTCTTAAAACACATGGAATGAGACAAAACGGAAAAATTAGTTACTGGAAGACCACTCCACTTAATGCTCGATCAACTTCTTACCTACCTGTCCTACGCCCTCGGTATCCAGTCCACTGGGATTTGGACTACCGTCGGTTCCCTCTTGGAATTGCCTCCCCTCCTGATCAGAATGAAAACAACACACAACAAAGTTAAGGCTGCAATGGCACTTGGAACAGAGGTGCTCAAGGTGATCGTTACTTGTCGTTGCATTTCCCTATATTGAGCTACATGCTGCACAAGCTGTTCGGCTGATATTCGCCCCTCTTGCTCTGAAATGTACTGGCTTACGGATCTCAACAGACCTGACTCCAGAGTTTGATGTAACAAGGTCAGATTCTGCCTTGGCAAAAACTCGAAAGTTGTTTCTGGCCAGTACGCCTGTGGCTGTGTAACATTCAATTGAGTGACTCCTGAAATTGACGCTGGCAGATGGAAGGTTTTTCCTTTTACGTTACATGCAGTTCCATTGATTAAAATTCCGCTCCCCTCTAGCTCTATATGTTTCGCTTCTGCAAATACTCCCTGCTCAAAACAACTTGCCACTACTATTAATTTTTCGTAGATGGAGTAGATCCAATGCATCCCGACCCGTTGCAAGCTCAATTTTGGCTTCATGATGTCCCTCTGACAGTCTATTTCTTCCCGCCTGGCTAAAAATAACTGCAGAGTGCATGTGTCCGGATTGGTGCTTATCACTCTGGCTGGACATACCGTTACCTTCCCTCTATGGCAGCTCCGTAATAATTCCTCCCTTGTCATCTCGCTGTACAGGCTGTTAACCGCTGAGATCAGCAATACCTCCTCAGTTTTTTACTTCTACAAACTTACTCAATGCTCCCCTTTTCAGTGATCTGAGGACAGGGACCACCATTACCCTACCTCCCTCTTCAGAAAGATTGCTGTCCCTAGCAGGCTCACAATACTCGAAAACACATACAGCATATGAAAATGCCTAATTAATCTACGCAGACCCAATGATACAAAACAAGAAAACAAAAAACCTATAAATACCCCATTACTTTCTGGATCTCAAAGCATACGGTACATCATCCAGTACTCTATTTTCCTGGTTTTCTCTGCGCTGAACACCTCTCTTCACCCCCTCTTTCTACCTCTTCCCTTTCTGTGACATGACTCGAATCACATTTGGACAACCCTTAAATGGCCTCAACCGCCCAATGTATACTACCGTTGGTCTAGTTGGCATCTGAAGCTTATCATCAACGGGGAATGTGGTTTCAACGACACTCCTGGAAATTGAAATAAGAACACCGTGAATTCATTGTCCCAGGAAGGGGAAACTTTATTGAAACATTCCTCGGGTCAGATACATCACATGATCACACTGACAGAACCACAGGCACATAGACACAGGCAACAGAGCATGCACAATGTCGGCACTAGTACAGGGTATATCCATCTTTCGCAGCAATGCAGGCTGCTATTCTCCCATGGAGACGATCGTAGAGATGCTGGATGTAGTCCTGTGGAACGGCTTGCCATGCCATTTCCACCTGGCGCCTCAGTTGGACCAGCGTTCGTGCTGGACGTGCAGACCGCGTGAGACGACGCTTCATCCAGTCCCAAACATGCTCAATGGGGGACAGATCCGGAGATCTTGCTGGCCAGGGTAGTTGACTTACACCTTCTAGAGCACGTTGGGTGGCACGGGATACATGCGGACGTGCATTGTCCTGTTGGAACAGCTAGTTCCCTTGCCGGTCTAGGAATGGTAGAACGATGGGTTCGATGACGGTTTGGATGTACCGTGCACTATTCAGTGTCCCCTCGACGATCACCAGTGGTGTACGGCCAGTGTAGGAGATCGCTCCCCACACCATGATGCCGGGTGTTGGCCCTGTGTGCCTCGGTCGTATGCAGTCCTGATTGTGGCGCTCACCTGCACGGCGCCAAACATGCATTCGACCATCATTGGCACCAAGGCAGAAGCGACTCTCATCGCTGAAGACGACACGTCTCCATTCGTCCCTCCATTCACGCCTGTCGCGACACCACTGGAGGCGGGCTGCACGATGTTGGGGCGTGAGCGGAAGACGGCCTAACGGTGTGCGGGACCGTAGCCCAGCTTCATGGAGACGGTTGCGAATGGTCCTCGCCGATACCCCAGGAGCAACAGTGTCCCTAATTTGCTGGGAAGTGGCGGTGCGGTCCCCTACGGCACTGCGTAGGATCCTACGGTCTTGGCGTGCATCCGTGCGTCGCTGCGGTCCGGTCCCAGGTCGACGGGCACGTGCACCTTCCGCCGACCACTGGCGACAACATCGATGTACTGTGGAGACCTCACGCCCCACGTGTTGAGCAATTCGGCGGTACGTCCACCCGGCCTCCCGCATGCCCACTATACGCCCTCGCTCAAAGTCCGTCAACTGCACATACGGTTCACGTCCACGCTGTCGCGGCATGCTACCAGTGTTAAAGACTGCGATGGAGCTCCGTATGCCACGGCAAACTGGCTGACACTGACGGCGGCGGTGCACAAATGCTGCGCAGCTAGCGCCATTCGACGGCCAACACCGCGGTTCCTGGTGTGTCCGCTGTGCCGTGAGTGTGATCATTGCTTGTACAGCCCTCTCGCAGTGTCCGGAGCAAGTATGGTGGGTCTGACACACCGGTGTCAATGTGTTCTTTTTCCCATTTCCAGGAGTGTACTTGGTATGCCCTTGATGCCTTGTGACGAACTTCTTCGTTTTCCCTTTTGGTGTATAGGGGCTGGATAGCATTACCCATTGCCCTACTCTATACTGCGGTAAACTTCCTTTCCACTTCACTGCGTCTTCCTGCCTACCCAAACAGTCCAAATTGTCCTCGCGAATTGACGTACAGATTCACCGGTCCTTCCTTTCTGTAGCTTCACTATATCAAATGGTGATGGCACTTTTCCTGCGTACACTTCCTCATATGGAGACAAACCGGTATTGATATCGACTTTTGCATTGTATGCGCATACAATATGCTTCAAATACTCGTCCCACTGACGGTGATGAGAATCCACATAAAAACTCAGCATCTTCCTTATTGTTCTGTGTACCTGTCCTGTCCTTCCGTTCGCCCATGGATGCAATGTGCAATTTGTGCAGTTCCTTCATTAAATCTGACACGAAGTTGGTCCCTTGGTCAGTAACTATTGTCTCCGGTGTACCAAACTTCAAAATCCAGTTGTTTATTAATGCTTGCGCAACCATTGCTACCTGTTGATTTGTCATAGCCACCATCTCCACATACCTCGAAAAATGGTCTATTATTGTCAGAACGAACCTGTTCCCCGATGGTGTTTCACCGAAAGGTCCTAGGACATCAGTTCCCAACGCAGAAAATGGACATGTCGCTTCTGACAATCGCTGTAGCTGTATCTGTTTCCTACTCAATTCTGCTGCCTGCGCACATGGTATACTATTCTTGACATACTGATCCACATCTGCTTTCCTACCTCTCCACCAATACCTCTCCGTCATTCTCCTATTCGTCGCTCTACACCCACCATGACTAGGTAACACGTGATCTACATCTACATCCATACTCCGCAAGCCACCTGACCGTGTGTAGCGGAGGGTACCTTGAGCACCTCTATCAGTTCCCCCTTCTATTCCAGACTCGTATTGTTCGTGGAAAGAAAGACTGTCGGTATGCCTCTGTGTGGGCTCTAATCTCTCTGTTTTATCCTCATGGTCTCTTCGCGAGATACACATAGGAGGGAGCAATATACTGCTTGACTCCTCGGTGAAGGTATGTTCTCGAAACTTCAACAAAAGCCCGTACCGAGCTACTGAGTGTCTCTCATGCAGAGTCTTCTACTGGAGTTTATCATCTCCGTAACGCTTTCGCAATTACTAAATGATCCTGTAACGAAGCGCACTGCTCTTCGTTGGATCTTCTCTATGTCTTCTATCAACCCTATCTGGTACGGATCCCACACCGGTGAGCAGTATTCAAGCAGTGGGCGAACAAGTGTACTGTAACCTACTTCCTTTGTTTTCGGACTGCATTTCCTTGGGAGTCTTCCAATGAATCTCACTTTGGCATCTGCTTTACCGACGATTAATTTTATATGGTCATTCCATTTTAAATCACTCTTAATGCCTACACCCAGATAATTTATGGAATTAACTGCTTCCAGTTGCTGACCTGCTATATTGTTGCTAAATGATAAAGGATCTTTCTTACACTTGTCTACATTGAGATTCAATTGCCATTCCCTGCACCATGTGTCAATTCGTAGCAGATCCTCCTGCATTTCAGTACAATTTTCCCTTGTTACAACCTCTCGATATATTATAGCATCATCGGCAAAAAGCCTCAGTGAACTTCCGATGTTATCCATAAGGTCATTTATATGTATTGTGAATAGCAACGGTCCTACGACACTCCCCTGCGACACACCTGAAATCACTCTTACTTCGGAAGACTTCTCTCCATTGAGAATGACATGCTGCGTTCTGTTATCTAGGAGCTCTTCAATCCAATCACACAATTGGTCTGATAGTCCATATGCTCTTACTTTGTTCATTAAAAGGCTGTGGGGAACTGTATCAAACGCCTTGCGGAAGTCAAGAAACACGGCATCTACGTGGGAACCCGTGTCTATGGCCCTCTCAGTCTCGTGGACGAATAGTGCGAGCTGGGTTTCAACGATCGTCTTTTCCAAAACCCATGCTGATTCCTACAGAGTAGATTTCTAGTCTCCAGGAAAGTCATTATACTCGAACATTATACGTGTTCCAAAATTCTACAACTGATCGACGTTAGAGATATAGGTCTATAGTTCTGCACATCTGTTCGACGTCCCTTCTTGAAAACGGGGATGACCTGTGCCTTTTCCAATCTTCTGGACCGCTACGCTTTTCTAGAGACCTACGGTACACCGCTGCGAGAATGGGGCAAGTTTCTTCGCATACCCTGTGTAAAATCGAACTGGTATCCCATCAGGTCCAGCGGCCTTTCCTCTTTTGAGCGATTTTAATTGTTTTTCTATCCTCTCTATATCTGACATCTGTGCGACAATCTAGAGAAGCCTCACAGCCCACCTAGCGAGTCTAGTGGACGGATCCTTAAGCCCAACAACCACTTCAAAACAACTTGATATGTCGCTACCTGAAATCTTCTCTCATATAAATAACATTTAAAATATGTGATTCAATAGATTATGCTAAGTATCTCCCTCTCTGTTGTTGAGTAATTCCTCTCTGCTGCCTTCAACTGCCTAGACGCACAGGCTGCAGGATGTTCTTTCCAATGAATTTCCTGACTAAGAACACACTATAATGCTTGATTCGACGCATCGCATGCTAGAATAAATTCCTTTTCAAAATCTGGAAACACAAGAACTGGACTTGATGTTACACTTCTTTCAGTTTGTCCAACGCTTTCTGACAATCTTCTGTCCACTCAAATTTCACACCTTTCCGTAACAATCGTGTCAATGGCTGTGCTAAATTTGCAAAACCCTTCACAAACTTTCGATAGAAGCTGAAAATTCCTACGAATGATTGCACTTCCTTAACTGTTTCCGGCTCCCGAAAATCCCTTACAGCCTGTACCAACCTTGGATCTGTTCGCACTCCATCCTTACTGATGATATGACCTAAATATTTCACTTCTTCCAATGCAAAATGACACTTTTGAAAACACTGTAATGTCATCCAAATAGACAAGACACTGCCGTCGTTTCAAACCCCTCAACATACTGTCTAGCAACCTCTGAAACGTTGCTGGAGCGGTTTTCAAACCGAATGGCATTCTGATGTACTGGTAATGCCCTCCAGGAGTAGAGAAAGCAGTTTTTTGGACGATCCTCTAGAGTCACCTCTAACTGATAATAACCACTTGTCAAATCCATCGTAGAAAAGTGCTGGCACTGTCCTAAGTGATCCAAATTCTCTGATATGTTTGGAATGGGGTACGCGTCCATTACTGTCTTGTTATTGAGGTATCGGTAGTCACAACAGAACCTGTATTTCTTAGTTCGGTCCTTGGATTTTTTGGGCACAACGACTACACCCACTCCCCAGCAGCTACTACTATACTCACCGCCCGTGAGCTGATCAATGGAATCCTCCACACTGCTGATTTCCACCCCTTTCTTTATTCCTTGCTGACTGGGTACATTGGCTCTGCACGTGTCCCATACGACCACACTTATAACATTTTATACCAGCTGCAAACACTGCTCGTCTATCATGTACCCCCACTGCCGCGTCTATTTCCTCACATTGAATTGCCAGCTGAATGGCACTTCACGCACTTTCCGCGAGATATGCGTCGGTAACCCCCACAAAAATACATCAAGTGCCCTTTGCCTCCAGCAACAGAACACCATTCGCCTCATCACTCTGACCCAACTCGTAAGTATACTCGTCAATTTCTCTTATCCTGTCCGCAAATTTTTCTACCGTCGGCCCCTGCCTCTTCGTCACTGTACTCAACCTCTCCCTGAAGTAGCGAGCGCTGTTCTCTTTCTTGTAGCTCTGTAAAAGCCCCTCCTTCAACGGCTTAGACTGTCCCGCCTTCCTTAAGGCCTCAGAACACCTTACATATGTTTTCACTTCACCCGCTAATCTGATCTTGGTTACATGTAACAACTGTTCATCAGACCAACCATTCATCACAGCAGTCCTCCACAAACGAACGCACATCCTCAGATGCCTTGCCACAAAAACGAATAATCAAACTTGCAGCGGCTGGATCAGTCTTCTGCTGTGGCACCCTAGGCAAGAATGACTGATCCGATGCAGTTTCCTGCTCATTCCTATATGTTAATTCACTTCTTTACTGCATATTGTCCACTGTCGATTGTGCTATCTTTTCCAACAACATCCGTACCACTTCTGGTTCTGACACACCTTGCGTCCCTGACTCTACCATCGTGTTGCTTTTATTCCCAGTTAGTCCCGAAACAAAACATTTAAGTACAAGAGTAGCCTGACTTCCTACAGCTCTGTATAATCCAGGAGAGCTGTCACACTTGAACGCCTTGATATTGAATCGGCGCCTATTTATACACGGCTGTGCACCTCTGTTTTGCTAATGCACCGTTTCGAGTCATGTACTCATAACATCTGGATTGGAGCAGTGGGCCCCTTCTGCCTGTGACTTGCACCATAAAAAGGATGCATTTACTCTTTTCAGTGGGTCTAAAGCCCTGTGGCCTCCATTCTACTTCGCAACCTCTGGTAGAATAATTTACTGTCAACAGGCCCATGCTTGGCTGTAACTTGTGCACTCGGAAATATTGCACAGAAGCTAACCTTTTCCCATCTTAAATGGTGGTGCCACTACATGGTCGTCATGGTTGCTGTGGTGGTGTCAGTGTAACAAAATGCAGCACACGGCACATGTGGTGTAGCAAGTAAGTCTGTGTTAACAGTGTCGCACCCCTCAGTCGCAACATGCATTGTGGTAGGTAGGATGAAGTCACCGTTGGTCAGAGGCCATCGTGGTGTGTGAGGTCTGTGCAGTGTGTCCATAGGATCAGCAGCACGTCGTGTAATCATCATTGGCTTGATGAAGCCGCGGTAGATCGTAAGCCCACTTGGTATGGGGTCCACTGTAGGAGTGGCGGTGATGTCTGGCACGAACTTGACGCCCTTCATTGTCAGTGTAGGTGTTGTAGCAGTATTCATATCCATCTTGTGGTCGTAGTGCTGTTGATGTATCTGAAGTGGCATCCTGATGGCTGTTGATGTGTGTTCATGGTAAATTGGTTGTGTCGTGCATCTGTACCAGCAAACGGTGGAGATTAGCATATTCCGGTGCAAGCTGGTGTGTGGGGAGTGGTGCAGCTGGCAGGGCCATGACATCACACCAGAGGTGTACTCTGGTACGCGATGTGGCTGCCTTGACGTCACCCACGTGAAGTGTGAGAGCGAAAGTGGTTTGAGGAAATATGACATTCTGTTCAAAATCACTGTTAACCGGCAGTATGTCCCTGAGACCACCAAATTCATTGACCTGCACGTTTGTTTATTGTCACTGATTGTTCGGCGTTTGTTACATCACTGTGGTTGGTGTCTGTAATTAGCCTGTCAACGCCTGAGATCTCAATAATGGCAGAGTCAATTAGTTGACAGGGAAACTTGTGAGTAGCATTCGTAGTAGCTGTATGTAGATCAGTTGGAATACTGCACTCGAGAATGGTGGGGGCAGCTGGGTAGCGCCATTGTTCATTACCGTCGATCGTCGTTGTCCCTTCGTTATGTAGTCTCTAGAGGTTAGTTAGTGTCCACATAAGCACTCAAAGCACTATTTTCAGTGTTTGTTAAAGGCACTGTGGTCAATGAAAGTTCAATATCGTAGTCCTTATGTGTGCACTGATGTGAAAATGGTTGCATTGTTGTGCAGGTATTAAACGCAAACGTATTGCAATTTCCGTGTTGTAGCGGTGAAAAGTCGTTAGATGAACACTCGCAACACTTCCTATCATTGACTGTAGCTGGCTGACCGTTGGTGTGTGTAGGATCCACGCCGGCAAGATGTCGGATTCTCACTCGGGTGGAGGTGGAGTAATGTGTCACACGGAAATGTCGCGGCACGGTTGTCAACAAACTCTGGGTGACCAGTGTAGGATTTGGGTAACGAACACGGTGTGTAATAACTGCCAATGTTAAGGATACACTTACACAATATTTATTTATGCACATTATACAGACAGATACAACATAAACACTTGGTATCTCAGAGTACACTGCCCAAGGTCTAGAGATATTGTTTTCACAACGATATTCTTGGAGACGGAAGTCCATAGAGCTTGTGTTCCCGCACCTCCATGCGGAATAGAGTTCTTGTTTTATTAGATTGTCAGTCCATTAGTCTCACTGTAGTTTACACATATTCTCACTTTAAAATCTTACCTACTATGTTTCATTTAGCAATTTACAGGGAAAAAGGAAACGACATAATTTTTTCAAATATCTTGCAGCATTGTAGAATGCTATAAATGTGATTAAGGGAATGTTCTAAAACGCTTTAACATGTACGTCAGTAACTTTTAGTCATGATATAGACTAACCTGTGTAAGATGTAGGCCTATCTTTCCAACAGTAGCCTATTTGCTGCTTTCCCAGGAGTATTTTTCGCCAGTAACTCTATCAGTTTCTCAGGAGTAATCAAACACAGCACAATTGGAATGTACATCTGCTTGAATTTACTTTTGAACTTCATTTTGTGGTTTTCAAAGTATGTGAGTCTACGCCATGCTTTTCGAAATACCTAAAGTAAATTAGTTACCTTCTTTTTCCATGTATCGTTCACAGATAAATCGTAGTGATATGGAACGAAATCTAGACATCAGTTTTTTTTCTAAATATGCCTCTATGCTGAACATTTAATAGTTTTTAAGTTTTTTAATTAAGAGAGACCGATGTTTGTCAGTAATTCCTACCCATCACCATTTACAGATTAAAGTAATAGATAATCTTCTGAGGAATAGCAGTTATCAAAGAGAAACGTTTCCAGTCTAGATTCAAATTTTAATTTGCTATCTGTCAAGCACTTTATATAAATGGGTTAGTTGTAGCATTGTGAACGCGTGCTTGTGCTACAGACAACCTTATTGTGGTGTAATGAATGTCATTTTTTTCTTTTGGTATTGTAATGAGGTACATTATTGTTCTTGTTGAAGTGCAGTGGATTATTTACAACAAATTTCGTGAGGGAATAACTATAATGTGAAAAATATACATCACTACTTCTGTGCCGATGAGCAGGCATGCACGACAAAACAGTATTCACGTAAGTTTTCAATCAAAGCTTTCTTCAAAAAAAGCTGTCTCTGGCTGTTCTAGGCAGAATATTTTTTAAAGAGAGAGGAAATGTGAACAATGGATAGTTATCGGCAGGAAGATTTTAGGGCATGAGATGATGCCACAACGATCACCGCGGTTACGTAGCCGTTTATTGTGTGGGGACGAATCCGGATGTTGTAGCGTTTGCGATTTGGAAGGCAATGAAAAACGTAGGAAAGAAGAGAAAGAATGGACGCTGAGTAAAGTGAGGCAAATCTAAAGTCAAATGACAGAAATAACACCATTACAATAAAAGTAAACAGTGCAACGATAATTCATGTATAGAAAAGAAATTATTGCTTGAATTCCTTCACTTACGAATCAAATGTGATTCCTTTAAACTTTAGTTTACGATCGGATCGATTGGTACAGCCATAAACACCGCAAGCTTGCCTTTTTGATGAAATAACTACGTCTCCACACAATCGAAGCATCCAACACGGTCGAAGCTGGGCACGGGCACGTCAGAGTGACGTCGTGGGAAGTATCACCATGGTGTATTAGGGAGGTATGAATGCGGTGAACCTAATGTTTTGGGCTCATTAAGCTTCAACTTTGTGATGTAATGACACCTCTCTTCATTTTGTACCTCCATGGCTATCACACCATGGAGGTAAAAAAGAAGGGAGTTGTCACTATGTTACAAACTTGAAGCCGACGTCCGCCATCTGAAGTAGCGATTTGCCGCATTTATATTTCCATGGTTCACTGTGGTGATAATACAGTGCTGTCGCTCTGACATGCCCGTGCAAAGTTTCGACCATTGGGGTATCTACTTGTAAGACCTATTTTAGACATTATGTATCTGTACTGATATTTCTATGTCAGTTTGTAGTGTTGCTTACATAGAATATTGTATCTGTCATGGAAATTTTTTGACTATGTATACCGGTCTCAGTTATGTGAATTTTTTGAACGATTTTATTTAAAATGTGCATGTGGATTTAAATAACCACTGGAATGATTCTTATATAATGTACTGTAAATGACTTGGTCCATAGTTAGGGAACATAGGATTGAATGTAAAAAAGTTGAGGAAGCCCCATAGCTACAGAAATAACTTGGAGGAGTGGAAAAGGTGTGGTTGGCTCACAAGTGGCAACTCGTCCTTTGTGACGGATAAGGAGTCGGGGCTGAACAGTGCTATGGTTAACATCTCACTAGCAGTAGTGGATCATGGTGGCTCATATTCTTGGAGTTTTGAGGCCAGATGAGCTTAAATGGGCCTGGGATGCTGCATTTGGTGATACTGTTATCATGGCATGGTTTTTGGCCCTATACAGATATACACTCCTGGAAATTGAAATAAGAACACCGTGAATTCATTGTCCCAGGAAGGGGAAACTTTATTGACACATTCCTGGGGTCAGATACATCACATGATCACACTGACAGAACCACAGGCACATAGACACAGGCAACAGAGCATGCACAATGGCGGCACTAGTACAGTGTATATCCACCTTTCGCAGCAATGCAGGCTGCTATTCTCCCATGGAGACGATCGTAGAGATGCTGGATGTAGTCCTGTGGAACGGCTTGCCATGCCATTTCCACCTGGCGCCTCAGTTGGACCAGCGTTCGTGCTGGACGTGCAGACCGCGTGAGACGACGCTTCATCCAGTCCCAAACATGCTCAATGGGGGACAGATCCGGAGATCTTGCTGGCCAGGGTAGTTGACTTACACCTTCTAGAGCACGTTGGGTGGCACGGGATACATGCGGACGTGCATTGTCCTGTTGGAACAGCAAGTTCCCTTGCCGGTCTAGGAATGGTAGAACGATGGGTTCGATGACGGTTTGGATGTACCGTGCACTGTTCAGTGTCCCCTCGACGATCACCAGTGGTGTACGGCCAGTGTAGGCGATCGCTCACCACACCATGATGCCGGGTGTTGGCCCTGTGTGCCTCGGTCGTATGCAGTCCTGATTGTGGCGCTCACCTGCACGGCGCCAAACACGCATACGACCATCATTGGCACCAAGGCAGAAGCGACTCTCATCGCTGAAGACGACACGTCTCCATTCGTCCCTCCATTCACGCCTGTCGCGACACCACTGGAGGCGGGCTGCACGATGTTGGGGCGTGAGCGGAAGACGGCCTAACGGTGTGCGGGACCGTAGCCCAGCTTCATGGAGACGGTTGCGAATGGTCCTCGCCGATACCCCAGAAGCAACAGTGTCCCTAATTTGCTGGGAAGTGGCGGTGCGGTCCCCTACGGCACTGCGTAGGATCCTACGGTCTTGGCGTGCATCCGTGCGTCGCTGCGGTCCGGTCCCAGGTCGACGGGCACGTGCACCTTCCGCCGACCACTGGCGACAACATCGATGTACTGTGGAGACCTCACGCCCCACGTGTTGAGCAATTCGGCGGTACGTCCACCCGGCCTCCCGCATGCCCACTATACGCCCTCGCTCAAAGTCCGTCAACTGCACATACGGTTCACGTCCACGCTGTCGCGGCATGCTACCAGTGTTAAAGACTGCGATGGAGCTCCGTATGCCACGGCAAACTGGCTGACACTGACGGCGGCGGTGCACAAATGCTGCGCAGCTAGCGCCATTCGACGGCCAACACCGCGGTTCCTGGTGTGTCCGCTGTGCCGTGCGTGTGATCATTGCTTGTACAGCCCTCTCGCAGTGTCCGGAGCAAGTATGGTGGGTCTGACACACCGGTGTCAATGTGTTCTTTTTTCCATTTCCAGGAGTGTAGTTCCGGCGCCAAGAAGATCTGTAAGGCGTGAAGCCAACAGTACGCCATGACTGCATCGCCGCCATGTTAACAGCCCTTGCAAATTACGCCACCAGTACCACAAGCCTTCCACTAAAGTGTTTATATTTGGCACTCTGTGAATGATCCAGGTATTTGTGAAATTTGGTTGATTTTAATAATAATCGTGATGTTGTTAATAACTCTGTCTTACACCTGTGATTATGCCAAATCACAAACCTGGAATTCTAGTGAATTTAATTCTGAGTGTCCTAATTCATTATGGAAAGACTTATTAAGCAGCTGTAAAAATAGTTATGATTGCTTTCTGATGTGTGGAGTTATAGTGTTCAAATTTCAGTCTGATAGTTTGAGAAATACTCCACTTCCAGTGCATTTTTAAATCAATCTCCAGTCATTTTCTTAAATAATTTGCCTTACTTGAAAAGCTGCCTGAGAATAGTAAAGCTGATCTGACGTGAAAAAGATTATTAATTATTGCGTTTATGCACTTTGATCAGAATTGTAAATTTTATCAATGTTCATTTCATGAGAAAGTGTTTGAACTTTAATTTAATGTTGTGTTGGCATTTGACAGCAAACTTTGGTCTTCTTCCTGCCGTCACTTTCCTTCCCATTCCTTCCTCTGTTTTTCCTCCTCCTGTCATTTCTTCTCTTCGCTTTCCTGTCGTCTCTTCTCTGCCTTTTGCATAAATTGAACGATTGATTCCAATTGCATCAGAATCTACATGACGTGCCGCCTCGGCATCGTTTTCCCTTTCATTTTCTTAGTGAACTGAACCCTTTTCATTGGAGTCTTCTGCATTTGATATTTGCGCTCTGTCTGCAGGCTGATTTAAATGAAATTTTTCCGCCTTTATATCTTATTCTGCATCAATGGCTGGCTCGTCTCCCATTTTGAACGACATTAGCATGCAGCTCTTCTCAGTATATAAACGTGCTTTGCTTTTGTAAGCATTCAAATCGATTGCTACTTTCGAACAAGTTTTCGATTCTAAAACATCACGCGCCATAACACTGCTCTGATCTTCTTTTAAATAATGCGCACATTTATGCCTAAGCCCATGAAACAAAATTCACTCTCAAATGTCGTGCACATCCCCATAAACAAGTTTGTTCCATAAAAGCTTGCACAACGCTGTCAGGAACGCCGCAACATCAGACAAGATGTGACGCAGAAGTCACTGACAAGACACACAAAAAAAGGACACAAACAATACATTCACTAAAAATGACTGAAAATCGTAAAAATTGCTGAGGTACAACGTAGAGTGCCAAATCCGAGTCTAAATGTTCTCAGTGCACCATAGTCTCACTTTGAAAAAAATAAAAAAACACGCGCCTGTTCCGCAAGATAACGCACTAACTACCTAACAAAAGTGGCAAGACTCGAGAGCGTGGCCAAGGGCCGCCAATTCTAAGCCACAGCTTGCTTTAATCATAAATATATGTCTGGGTGATGCTAAATCTTATTATCGTTAGATAGAAAAAAGTATAATCTTCTCAATAACCTTCAAATCTTGAGCTACACTCTTAATTTTTATATATGAATCAGTGAATTTACTCACGGCACTTTTGTTGTCTATGCCTGGGGTCTCATTCAGAATTCAAATTAATATTCAGATTAATTTTATAAGATTGAACCTTAAATTGCTGGTGCACCCATGTGCCTCCACAATAAAATAAAAACAGTGAATAGTTGAGGGAGTATAAATGAGAACATTGGCATACTTAAGTTTACAGAAGAATGAAAAGTTTTATTAATCCTTTTATAACTACAACTCGATGATAAATCTTGCGAAAAATGACAAACACAAATCACTAAAGGAATGGTGTTTGATTGGCAAAGCGTACTTGGGGGTGGAAGCTATATAAATTCTTCCCTGACTCAGTCCCTTTTACCACGCAATCTGACTTTGTTTATATGGATCCACTATGAGGCACAACTCTATTGAAATGGGGTCAACTATGACCAAATATACCGCAGACTATGGTTCACCTGAGAATAGGGAGCTGTGAGTATCAATTAACAACCCTAGCAGTATTTTACCCTTTCACCTAGATTCAGGCGCCAGCAGAAAACGGTGCGCTGTGGGCGAGGAGCAGTGCGCTGTGGCAGCTGTAAGGTTTCTACGCGTCCATAAAAATTTGCAAACTACACGGTCTGACGTTCTGATTGTCAGAACGGGAAAACTTCCCCATCAGAGCCCTGAAATCCCTCCAGATTTCAGTGTGAGGTGCACCTGTTCGCTGGTCTGGCAAAATAAATTTGACTTACATGCACGACGGTGCATGCTGGGATTGTCAAACGTCAGGCAGCCGACACAGGACGAATAAGTTCACCCTAGTGACACATACTACGTCCGAGTTGACATGCAGTTCCACTGTCGGTACAGTTGGAAAGAGCCACTGGCTCTTATTCCACCACAACATACAGACCACAATGTCATCCAATAGGGAAAGACCTGAAGCTCTCCACAAGGGGAGGACCAGAAAACGAAACAGGCAAAGAATCATCACCACTTTACACCAAGCCTCGGTACGGGAGCCAGATCAGCAAAAAGTAAACCACCCTCACATTGCACAAACCAATCGAATTATCCTCTAGCTGGTAACTAATACAGACACAGCAGCAGGGTTCCCACGATAGGGGTGCAGGCCTCCACTTCGCATCTCCTGAGAGGAATCAGTCAGCGACTGTAAATCTCTCTTGCCTGAGAAAACAAAATTTTAGATTAGGCATGCGTCGTTCTCACTGTAAGCATTGCCATGTTTTGGCAAAAAACATCTGCCTAGATGGGACCAAAGTCCCTCATTTATGGAGGCCGAGCATTTTCAGTTTCTGAAAGAAGGCTGGTTGTACCCATGAAATATATATTTCTGCCACTCGCTAAAACAACCTGGCGACTTCCTGGCGTGGGGCTGGGGGTTTACAGTCTTGCCACCATTTACGACGCTCCGTCCTTATCATTCCAGCTCCTAAAACGAAAAGGCACGAGTTTTATGATCTTCCCACCTTTTGCACAAAGGCTTAGTTTACAGCAGCCTCTGTTAAATGGCTTCCTCCAACCGCTTTCCGACAACTGGCCACCTTTGAGATGGACTGCCGCCTGGCCTAGGTAAAATGTTTTGTGAACTGGCATACTTCTTCTGACTCTAAACGGGATGGAGGAGAGGGCTTTGGCCAAATGTCCGTCTGCAGCTATGATTCACTGAGCGCTACTTCCCAGAATAACTCACACAGCCACGTCGCTGCACACACCATTTATAACCCTCAGTTCATCTCGCTACTTGTTCTATGTCTCCTCCAGTAACGCCCCTCAAGTACAAGTTCTCTACAGGCTACACATACAGTTATAAGAACATTCTGTGCACAATTTTCTCATGTAAAAAAGTTATAAACCACACATACCAAATGTAGTACTGGGGAACACTGGTGTGATGACGTAAAATATTAATGTTAATCTGACTGACAATGTTGTAAAAGTAAGAGAGTGGCATGCCACCTTTCAACATCAATGTCAGTCTCGGATTAGGACGATAAATGACATCTCATCAGAACTTAAGCGCATGACTGGAGTTCTGGAGTGTGTATCTTTATATCTCTCCCTCAGACTCACGAGCACTGCTTGACCAACATCAGGCCTACTATGGATGTCTCTACCAGGCAGCCATTGACGACCCCACACGGACTCGGACTGCCAAAATAAATAAGGCGAAAGCAGGAGCACCACAAAAGTATTGCAGCAAAATTTTAACCTTGAAGCCACCCAGACTTCAAGATAGGAAGACAAAATGGAAAAGAGCCCGATGACGTTTGATCTGGTTCCGAAAATATTTGAAAGAATTCTATTCAAGAGAATTAACCTGAGTCAACATAATGTTAGCCTCCCTGAACAACTTGGTTTTCACAGCCGCTTGTCAGTAGAACTCCCAACTCATACGCATTTATGAAGCCACACAGGACAACTTTAATAATCGCAAGACGATAATTGGGGTGTTTTTTTAGATGTGGATAAAGCCTACAATAAAATATGGCGAGACCATATCCTCAAACTTCTACAGGAGACTCCGATATGGATTATTATGTTACAACAATTAACAGTTTTCTCCAAGAGCGGCAGTTCTACTTTCGATTTGCAGATAAAGGCTCTGAGAAGAAATTGTTGGCGACTGGGATACGCGAAGGTTCCGTCATCTACCAGCTCTGTCCAGCATTTATATAAGATATCCTGACTGTACCTCATGTGTCATTTAGTCTGTACACCCACAACACGGTGTTCTTCTCTGTTCTGGCGTAACAACAAGTGCTGGAATAAAGATGCGGCATGCAAGAGCAGAGAAGGCGGTGAGGAAACGGCGGCAATGGTGTGCGGAATTGGAGCGCTCCGCGCCAAGAGCGACACCTAGAAGAAGGGAATATAAGCGACGCTCCTGCTTGCCTCGGCCGCTCAGGTCGGCACCGGATTGCGGACCTTTCTTATCAGTCATGTGTGTAAACTTGCCTGAACATTTCACATATCAAGGATTCTAAGTTATATTGCAAGTCGCCGCTCGATTGCGACTACTACTTGTAAATCTCCGAAGTGTTGTCAATTTGCTTTCTAGAAATGAAACTACTAATGTTATTTGTTTGAAATTGTTGTATAGCATTCCGAGAACGCTGCATCTCGTAGGCACCCTATAAGCGACGAGTGGGCAAGATCCCACATTCTCCACTGGGAGAAATGTGGACCAACTCATCACAAGGATGCAGTATCAGATCCAACTGGTTGAGCAGTGGGTCGTGATGAATGAAATCACTATCAACCCGACGAAGATGGTGGCGGCACTTTTCACAAAACAGAGGCCAATCTTGAACATGAGTTTCCCAATCAACTCTCAACCTATCCCATGTTCCCAAGAGTGAAATACTTGGGGGGTCTAATTGAGAAACTTCTCTTCACACACCACGTGGCGGAGAAAAGAAAGCAGGACTACGCGGGCTTAAACCATTGGTACCGTTCAAGAGCACTCACCTGGACACCGGCATCGAGATATCACTTTACAAGGCAACAGTCGAAACTACATCTTGAGGGACGACGCATACAACGAATTTCAACTCACTTTAGCTGATAGAAAACAATGTGTACGGATGACACTGGAAGTCGGCTGGAAAAGTACCTGCAGCAAAAAGTCTAAAACAAACCGCACAAAATATCCTACACAATCCACAACTTTCGCGGCACTTCTCGGCATTTGCAGACAGTAGGAACAGATCAACCGGAGAGGTTATTATTTGTTGTGACTTCCCCCTTCATAGGGCTGAAATCTCTGACTACTAACCTTGTGGGGCGCGGGGGGGGGGGGGGGGGAAGCGCCAGCATGTGATAATGTGTGTGACATTACTGTAAGTATAAGGGGCATTCAAAAAGAAACGATTACAGAAACCAGTACCTGTATGTTAGAAGTATTGACCCTGGCTTGCCCCACTGTGACACAAGGCGGTGAATGGCTATCTCATAAAATTCCCGGGGCTGCGATGTTAACCAGATCCGCACGTACAGCTGGACGTCGTCGTCCGAGTGAATCGTTTGACCCTCAGAGCTTTTTTAAGGGGATGAAAAATGGCGTAATCACAAGGAGAGAGGTCCGGACTGTATGGATGGTGGCCGAGAACCTCCCACTTGGATTTCTGCAGGAGTGCCGCTACAGTGTTCGCGGTATGAGGCTTTGCATTGTCGTGGAGCAGAATGACCCCACGGGTGAGATTGCCTGGTCGTTTTAATTTGATCGCTTGGTGAAGGGTGGTCAAGGTTAGCGAGTAACGCTGGGCATTCACTGTTGTCCCGTGCTGCAGGAAGTGAATCAGAAGGGGGTCATCTAGGTCAAAGAAGAACGTCAGCATAACCTTTCCTGCATTCGTGTGGACGACGACGTCCAACTGTACGTGCGGAACTGGTTCACATCGCAGCCCTGGGAATTTTATGAGACAGCCATTCACCGCTCTGTATCACTGTGGGACAAGTGTCTCAACAGCAAGTGTCAATACTTCTAAAATACAGGCACTGGTTTCTGTAATTATCCCTCCGGCTCATTACTTTTTCAACGGCCCTTATTCTTTTCATTTAGTTTTATTGGCAGTCCTTAACTTTTAGTTATATAGATTACAAGGATATTTTGCTTTCTACGTAGAATCGCCTGAAGAAGCTGCTATTAGCAGTGAAACCTTTCGTGTGAGTAAATCATCGAATAACAGCTGTTTGCGATTTTATTCAGTTTACACGTGGGAACATCTTCATCTTGGGTTAGCTATTGTTTCAGTCTCTGCCCTTCTGGGTTGTTTTTCTTGAGATGTTCTGCGGGTGCAGCAATTTGCTGTCTAGTTTGTGGATTTTTCTTGGGTTCTGTTTCCGCACTGTCCATTTAGGTTTGGTGGTCCATTGTCTGGGACTAGCTTTTTCACTGGTGTTTGATTCACTTTGCTTTTGTCGAGGTTTCTTTCCTTGCTGGAAGCTAGGCTTGCTTTCGTGGTGGGGAATCCAGACTCTCTGACTGGAGTTGAGTGTGGACTTGGGAACTTTGACTTGTTGTCGGGTTTGCACATGGATTTTGTTCCTCCCATATGCCAGATTCTCATGCTGTTGGTCGTGGTTATCAATTATTTTTCCTCTTCATCTGTATCACTGCCTTAGGAGGTTGCGACGTTCGCTACGTTGAGGTTTCTAGGCTGAATGTCCAGCTTTTAAATGTTCAGTATACCTACGCACGTCTCGAATAGACCTCTGTTAACCACAAGGGCCTCAAAATTAACATACTTTTCCTTTCTCTCACAAGTAACTTGCCGGTAAGTCACTCGTCAGTTTGTCACTGTAGGTTGTTCACACCCAATGAGAACCTAACGTTTAATTCAGCCTTTCGACATTTAACCTCCTTCATGAGACTTGTAGATCGGTGCTCGAAAGTTCCACCAAGTTGTAGGCAACGGAAAGCGCACAAATGTCGAGAGGTACCACTCGTCCGCGACTACCGGCAGCAGACACTTCTCGCGACACGTGAGTATTACACCGTTCCTCACGATACGTTGACAGGAAATGGCCGCAATGCACTAAATTTCTGGTGCTTCCACAGCCACAAAAGTGTTAAAATCTTCGCATGGATAGGGACTCGAACCCTGGACCCAGCAATGTTCGAAGTGTGGTACATTAAGGGTTTAAAATTCTGCGGCCTTTCCCTCAAGGGATATACCCATCATTCTAAATGTAGCATGTGCAAAATAAGCTAACACGAATAGCAACGCTAAGGTCATTACCTCTTTCCGAAACAAGAATGAACTATAATGAAGTAAGACTGTTAATTATAACTGTACAACTTTTCGGAAGCAGTATTTCTATTTCGCACCAAACATTTACGCTCTAATGACTAGACCACGAGTTTTTCCTGGATGGGGGAAATCAAAGTCGATGGACAACTGAAAAACATCAACATTCCACTAACTTTTAGCGGTATCGTCTCGAGAATGGCTCGCACATCAAATTTTAGTGCTAGCCAATCAGGGGTAAGTATCTCCTTCCACGCTATTATAGCTTTCAGTATTATATTATTGTAACTGTGGCTTCGAAAAAGTGACACGTCGAGATGACTTGGTTGGACACACTTTCTCTTATCCTATATGTCTTCATTTTAGGAAGCATATTTATATATATTAAACGAGACACAAACAGTTTAAAGAGAGGGCTCTGCCTTTTTTTGGGTGCGCGTGGTCGGCTGTACCCGTCGGATGACGTTCCACATACCCATTCGGAAACGGCCTTTGTGTCTCTTGAAAGTGTGGCCACCTTCCCATTCCTGCATCCGCCCCCAACTCAGTTTTGAACGCAACCACAGTACCTGCCAACAAACTTGTTGTTTCCTTAGATATGTGCTCGATTCCTATATGAAACTAAAGCTGAAAGGCTACACCCTATAATCCGTGTATCAAAAAGTTTCGATGAATGAAGCTGAATGATGTTTCTAGTACAATGTCTTTTCTCAAAAGCCATTCAACAATCAGAGGAGTAGACAGTGTTTGGTTTTTCATTATACTTACGGCCAACAGAAAAGAACCTACCAGGACATCCCTTGCTAAAATTATTTCTTCCATAAAGTTACATGCGCAGCATCTTTTGCGTAGTCCTGAACACAAAGATATTAGATCGTTTCAGAGTTGCTATAAGCTGCTTTTCAGTAGTAAATTCATTGCTTTATTGTTATTCTGTCCTATCTGAAGAGATGCTTAACAAATTTCTGTCGCTGTTTCAGAGACAGCCACTGTGTATGTGGTAGTGACTTGGCATTTCCGTCTGATTTCCAATCACCTCCAAGACGTTCAAGTACATGCGCTTTCACCTTGAACTCTTGAATTTCAGTGCTGTGTGGTGCATTTTGGCTCTGTGAGCAAGGAATACAGTTTTACTGGTGTCTGTTCTCCAGAGCCACTGGTCAGGGTACGTTTTATCATTTCATCTGAATCATAAGTTCCATGTATTAGTGATGGATGAGGCTATAGACATTTTAATAAAGCTGTCTCTTTCTTTCGCAGTGTTATAAAAATTCTCACATTTTCGTTTAGAAAGTCTCTCCTCTTCGCAGATCGGAAGGTGAAGTGTCGTGTTGCTCACCATCCTCCTAAGATAAGCATCTCATTAAATCTCTAAAAGTTCTTGCCCATCTCATTCGTCTTTACGAGCCCTCCTTCGAGCTAAGTAATACATACACTATGTGATCAAAAGTATCCGGACACCTGGCTGAAAACGACTTACAAGTTCGTGGCGCCCTCCATCGGTAATGCTGGAATTCAATTTTGTGTTGGCCCTCCCTTAGCCTTGATGACAGCTTCCACTCTTGCAGACATACGTTCAGTCAGGTGCTGGAAGGTTTCTTGGGGAATGGCACCCCATTATTCACGTAGTGCTGCACTGAGGAGAGGTATCAATGACTGTTAGGTGAGGCCTGGCAAAAAGTCAGATACTAGTAGATTTCTCTGGGTCATGAATGCCCTTTTTGCCAGTGCTAATCTGCTATTGATGCCACCCTTGCTCCGTCCATCGGGGTTTACTTCGTTCCCTAGGTAGTAAAAGGTCATAACTTAGTTTACTTCGTGATCATCAGGTCTGATGTGAAACTTCTCGCTATTCTCATTTCTGATACTTCTCATTACTTTCTTCTTCTGTTTACGCTCAGACTATATTTTGTACTCATCAGACTGTTCATTCCATTCAACAGATCATGTAATTCTTCTTCACTTCAGTTGAGGATAGCATTGTCATCAGCGAATCTGATCATTGACATCCTTTCACGCTGAATTTTAAGTTCACTCTTGAACTTTTCTTTTATTTCCGTCACTGTTTCTTTGCTCTATATATTGAACATCCGGGATGAAAGACTACATCTGTCTTATACCCTTCCCAATCCGAGCACTTCGTGGTTTTCCAATCTTTTTTCCTATAGTTACCCCTATTTGTCTCAATATTAGAATAACTTATGGCATTTTACATTATCGAATGCTTTTTCCAGGTCGACAAATCCTATGAACGTGTCTTGGTTTTTCTTTAGTCTTGGTTCTATCATCGAAGGCAGCGTCAGAACTGCCTCTCTGTGCCTTTTTACCTTTCCTGAAGTCGAAGTGGTCGTTATGTATTAGATCATTAATTCTCTTTACCACTCTTCTGTATATTATTGCTGTCAGCAACTTGGATGGTAGAGCTGTTAAGCTGATTGTGCGGTAATTCTCGCACTTGACGGTTCTCGCAGTCTTGGGAACTGTGTGGCTGACGTTTCTCCGAAAGTATGATGGTTTATCGAAAGTCTCATACATTCTACACACTAGCGTGAATAATCGCTTTGTTAGCACTTACCCCCCATGATTTTAAAAATCCCTACGAAGTGTTGCCTAGCCCTTCTGCCTTATTTGATCTTAAGTCACCCAAAGCTCTTTTAAATTCTGATTCTAATACTGCATCCCTTCTCTCTTCCCTATCCACTCACGTTTTTTCTTCAATCACATCAGACAAGTTCTCCCCATTATAGAGGCCTTAAACATACTCTTTCCACCTGTCTGTACTCTCCTCAGCACTTAAAAATTGAATTCCCGTTCCACTGTTAATTTCACCGAAGGCTATTTTCACTTTTCTATATAGTGCGTCAGTTTTTCGGACAATTTTTTTTCGATTTCTTCACATCTTTCACGTTACCATTTCGCCTTAGCTTCCCTGCACTCCCTCTTTACTTCATTCCTAAGTTACTTGTATTTATTTGTTCCTGAACTTCCCTAAACATTTTTGTAGTTGGCTCTTTCGTCGATAAACTGAAGCATTTCTTCCGTTATCCATGGTTCCTTCAAAGTTACCTTCTCCGTACCTATGTTCTTCCTTCCAGCCTCCACGATTGCCCTTGTTAGAGATGTCCATTCCTTTTCAAACTGAAGTACCTACTGAGTCATTCCTTATCTCAGCATCTGTAGCCTCAGAGAACTTCAAGCGTATTTCTTCATTCCTTAACACTTCCGTATCCCACTTCTTTCCGCATCGATTATTCGTGACTGGTCTCTTCAGCTTACTCTTCGTCATTAGTAGATGGTGATCTGAGTCAGAATCTGCAGCTGGGCACTCTTAACAATCCAATGTCTGATTACAGAACATCCTGTATCTCCCGGCCTTTTCAGAGTCCACCTCGTCCTCTTGTGATTATTGAACAGAGTCTGATATTCATTGTAGAACTCAATTAGTGACAGTGGACTAGCACTGTAACGTCTATGGGGAAGTTTATGTGCCCCAGTGGGGGAAACGCTCCTGGCAGGGTCACCATGCGAGACTGGTCAGTTGGTGATATTCCAGACAAAGTGTAGCCCCTTAGGGGCTCCCTTCTTGGGAGTATGTGGGTGGCAACCATGTTGATCCTTAGCTAAGTCTGATGTTACTTACTTACTTGTGCCAGACTTCACCTGTTTTTTTGTTTTCTGTCGGCCTTCCGAGGCCAATTCTTGTTTTTTTTTCGACCCCTACAGTACTAGGTTTCGAGACCTGAGGGGTGTCTATCATTTTTCTTTTCCTTTTCTGCCTCTAATAATCAAAGGTTTGTAAAGGATCTTAGATATTTTTAGTCTACTGATACGCGTTCAGAATCAAAACTTTGACAAACGTCCACTGAAATTTGATAAATGATCAGACCTTGAAAAATTCTAGGCGGCTCTGCCAACAAACCCTACTCCCACTTCCAAGAGGACATGAGTGTCGTGACCTCCGGTCAATGCGTGGAGTACAGTGACTGTACCTGATGTCGTCAACAGGAGATGATGAAAGGCGAGTTTTCTGGTGCCTTCAAATAACCAGAACATATCGACTAATGGAGATAACCCCAAAAATATATTCTGGCCCTCCTACAAAGGGCGTTGGGCAGATGGCTGGTAACCAACTCTCGGAAAACACTCACTACTCCTAGTACCCCAGCCGAAACAGGATGGTTTCAAAGGTCGATGACAAAGCTATGAAAAAGGACAAACGAAAATGGATCAACGGATATATCAAAGTAGTAACATTGAATGGCAGAGAAATTTAATTAAAGAGACTGAAGTAGCAAATAAACTAAACGACAGGAATATCGATGCTGTAGCAATCACAGAAACGAAAATGAAAGGTAATAAAGGTGTAGGTGATTACATTATGTTCTGTTGTGGTCGAAGAAAATGAAAGAGCAAGTAAAGTGTGGCACTACTCCTGTAGAAGAGATGGTAAAAAGAGCTCAAAGATTGCACATACATAAGCGAAAGAATACTCACAGTCAGATTGAAACTGAGAAGTGGCAACACCACAATTATTAGCATATATGCACCAGAATGAGGAAAAAAAAGATGAGTCCAGAAGCTTCTATAAAGAACTACACAAAGCTCTGAATAAATACAGTGCTACTGATCATATTATTATGATGGGTGATTTCAATGCCAAAATAGGAAATATCCCATTGACGAATATTAGAATACCTTTTGGAGAACCGGTATGTAATGAAAATGGAAAAATACTAAAAGATTTAACAACTTACAATAATCTAAAAATAACAAATTCAATTTTCAAGAAAAGGTACATAAGTAGTCTTGGGCCAGTAGAGGTCTTAAATCAATAACTGACTACATTTTAGTAAATAATAAGCTCGGAGGTCAACTAAGGCATACAAGTTTTTATAGAGGACAAAATATAGTATCAGATCATTTCTGCAAATTGCCAGACTAGATCTTTCCGCGATATGGAATAAAATGGCAAAACATATAAGTAACCAACATGATCAAGGCGCTTATAAAGTATACTTGCTGGAAGGGGACAGTATCAAACACCTCCAACAAAGCAGGTTGAATAAGGAGCTAGCATACTTGCAAACTAAAGATAATATAGAACATACAGAACATGACATATAGAATAACAGGAGAAGCTCTCGGTGAAAAAAAAAAAAAGGGCCTGAAATTTGTAATGAGCATATAAGAAAAGCTCTTAAAGAAAAACAGGATGTATGGATAAAACATATCAGCAAAACCACAGCTGAAAACACGCAATCTTATAAGGAGAGAAGAAATATTGCTAAATCTTTAGTAAGAAAAGCACATGGTTGTGACAGAAGACAGAACACCTGGTTTGCTTGAATTTTTTTTCTCTTGCGACTTCTCTTTTCTATCCATCCATTTACTTTATCTCTTTCATTCCTCAGTTCCAAAATTGAATTTAGCAATAACACATACAAAATATTTATTTTGAAATCCATGCCAGAAGGGCGTCTTCCTCCTACTCATTAATACTCTGACGTGTACTGAGTACATTGCGATCTATACAAGCCGAAGCCAATTGCCGATGTTACCATTCTTTTTTAAAGGTGCCGTAGTTCTGTCCGCCAGAGCTGCTGTCGACATCCGCTATGTAAGATACGATGCCTTTGATTCCCAAAAAGGTACCTAACGCAAACTTCTCATCGTGATCCAGTTGCAAATGCAAAGTGAGATGACTACTTCTCACATCGAATTCTGCGAGCAGGTGTTCTTAGTGCCTCCTATCTTCCCTCATAACATTCATCCCTTCTTCGAGAGTCAATCCTAGCCTCTCACGAACAGACATCCAAGTGTTCATTCTCCTGGAGCGATCTCCATCTTCTCAATAATTTTCCAAAACTACTACCTCAGACAAGGCCTATCAATGAAATTCCTGCATTTTCGCACCCAGAGGCCTACGGCTAAAGAGAGGAATTTGTTTTGGCTCTGTCATATCGGTACCTCAGAGGAGCACATTATTGTATTACAACACGTTGTTTCCTATGACCCTCTTATGATTCCAATCTGATTTTATATAGATATATGTGAGGGACCAGCTACGGGTGGTTTTGGGATGAGAAAGTTGCACTCACACTTACCGAATCCTCTCACCTCTCCTGCTGTGTTCTGTCGAGAGCATAGAGCCGTAAATACCCGTACCATCCACAGAGCCTGCAAAGTGTTGACCGTTAAAATTCCTCTCCGCCCAAGACTCACTGTTGCCCGCCTTCCGAGATCTTCTTGTACTTTGCAACACCCTCACCGCAGTAAAACGCTTTAAAAATTTGGGAGGGAGTGACGGTCATCTCGTGCAGAATTCAAACGACTCCTCTGCAGCTGTTCATACAGATGTAGTGTTACCAGCTGTCTTTAATGTGTCGGCTCGTGACGGGCGTCCCCTCATGCTGTCCAGTACATACAACAGCCTTTGGCGAACGCTGTCTTACCTGAGTTGGCGTCATCTTTCACAACCTGCGTTAAATTAATGGTCTCCATCGGCCCCGTTTAATCTGCTATCTGTCTGTGAAACTGCCAGCCCACTCAAACGTAATTCTCAAGAAATAAAATACCTACAGGCAATTCATGTATTCGCAATCACTATTAGATAATCTTTAATAAAAATAAAAGAATACATTATTTTCAAATCAAATTAATTCGGTCTACATATCAGTATACATAATTTGCATATCAGATATCGAAAACGTAAGAGTCGACGAAACCATCAGTTTAGTCGTTTTCCAGAGCAACACTACATAACAGTTGCCTTTCCCCTGATAACGTTGAGTCGTAACAGACCTAGAAAAGGTACTTCAGAAGGCCATTGACTACCAAGTTATTGTGGCTCACAATCCTGTAACAGGCCTCCTCCGCAAAAGGTGACACATTGGCTCATGTCATTCACTATTGGGCAAAAAGTTCATGGGACCACATTCTTAACTGAACCGCCACCTGAATGCTCACAAAAAACACGTCAACCTATGCTCGCAACACACTTTCGAAGAACGCGACCACACGAAAAAACGGAATTTAAATTGTTATGAATCTTATGTAGAAGTAATGAATACTTATTTGGTCCCCGTTCGTTTGACATTTGGCTTTTCAATGGCTTCCCAACTGCCATGTTTTCGACGTTTCTCTCCTCTCGGCGTACCGTTCAAAAATGTTCCTCACATTAGCGGAAAACGAAACTATTTTTCACCACCTCCACAGCCCTTCCTTTCGCTTTCTATTATCTGCCTTCTTTGGCTTGATTTCAGTGTTGTGGAAGGGTTAAACATGTAAATCTTCTTGTAAGTTAGCTATAAGTATAGTTCTCTCTTAAAACAGTGTTGAGCCTTAGCCAATAAAAAAATCAGTGGAATGTGATATTTGAGGCAATGCAGTGAATAACAACAAAATTTTTGTTTCGAGTAGCAAATTTCTAGCGTTTAATAATTTGTGTTTTCCATCCACCAGAGATGTTGTTGCAGCATCTCCATTCTTTCTTACTGCATTATGTATCGTGTGAAAAATCTGCTGTCAGAACCAGTAGCGGACGTTCACAGCAATTTGGTTACGTTTTGGTTTGGACGGATGATGTTTGGTCTTGGTGTACTGGCAAGTGGTGAAAATATGTTAGTAGAATTGGGAGCAGGAGACAATTGGGAACGAGTGAGGCAGAAACGGAATTAATGTTTACCGGTCACAGATGCTGGTATATCTGTGAACGTGTAATGCAGCAGTGAGTGCTGTTATCTCCATTCGTACCATTATTGTTTAATGCTAGTATTGTGTGTGATTTTGCTACAATGTATTTTGATATCCATATTATTGGTTAGGATAAATTGCTAACTGTGTTATTTTCTATTTTGTTGTATAGTTGAGAGGTGCCTGTGTGGCCATTTATGATTGTGACACGTTAAGATTACAGTACTAGGTAAAAGTGACCTGACCTTAATGCCTACAAATATTCTTGAACATGAGTTGAGTATTATTGTTACAACTGATAAGGATTCTTACAGATGCACAGATATTCTATTGTTTATCTGTCTTTGGGTGTTTGACTTCGGCCTTACCGATTTTGAAGAATGGAATACCACAGAACAAATGGTTGTTAGTAGACAGAGCACAAAGAATTAAATAATAATTATGACTAAATGTAAGTATAGAGACACCTTTGAAATCTACATACATGTTATTTTATGTTATGTTAACCGGGAACGTAGACACGACGGAGAGGCTCTGTCCCCGCCGCAGCTGCAGTGGTCCGCAACCCCAAACCAAACCCAGGGTTATTGTGCGGTTCGGCCCACGGTGGACCCCACAGGGAACGTCTCACACCAGACGAGTGTAACCCCTATGTTTGGGTGGTAGAGTACGCGTACGTGGAGAACTTGTTTGCGCAGCAATCGCCGACATAGTGTACCTGAGGCGGAATTAGGGGAACCAGCCTGCATTTGCGAGGCAGATGGAAAACCGCCTAAAAACCATCCACAGGCTGGCCGGCTCACCTGACCTCTACACAAATCCGCCGGGCGGATTCGTGCCGCGGACCGGCGCTCCTTCCCGCCGGAAAGCCGTGCGTTAGACCGTACGGCCAGCCGGGCGGGCAATCTACATATATACTCGAAGACTTACTATTGATAATATATTAACCATCGTCCGAAGGGTCTCATTAAGTGAATAATTTTGGTTCTCGGTGTTGCATATTAACGTGGTTCTCCAGCATCTGTAACATTTCTTTGCTTAGAACTGTTTATGGAAAATCTGACCTAGAATGCTAATGAAGTTCAATAGTTTTACTTCTGTGAAGAGTCTTAATTGTTAATCGTAAACAGCATCACTTATGGCTTGCTGAGGGTTCTGTGTAAGGGTGTCCCTTGCAATATGTTTTTACAAAAATCATTAAGGAGAGTATAAATGGCCTATCGCAGTAATGTTAAATTAATTCGAGAGCGAATTTTCACGGTAACTACTTCATACAATTTAATGAAACTTTTGTAAATTACTTATACATGCTTCACCGAGGTAGGTGGCGCAGTTGTTAGCACATTGGGTTCACATTCGGGTGGACGACGTTTTCGTGATTTCCCTAAATCGCTTCAGGCAAATGCCAGGATGATTCCCTTGAAAGAGCACGGCCGACTTCCTTCCCTGTCCTTCCCTAATCCGATGGGGCTGATGACCTCGCTGTCTGTTCTCTGTTCGGCTGAAGTATTTATTCTAGGAGTCAGGATAGAATTTTTTTCTATCGTACTTTTTATTACATATTCTTTAAATTTTTGTGAATTTTACTGAAAAGACACAAGCCATGTCTGCCGTTATAGAGGCTGTTGTCGTTAGGGTACTATGAATAAATTGTAAAAGTAAAGAGTCAATCTTCTGTAGTTCCTGAGAAAACGGGTCATTTCTCTGAGAATTTTGTTTCCAAAAATTGCAATTACAAGTTAATTTAAATTAAAACTCATATTTTAATAGAAATAACAGGTAAAACTCGTCAACAGTGTAGTTTTTCTCTCTTCTACATTGTCTGAATGTGTACTCATACTGCTTTTAACAGATTTTGCCTCCTTGGACACTTTTTGGGCTTGTCGACTCTTCCTTGCCCAGTCCCTCCTGTATGGCTCACGTATTCGAACCAGTCTTCACTCCAAGATCTTCCAAGACTTTCAGTCTAGTAGTATTAAAAGTGATGACATCATCACAGACATGAAGCTGCAATGTATGGCACCCCCACAAACACGAGGGGCATTCACTAAGTAATACAACACTCCATGAGGACTTGTATGCCCACATGGTACCACTCTACTGGTCGACGTCGGAGCCAACACCTTGCTGCATCAATAACCTCCCCATCAACCACGTACTGCCCCCGTGGAGAGCATCCTTCACTGGGCCAAACAGACGGAAATCAGAAGGTGCGAGTCTTGAAATATAAACCATTAATTGTGGGCCTGGAAGACAGAAAGGAGAATGTCGCATATCAGTGAGATAACGCTAGCGTGACTGAAGCACTTTTGTGTTCATTCCCTGGCACGACATGTGCGGGACGTACATTGGTGCCTGGCCACCTTCTCGTCATCAAGCATCGGACAAATGCTGCGTTTTTCAGTAAAGAGAACAAACGCAGTTGTTCCAGGTTCCATCCATCTTCTTCGCGGATCCCGGTGATGAAGAGGTTTTGTCGCTCAAAATGGACACCTAGATACTGTTTGATAGCATGGCGTACGGGCTGGATCGCCGCAGCCTTCCGACGTGTCTACAGAGCGTTATAGTTTTGATGGTGCATTCTGTTCGGGATACCTAGAAGCCATAATTTGTAGGTAGAGACCATGCTAATCATTTTGACAACCGTCGACCACTAAAAGGCAGACCTTTCATGTTTTACCTCCCACACTGGCAGCTGAACGATCCGAAGATATCACTGTCGCGTATGCCGGTTCGGATTCGGCGGGCAACTTCTCGTGATGACAATCCCTCTTGCAGTAAAGTGACAAACAGCTGCTCATCTGCACTGAGACTTCAGCTTCACTATTACCCACATTACGCGGATGGCTGAACATAGCGATTCACTGTGGCCAAAGGAGTGTCGAGAGAGAGTATTCCGAGCACATAAAAACTGTTTCATTCATAAGATTGGTGTAAAGCTTTGTTCAGCACTTATTTTCATCTTTTAGTGAAAGTCTGGTAATTGTCCAACGTGGTCTGAATACAGCACATCAATATTAGAGTGGGTAGTAGTATGAAACTTGAATGATGCACTCAGTATTCGTCGATTTTCCGTAAACATTGTACATGTGGGTGCCACCACTGTTACACGCTTCGCTGTAGAAAGTTTGTACTTTTCATCTTCTTTTGTTGAATACTAAACTTACAATGCCACTGGCTACCTTTAAAATAATGATGTAGCTGATTGATGTCCTTGAACTATGTATCGTCGACATATGGTTAATATTCATGTTAGTTAAAACTGCAACATAATCCTGAACGGTCATCATAAAGACGATTTTACCGAATATTATGACAGAGGTTTTTTTTCTTATACTGACTTAATTTTCATGGAACGACACATCCTTATTCGACATTGCATTACTTGGAAACAGAATCCCAGGCAGTCAAACGATAATATGTCATAAAAATATTTAATTTTTGTGTACATTATAGTGAAGCTTACAGCGTAAACATTTCATCTCATGTCTCAGGAAGTTGTTAATACTCTCTACATTTTTCTAGGCGTCTTCAGGATAAGGTTGAAGTGGAACGTTCTGGTGCCAGAAATCCATTCGCTCTGCGTCTTTGTTGTGAGCAAGGGAGAAGTTGGACTGCATCAGCATGTAGCTGCGAGTCACATTGTCGTACGGCTCCCAGATCACAGGATCCGCCTCCGGGGTTGGATTTCTGCGGAAACACAGGGGTGATGTGAATATGCTGCTCCTTAGGAAGGTGTTAAGCACAGCAAAAAATTCTTGTTTCTTCACTGCTTTTAAGTTTTATATTGTCTCTTAAGTTTGTGACATTGATCCACCAAGTACAGATTTTGCACATGTATTTACGTGGAGGCATTAAACAGAAAGAACAAACTTATGCACAGTCGCAGTGTGTGGTAACAAAAAAAATTCGTAAACAGGTAGCGAACTCAGAAATGCCACCATAGGAAACGACGGGCAGTTAAACTGACACGAACGAAATGACTATGTAGGTGGCGAGAACGTGGCATAACTGTGGTGTTGCATTATTTCTCGGCTTCTTAAATATTGCATAATCACACAAATACAGCGATGTCCGTAATACGACAATATCACGGCGTTTGATCAGTACCTTTTGGTGTTTGTTAGCCGTTTCGTCTGCTAAGTTAGTGTGATTGCAATAGGTATTTCACTAAGATACTCTCAAGCGGTGCAACTCCCCAAAGTGTTAATTTGGAAATAGGCTGTGAAAGGTTAGCGTTTACTTGTTTTATCTAACATTGTCAGAAAGGAGAAACTGAACAAATATTGATATCTCAACATTTCTACAACTAAAAGAATTTTGTTGTAATAATTATCTACATCGCGTACATTATAAAGTATTAAATCATAACTGATTTCAGTTGACTTAACAACCATCTTCACATCACTCATGGTAAAATATATGTTAACATTTAGCATACTGAAAATCCAGAATCGTCGGTGTAGCTCCGTCTCTGTACAGCAACCCCACTGAGCATGGCACTGAACTATTTGATTCAGTATTTTGCTGAAAGTGTTACTCATACGGACATGCTCCCAGTTATGTAGACGACGCCGTCATCACAGTTTTATTGAATTAGTGCTTTAGACAATTATAAAAAAGGTAAGAAGTTGACATGTATGACAAAGAGTAGTTACTGCAATTTTTAGCAAAGAGCCGGAGCAGTATTTAATGACCTACTGCACTCTGCTCAGCTAAAGAGAAAGAGTGAAAAAATCTGAGAAATAATTATTTTAATCTGGTGGCAGAAAAAGAGACGACTAATTGTATAGCTACATACCCATACTTAGCGAAGTTGGTCCAGTACCGAACCATATTCCTGCGCACTTGATCCTCCTCTGACTCTGGATCCAGGTTACATACGGTATCATCTCTCACAAAGAGCACGAATATATCACCGGCGTGATTCACCCCTGAAAGACGGGTATTATGTTAAAACAGTCGTTAGTATATTGTTCATTTCATGTTAAATATATGTGGGAAATTGTTGATCTGGTTCAGAGATGGTTTACGAGTTTAGATATTTTAATAAAGAAGTGAAATTATCATGCCATATTTCCATCTCTGCTAAAATCTTGTGTTAATGTAGCTCGGTAAGCACGAATCTCCCTACTCGCTACCATTTGTACAGTAATTCATACAGAGTATTTACTGTTATCACTGTTGTCTCTTTTAAAGCAAGACAGCATACATTTGTGTTCATGATCACGATTATTAGCAAAGAATAGTTCTCGATGCCAATAGGTCTTACATTTTCCCTTTGAGGGTGTATTACTAGTCTGAGAGTTCTCAGGAAATACATGAGGATTGTACCCTTGGTTTGAAATTCACTTATTATTATTTTATTGCTGTACTTGACCAACGTGTAGTTCTGGAATCCTCCTTAAGAATGATTAATTTATCGAAAAATGCCTGTAAGTTAATAGAGATCCATGAAAATACGCGAGTCTTAACGATAATGTATTCTCCAACAGATGCCTTGCGAAAAATAAAATATGTGACGCAGTGATACAGATAAGGTATACCGGGTAACGGACTTAACAGTGTACTGTGTCCCTTCACCCTTCAAATAGAATATAGCTCTCAAGTCGCATCAAGACGTCTACATCTACATCTACATTTATACTCCGCAAGCCATCCAACGGTGTGTGGCGGAGGGCACTTTACGTGCCACTGTCATTACCTCCCTTTCCTGTTCTTGTCGCGTATGGTTCGCGGGAAGAATGACTGCCGGAAAGCCTCCGTGCGCGCTCCAATCTCTCTAATTTTACATTCGTGAGCTCCTAGGGAGGTATAAGTAGGGGGAAGCAATATATTCGATACCTCATCCAGAAACGCACCCTCTCGAAACCTGGACAGCAAGCTACACCGCGAAGCAGAGCGCCTCTCTTGCAGAGTCTGCCACTTGAGTTTGCTAAACATCTCCGTAACGCTGTCACGGTTACCAAATAACCCTGTGACGAAACGCGCCGCTCTTCTTTCGATCTTCTCTATCTCCTCCGTCAACCCGATCTGGTACGGATCCCACACTGATGAGCAATACTCAAGTATAGGTCGGACGAGTGTTTTGTAAGCCACCTCCTTTGTTGATGGACTACATTTTCTAAGGACTCTCCCAATGTATCTCAACCTGGCATCCGCCTTACCAACAATTAATTTTATATGATCATTCCATTTCAAATCGTTTAGTACGCATACTCCCAGATATTTTACAGAAGTAATTGCTACCAATGTTTGTTCAGCTATCATATAATCATACAATAAAGGATCCTTCCTTCTATGTATTCGCAATACATTACATTTGTCATCAGGTTGCCCTCCATGGGGTGGGTGCACGCGACGACTGTGGTTATATTGGGTTAGATAGAGCAGCAATCAGTCGTAGAATTAAGTTGCTTTAAAATGGTTCAAATGGCTCTGAGCACTATGGGACTTAACATCTATGGTCATCAGTCCCCTAGAACTTAGAACTACTTAAACATAACTAACCGAAGGACAGCACACAAAACCCAGTCATCACGAGGCAGAGAAAATCCCTGACCCCGCCGGGAATCGAACCCGGGAACCCGGGCGCGGGAAGCGAGAACGCTACCGCACGACCACGAGCTGCGGACTAAGTTGCTTTAATATGACATTTATAGTCACAACGCAGATCAGATTTCGACCTGTGTCAGCAACTTAATTCTACGACTGATTGCTGCTCTATCTAACCCAACATTACATTTGTCTATGTTAAGGGTCAGTTGCCACTCCCTGCACCAAGTGCCTATCCGCTGCAGATCTTCCTGCATTTCGCTGCAATTTTCTAATGCTGCAACTTCTCTGTATACTACAGCAACATCCGCGAAAAGCCGCATGGAACTTCCGACACTATCTACTAGGTCATTTATATATATTGTGAAAAGCAATGGTCCCATAACACTCCCCTGTGGCACGCCAGAGGTTATGTACAGCATGGCTGGCCCAATGCTTGACACATGCCCTGCAGACCATTCTGTAGTGTTTAGGGCAGTAGTTCTTCTGTCTAGAGGTACCTGCAAAGTTTTTATCGGGTTTGGGAAGCGAAGCTGTTGCTTCTTGAAGGTGTGACACCTTCACGATGTGGGTACTCCTTCACCGGGTCAGCATTATCGGATATTTCCATCCACTGGACTGAAATCTAGTACCAATAGCAGCACATACTGTTGCAGTATTTTGATTCTATGGACTTCAACCATGACTTTTTTACAGGAAGAACGTAAGAGGTGTACACACTCCTTAAATGGTTGCAAACCCGCGCGACTGCTACGGTCGCAGGTTCGAATCCTGCCTCGGGCATGGATGTGTGTGGTCCTTAGATTAGTTAGGTTTAAGTAGTTCTTAGTTCTAGGGGACTGATGACCACAGATGTTAAGTCCCATAGTGCTCAGAGCCGTTTGAACCATTTTTTTGGTTGCATACAAACTGAAACTGACTACGATATTGGACGTTTGCTTTCGTGTATTAGCAAAATACCTGGTTTATCTACAACGTCAGTAAATTTTGTAAATTATTTGTTAACAGATTTAAAAAAAAGCAATGTATGGCGCTCTCTTTCTAGTATTAGACTAGTGTATGTATATTGTGATTCACAATTGTTTTGACAGTGCCATTAACGCAACAAGAGGAAGACTTCTCTTTTATGAAAGAAAATACATCGTCTACAACATACTCCGCAAGCCACCTAATGGTATGTGGCGGAGGGTATTTTCGGTACCACTATCTGATCCCTCCAACCCTGTACCACTCGCGAATAGTGCGTGGGAAAAATGATTGTCGGTAAGCCTCTGTACTGGCTCTAATTTCTCGAATTTTCTCCTCGTGGTCAATACGCGAGATGTATGTGGGGAGAGGTAATATGCTGTCCGACTCCTCCTGAAAATGGTGTCCCGCAATTTCAATAGTAAATCTCTCCGTGATGCACAACACCTCTCTTGTAACGTCTGCCAGTGGAGTTTGTTTAGCGTCTCCGTAACGCTCTCTCGCCAACTAAACGATCCCGTGACGAAACGCGCCGCTCTTCGTTTGACCTCCTCTATCTCCTCTATCAGTCCTAACTGATAGCGATCCCAGATGGATGAACAATACTCAAGAATCGGGCGAACAAGCGCCTTATAAGCCACTTCTTTCGTGGATGAGTTACGTTTCCTTAAGATTGTTCCGATGAATCTGAGTCTGGTATCTGCTTTTCCCACTTTTATGCGGTCATTCCACTTAAGGTCGCTCTGGATAGTTACTCGTAGATATTTTACGGCAGGCGCAGTCTCCAGCTGTTTGTCATCAACAGTGTAGCTGCACATTAGTGGATTTCTTTTTCTCTGTATGCGCAGTATGTTGCATTTATTTACGTTCAGGGTCAACTGCCAGAGCCTGCCCCATTCATCAGATCTCTGCAGGTCATTCAGCAAATTCTTACTACACTCCTGGAAATTGAAATAAGAACACCGTGAATTCATTGTCCCAGGAAGGGGAAACTTTATTGACACATTCCTGGGGTCAGATACATCACATGATCACACTGACAGAACCACAGGCACATAGACACAGGCAACAGAGCATGCACAATGTCGGCACTAGTACAGTGTATATCCACCTTTCGCAGCAATGCAGGCTGCTATTCTCCCATGGAGACGATCGTAGAGATGCTGGATGTAGTCCTGTGGAACGGCTTGCCATGCCATTTCCACCTGGCGCCTCAGTTGGACCAGCGTTCGTGCTGGACGTGCAGACCGCGTGAGACGACGCTTCATCCAGTCCCAAACATGCTCAATGGGGGACAGATCCGGAGATCTTGCTGGCCAGGGTAGTTGACTTACACCTTCTAGAGCACGTTGGGTGGCACGGGATACATGCGGACGTGCATTGTCCTGTTGGAACAGCAAGTTCCCTTGCCGGTCTAGGAATTGTAGAACGATGGGTTCGATGACGGTTTGGATGTACCGTGCACTATTCAGTGGTGTACGGCCAGTGTAGGAGATCGCTCCCCACACCATGATGCCGGGTGTTGGCCCTGTGTGCCTCGGTCGTATGCAGTCCTGATTGTGGCGCTCACCTGCACGGCGCCAAACACGCATACGACCATCATTGGCACCAATGCAGAAGCGACTCTCATCGCTGAAGACGACACGTCTCCATTCGTCCCTCCATTCACGCCTGTCGCGACACCACTGGAGGCGGGCTGCACGATGTTGGGGCGTGAGCGGAAGACGGCCTAACGGTGTGCGGGACCGTAGCCCAGCTTCATGGAGACGGTTGCGAATGGTCCTCGCCGATACCCCAGGAGCAACAGTGTCCCTAATTTGCTGGGAAGTGGCGGTGCGGTCCCCTACGGCACTGCGTAGGATCCTACGGTCTTGGCGTGCATCCGTGCGTCGCTGCGGTCCGGTCCCAGGTCGACGGGCACGTGCACCTTCCGCCGACCACTGGCGACAACATCGATGTACTGTGGAGACCTCACGCCCCACGTGTTGAGCAATTCGGCGGTACGTCCACCCGGCCTCCCGCATGCCCACTATACGCCCTCGCTCAAAGTCCGTCAACTGCACATACGGTTCACGTCCACGCTGTCGCGGCATGCTACCAGTGTTAAAGACTGCGATGGAGCTCCGTATGCCACGGCAAACTGGCTGACACTGACGGCGGCGGTGCACAAATGCTGCGCAGCCAGCGCCATTCGACGGCCAACACCGCGGTTCCTGGTGTGTCCGCTGTGCCGTGCGTGTGATCATTGCTTGTACAGCCCTCTCGCAGTGTCCGGAGCAAGTATGGTGGGTCTGACACACCGGTGTCAATGTGTTCTTTTTTCCATTTCCAGGAGTGTATTTTCATGGAGTTGCTACTTTGGTATAGACAACTGCATTATCTGCGAATAGCCTTAAAGAGCTCCCGACGCTTTCTACTAGATCGTTTATATATATTGTGAACAGCAACGGTTCTTTCACACTTCCCTGTGGTACTCCGGATACTATCTTTACATCTGTCGATTTTGTTCCGTTACGAGCGACGTATTGAGTTCTATCTTCAAGAAAGTCTTGAATCCAATCGCAAGGGTGGTCCGATACTCCGTAAGCTCGTACGGAATCCGGCATCAATCTGAGCGCCGTTGTCTACAGCGCTGTGGATCTCATGGAGGAAAAGAGCGAGCTGAGTTTCGCTGGATCTCTGTTTGCGGAAACCATGTCGATTTCTATGGAAGAGATGTTCATTTTCAAAAAACCTTATATATCTTGAGCATAAAACACGTTCTTTAATTCTACAACAGACTGACGTCCAACGATATACACTATGTGATCAAAAGTATCCGGACACCCCCAAAAACATACGTTTTTCATATCAGGTGCATTGTGCTGCCACCTACTGCCTGGTACTCCATATCAGCGACCTCAGTAGTCATTAGACATCGTGAGAGAGCAGAATGGGGCGCTCTGCGGAACTCACGGACATCGAACGTGGTCAGGTGATTGAATGCTACTTGTGTCATACGTCTGTAGGCGAGATTTCCACACTCCTAAACATCCTTAGGTCCACTGTTGCCGATGTGATATTGAAGTAGAACGTGAAGGGACACGTACAGCGGAATGCCGGCCGAAGTGGCCGTGCGGTTAAAGGCGCTGCAGTCTGGAACCGCAAGGCCGCTACGGTCGCAGGTTCGAATCCTGCCTCGGGCATGGATGTTTGTGATGTCCTTAGGTTAGTTAGGTTTAACTAGTTCTAAGTTCTAGGGGACTAATGACCTCAGCAGTTGAGTCCCATAGTGCTCAGAGCCATTTGAACCATTTTTGACACGTACAGCACAAAAGCGTACAGGCCGATCTCGTCTGTTGACTGACAGAGATCGCCGACAGTTGAAGAGGGTCGTCATGTGTATTAGGCAGACATGTATCCCAGACCATCACACAGGAATTCCGAACTACTTTAGGATCCACTGCAAGTACTATGACAGGCGGGAGGTGAGAAAACTTGGATTTTATGGTCGAGCGGGTGCTCATAAACCACACATCACGCAGGTAAATGCCAAACGACTCCTCACTTGGTGTAAGGGGCGTAAACACTGAACGACTGAACAGTGGAAAAACGTTGTGTGGAGTGAAGAATCACGGTACACAACGTGGCGATCCGATGGGTATGGCGAATGCCCGGTGAACGTCATCTGCCAGTGTGTGTAGTGCCAACAGTAAAATTGGGAGGCGATGGTGTTAAGGTGTGGTCGTGGTTTTCGTGGAGGGGGCTTGCACCCCTTGTTGCACAGCCCTACATTGATGTTTAAAGCATCTTCTTGCTTCCCACTGTTGAAGAGCAATTCGGGGATGATCTTTAAACACGATCGAGCACCTTTTCATAATGCACAGCCTGTAGCGGAGTGGCTACACGACAATAAGATCACTGTAATGGACTGCCCTGCAGAGAGTCCTGACCTGAATATTGTAGAACACGTTTGGGGGTATTTTGGAACGTCGACTTCGTACCAGGCCTCACCGACAGACATCGATACGTCTTCTTAGTGCAGCACTCCGTGAAGAATGGACTGCCATTCCACAAGAAACCTTCCAGTACCTGATTGAATATATGCCTGCGAGAGTGGAAGCTGTCATCATGGCTAAAGGTGGACCAACACTTGTAAGTCATTTTCAGCCAGGTGTTCAAATGGCTCTGAGCACTATGGGATTTAACTTCTGAGGTCATGAGTCCCCTAGAACTGATAACTACTTGAATCTATCTAACCTAAGGACATCACACACATCCATGCCCGAGGCAGGATTCGAACCTGCGACCGTAGCGGTCGCGCGGTTCCAGACTGTAGCGCCTAGAACCGCTCGGCCATCCCGGCCGGCCAGCCAGGAGTCCGGATACTTTTGATCACATAGTGCAGGTCTCTAATTGTGTGGATCTGTCTTATGGCCTTTCTTAGAAACGGGAATGACCTGCTGTTTTTATCAATCGTTACGTACCCTTCGTTGCTCAAGCGATCTACGATAAATTACTGATAGAGAGGGAGCAAATTCCTTTTCATAATCCTTATAGAATCTTACAGGTATTTCATCTGGTCCCGACGCCTTTCCACTACTAAGCGATTGTAACTGCTTTTCAATACCACGATCGATTATCTCAATATCTGCCATTTCGACGTTCGTACGACGATTGAAAGGAGGGACAGTGTTACGATCTTCTGCGGTGAAACAATGTCGGAAGACCGAATTCAGTATTTCGGCCTTCTCTCTGTTATCTTCCGTTTCGGTGCCGTTGTCGTCGCTGAGAGAATGTATAGGTGATTTTGATCCACTTACTGATTTTACATACAACCAAAATCTCTGGAACCTGGTTCCGTAGTCCAGAGCAGATCAGGTTGTAGATATGGGCCCAAATCAGTTGCTGTTAGTTGCACAAACATACAGACTTTATTTTGGTAAAACACTTAATCACACATGCCCTTTAGAATTCAGAAACAATACGGCTGAAGGCCACAACACAAATCATTAAAATTGCCTTAAGGCTGAAGGCCTTATCTTGAAACATTTCACGTAGAATTTCGATTGAAGGCCACATACTGAACATTAAAACAAACTAAATTAATACACAGCTGAAGGCCTCGCACAGTACTTGAGTGTAAAAGAAAATCACAATCCAAAACAACAGAACAGTGGTGCGCAGAAGTGTTCCAAGGGTCGGCCTGGGAAGGTAACTCTAGGGTAAGCTTAGGTGAGACAGGCAGCCAAGCGTAATACTAAATAATCGGATGGCAACCCGACCCAGGGACGGCTGAAGGACCGACCAACAACCTAATGAGCGCGACAACGATAAATATCAGCCGAGGACGAAGATACCAGCGACACTACGTCTTCAATATTGGCGTCTAAAAAGAACCAAGGCACAATAACCACTCAGAAATATGAACAACACCAAAGGTTGTCGAACTACACGTGGTACGGACAGCATCAACACGGCGAGAAAAAACACACTGCAGAACACAACGCTAATGACCTCGCCGCGGAGACTTCCTCGCTGCTCTGTCCCAACTGACCGTCTGCCTACTCCAGTACGCAGACAGCATTAACATAACTGCTCATTCGAAATTACACAAGCTAGACACAGTTTCACGAAAACACTTCCACAATAACTCGAACAATCTATAAAAGCAATCACTGTGGAACAACAGGGCGAATGACACGTCGACACACACAGAGAACCCAGAAGCGGTCGGTGACCAAATACACCAACTGAACGACCAACCAAGGCCGTCTCCACGGAAGTCGTGTGTGCCGGCGACGGTCGGGCGAGGCATGGCTGTCCGGACCTCACTGCTGCTCCCGTCCCTACTCAACTCGATGTCCTTTCGGAACTCGGAGACACGGCGACCTGGGCACACTGGCTCGGACCCAACCATGCAGAGGGAACACTTGCCAATTGGATACCCGACATCTCTGCCCAAGGAAGGAACCGACCCACGTCCGGCAAAATGACCAACTGACGAGGCCCAGAAACGGTCAAAAGACCAAATACACGTCGCCCGATGAGACGACCGACCGAACGACCAACACATTATGCGTTGTGTGATTTGCGGCATCCTCGGTACATTTCGCCTCCCTGAAACCGTTCTGCGGTGCATTCATACCAATTATCTGTCTGTGACCTCTCAGGCGGCGACATAGAGGCTTTCCGAATACTCTGTCTAGAACTATCAAACAAATCGGCCCTTAACATTCTGGTCTTCTTGGGTCTCAGTCTTCCCACATGTACGGTATAATGGTATTCGAGATTCTGGGCAACTATCCGTGGAAAAGAGATTCGTTTAATAACACTGTTATACAGGGTGTTCGGTAATTCTCGTTACAGACTTCTAAGACTTTTAAAGGGGAGTGAGTTGATAATATTTTGAATTTGATTCCACGACCGGAAACGTACCGTTTCCGTGCTGCAACAATTTGCAAACATGTTGAGAATGTGACCACTTCCTCAAGTGATTGATTAGGCGTGACCCAGTACATCACTTGTTTTGCTTTTCCACTCATTAGTAAGCAAAGAAATTGCTCGTCTACTCGTTGACAGGTTGTCTTCAACGTGAGGCAGTACAGCCTCTTCCAATTTTTTTTTTTTTTTTTGTGGGATGAAAGGGACCAGACTGCGATGGTCATCGGTCCCTTTTTCCAAAAAAATTAAAACCGCCCAAAGAGAATAAAAAACGAACAGCAGGAAAGACGTCAGACGACACAGGACGAGAAAGACTTCGACAGAGAACAGACAAAACAAATTAAAACACACAGAGTGTGCCTCTTCCAATTCGGATGTGTGGCGTCTGCTTGGAACACCACAACCTGCTAACGGTGAAGGTAACCTTTCTCGAAGCCGTTGTGTAATCGTGACGAAAAGAGTATGCGATGAAGTCGAACGTTGTGGAGAACGGTTTTGATAAAGGCGATGAGCAGCTCTTCCATTACAGTGAGCTGCGCCACTCAAAAGGATTAAGTCGGTGTACTCCGCAAACGTGTACTCAATCGTGTTTCTGCGACACACAAAGAACGTGAATGAAGCTCGAACCAGGCCAGAGAGGTAGGATGGACGTCAAATGACATCAGCCGCGCCAACATAACCATGTATAGGCACAATAAGTAAAATTTCATTATGCTAGGCTTGGTGTTGTAATTGCCAACAGAGTAACGGTGTACCTAGGTCCAGTATGTATCTGAGGGTTTGAAACTGGCCAGTATGTATCTGAGGGTTTGAAACTAATAACTGTAACTACTTTCTCGACTTGTAGTGTATCTACTGATCAACCAGAACATTATGATTACCGCTCTACTATCGATATAAACCCGTCCAGGCGGTACCAGTCTCAGCTGGCGAGGAATGACTGCTAGTCAGTCACACGCGGAGTGCATGCACTATCAGTGAGCGTGTTGTCCGTGCGTAGAACGGGGAAGGCGCGTGATCTATCTGAGTTTGACCGAGGGCAGATTGTGAAAGTCCGGAGGCTCGAGTATTTCGGAAACTGAACGACTTGTCGGGTGTTCGAGGAATGCTGTGGTCAGTGCCTTCAACACGTGGCGAAACCTAGCTGAAAACACGTCCAACGTCGTGGGATTGGGCGGGCACCCCTGGTTACATATGTCGAACGTCTTAGGCTGGGCAGACTCGTAAAACAAGACAGGAGGCGAACTGTCGCGGAACTAACATCAGACTTTAATGCTGGGCAGAGTACGAGTGTGTCTGAACACAGTGCAGCGAACACTTCTAATAACGATGGACCTCCGCAACCGATGACCCATGCAGGTGCAAATATTAACAGCACAACGTAGGCAACTACGACTGAAATGTGCTCCTGACCATCGGCACTGGACGTTGGCGCAGTGGCAGAGCGTTCCATGGTCTGATGAATCCCGATACCTTCTTCATCTTGCCGACTGGAGGGCGCGTATCCGTCGTCCTCCAGGGGAACAGCTTCCTGACACCTGTACTATGGGAAGGAAAGTAGCTGGCGGCGGCTCCATTATGCTCCGAGGAACGTTTACGTGGGTACCCGTGGGTCCAGTGGAGCTCGTGCAAGGTACCATGACGGCCAAGGCGTATCGTACACTCGTTGTAGTCCACGTATGCCCCTTCATGACCATCATGAGTCCCGACGGCAGTGTCATTTTTCAACAAATGTTGTGCCATGTCACAACGCCAGGAGTGTGATGGAGTGGTCGAAGGAACACAGTGGCGAGTTTCAATTGATGTTCTGGCCCCCTGACTGACCAGATCTGAACCCGATCGATCTGGGATGTGATTGAATGTGCGTCTGAGCCCATCGCCGCCTCTCCCCGGAATTAACGGGACTTAGGTGACTTACGTGTGCATATGTGGTGCGAGCTACCTTCAGCGATCTCCCAAGGCCTCATTGCTTCCACGCCACGACGCTGTTACGCGTGCCGAAGGTGGACATGCCGGCGATTAGGTAGGTGATGATAATATTCTGACTGATCAATATAGTTACTCCGTGTACGACTAAATAAAGCAGCAAGACCGTTAATGTGTATTCCCTACTCTTGCTGACTAGTAATATGTCGACTTCGGAATATTGTCGCGGCATCAGCGGCAGGCAAGACATTGCAACCAACCAAGGGGTGTGCGTGATCGCCACTGACGAAACGCTGGAGCTGGGTGCTAAAATAGTATTGCAGGAGCAATCTGGAACACAGCAGTCTACCGCGGCTGTGGCCTGGGTTACTCTATGCCATGGTGCAACGCTGCATCTCCTCAGATGCATCTACGTAATGGGAAGCAGACTCTTGTCACAACACACCCAGGACCGCCGCATACATGTGCCCCTCTCGCTCTGCCATTAGCAGCACTCGTTTTTGGGCTTTCGAATTGCACCATCGTCGTGATAATCTTCGCAGCAGTCCTCAGTCCAACGTTTGGCGAAGCCGCTAAGATCTCACTGAGAAGTGTAATCAACTATGCAAAGTCGATGGTCTTCGGGCTGCCAGCGAGACTTCGGACGTCGAACTAATGCCACTGACAGGAGGCCTTTCCCTGGGTGCCGTCGCCTGATAGTCTGGCAGACTGCAACGGCCTCGGGTACGTCATGGAGCATCTGCACGGCCCTGTCTATGTCCCCAAGCCGCATGCAGTGTACGCCACTCAGCTGTCTCTCTACATCGCTACAAAACAGACAGCTGTCCAGCGTCAGCAAGGTCACGCACACTGTCAGTCATTTCATGCTGACTCAGCACGCCGCCTGGCTCCTTGGCACCAACATCGATTTATCTTAATGGAATGCGCTTAATAAACAATATTGTTACTGAGTGAGCGTTTCTCACTCCGCTCTCGCTGCGGTAGTGAAAGACCGCTACCGACAGCTCCTACACAAGCCATTCAGGGCCATAAGTGGCCATCCTGGCTGGTAATGGCTGCGGCGCCCTTATGCTATGTAAGAAAACTGCTATTAGCTTTTGGACGGAATTTAAAGATGAGTGTGACTGCTCTCACTTTTAGCAAACATTAATTCTATCACACTGCTTTGACAGCAAAGAGATACATTTACGTTAAATGCGTTATTTTCTTTGTACTCACCCCACTGCGTAGATTCGACGATATCCCCGCGGTAGTCAAATACATAATAGAACACTGGTGTGTCACTTAGCTCGGCCACTGTCCTCACGAGCGTGTCTGTTGGCTCGAAAGGCCTCATGTCGTTGTCGAACTATAAGGAAAAAATATGATTTGGCTGTTGATTGTTACTGATGCTGCTGTAGTCTCATAATATATGGATCGAGCTGTGATATATCACACTAGTTTCAAAGACGACTGTACCAACCATTATATGAATCAAAAAAGTAAGAAAAAATTACTATTATAAAGTATGGTTCTTTTATGAGAAATTATGCAGTCCTATTCTTTCGGCACAATTTATCAATTTGATTTGTTCTGTAACAGCTTCCTATACTGCTTCTTAGGTAACGATCCTCGGTTTGCTCTTCCAAAACGTAAATGGATAATCATGTTTGCCACTAACAGACTCCACCTCTTGCCAAGTTTATCGATCAAACATTTATGCAACAATTGACTTCAATAATTATTTCCTACATTACCTTTTCACTCAGTCAATACATGTTTCTCCAGTGCTAGATATACCTTTTCAATTTTTTCCTCGTTTCATCGCCGCGTTAATCTAAACATACTGTTTCCCATCGTCAAACATTCTGTGTGTAGGCCTTTAAAGTTTTGTCTGTTATCCTCTAAAGGAGATTACTACACACAACTGCTTCCTTCTTTCTATGTTAAGCTTAACTTCCTTTTTTACATTTATTATTGATATTTAAATTTTGTAAACCTTGTGTTTAAGATCTCTCTTTGTATTGTATTCTCACACGATACTACAACGCAAACAAATTGCAGTTTCACTGTCAAGGGTTCTTCTAAATAACATTCAGATCGATTTTCCAAATTGTTTCTTCAGTAACAGACACAATTTGAATTCCGTCACGATTGGTTTACTGTTTCGCAACATAATTGTCAAGCAATAATTTTATAACCTTTCTTTATTCTCTTTGATGTATTAAGGCTGCGAACATGTTCGGCAAAGAAGGTATTGAACAATAGTTCTCTCATTTAGTTCATCGTCCATAATATTATCTTTGGAATTTGACACACTCTGAAAAGCCTTTGAAGTATTTTCCGTCATATGAAAAGCCCTGACACCATTAATTCGAATCTTCACATGTAGGTAAGTGTATCTTGGACTGTTCGGAAGATAAGTTCTTGCAATTTCAGAGGAATGTGTTTATTTCACTGTCTGAAATCCGTTGTAGTATTATACTTTTTCATTCTTCCCAATTCCTGTCTCGTCCCTAACTATACTTACCAATAACTTAGACCACGTTTGCGTGCTATTAACAACCAAAATTATTTTACTATTTTTGTAACTAAATTTCGCCGAAGTCTGAACTAAATTTCAAAGCTTGAGATACTGTCCAGAAAAAAATAGTTTGATATCTGCGTTTTGGTATTAACCGGAGGGTTACACAACAGACCTGACACGTCGTCATCTCTGTTTGTACTGAGACTTGAGTTATCAATCATGATGCTGTAACAATAAATTTGTTCCAGAAACATCCAGGCAACGGATAGATGCTGAAAAAGTGAAGAGAACTAGTAAACTGCAGAAACACTGTGTACTGTGTACTACGTTTCAAAGATTGCGTATTAAACCGGGAATCTAGAAACGACGGAGATGCTTTGTCCTACCATAGCCCTCAGTTGTTCACAACCCCACAACAGGCCACGGCAGTCCACCCACCCCATCGCCGTCACCGGCCGCGGTGGCCGTGCGGTTCTGGCGCTGCAGTCCGGAACCGCGGGACTGCTACGGTCGCACATTCGAATTCTGCCTCGGGCATGGGTGTGTGTGATGTCCTTAGGTTAGTTAGGTTTAAGTAGTTCTAAGTTCTAGGGGACTTATGACCTAAGATGTTGAGTCCCATAGTGCTCAGAGCCATTTGAACCATCGCCGTCCCACACCGATCCCAAGGTTATTGTGTGGTTCCGCCCTTAGTACCCTCCTCCTCCCCCCTCCCCCCCCCCCCCCTCGGGAATACCAGATGAGTGTAACCCCAAATGATTGCGTGGTAGAGTAATTATGGTGTACGTGTACGTGGAGGCAGCGTTCGCGCAGCAATCGCCGACATAGTGTAACTGAGGCGGAGTAAGGGGAACCGGCCCGCATTCGCCGAGGTAGATGGAAAACCGCCTTAAAAACCATCCACAGGCTGGCCGGCACACCGGGGGGTGGATTCGTGCCGGCGATCAGCATGCCCTCCCGCTCGGGAAGCAGCGTTTATGGAATTGTTGTTGGAGCACCTAGTATGAGGAACACTGACAGAGGAATGGTCCAATGCGACATGTCGAGAGCTACCAAGAAGTTTTTCACTCAGGAAGAGTACACTGAAAGAAAAACACCGTCAAAATTTTAGCTACAAGTATTTAAGAAATCTTAAAGATACTCACTTTTGTCTCACGAAGAATCATTTACAATGGCGATTTGTACGGCCCTTCCTACCCAGCGCGCAATCGGCGAATAAGCAGAGGCAGCCGTGACATGTGAACGTAGCGCCTTGTAGTGCGAAGTTCAAAGTGCAAGCACGCAAATCGCAAATCGAAGCATTTATACCACACCGAACATGTCTCAAATCACAAATTTCTTGAATAACTTGCAGTTCACATCGACTACTGGATTGTTGCAGAACGGAAAGAAGACCGAGGCAGTGTATAACGTAAAATTGCAGACGTCTTGCGGGACTTCAGTTTGTTGACGTTAATTATTTTGTAACTGTAGCACAGTTATTATTATAATTTTTGAATAATTTATCTTTTACTGACGATGAAACGCTTTCTTTCTTATTACCTGTAATCTTCGCAAAAATGTGACGTGTCTATTGGATGACAAAACAAACATTGTCCTACACTAGGCACCCCTGAAAAAACATTGATGCAGTCAGAGACTTCACAGTAATTACTAGCTTTATTTATACAGGACTGGAACGGGGCAAGAAATCGTCATGGCCGTTGTTTTGCAGATTGTGCTGCGTACAAAAGAGACTTGATCAAATTCGACAAATGCGATGATGCAAATTGACAGTGCAGAAAAAACTAAAGTTTAATACTGTTCCTCTGATAAACGTGAAATGACAAAGAGCTATCGGAAATTATATTGTCTTAAAATTTTCTGAAAAATGCTTTATAATGTCGAAAGTTTAATTTATTGGGAGACTGAATCTCTTCACCATCCTTCTAAAGACCGATGTGATATTATGTCCAGGACAAGAGTCAAACAAAAGCAACGAACTATTTTCTGCAAATGGTAAGAAGACGTTCCGGACGTACCATTATTCTCTCGTTTTTTTTCAGATTTTTCCACGTGTATTACAAGATTTTTGCAAGTAAACAGTCTTTTTTTTCCATTTTTCTCCTAATTAACCTTGATGTTTCTGGAGATAGATATAAAACTGCGAAACAGTAATCCATCGATACCACTGCCATTATTGTATACGAATGTATCACAGCAGTCAAGGACTGCACAGGCGACTGCACTGCTCGAAATGATGGAGTGCTGTCTGTACTCAGTTCTTGTGCGGAACGTGACTGATTGGCTTTACACACAGCGTTTTTGGGGATAAGAAGCAGCTTCGTTTTCCAAACAGCTACGAATTTTTCTGTAGTATTACCTGTTCATGACATACCTTTATGTTTACTTAAGGTAACAATTGTAATTTGGGACTTCCTTTATGTATAATTTCCTGAATCTGTTTAACAAGGTGGAACTGGCCTGAAATGTTTATATCAACTGTGATTAAGAGCCCCCACTCTCGTAGATCTCCTTTGTAACAGTGCACTGGTGATTACGAGCAGTTCTAAATCTTTCGAAAAGTTTTTCTTTCGTCCGTTTGCGAGTTTCATTTTGTTGGATATTTCGTAGTTTTTGTAAATCTTTCTTCCATTTGTAGAATTCATGTTAAGTTTTTACGAAATGTTGCTGGCTATGCAAACTGCTTACGTTTAAACACTTCCTCCCCGCTCTGTTCGACAAAAAAGTTACCTCCTTTATTTCGTCACTGGAAACTATTACTGCAAGTGCTTACTTTCGGCTTGGAAGGTAGTCTATTTTTGTTCTGGACTTTCATTAGCGCAGCAGTCATAGTTCGGGCTACAATTAACAGAATCGTCTGAGTTATTTCCCGTTTTTTCTAATATTCGTATTTCCACAATATCTATCGAAATATCGACAACATTCGAGAGTATGTTCAAGAAATTAACTAATAATTAACCAATATGTAGATCTTCAGGAGAAGTAGCCGATTTCGATTGCACACAAAGGTTTTGCTATTTCATCTTTGCAAGATTGGAAACATTAATTGGGTTCCACGTTACTGCGAAGTTCTTGAACCTCCTCAAAGACAGATGCTATTAGCGACCACTGCTAATTATTATGAATATTTCAACGAGTTGTGATTTCTAGTGAATAGTAACTGTGTACAATTGTGCCAAACTATCAACAAAAACTGAAATTCGGTTTACAAATTACAATTGCGTCCACCGAGTGTGATGGTGCAGTGGTTAACACACTGGACTCGCATTTGAGAGGACGATGATTCAAACCTGCGTCTGGCCATCCTGATTTAGGTTTTCCGTGACTTCCCTAAATCGCTTCAGGCGAATGCCGGTATGGTTTCTTTGAAAGGGCACTGCCGACTTCCTTCTCCATCCTTCCCTAATCCTAGGGACCGATGGCCCTGCTGTTTGGTCCCCTCCCCAAATCAACCAACCAACTAACGCTCCATCAATCAAAAGTACGAGTTTGCCCACCGTGTTGCGCATGCGCTGTAAAACGAGGGTATACATTTCTCCCACTTGTAACAAATACTTGCAATGTGCCTTAGCAGCCAACATTTTGACAGTGTGTTTCTATTGGTGTATTCTTCCTGGGTATAAAATTTTAGGGCAAGTTTCGACACGTCAGATCGGGCCGTTCCCTTGTGAGTCACAAACGACTGATAAGACTAAAGGCATGACTATAATATACACACGATTGACAACCAACACTCCAGTTTTGAACGAACACGATAGAAACCAACAGTCCAGTTTTGAACGAATCTTAAAGAAAAGGACGATTCATTTGACGTCTGATCCTTCGAAATGCGTTTTCCTATATAAAATCCAAATCTTGACTTTAATATATAAATATTAATACTCGTTTGTTTCTTTATTCGTCTTTCGTGCGCTCCGATAGCATTCATTCGATAAGAAACTCTGATGAGTTGTAGTGCACATGCCTGCGAAAGTTTATGTAGGGGTAAGAACCACCTAACCCTTGTACATATGAGGGTGAATAGATGTCATAGAAAATTAACTCAGGAACGTCTGGAACAAATGCAAAAAAAAGTGTATATACATCCTATTGTTTGTAAAATTATCTGTATAAAAATATTTTTGGGGGCAATATACCGTAAGCAAGCTCAGAGGTGATGTGGTGGTGAGAAGAGATGCTGACGGATACTGGTTTCAAATCCGCTAGACTTAGTGGTGAAAGTCAAGATACCTCTAGCAGCCTGAAGACTGAGGGTTTGGAATGGAAAGGTGTGACATAAAAGCATAACTCAGAAACAACTGAAACAAAAGTTGGTATACACATGTGGGAGTCAGATACCCCTCCTACTGCAAGGGATGCAGTTGACTATGAGATGGAGTGACATGCAGAAACGTCCGGAAACGATCTTTCCTTTAACAAGCATGGTTAGAAGGAAATTCGCAACTGAGCTTATGCTCAGTCTCTAATGACATCGATGTCGATAGGGTGTTAAGCCCAGTCTTCCTTACCGTGCGACTGCTACGGTCGCAGGTTCGAATCCTGCCTCGGGCATGGATGTGTGTGATGTCCTTAGGTTAGTTAGGTTTAAGTAGTTCTAAGTTCTAGGGGACTTATGACCACAGCAGTTGAGTCCCATAGTGCTCAGAGCCATTTTGAACCCAGTCTTCCTTCCTTTTTTCCTTGAATTTGGGCGTCTAATTGGCTAACTTCAATGCTAATTAACTCGAACATGGAGGAACATATCGAATTTTTTTCTTGACGATTATCCCTCTGCACAAACTACCCTGCAACGCCCTTACAACCTTTTCAGGCTGTTCCTGACCAGCCTGTATATAAGTGTGAAATGTATGTGACGTATGAGTGCGCAAGCGAAGCCCCGGACAAATAGCTAGTCTTCTATGAATGCAATCTGAAAATTTACGCTATATGCAGAAGCATGTATATAGATCATTAGTGTCCTCCCATTAACCCAACGTGAATTTACGTGACATCTCAAAACAGAAACAGAAGTGAATGAATGTTGAACTTTTCGACGAGCTAAAACCGAAATGTGAATTGTAGAGTGATATCAATCGCGAAACTCATTGTAATTGCCTGTTTCTAAAACTGTTCCAGGTCATAACTTTTTATAACTGTTTAGTATTAGCATTAACTTGTGGATACGGTATTAAAATGTCTCTCAAGAAATAGAACCTTACACAAAATCAAACAAATCGAGACAGCGTACTTGTAGAAGGAACCTTAACCCACTACGTAGAAAGTAGGCAAGGCATCCTTTATCAATGAACTACTAGTCGACTTGTGAGACTTCCATAAAAACTGAGAAAATAGGTTCTGAATTACTTACGTTCACAAGAGATTCACCATCGTTCGCAGAGATAGTATCGTTGCCGAAGTAGAACTCTCTCAGCTTGAGAGCTGCTTCCTGTTGCTGCTCTACAGTCGAAAGATGCAAACAGGGTGCCACTGACTCGACGAACTGGCTGTTGAGTATCTCGATTTTCTCTGTGCTGTTCAGTATTTGGAAACCTGTAGGACAACGATAGATAAGTGTTTCCAGTAAGACAACGGTACAGATTTAACCACACTAAAATTCCCCTTATGCATCCAAGTTGCTGAGAAGAACAATATACAGGAGAATGGAAAGGAAAATTGAGGATGTTTTAGATGACGATCAGTTTGGCTTTAGGAAAGGTAAAGGCACGAGAGATGCAATTCTGACGTTGCTGTTGACAATGGAAGAAAGAATAAAGAAAAATGAAGAACGCTCATAGGATTTTTCGACCTGGAAAAAGCGTTCCTCGATAGGCAAAGGTGACAGGTGTTTGAAATTCTGAGAAAAATAGAGGTACGCCGTAAGGAAAGAAGGGTAATACACAATAAGTACAAGTGCCAAGAGGGAAAAATAAGAGTGGAAGACAAAGAACAAAACGCTTGAATTGAAAAGCGGGTAAGACAGGGATGTAGTCTGGCCAGGGCAGCAGTCGAACATTTTCTGTATCCAGAAAGGCCTGTACAGGACCTGCAACATGCGGTCATGCATTATCCTGCTGAAATGTAGGGTTCCACAGGGATCGAATGAAGGGTAGAGCCACGGGTCGTAACACATCTGAAATGTAACGTCCACTGTTCAAAGTGCCGTCAATGCGAACAAGAGGTGACCGAGACGTGTAACCAATGGCGCCCCATACCATCAAGCCGGGTGATACGCCAGTATGGCGATGACGAATACACGCTTCCAATGTGCGTTCACCGTGATGTCGCCAAACACGGATGCGACCATCATGATGCTGTAAACAGAACCTCGATTCATCCGAAAAAATCACGTTTTGCCATTAGTGCAACCAGGTTTGTCGTTGAGTACACCATCGCAGGCGCTCCTGTCTGTGATGCAGCGTCAAGGGTAACCGCAGCCATGGTCTCGGAGCTGATAGTCCATGCTGCTGCAAACGTCGTCGAACTGTTGGTGCAGATGGTTGTTGTCTTGGAAACGTCCCCATCTGTTGACTCCGGGATTGAGACATGGCTGCAGGATCCGTTACAGCCATCGGATAAGATGCCTGCCATCTCGACTGCTAGTGATACGAGGCCGTTGGGATCCAGTACGGCGTTCCATATTACCCTCCTGAACCCACTGATTCCATATTCTGCTAACAGTCATTGGATCTCGACCAACGCGAGCAGCAATATGGCGATACGATAAACTGCAATCGCGATAGGCTACAGTTCGACCTTTATCAAAGTCGGAAACGTGATGGTACGCATTTCTCCTCCTTACACGAGGCATCACAACAACGTTTCAGCAGGCAACGCCGGTCAACTGCTATTTGTGTATGAGAAATCGATAGAAACTTTCCTCATGTCAGCATGCTGTAGGTGTCGCCACCGGCGCCAACCTGGTGTGAATGCTCTGAAAAGATAACCATTTGCATATCACAACATCTTCTTCCTGTCTGCTAAATTTCGCGTCTGTAGCACGTCATCTTCATGGTGTAGCAATTTTAATGGCCTGTAGTGTATTGGAAACATCTCCCTAAAGTTTTTGGAACCAATTTGGTCAAATCAGAAAACCTTAAAACTCTCACCACGTTCGTTGGAACGTTAGTTAAAATAGAGGGCAGATCTGTGAGCAAATTTGCCGCTGCCCGCTGATCGTAAAGTACAACAATGTCAAATAAAATGTGGCGCATCGTGATCTGTAGCCACGAGCACCACACCTAGGAGGGTCCTCTCGTCGGAGGAAGTAGCCATGCCTCATTGGGACGTGGCCTACGAGAAGACGAGTAAGGAGAACGTCGTACCATCTGCGTGGCTGGAAGGGGGTACACAAAGGCAGCGTCGTGGGCTTTACTGGACGGAGCTTGTCTGTCATTTCCAGCCACTCACCTTCCCATCGACGCATGATGACCCTGTACCTCAACAGCGACACGAGAGCATGTAGGGGGATGGCACACTGAAGTAACCGAGAAACAGGGTACGCCTCCTTCATTGATACGTCCATGCTTTCGTTGGCACGTGCTTCCTTCCCAGGCACAAGTAGCCGGAGGAGGGGTCCTGAATGTACCGGACTACTTTTTCAGGTGGATACAAGCGTTGCAGGGGCTGAAGAGCATTTAGGAAGTCGGAACAGACGAAGAATTTAGCAGGAATTGCACATCTCACCTGCTCCAGCGCCCTCAAGATAGCGGATAGCTCGGCATGGAATGCAGTGAACTCCAGAGGCAATTGTATCTTGAGTGTCCCATACTTAAGGAACTGGTTGAATTTCCTGAGCAGCTCATCACATAATCTGGCACATCCGCGGTCTTTTCCATGACGTGTTCAGTAGTTTTGTGGCCGGAAAAGAGCACTGTGGCACGTATGATAAATAAGATAGTGATCTTGTTTCGACGTGCCTTAAAGCGCTTCCGTAATAATTGTGTAGTGACTTATTTCCAGGTGACAGTCTATCATTTACAGGCAAGAACAAAATGTCTGCTATATTTGTGACAAAGTAACGTTTGCTACTAGAAAGTGTTCAATTACGCCTTCAAGAGAAAAGGCATATTTCTTATATTTTGGCTGTAAGAGAGGGAACCAGGATAAAAATGGGCACCACATAAATTCTGCACTAAGTGTTTCTCCAAAATGAATGCACAGACGAATGCAAATGGACGTCATGCGGTATTTGGAGTTCCGATAATTTAGAGGGAGCCCACCAACCATACTACTGACAGTTATTTCCGTGTGGTTCCTCCTATGAATAAAGGAATTTCCTTAAAGAAAAAATCAACAGATGTATAACACGGTATACCCTCTTCGCCCTGTGCCTCTCGACAATCAACATTCTGTTCCTGAGTCCTCAGAAAATGCTTCTATGAGCTATGGTGAAGACAGCAGTGCTTTCTAACTGAACATGGAGATGACCTGCTCTCAACTGCCAGAGATGCATGCTTTTATCCAAGAACATCGACCTCTGATACGCAAACGGTTTTTTCCAAACTGTCCCGTACATTTTGTAAAACTTGAAAGAAAACGTCATATAAAAACGGAATAAATTAATCTCTCTTGGAAAATGAAACATGAATGAATACCACAACGCAGACTACAATTTCCTTCGTCAAAATACGTGTACACAAAAATAAGAAGTCTATATGAAGAAGGATTCAGATATAGACAAGGGGACGTGCTGTAGGGCAATGAAGCTGGCAGGAAAACAGCGCCCAGCAGAATTTCGCAGAAGGCCTGCTCGCACCAGTGCGTGGCACCACACAAGATGGTTCGCCTGGAAAGTTCATTGAAGGGGGCCAGCTTCGAGCCAGGCAACGGAAGTCACAATGCAGATTGTACTTCCAGGCTGGACAGGGCAACAGAAACTTTTGCTAGTGAGCTGTGTGTCGACAGGTGTGCATGCCAATTTTGGTAGAATCCGAGAAGGGCGGCTATTGTGGTCAGAAATGCAGGCAGTCAGAATTCGTCGAAATACACGGGGCATTAAGATACCTTATAGAGTGGAATAGGAACAAGGAACCTTTGAAATTTGTGAAACAAAGACACTGAGCTCAGGTTGTGCAAATCTCGATTGTTTAAGGAAGTGTAAAACAGCTACCACTGGTTAATATAAATAATATATAAGTATGAGTAAGGCTGTGCTTACAGAGATTCACTTTACTGACCAGCACATAAACATAGACAGAGAGAGGGACACAGGTTTGGAGCATCAAATACAACGAATTTTGTAACTAGTTAACCTATTGTTGTAACTGGTTGCCTGAAATGAAAAGAAAGGGTACCAGAATGTTTTATAACAACTTCTTACTGGTCGGCACTGACAGTACTTACCGTTTCATCCAACAAAATTACACGAGAGACAAAGCAGAGAAGCGAGTTTCCGTGTTGGAAGCGCACTGCAGAAAGATTCTTCTTCGGAGTTCAACGTCTAAATAGACAATCTCCTCTGGCAGGGTTCTCTTTATGAGGGGCTCTCATCTGGCTGAGCTGAATGCAAGTTGTTGACAGGGAGCCAATTACCGGTTTCTCAACCACTTCAGCCACCACTTGCCGATTACGGGTCTGGTGACATCCAGCCACGACAGCGAGGTGAACTGTAAGGAAGGCTGAGTCATTTTTAATGATGTTCAGTAACTTCAGTCTCCAGTTTAAAGATTTCTTCGCAGTTAGAGGTTCATCATGCTTTCAGCTCCAACCACAGATGCAAACGGATACCCTTCTGTAACGTTTTTTATCTTTATATAGTAACCTTCAGCCCTCGCAGTATCACTTACATGAATATAATTGTTTTATCTTGATATGTTCTCCAGGATTCTTCCTTACTACGTTCATCAAATGAAGTAAATGAAGCAGGCAAAAAGGAATAGAAACGTTTCAAAAATGAGATAGGCAGGAAGTGCAAAATGGCTAAGCAGGGATGGCTAGAGGACAAATGTAAGGATGTAGAGGCGTATATCACTAGGGGTAAGATAGATACTGCCTACAGGAAAATTAGAGAGATCTTTGGAGAAAAGAGAACCACTTGTATGAATATCAAGAGCTCAGATGGAAACCCAGTTCTAAGCAAAGGAGGGAAAGCTGAAAGGTGGAAGGAGTATACAGAGGGCCTATACAAGAGCGATGTACTTGAGGACAATATTATCGAAATGGAAGAGGATGTAGATGAAGATGAAATGGGAGATATGATACTGCGTGAAGAGTTTGACAGAGCACTGAAAGACCTGAGTCGAAACAAGGCCCCGGGAGTAACCAACATTCCATTAGAATTACTGACGGCCTTGGGAGAGCCAGTCCTGACAAAACTCTACCATCTGGTGACAAGATGTATGAGACAGGCGAAATACCCTCAGACTTCAAGAAGAATAAGTTGTCTTCAGTCCTGAGACTGATTTGATGCAGCTCTCCATGCTACTCTATCCTCTGCAAGCTTCTTCATCTCCCAGTACTTACGGCAGCCTACATCCTTCTGAATCTGCTTAGTGTATAGATCTCTTGGTCTCTGTCTTCGATTTTTACCCTCCACGCTGCCCTCCAATACTAAATTGGTGATCCCTCGATGTCTCACAACATGTCATACTAACCGATCCCTTCTTCTAGTCAAGTAGAGCCACAAGCTCCTCTTCTCCGCAATTCTATTCAATACCTCCTCATTAGTTGTGTGATCTACCCATCTAATCTTCAGCATTCTTCTGTAGCACCACATTTCGAAAGCTTCTATTCTCTTCTTGTCCAAACTATTTATCGTCCCTGTTTCACTTCCATACATGGCTACACTCGATACAAATACTTTCAGAAACGACTTCCTAATACTTAAATCTATACTCGATGGTAACAAGTTTCTCTTCTTCAGAAACGCTTTCCTTGCCATTGCCAGTCTACATTTTATATCCTCTACTTCGACCATCATCAGTTATTTTGTTCCCCAAATAGCTAAACTCTTTTACTACTTGAAGTGTCTCATTTCCTAGTCTAATTTCCTCAGCATCACCCGACTTAATTCGACTACATTCCATTATCCTCGTTTTGCTTTTGTTGATGTTTATCTTACATCCTCCTTTCAAGACACTGTCCATTCCGTTCAAATGCTCTTCCAAGTACTTTTCTCTCTCTGACAGAATTAGAATGTCTTCGGCGAACCTCAACGTTTTTATTTATTCTCCATGGACTTTAATACCTACTCCGAACTTTTCTTTTCTTTTGTTTCCTTTACTGCTTGCTCAATATACAGATTGAATAACATCGGGGACATGCTACAACCCTGTCTCACTCCCTTCCCAACCGCTGCTTCCCTTTCATGCCCCTCGACTCTTATAACTGCCTTGAAAGAGAGTATCCCAGTCAACATTGTCAAAAGCTTTCTCTAAGTCTACAAATGCTAGAAATGTAGGTTTGCCTTTCCTTATTCTATTTTCTAAGATAAGTCGTGGGGTCAGTATTGCCTCACGTGTTCCAACATTTCTGCGGAATCCAAACTGATCTTCGCCGAGGTAGGCTTAAACCAGTTTTTCCATTCGTCTATAAAGATTTCGCGTTAGTATTTTGCAACTGTGACTTATTAAACTGATAGTTCGATAATTTTCACATCTGTCAACACCTGCTTTCTTTGGGATTGGAATTATTATATTCTTCTTGAAGTCTGAGGGTATTTCGCCTTCTCATACATCTTGCTCACCAGATGGTAGAGTTTTGTCAGGACTGGCTCTCCCAAGGCCGTCAGTAGTTCTAATGGAATGTTGTCTACTCCCGGGGCCTTGTTTCGACTCAGGTCTTTGAGTGCTCTGTCAAACTCTTCACGGACTATCGTATCTCCCATTTCATCTTCATCTACATCCTCTTCCATTTTCGTAATATTGTCCTCAAGTACATCGCCCTTGCATACACCCTCTATATGCTCCTTCCACTTTTCTGCTATCCCTTCTTTGCTTAGAACTGGGTTTCCGTCTGAGCTCTTGATATTCATACAAGTGGCACTCTTTTCTCCAAAGGCCTCTTTAATTTTTCTGTAGGCAGTATCAATCTTACCCCTAGTGAGATAAGCCTCTACATCCTTACATTTGTCCTCTAGCCATCCCTGCTTAGCCATTTTGCACTTCATGTCGATCTCATTTTTCAGACGTTTGTATACCCTTTTGCCTGCTTCATTTACTGCGTTTCTATATTTTCTCCTTTCATCAATTAAATTAAATATTTCTTCTGTTACCAAGGATTTCTACTAGCCCTCGTCTTTTTACCTACTTGATCCTCTGCTGCCTTCACTACTTCATCCCTCAGAGCTACCCATCCTTCCTCTACTGTATTTCTTCCCCACATTCCTGTCAATTGTTCCCTTATGCTCTCCCTGAAACTCTGTACAACCTCTGGTTTAGTAGTTTATCCAGGTCCCATCTCCTTAAATTCCTACCTTTTTGCAGTTTCTTCAGTTTTAATCTACAGTTCATAACCAATAGATTGTGGTCGAGTCCACATCTGCTCCTGGAAATGTCTTACAATTTAAAACCTGGTTCCTAAATCTCTGTCTTACCATTATATAATCTATCTGATACCTTCTAATATCTCCAGGATTCTTCCATGTATACAACCTTCTTTTATGATTCTTGAACCAAGAGTTAGCTATGATTAAGTTATGCTCTGTGCAAAATTCTACCAGACGGCTTCCCGTTTCATATCTCTTCCCCAATCCATATTCACCCACTATGTTACCTTCTCTCCCATTTCCTACTGTCGAATTCCAGTCCCCCATGACTATTAAATTTTCGTCTCCCTTCACTACCTGAATAATTTCTTTTATCTCATCATACATTTCATCAATTTCTTCATCATCTGCAGAGCTAGTTGGCATATAAACTTGTACTACTGTAGTAGGCATGGGCTTTGTGTCTATCTTGGCCACAATAATGCGTTCACTATGCTGTTGGTAGTAGCTAACCCGCACTCCTATTTTTTATTCATTATTAAACCTACTCCTGCATTACCCCTATTTGAATTTATAACCCGGTATTCATCTGACCAAAAGTCTTGTTCCTCCTGCCACCGAACTTCACTAATTCCCACTATATCTAACTTTAACGTATCCATTTCTCTTATATATAATATAATAATTCCAATCCCAAAGAAAGCAGGGTTTGACAGATATGGAAATTACAGAACTATCAGTTTAATAAGTCACAGTGGCAAAATACTAACGTTAATTCTGTACAGACGAATAAAAATTGGTAGAAGCCGACATCGGGGAAGATCACTTTGTATTCCGTAGAAATATTGAACACGTGAGGCAATACTGACCCTAAGACTTATATTAGAAAATAGATTAAGGAAAGGCAAACCTACGTTTCTAGCATTTGTACTTAGAGAAAGTTTTTGACAATGTTAACTGGAATACTCTCTTTCAAATTCTGAAGGTGGCAGGGGTAAAATACAGAGAGCGAAAGGCTATTTACAATTTGTACAGAAACCAGATGGCAGTTATAAGAGTCGAGGGACATGAAAGGGAAGCAGTGGTTGGGAAGGGAGTGAAACAGGGTTGTAGCCTCTCCCCTATGTTATTCAATCTGTTTATTGAGCCAGCAGTAAAGGAAACAAAAGAAAAATTCGGAGTAGGTATTAAAATCCATGGAGAAGAAATAATAACTTTGATGTTCGCCGATGACATTGTAATTCTGTCAGAGACAGCAAAGGACTTGGAAGAGCAGTTGCCGGAATGGACAGTGACTTGAGGGGAGCAAAATAACTGATGATGTTCCAAGTAGAGAGGATATAAAATGTAGTCTGGCAATTGCAAGGAAAGCGTTTCTGAAGAAGAGAAATTTATTACCATCGAGTATTGATTTAAGTGTTAGGAAGTCGTTTCTGAAAGTATTTGTATGTAGTGTAGCCATGTATGGAAGTGAAACAGGGACGATAAATAGTTTGGACAAGAAGAGAACAGAACCTTTCTACATGTGGTGCTACAGAAGAATGCTGAAGATTAGATGGGTAGATCACATAACTAATGAGGAGGTACTGAATAGAATTGGGGAGGAGTTTGTGGCACAACTTGACTATTAGAAGGGATCGATTGGTAGGACATGTTCTGAGGCATCAAGGGACCACCAATTTAGTGTTAGAGGGCAGCGTGGAGGGTAAAAATCGTAGAGATGAATACACTAAGCATATTCATAAGGATGGAGGTTGCGGTAGGTACTGGGAGATGAAGAAACTTGCGCAGGATAGAGTAACATGGAGAGCTGCATCAGACCAGTCTCAGGACTGAAGACCACAACAACAACATCTTGACATGCATTCATGTGAATCACAATCCACTTCCCTTGTCTGGGTTTGACAAAGCAATAGCTTATTATTGCCAATGACTGTTAAACTTCTGCTTTTATGTGTAATAAATAATGTTTAATTCACTCGTGTAATAAACTAAGTTAATTGATATACCACTTTAATTCTGTAATAGGATAAACTATATTGTCATTGCTTTGGTGGATAGTGATTTAATTATTTCAATACAGAGCCACGTTAATATATTCCATCAAACATTCAATATAAAATCAGATCCCACCTCTAATCACAAAATGACACCGTGGGGGCTCAATCATCTCATCAGGTATCTAGAACTTCCAAAAAAATAAGGCAGAGGTTATGGCATCGCATTTACAACTGTGAAAGCATCTATATAACTCCGTGAAAGTTACAACATTTCACACTAAATATAAAGAATTTGAGCATGTTTTAAAACTCAGAAAAACTTCACATTCGGCGAAGACGCAATTAGTCTGATGCAGGCATTGAATATGAGGCATGTCATGATCAACGGCGACTGTTCATCGACGCATCGAAGAGAAATCTTCGAACACAAGTTTAATAGCAGTACTTTTACATAATGGAAACGAGCTTTCTTACATTCCTGTGAAGTAACATGTACAAATATGATAAACATCATGACAGGAGTAGACTACATATGATACAGTGTGGCCCACTACGCCTATTTCATTTTGTGTAGCTGTAGCTTAAATTTAACTACGATAAAGAGAAGCTAAGGCACCTGGGAGCTTGTTGGCATATTCATCGATAGGATTGTACAAAGTGACATATCTCTCGATGTCTTGGAGGAATCTAACAGAACCCGAGTCACACATTACAAACTTGCTGGCACTTATGTATTTCTGCTATCTCATACACAAGACAGATAAACTAACTTTAATTTAACCGTAGCACACTCGCTACCAATGTAAAACTCTATTGCACAATGTGGCTAAAAAACTATCGAATTATCAACTACTTCAGAAAATTCGGTCAAGAAAATTTACTTTAACTGGTAAATATTCTCATCAAATTTAAATAAGAAGAATAACAATAGAATTTATTAACAGTGCTTAAGCTCAAAGGGAGCTTTCAACTTCGTATTCTTACCCTGTTTATGATGGCAAGCTTTTGCCGTAATCGTGAACTTCTGAACTTCATAACTACGTCTACGTTATTTTACTGATCGAAAATTGTTACAACATCAGTCAGTTTCTTTTACAAAATGAGGATTAATGATCAACTTAAATCTATTAACATTCATTGCATTACATAGCTTCATTAAGGTACGCTGCTTGATGTCGTTTCCCAGGAGTCGTGGCTTCTCCCCGATATGAGAATACTGTTGATATGGGAATTTTCTCACATAATTCTTTTTTTTATAAACTTGGAAAAATTTGGGTTCCTTCATGAGGTCTACTGTTATTGCATTTACTACTGCGGCTTTGCGAAATCGTAGGTCATCTAAAGTTGTTGATCCATCGTTGTGGCTGTACAGTAAACAAAAAACGCTCAGCACGTATCTGGTTGAATTGCAGCTGTTGAAACAGATTGCGCAAGACGGCTTTGAATGGTCGCACATTGTCTAATAAATACCCTAACTGCACCAGAGCTTTGAATGGTCGCACATTGTCTAATAAACACCCTAACTGCACCAGAGCGAACACCAATGGGAAACATGCACCGGCCATTTACACCTGGCACCGACGGAAATTTTTAGTTTCGCCCCAAGTTTCTAGGGCCGGCCGGTGTGGCCGTGCTGCTCTAGGCGCTACAGTATGGAACCGCGTGACCGCTACGGTCGCAGGTTCGAATCCTGCCTCAGGCATGGACGTGTGTGATGTCCTTAGTTAGGTTTAAGTAGTTCTGTTCTAGGGGACTTATGACCTCAGATGTTAAGTCCCATAGTGCTCAGAGCCATTTGAACCATTTTGAACCAAGTTTCTATCTTCATTCGGTGGAGAAGGTGTAGTCTTGCGAAATCGGCTAAAGCTTTCCAAAGTGTCCTTTATTTAGTAAGCAGACAATCACTGAGTCAGCTTCGTTCTCCTGAGTCAGATCCTGTTTATGTTTTTCGGCTGAGCCCAAGAATACGAATGTAGTAAACTAGCCATTTATTGCATCCATTGCCACAGGGTTCACTGAGATTACATACCTAACAGCGTAAAGTTCGAAAAGCAATAGCTCGTTAATTCAAGACGGCCTATAGTTCCTTGGCAACACGGCCAGACTTGTTGATTTTCTTTCAGACACTGTATGGACAGCGACCGTTCTAGCCGCACAATTAATTGTACAACAACATATATGCGTTAGATCCGCAACATCTAAAACCAGTTATTCTGCAGCACACAATCCATTGTTCAATAATTCAGATAGGAGAGGTGAGTGAATGGCCGTCGTTTAAGCTGCTAGATACTAGTAGAGAAACCGATTCAATAACCTGTGCAGTTGTCTCACACTGGAGTAACGTAGATTGCTGTTGTAACATTGAAGTACGAACCAATCTCTCCGGAAGTGACTCCAGTCATGACGGGCACTCTATGGAAACGACCGTCGATGAGCGTCTGGACTGAAGACTCTGTGAGGAAGGCGCCTTCGAGGTTTGGTTCGACATGTGGTGACCATACTCCGTAGCTAAATAAAACCTTCAGCTGTAACCAAAAATAGCCATTAACAGAAAGTATTCTTTAATATCAGTGTAAAAGTAAGTTTTATTGGTTACGAGAAATACGTTTTATTCATAGGAAAGAAGTTGTGGTCTGAAACATATTTATTAAAAAGAAACTTACATTGGCAGATTAACTTTCTAAAGGGACGTGGGCTGTTACAACCTCACAAAGAACAACTTTACTTCGATTTTGTTACGGTTCGGTAAAGATGTATTAAATGACATGAGCAAAAAGAAGAAGAAGAAGAAGAAGAAAAGCTAAGTCGCACGGCCTTATTGACTCCAATATTCCAGTGATAGCGTCAGTCCGTAAGTGGGACGGTTTGTTATTCCACGTTGACACACTTCCTTCACAAACTGTGAATATTATTTCAGGATAACTATCTAATAAATGTCCTAGTGAATTTTCTTGGTTACACTCGCGACGTTAATTCTGTAATAAAGTCAGACCTTTCGAGAGTACCCACCACTCTCATTGTCAGGTAAGCAACTGACAAGTAACGGAACCATATGGGTGTAGCTGTACTGCCACGTCAGTGTAATTCACTTACTTGTTCGACAGTCAGTTGTTTAAGTGATAATGACAATGTCGGCAAGAAGTGCACAGAGAACATTTAACAAAGGAAATCGGTCGCGAAAGACTTCGTAGTTAAATTATCTAATAAATTTTGCTGATTAATGAAGCTTTATGATGAAAAGTGTTCGAACACAACTATGTAATATGGCGTTGGTCACTAGAGGTCAAGGGAGGCGGGAAGTATTGTAAATACGAAGCAGTTACAGCAGAATAGGTGGTCAGGAGAACTCAGTGACTTCGAACATGGACTACCCATTGCATGTTACTCAGGTAACAGTTTCGGGATCCAGTATGAGATTTTCACTCTGCAGCGGAGTGTGCGCTGATATGAAACTTCCTGGCAGATTAAAACTGTGTGCCGGACCCGAGTTCGAGTCTCGGTCCGGCACACAGTTTTTATCTGCCAGGAAGTTTCAGTTTCGGGATGTTTTCCGTGGTTATGGTGTGGCTGAGCGCTTGAGATAGCGCTATATGTGGAAGGGTATGAACGTATTTTGTAGCGTTACGTACTGTGAGCTGTAGAGGTACAGTTCTGAGAAATGATTATATTAGCATGACAATGTACCTTGTCACAAAGCAGTGTCTGTGAGGCAGTGCTTTGTGGACAGCACATTCCTGAAACAGATAAGTCGGCCCAGAGTCCAGACCTGAATCCACTGGCACATCTTTGCGTTAGAACCTCGACTTCGCTCTCGACCCCTGCGTCCAACATAAATACTTCCTCTGCTTTCCTCTCTATAGGAAAAATGGAGTGCCACCGGTCCACAGACAGACATCTCATTGAAATTGTCACCGTTGGAATTCAAGCAATATTAAAAGCGAATCGTGGACACACCCCATATTAATGTCCACTAATAGGTGTCTAGATACTTTTGATCACAATGTTTGTGTAGTGAATCTTTGTGTTGTTACCTTAGCGACCCAATGCCGTGAATGGATCAGCATATAAAATCTGAAGTGTCCTCACTTCCAAGCGGCACCGCAAAGATGTTTAGGTTTCAAATTACAGTATAGCAGCTAATAAAGAAGTTTATTTGTCACCTGTACTCCATTTATCAGTGCAATAACGATGATTATAACTTTCTTACCATTAGCATTCGAATCTGTTATCTTGAATCGAGTGCCAGTATAGCAAATGTGTGCACGGATTATGTTAGCTACGAAGGTGGGTGAGGATATCACAGTTTTGTTTTAGCCGATATTATTTTGATATAATTGTGTGATTCACTGTAAGAATATGTAGATGAAGTCACACATTCACATGAATTTTCTTGTAATAGCAGTAATAATAGTGATAATAACAGTAGTAGTAATTTTATTGAATTTACCTTGGATCACTCTTCCATCGATACTGAACATGTCATACTATTACATTATAAACAGAAAGAAAAACGTAATTCGTACATACAACTGTTTAGATTCTCACACTTCAGTTTGGCAAGTATGGAACAAGTAGCTGGTCGTGGCCTTATGTTAGGAACCGTTTTGAAATCTGTCTGAATTTAAAGAAACTGTGGAAAACCTAAATGAGGATGGCAGGATGGAGATTGGATCTCCATCCTCCCTAATAAAAGGCCAGTCTGTTTCAAATGGCTCTGAGCACTATGGGACTTAACATCTATCATCATCAGTCCCCTAGAACTTAGAACTACTTAAACCTAACTAACCTAAGGACATCACACAACACCCAGTCATCACGAGGCAGAGAAAATCCCTGACCCCGCCGGGAATCGAACCCGGGAACCCGGGCGCGGGAAGCGAGAACGCTACCACACGACCACGAGCTGCGGACGCCAGTCTGTTTAAAGCAGCATATATATTTAGTGTCTGTCTGAGAAACGTGTGTAGAATGGGGAACACACATGACATCAGCACATTTGATGGCATCATCGCATTGGTTCTGTTAAGTATTACAGATCTCAATACAGAATTTCAACTACATGTTGTGTCACTTTACATTGAGAAAAAAATTCTTTCCTCCAGCTTTAATATAGTAGTTACGTATAATATCTGCGTCGACTTTGATAAGATCGTCTACTCTTCGCCTGCCATCCCCTCTCTTTTTAGTACAGTATTCTCCCAGTTCCATTATGTACAACTGTCAGTCACCCTCCTTTTTAGTTGAGTAGGCACGGTTTGGGACATGATATCTAAGAGACTGTGCAAACGTGAGGATCTACACATGCTGCTGTGACGAGAGGCTGTCGTCGGAACAATGTGCTGCTGACAAATGTCGCCATTGAGAAGTGTGGATTTTAACAATGGATAAGCAGGCCACAGTACAACAAATTACCAGTCCATTCAATGCTGGACAACAACAATCCACCGAGTAGCCATACAATCCTCTTTCTACGATGCGGAAGCTGCTGTCATATACGTGTATAATATTTCAGTATAATACATGTATCAGCTTTGTTAACAATCTCTTCCCGGTTTATAAGTATATAATTAAAACATTGGGCATACAGAAAATTATGCCAGTCGACGAACTGCAGGCTTTACCCTTGAAACCTTTAATAGCGAATGTTTAAAGCCTGCTCATCGCATTGGTTCTGTTAAGTATTACCGATCTCAATACAGAATTTCAACTACATGTTGTGTCACTTTACATTGAGAAAAATCATCTTTCCTCCAGCTTTAATATAGTAGTTACTTATAATATCTGCGTCGTCTTTGTTAAGATCGTCTACCCTTCGCCTGCCATCCCCTCTCATTTTGGTACAGTATTCTCCCAGTTCCATTATGTACAACTGTCAGCCACCCTCCTTTTTAGTTTAGTGCTTCTATGTGTGGTATTGATTCCCTCCATACCAAATATTCCTTTAAACCTACAGCCTTGTACAGCATGTTCACCTCAAGTTTCAGCCTCGTGATTATAAAATGTAATTCACTTATGATAAATAATCAGTACTGAAACACAGCAATGGAACCGGATTTATAATACAGATTTACATGTACTTTACAGGCAAATAATGAAAACTATCGACAAACAGAGCATAGTTTACAACCTTAGTTCAGTCCTGATTGTCTGGAAAGTATAGTTCTGCACAGGTCAACCTTTTTGTATTCTTATTGGCCCAGTAGACAAACTACAGACTGATAGTAATATAGATCCAAATTTTTGACAGCATTGTTCCTGGCAGTAGATCCACTACAACGTCCATTCATCCAGTTCCACTTAGTTGCAAGAGTGTATTTGCTTGTTTAAATAATGAACTGCAGTAACTGTCAAACTTTATACCCTCTGTTAGATAACGTGTGCTGATTTGGAGAGCGGACATAAGAAGCCTGACCTAGTGCACAGTCACGTAGCAACTGAAATAAAAGTCTTATTATGAAGAGATACGTTTCGATTATTTTAAACCATCTTCAGTGGTCAGATTTTTTTGTTGCTTATTTGAGTCTTCTTTGTCTTGCACGTGTATTAGTTGAGTATTTGCACACAGCATTTTCACTTGACTTAACACATGTACAGTTCTTTGTTAGGAAGTAATACAGCCCTCTCGCCACTTTGTGTAGTTTGTTTTGCTACAAAACAAAATACAAGGTGAAAGTGCTATGTGTACATGCTCAGCTGATACACATGGAAGACGAAGAAGGATGGAATAAACAACAAAAATACCTGACCACTGAATATGCTTTAAAATAAAGCGAAACGCCTCTGGCCATCATAAGACTTTTATTATAGTTGCTGAAGACGTCAGTTAACCTATGTAACTTGTATATGTGCAACTGTGGAAAAATAGAGGCCGAAAACGAAGAGGACAAAATGTATGTGATGCCGAACGGTTATGTTTTTCATTGTTTGAAGATGAACAAATTAAGTTAAAAGAAGTAATTTTTATTTCAAAGAAGCGTCACAAGCTTCTATGATTAATGTGGTAGTAAATAACTACAACCACGCCAGGTACACTCTAGCAGTAGTCGAATGTTGTATGTAATTGTAGCTGAAGTAAGTATCTCAACCCTTAGTCCGACAGCCAACCACTAGGGTCACGGTCATCTTTCCTACATTTACGAGATGAGAGCTTACAAGTGGCGAACCGTGACACGATGCAGTTTTCGGATTTAGTAATCTCGGAAACGAACCGTATTGAACCACGCAAGGCAAGACCGTGGTACGTCCCAAGTGCAGGAAATACGTTTTCGGACACCTGAAGGAGAAGTGTAGTACACGTGAAACAGCGTACAGCATCAAAGAGCAGGAAAGAAAACGAGTTCATTTGTACAGCACACCACAACGCTTCGACGATGGAGTGCAGCGAGTTATGTTGTCAAGCAGAAACGAGTGAAAGTGTCGCACAAAGCTTCACTGATGTAGAGGGTTGCATGCAAAATCCCTGCTTTAGACATGACTGAGTAAAAGTGTAGTTTTCGTGTGTGTTTTGGTTAAACTAATGCGTTATTTCAGAACGTGTGAATCAGTCTAACGAGGCTAAAGTAGTAAAAGTCATGAAGGAACAGGCCGAAAAGGTTAACGAACAAAATGTTCAGTTATACAAATTGGGAACACAAATAAAAAAGGCAGACACAGATTCAGAAATCACAGGAACGTCAGGAACAAACATAACAGCGACTTGTCTAGCGAACGTAACAGTAGATGTGGAACATAATAAGGCAGAACAGGCACTTATGCAGAAAATACTGAAGGCCAATTGCGTTTAGAATATCTTACCAACAATAATGGGGAAGATGGGGGAGAACTCGTCCTACTTGGAAGATATACAGAAAGAGAGAGGAAAACCAAGCTGAAATGAGACAAGTAAAAACTGTGCAAAATGAATTCGTCACTGAGTGGAATCAACGGATCGAAACATACGAGAAATGGAGTCGCAATCGTGAACTAAGAATCTTGCAGGCTGAAGCAGCTGCGACGGGGAACGCGGAGAACTGTAGCTAGCTCAGCACACAGCTGATTATTGTGAAAGACGTGTCAAGAAACGTAGCAAAAAAGCTAACCGAAACTGGTGGTAGAATTGAGGTGGAAATCACCAAGGTCAAGACGGTATCGGCAAGGTCTGCTGGCACTGTGACAACTAGCAACAATAACTAGGATATCTTCTTAATGGAGAAAGAAGCGACGAACCTCAATGAGCGATGTCGGCTCACGTCGAATCTTTGAGCGGTTTGTTTGTCTGATTTACTGGCATCTCGATAGGTGGTGTGATTGGAGTGTAGTGTCTCTGGAGTTATCGTTCGCGTGGCGGTGTGAAAAACAAGCCTTGCGCGCCCGACGGACTTATTAAGGGACGAGTCCAGGAGTAGGACGCGGTCTGGCAGTGAGTTATTTGAAAAACACGGCCTGCACGCCGAAGTAGCCAGCGTGCGTCTTTGAGGAATCGTCGCGCTTGTATTCGACTGCCGTAATTGCGGATTTCGCTGACGGTCGTTGAAAGAAATTTTAGGTGTTTGGACTGCATAGCATTTCCTGTGTAATGATCGGTATTATGCACCTGTCTGCTCACTCGGTTCCTGCCTTACATGGCTCTCTGAGATTTGTTGCAGTTTAATTTGATGGAACAGTTACCATACGGTTTATTCAGAGTACGTCGGAGTATATTTAGTTTAACGTATGTGATTTTGGAAATTATTGGTTTGTTTGGGCCAAGTTGTGGCGTAAAACTGAAAGATTAATTAATACTTAGGGATAGTTTTAAAATTTGTTGCATCTCATTTATTATTTTATAGAGATATGTGTTTTTCTCAAAATGAAATTTTGTGATTTTAGAGGCGATTGTTAACATGTGTTTGAACTGTTTTAGATCCTATTGTGCAAGATTTCTTATTGACTAAAAGTTTCTTCTATATACAATCAGTTACAGAGGTAAGGCTTATGCATCCATTATGACACCGATTGCGTTAACGGCCATTTGCTGGACCTGTACTGGTAAGGTATTACACTTAGTGTATGTTTCCTGGATTTTAATTTCTCACTTCGTTTTGTCTGGTTCGCGTTAGCCTTTGTCTCTGAGACACATTGGCGTGTGGTGCTGTAAATTTATCTTGCTTTAAACTTCCTGTTATGTTAAAACGTTTAAAGGCATTTCTGGATGCGTACCTGACTGAATAATTTTCTGGTTTCTTAGCATTAGATTGCAAACGCGCTTTCTGCTTGACAACATAACTCGCTGCACTCCATCGTCGAAGCGTTGTGGTGTGCCGGCTTTAGTTATCTTGGATAATTTATTTGTGATTAGGGTAAGGTATTCTTTTTGACACCTTTTGCTATTTGTGTTCCCGAAGTCTGGGCCCTCTCTTGATAGTAGACGTGCTTGCCGCGACCAGGAGGCTGGTATTTGTGACGGTATCGCACCGTGGTGCTCAAGTTTGTTTCTGTCGGTTACCTGCAGATTGAGTTTTATCAGCCTTTCTCTTTACCACCTAAAGGTTATTGTTCAACGTCTGCTGTATATGCTGATGTTATGTTTTCAGGTTGTTGTGAGTTTCATATTCAGTCAGTTATAATTATTTCATATAAGAATATACCTAATACTGAACGATCAACTGTATCTAAAAAAATAGGGCATACTTCGAAGGCTTCCAGCCTGTATTAGGTTTACAATAATTCATAATGCATGTGACCATTACAGTTTCCGTAATTATAGAACCCTTCCTACAGACGTTCATACGAGATTGGTCAGTTTATAAGGCTCTGTAGTAGAATGTAAAACGTTGTCATGCTGCATAATGTAATTAACTTACAATAGTAAAGTATAAAATTAATTCATAGTAAAAATGTTATCTGACAGGTGCGTAATAAGAGTTTGATTCTATACGTCTCGCGCATGCGCGCCGCCCTCTGTGAGGCAGACCGCGAAGCCCTCGCGGTCCGCAGTCTCTAGTCACACGACGAGGCCCATACAACGGGCTTAAAGTGAATTTGCCACAGCTTGTTTAATAGAAGTGGCAAAACCTTATGGTTATGCATCAAGTTTTATAAAGTCGACTTAGGACATGGCTTGTTTTAGGCAAACATTTAAATAATATTTTATGTAAGTACTACACGTTGCATTCTGTAGGATGACCATATCTAATATAATTTACTAGCACATTATAATATTAACTTTTTGCAGGTTCTGAAGAAGACGTTATTACTATCGTTGAAACCTAGGTAAACGATAAAGTTAACCTGCAACTGTAGGCTGTATATTCTTATATAAACAATATCAGTTACTGTCGCTGCATAAAAATGTTAAAAACTTATTTCACTCTGATTGCTAGTGAGCCTTATTGTATAAGTCTCCTACGGCAGCGCTTTGCATACAAAACTTCACCTTATCTGAAAGTTACTATTAAAATCCTTAATACTTTAACATAACGTCACTATGTGTCAGGTTAATATTGTTTCATTTTTGAAGAAAATTTTTCTATTTTTGAACAAAATTTGTCCATTGTTCCACTTTTACAGATTTAGATCGTCTGTTAAGGCTTTTTGTGTCTACCTATCTTAATGTCAAGATTGTCTATTGATAACATGGAAAATATGTTTTACATAAATCTTTCATTTAACTGTAATTAAATATTGAATGTAAAGTTACATCCTAGGTGCTTAATAATTTGATATTTTCTTTTTAAATTCTCAAAAAAAATATATTTTTTAAATTCCATTATGCTGCCATTAATTTTGATTATTGGTTAATTTTAAGTGGTGAATTCCAGAGAATATTTATATTGGCACGTATTGTTAATGCTCTTTGTTACAGTATTATGTTTACCAAAAATAGGTATGAATCTGTAAATGACAAATGATAACAATTGTGGGACTGTCCTTCTAGGTCTTGTTTTACTATCTCGCCCTACTTCCAACTGTTGAAACAAGTTTGTCGTAGTTGTGCCAAGTTGGCACTTTAAAGATTTGCAGCCTTCAATGTATTTGAGTAATGAGGGAGTGTGCACATCTGTACGTGTATGTGTGTGTGTGTGTGTGTGTGTGTGTGTGTGTGTGTGTGTGTGTGTGTTTTATCGCTCGTGCTAATATGATACGTACCTCGTCCGTCAAGAGGACGGAGTCGTCGACGACCAGGTCCGTTGCGTCGCGAGAACGCAGGAATTCAACCAGCTCCTGTGAGTCATTCGTTTCCAAGCCAAGTATGGAGCCCAGTCGGAAAGCGTTCCAGCGGGCCTGCTCCAAGCGATTTGGACGTCCGATGAAGTTGCCGCTCTGAATAATGATCCTTGAGAAGAGTCCTGTGCAAATTTAGACCTATGTCAAACAACGTTCATAAAAATCTTAACACGAGACGTAGGAGATAGCTAAAAAGTGAATGATTAATTTGGAAACTACACTGTCCGCATGTCATCATCATCATCATAGTCACAGTCATAATCATCATCATCTCAACCGTCTTTTAGGATTACGCGTTTTGGGCTGTTCCGCGTCAGAATCGTTGACGCCACGTCTCTAAGGGACTGTTGGGCCTTATAGTTCTATAGCTTTACTTATCTTGTTGTTAGACATGCGTCAAAATCGTCTTTCCAAATCAATATGTATTTTTCAACTGAAGTTGGAAAGGGTTCAACATTTAGTTCTTATCTGGTCCAGTAACGAATAGCACACTCTGCAACGGAGGAACTTCATCTCTAATGAAACGATACTTCGTCATTGATCAGCTGTTAGAGCCCAACATTCGCCACCATACGGTAGCAAAGGTAAAGATATTACTTCGTAAAGTTTAATTAATATTATTTCAGTGCAATATGTTTTAGTGTAAGTTGTGTGGTTAAAACATGTCTGACCAATTTTAGCTCTCCGTATTCTTACTTGGGACATTTAAAATTCCCACGTAGATATTTAAACTCTATTACCTGTTCAGTTGTTCGTCCATCTATAACAATTTTAGCTCTAATGAGTTCCAGTTCTTGAAATTCCATCACCTTTGTCACATGTTTTTTTATCTGTCTATATTCTCATTCCTTATTTAGCGCCTATTTCATTTAAATTATGCACTGTAATTTGATCCTTTCTTCAGATTCTCCTATTATGAGTTGATCATAAGCAAGTAGCAGCATCAATTAAAATTATCACCTCTTAATGCGTCTCTTAATATAATCAACCATTTACGAGTGATGTTATCAATGCAAAAATTGAAAAGGGTGTGGGCAGTTAGCAGCCTTTTGTAATTACTTAATTACCACTGGCAGATTCTGCCCTAGTCCTTACAGTAAGGATCCTCATTTTGGTATTCTTTTTTATGGCTGAATTGCTGTAATCAGACGTGCGGGAGTTCTAGTTACTTTAGTGATTCCAGTTTCATTTAGAGTTTAACCTTCTCAAACGCCTTTTCAGAATTGATAAAAACATAATAAGTTGGTAACCCAATTCTCTTCTTTCTGCAGTTACTTGTGTTAAAGTGAATATACGGTACATGATCCTCCTTTCCTAAAACCGTGTTGTATCTCCAACATACGTGCTTCCGCGAGGGGTATTAATCTGTTTTTTTTTTTTTTTTTTTATAATTTCATCATACAGATTGTAACAGAAACTTAGCAAATTTCTTCCTCGGTAAATGGCGCATTGTGATTTATCGCCTTTCTTATAAGCAGCGCATAACAAAGCTTCAGTTCTTTCATCTATGACATATTCGCTCTGCCAGCAAACATTCATAAAACTTTAAAGTCATTCCATAAGTTGATCAGAAGCATATTCAATAGGTTTCATGTTTGTACTACCTGTGCACATGATTTTTTGTTTTTTCAAGCACTTTTTGCAGTTATTCCATCGTTATCAGATGTAAAGAGTCATTGATATTGGCGTTTCTTTCTGTAACTTCTTCAGTATCAGTCCATAAGCATTTGAAGAACTACAAACACTCCATTTTGGATATTATATTTAAGAAATCTCATTATTTTTTATTAAAGTTCTTCATATTGCTGTATGCATTGTTTTGTATTCCATGAATATCATGTTATACTTAAATCATCATGTTATACTTAACTCACCCCCCATGAACCATGGACCTTGCCGCTGGTGGGGAGGCTTGCGTGGCTCAACGATACAGATAGTCGTACCGTAGGTGCAACCACAACGGAGGGGTATCTGTTGAGAGACCAGACAAACGCTTGGTTCCTGAAGAGGGGCAGCAGCCTTTTCAGTAGTTGCAGGGACAACAGTCTGGATGATTGACTGATCTGGCATTGTAACACTAACCAAAACAGCCTCTCTGTGCTGGTACTGCGAACGGTTGAAAGCAAGGGGAAACTCTTGGGTAAAATATTCCGGAGGTAAAATAGTCCCCCATTTGGATCTCTAGGCGGGGACTACTCAGGAGGACGTCGTTACCAGGAGAAAGAAAACTGGCGTTCTACGGATCGGAGCGTGGAATGTCAGATCCTTTAATCGGGTAGGTAGGTTAGAAAAGTTAAAAAGGGAAATGGATAGGTTAAAGTTAGATATAGTGGGAATTAGTGAATTTCGAGGGCAGGAGGAACAAGACTTTTGGTCAGGCGAATACAGGGTTATAAATACAGTCAAATAGGGGTAATGCAGGAGTAGGTTTAATAATGAATAAAAAAATAGGAATGCGGGTAAGCTACTACAAACAGCTTAGTGAACGCATTATTGTGGACAAGATAGACACGAAGCCCACGCCTACTACAGTAGTACAAGTTTATATGCCAACCAGCTCTGCAGATGACGAAGAAATTGAAGAAATGTATGACGAAATAAAAGAAATTATTCAGATAGTGAAGGGAGACGAAAATTTAATAGTCATGGGTGACTGGAATTCGGTAGTAGGAAAGGGAGAGAACGAAACGTAGTAGGTGAATATGGATTGGGGGTAAGAAATGAAAGAGGAAGCCTCCTGGTAGAATTTTGCACAAAGCACAACTTAATCATAGCTAACACTTGGTTCAAGAATCATAAAAGAAGGTTGTATACGTGGAAGAAGCCTGGTGATAGTGACAGATTTAAGATAGATTATATAATGGTAAGACAGAGATTTAGGAACTAGGTTTTAAATTGTAAGACATTTCCAGGGGTAGATGTGGACTCTGACCACAATCTATTGGTTATGAACTGTAGATTAAAACTGAAGAAACTGCAAAAAGGTGGGAATTTAAGAAGATGGGACCTGGATAAACTGACTAAACCAGAGGTTGTACAGAGTTTCAGGGAGAGTGCAAGGGAACAAATGGCAGGAATGGGGGAAAGAAATACAGTAGAAGAAGAATGGGTAGCTTTGAGGGTTGAAGTAGTGAAGGCAGCAGAGGATCAAGTAGGTAAAAAGACGAGGGCTAGTAGAAATCCTTGGGTAACAGAAGAAATATTGAATGTAATTGATGAAAGGAGAAAAAATAAAAATGCAGTAAATGAAGCAGGCAAAAAGGAATACAAATGTCTCAAAAATGAGATCGACAGGAAGTGCAAAATGGCTAAGCAGGGATGACTAGAGGATAAATGTGAGGATGTAGAGGATTATCTCACTAGGGGTAAGATAGATACAGCCTACAGGAAAATTGAAGAGGCCTTTGGAGATAAGAGAACCACTTGTATGAACATCAAGAGCTCAGATGGAAACCCAGTTCTAAGCAAAGAAGGGAAAGCAGAAAGGTGGAAGGAGTATATAGAGGGTCTATACAAGGGCGATGTACTTGAGGACAATATATGGAAATGGAAGAGGATTTAGATGAAGATGAAATGGGAGATATGATACTGCATGAAGAGTTTGACAGAATGTAAGTAGGCTGTTTATGTTTTCTTATTGGCAACGTTACGTAGCGCTCTGTATGAAAATCACTGGCTGTGCTGTGTGCAGTCTGTGGCTAGTTTGCATTGTTGTCTGCCATTGTAGTGTTGGGCAGCTGGATGCAAACAGCTCATAGCGTTGGGCAGTTGGAGGTGAGCCGCCAGCAGTGGTGGATGTGGGGAGAGAGATGGCGGAGTTTGGAAATTTGTAAGACTGGATGTCATGAACTGTTATGTATATTATGATTTTTCAACACTATTAAGGTAAATACATTGTTTGTTCTCTATTAAAATCTTTCATTTGCTAACTATGCCTATCAGTAGTTAGTGCCTTCAGTAGTTAGAATCTTTTATTTAGCTGGCAGTAGTGGCGCTCGCTGTATTGCAGTAGTTCGAGTAACGAAGATTTTTTGTGAGGTAAGTGATTTGTGAAACGTATAGGTTAATGTTAGTCAGGGCCATTCTTTGTAGGGATTACTGAAAGTCAGATTGTGTTGCGACAAAAATACTGTGTGTCAGTTTAAGCATAGTCATGTAAAATTTTTCTAAGGGGACGTTTCATATGTCGACCCTTAGCCGAGGATACCTCACTGGAATCTTCTGATTTTTTCTTGTACTTTGTGTAATTAGTGTAGCTTTTGTTTATTGCTAGCGCGTAATTATAGAGAGAATTTCCTTTGTAGTTGTAGTTTTTCATTGTTGTACAGTAAAACAGTTGTGGCATGCATGTAGATTTGCAGCAAGTATTTCGAAGCTGCACTTGCAATTAACGAGATATTATTTTCAGTGCTATGTTAATGTGTTCTCTTATTTTTGCTCTTCAAATTGTGCTTTTCTGTGTTATCGTGTGAAATATTGTGACAATAATGGCGTGTGCAAAACGTAATACTAGGCTCCAAAGTAAACTGAGAAATGACAGTGACGAGGAAAGCAGTGTGTTAGCGCCACCGAGTAATGAATTAACTAATGTTAAAAGTAGTAATTTGGTAATTGTGCATAGGGAAATGGAGCGGGCTGCAAACAATGGTGTGGACAGTGAAACAATTAGTGAACAGGGAAGCATTATCGATCGATCGGTCGGCAACAGCTTGCCTCAGGAATCCGAAATTACAGGACACAATCTTGCAAATACTGTAGATTCAGGTTTTGTGTCCTCACCGTTTTCTCAAATAAGTCAAGACACATTTCCTGCTTTTCAAATTGCGAATATTGCCGGTTCAAATGCATTGCCGAATAGCACTGAGGAACATGTTTCAGACACCAGTGCATTGTTATTACAATTAATGCAACAAATGGGACAAAAGGTTCAAAAGTTAGACATAATGGAACAAAATCTTCAAAAGTTAGATACATTGGAACAAAATCTTCAAAAGTTAGACACAATGGAACAAAATCAGAGACAAACACAGCAACAGTTAGACACAATGGAAGAAAATCAGAGACAAACACAGCAAAAGCTTCAAAAGTTAGACACCACACTCGAACAAACACGTGAAGATTTAACTACTGAGTTACATAACACTGAATCGAAATGTCAAAAAGTCTGTAATGACGTAAAAACACAGATTTGTGAACATTTTCAACCTATTTTTTCACGGCATGAAAATGCATTACAGAATCACGAAGCAGCCATAAAAGAAGTGCAAACTATTGTTCATGAAAATCATGAGACCTTGAAAGCTAAAATTGACTCAGTTGCATCTACCGATTCGGTTACGCAACTTGCAAAAACTCAGGAAAACTTAAAGGACACAGTAGATACGATTTCAACACAAATGGAGACTCTGAAACTTGGTTCAGAAAAACACACAGAGGAAATATTTTCACTAACGGATAAAGTAGCCGACCTTTCAGATCAGTTCACTAACTTATCTACAAAGGTAGATGATGATCTGAATGACACAAGACCTGTAGCCTTCACGGACACTGAAGAGTATGAACAAATTAGAAAATTCAAACAAAATCAAAATCAAATCAATACACAGTACAAAAGAGAAATTGGGGAAGTACAAGATCAGTTGGCACAAGTAATACAAGAATTACATATTTCAGAGGACACTCGTGCTCCAGTACGGGAAGAGGGACATAGAAATACGGAACAACCACAAAATAATAACACAGGACACTTCGGAAATTATGAAAGAAATTGGCAAAGCGCATCGGATTTTGAGATGGAAGCGCCGAAACGAAGTAACAATGACAGATATGCGACTCGCCGACATGATGATTTTGACTATAAGCTGTTTATTACTACACGTAAATTCAAAACATTTAAGAATTCCGGCAACGACATTCATCCGCAAGCGTGGCTTCATCAATTCTATCATTGTTTTCCTCTTTAGAGAACAGATTAGAATTTATGTGTGGCTACTTAGAGAATGAACCAGCTGTAAGAATGCGATCGGTCATTCATGATTGTCACAGTGAAGGAGAATTTTATCATGCCTTCCTCTCAGCATATTGGTCTCAAGCTACACAATACCGAGTAAAACATAGCATCATAATGATGAAACATTTCGAACAATCTGAATTCTCCAGTCTTGTGAAATATTTTGAAGACATGTTGCACAAGAATCAGTACCTGTCAAACCCATACAGCCCCTCAGAACTCATCCGCATTTGCTTAATCAAATTACCTGAACATTGACGACATATTATTTTGGCAGGACGTTGCAAAGACGACATTGAAGCTTTTCAGGGACTCTTACAAGAATTAGAAATTGACACCGACAATCGCGGAACGCGAAAACAGGAGCACAACAATTACAGGTCACATCTGTCACAATTCCGCGATGACAGAAATAATACACGACAAGGCTATTCTTACAACGTAAATCGTGACCAAAACAGACACCACCCGCATGACAACTGTTGGCAGAATAATAGTTACACAGAAAGATCGCATTTTCGTAGTAATGAATATGACAGAGATTACCATAGAAACAGACAATATGGGAACCAAAATAACTATTATCAAGGGAGACAGAATAACTTTACATGCAATGGTCCAGCGCGCAGTTACGATTCTCCACCACATGACTGACAAGAAAGAAACTACAGGAACTACCGACATGACGACAGACGATATAATCATAACGACAGACGTGAATTTCATCAGAACTGGCGGGATTCTAACAGAGCTGGGCTCTCTCGGAAAGGCGAATTTGTAGAAGTTAGGTCTCCTAATCCCAATAACGACGCGCGCCAACAAAGAAACAGACAATGACTCGCACCGCAGGCAGCCACGTGCACCCGCTGGCTCAGGGAAAAATAACATAGACGCTAACCTTGAGAAAAATTCCAGTATTCTTCACCGACGTATACGACATGATAATTCCGTTGAAGCTCGAGCTTTTTATAGTAGGAAGAGTAAAGGCTTGCACCACATTTCACATGTAAAACCGTTTATTGAAAGATAATCTGCTTTCTGACTTTGTCTTTGCCATAAAACTTTTCACTTTACATTACTAGTATGCTTTGTCAGACTTAGAATCTGTTAACATGCAACAATGTTTGAAGTTAAATACCCAGTCAAGAACCAAGAGAACTTATTTAAACAGAAATTACGAATGCATTGTTATTGTGAACAGACGACACAGTGTTATTGTGTGTGTACATTCTTGCTTGTTAGTTGCACGATTACGTAACGACTATAAGGCTCACATACTTAGAACATTTACCAGTACTGCTAATGAGATTTTAATGCAACATTTTGGTTTACTTGAAAATACATTCTGGATTTAAAGTACTTTCTGTGAGATACCAGATGACACAGTGGTTAGTTTATGTGACAGCTACACGATTTTATCATGATGCTACTAATGAGTGACAATTTACAATGTTGCTTTTGCGGTGTATCTGTTTTATATCTGCACAGTTTTTCTGAATTATTCTGGAAAGTAAAACATGTTTTAGTAGTAACTTTTGTGGTATAGCTACAATGAGACAGCCTTTTCCGTAGCACAACAATACATTACATTACAGTACTTTCTTGATCACGGTAAGGTACGTAATAACTACGGTATCTATACACAAAGCAATTTCACTTTTGTTTATGATGAGGTAAGTACATTGACTTCAGCAGAACTTTGCTTACAGAGGACGATAACTACGACAGTTACACAGAATTATCTTACAGCAAGATGCCCATTTAGTGCTACAGGACACACATTTAAGTGATTAATTTTGTACTTAAACCATTTATTTTTCAAGATTTTTGAATTACAAAGAAAGTTTTCCATGATACATTTCATTCCATTGCTGTAATCTGTAACACCTGAGGGTATAATTATATCCTAAGGGGGGTACACGCTTACTTTGTGTGCCATGTGTTTGGCAAGCACAAGGAGCCCTAGCTAATATGGTATTTGCTTATACAACTTTACACTTCGGTACCATATTTCTCTAACACATAAATTACACAGCTATCTGATCATTTAACTGAGAGATAAACATTTTTTTTTACTACATCAGTGACACATGTTTTTGCAATTACACAGTTGGACAACTTCACACTTATGAAACTGTATTTTGTCTGTACTGTGTGAACTGTTCATATTTTTTCGGAACCATTGTGATGCTATGAGAGCTTTGAATGATGTATTTAGTATGGGATCATGATTTTTAAAGTACGTTTGAGGTAGATGACACTACTGAAATGAGCAGAGTATTTTTTTTAGGTTTTGAAATTATTGGAGGAAGCTACGACGATTTTGAGATTTAACTGAGATGTTATGATGTTATTTTTACGACGACGATGTGTATTATGCTGCTGAGGTATGTATATGATCAATAAGCTGATGCTGTTTGAGGAATTTGATTATGCTACGTATTTGTTATGATGAAATATTGAAGAAGTGTCGACGAATATGTATATGTGTTATAAGGTAAGGAGTAATGAATAGTGGTTAGGGACTCTGACTTGTGAAAAAGGATGTTGGTAACCAAGAATCGTACTTTAAGAGTCATGAAATGTGTGTAAATGCATGAATGTATCACAATGCCGGCGAAAATTTTTTGGACACTGTTATATTCATAAGATTTTGTTTCTACACATTTGCAACGCAAATTCTCGATCCGTGAAATTTTGTAAATGAGACTGCCACTGTAGTGCAAACTGGTGTTGTAAATATTTCGGTAAGAAAGTTAAGTGACCTTCATGTAATGCGTCGTGGGCACGACGCATTACATGGGCAGCTGCGCTACAGTCGCCTGGAAAAAAGCCATTAGTGTGTGCCTTTCAGAGGCACAGGTGGAGAAAAAAGGAGGCCATTATCCTCGCTATGACATTCCATTGTAGAAAGCATCGCAAATACGACATGCTCATTATTTGGAAACATATCGTACTCTGTGCTACTTACTGAAATGCTTATGAATTGATGGGAAATATTCTTACATCTGCAAACCTGATTATGACAAGTATCTTTCTATGAGAGTTGCGAGCTACTGACTTACGAAAGCCACATAGCTATTAAATGATGTTTTTATGCTTTGGTTTGCGTAGTTGCTTATTTCATTTGATATCTGGTTTCTAGCTGTCTTGCAGCATTTGTTTCACAAAATAAAATGAAATGCATTTGCTAATGTGAACACTTTCTGTCAACAGATCTATTAAATAATTATTTTCTGATCCACATTCTTCGAAAAAGGAGCTCTTGGAATGGAAAGAACAATAAGAAGGGACTAATAACAGTAACTGCATATATAATTTTCTTTTCAAGTACTTGGTAATTTTTTGTAGAATTAGTTTTTGTGGTGCACCACTTTAATGACATAGATATTAAGATGTGAATATACATTTCCCTTATCTGCATTGTTGGCTTTAGTGTACTATTTTTTCTGCTTGAGCTTTGTCATGTTTAGATATAAGTTACTGCATTTGCTGCTGCTGTTTGCCAGGCATAGTGCTACTAAATTTCACTTTGTATTACTCTGTTAAGCCAGTTTTACTACGAATTTATTTTTCTTGTTTGCTGCGCATTGCATTATATTAGTTGTAATATTGCATTTGCTTTACTAATGTATGCTGCTTGCTTTGCCATTTGTATTTTTTATCATTGCTGTTTGTATTAATTGTTTTGTACTGCTGCATTGCCTTGTCCCTTAGTTTAGCATCTGAGCTCAGTAGATTTAAGTTAGCTTAAGATGGGGTAGGCTATATGAGAGAACGAGTTGTGATGAATTGGAAGAAATGCATTGAGAAGCTATAAGAAAATGGTTTGGCCAAAAAAGTATTTTGAAAGAGGATATGAGCAAAAAAGTAGGGTTTAGGGACAACAAGTTTAGGTAGGATTTTCTTGGAAATAAATGATGGGGTAAGATAATGGAAAATAAATAATGAGGTAAGAAATATGTGAACATATAAATACAGAAAGCATACTTGGATAGGATTTTTTTTGGTGGAAACAAATGTTGAAATAAGGCGAAAGATCTATGGAATGAAGTTTTGGGTTGGACTGCAGTACCGAATGTTACACTGAAAACAAACCCTGTCCTGTATTTTTGTGTTATTACACTAAGTGAATTTGGGTTTTTCCTGTCTTTATGTGTTTAGCTAATAAGATTTATGTTGTAGAATTTTTCAAATACTATGTTATTTACCTTGTAAAGATGTTTAGACATTATTTATTCTGTTTTGTTTTAATGCTCATGTGTGAAGTTGATGTTTCAAAAGTTATTCTGATCTTTTATGTATGTACTTATGTCATAATTCCTGTAACACTGATATATATGTTATTTCGATTCTTTTGTGAAGCCTGTATTACTACAAATGTTATCTGTATTGTTATGTTCTTTAATGATGTATTTTGTACCTTTGTAATTGTATTCTTATGTTATAAAATTGTAATTGACACCAGTTCATCAAATTAAGTAACTTGTAAGTTCCATTTCACTGCACACGTTTCTGTTGGTTATAGTATATGGACAATATGTGAGAAGTAGGGACTGTTAGTGTTTGCATGTGTGTTAATAATTCAGCAAGGGACTGGATAACAGCATTGCTGGTTCTGAGGACAATTTCAAAAACTTTGTGAGTGCACAAGTGGTGGTTGATGGACTTGCTATATTCTCCGCAAGACTCTTCGATGGTGATTGTGCACCTGCACAGTCGCAACAGATGGCTGCTGGCCGTCTCTACAAGGACTACAGTGGGTCTGCACCTTTGATGGCCCACCAATACCATTATTTCTACAAGGGCTACAGTGGTTCTGCATCTTTGATGGCCCACCAATACCATTATCTCTACAAGAACTACAGTGGGTCTGCACCTCTGGTGGCCCACCAATACCGTAATACCTACCAGGACTACAGTGGGTCTGCTCTGTGACGACCTACCTACCAATATTCTTCAAAACTTCAACTGACTCTGTGGTAGGTTTGCACCGTTGTGGACCATTACCTGTCTCCATGTCGAGAGTCAGCACTGTCTTTCCGTTGGAAGGACAACACTACTTCTTCAAGACTGCATGGAAATCCATTACTTCCGTGTGCATTTTCTTTTACTGCTCAGCCTTTGAGAAAAACACTGCAATTTTACTGTGATGAATGATCAGGACTGTCTTTGTGGACTGTGAGAAAATTTTAGCTGTTGACCAACATTGTATCAATAAGTGTGAATTTGATATCTTTGTTATTGTAATTATGAAAAATTTTATCAAATCATTATTGGCCTCTGCCCAAAACAATTTGTAAAATATTTTGTGGGAAGCATGGGGGCTATGTAAGTAGGCTGTTTATGTTTTCTTTTTGGCAACGTTACGTAGCGCTCTGTATGAAAATCACTGGCTGTGCTGTGTGCAGTCTGTGGCCGCGGTGGTCTAGCGGTTCTGGCGCTGTAGTCCGGAACCGCGGGACTGCTACGGTCGCAGGTTCGAATCCTGCCTCGGGCATGGGTGTGTGTGATGTCCTTAGGTTAGTTAGGTTTAAGTAGTTCTAAGTTCTAGGGGACTTATGACCTAAGATGTTGAGTCCCATAGTGCTCAGAGCCATTTTTTGTGGCTAGTTTGCATTGTTGTCTGCCATTGTAGTGTTGGGCAACTGGATGCGAACAGCGCATAGCGTTGGGCAGTTGGAGGTGAGCCGCCAGCAGTGGTGGATGTGGGGAGAGAGATGGCGGAGTTTGGAAATTTGTAAGACTGGATGTCATGAACTGTTATGTATATTATGATTTTTCAACACTATTAAGGTAAATACATTGTTTGTTCTCTATTAAAATCTTTCATTTGCTAACTATGCCTATCAGTAGTTAGTGCCTTCAGTAGTTAGAATCTTTTATTTAGCTGGCAGTAGTGGCGCTCGCTGTATTGCAGTAGTTCGAGTAACGAAGATTTTTTGTGAGGTAAGTGATTTGTGAAACGTATAGGTTAATGTTAGTCAGGGCCATTCTTTGTAGGGATTACTGAAAGTCAGATTGTGTTGCGACAAAAATACTGTGTGTAGTTTAAGCACAGTCATGTGAAATTTTTCTAAGGGGACGTTTCAAAAGCACTGAAAGATCTGAGTCGAAACAAGGCCCTGGGAGTAGACAACATTCCAATAGAACTACTGGCGGCCTTGGGAGAGGCAGTCCTGACAAAACTCTACCATCTGGTGAGCAAGATGTATGAGAAAAGTAAAATACCCTCAGACTTCAAGAAGAGTATAATAATTCCAATCCCAAAGAAAGCAGGTGTTGACAGGTATGAAAATTACCGAACTATCAGTTTAATAAGTCACGGCTGCAAAATACTAACGCGAATTCTTTACAGACGAATAGGAAAACTATTAGAAGCCGACCTAGGGGAAGATCAGTTTGGATTCCATAGAAATATTGGAACACGTGAGGCAATACTGACCCTACGACTTATCTTAGAAGCTAGATTAAGGAAAGGCAAGCCTACGTTTTTAGGATATGTAGACTTAGAGAAAGCTTTTGACAATATTGACTCGAATACTCTCTTTCAAATTCTGAAGGTGGCAGGGGTAAAATACAGGGAGCGAAAGGCTATTTACAATTTGTATAGAAACCAAATGGCAGTTATAAGAGTTGAGGGGCATGAAAGGGAAGCAGTGGTTGGGAAGGGAGTGAGACAGGGTTGTAGCCTCTCCCCAATGTTATTCAATCTGTATATTGAGCAAGCAGTGAAGGAAACAAAAGAAAAATTCGGAGTAGGTATTAAAATCCATGGAGAAGAAATAAAAACTTTGAGGTTCGCTGATGACATTGTAATTCTGTCAGAGATAGTAAAGGACTTGGAAGAGCAGTTGAACGGAATGGATAGTGTCTTGAAAGGAGGATATAAGATGAACATCAACAAAAGCAATAGGAGGATAATGGAATGTAGTCGAATTAAATCGGGTGATGCTGAGGGTATTAGATTAGGAAATGAGACACTTAAAGTAGTAAAGGAGTTTTGCTATTTGGGGAGCAAAATAATTGATGGTATCGAAGCAGAGAGGATATAAAATGTAGACTGGCAATGGGAAGGAAAGCGTTTCTGAAGAGCAGAAATTTGTTAACATCGAATATAGATTTAAGTGTCAGGAAGTCGTTTCTGAAAGTATTTGTATGGAGTGTAGCCATGTATGGAAGTGAAACATGGACAATAAATAGTTTAGACAAGAAGATAATAGAAACTTTTGAAATGTGGTGCTACAGAAGAATGTTGAAGATTAGATGGGTAGATCACATAACTAGTGAGGATGTGTTGAATAGGATTGGGGAGAAGAGAAGTTTGTGGCACAACTTGACTAGAAGCAGGGATAGGTTGGTAGGACATGTTATGAGGCATCAAGGGATCACCAATTTAGTATTGGAGGGGAGAGTAGAGGGTAAAAATCGTAGAGGGAGACCAAGAGGTGAATACGCTAAGCGGATTCAGAAGGATGTAGGTTGCAGTAGGTACTGGGAGATGAAGAAGCTTGCACAGGATAGAGTAGCATGGAGAGCTGCATCAAACCAGTCTCAGGACTGAAGACCACAACAACAACTTAACTCACCTATCTGTTTCAAGTTTCCTGTTTAATTTTTCGTATTTCTTTCCTTTCTGAAATAGATATGTTTTTACAACTCTCTTTGCAGCTCATGTTATTACATAATGACTAGGTTTTTTATATACGCTTCTTTATTCAGTAACTTCCTAACATGGTATTTCCAAAGCAATGATCTGCTTTTAGAATATTTATTTTTCCTCGTTCCTAATGCGTCAGCGGTTGGTTGTGTTATAATTTCTTTAATAGTATCGGATTCTCCACTTATGCTGTTAGTTTCTGGTTTAATTGGACAGTTCTCATTCAGTATCTTGTCAATATCTTATATATTAAGTACAGGATGCAGAATACAATGATAAGCGTTTGTTTAAATTGATTTTGTCTTGATTTTGAGATATGATGTATCTACAGTTTGCTTAATACTGTTGAGTGGTACTTAAGTAAATAAATCAGTGAAATCAAAGTGAACTAGAAATTAGGATATAAATGAAAAACTTGGTTTAGTTTAGAGAGTTACATACTGGCATTCAGCGGGCAAAACAGCAGAACAGAAGAGACAATGACCATGAAGTCAGCAAGTTCCACATAAGCGGGCGCTGTCGATTCAGCCGTCAGGGCATCGCCCGACCGGCTCACGTGTTTCTCAGTTGTCGTATGTGAGCAAAGGCCCTCGCCTACATCCCAAGAGCCAATGACCGACGTTAAGAAGATTCTTCGAGAAGCTTTTCAGCGTGACAGAAGAGGCAATGACCGGCTCACGTGTTTCTCAGTCGTCACATGTGATCAAAGGCCCTCACCTACATTCCAAGAGCCAACGACCGACGTTAAGAAGATTCTTCGAGAAGCTTTTCAACGTGGCAATGACCGTGAAGTCGTTCACCTCCAGTAAACTGAAGTGAATAAATACGCGAGACGCAGTGGGCCAGACAGATGAAGATGAAGTCAGATGAAGACAGATGATGACAGAGACGGAGACGGAGACGGAGACGAAGACGGAGAGGAGAGACGAAGAAGACGAAGAAGTTTTCAGTCAGTTTCGGTGCTGAAGACCGTCATGCAAGAAGAGACTGCATCATGCACAGACGCACCAAGTCCGCCGCTGTAATGGAATAGCAAGTAGCAGCCGCGGCGCCAGAAGACAGAAGTTAAAAGGTATTTGAAGTCTGGTTTTTACATACCCGGGTGACTCGTGAGGACGGGAAGGAGACGGCCTCACATCAGTAGTCACCTGTGAGCTGGGATGAAGACCTGACAGCCGAAGACTGGCAAGCGGGAGTCCGTGGTTCGAGTCCGCCACACTGGCCTTCCCCCGCCGCGCCGCTCCGCTGGCCGACGCAGAACACACGCGGCCGCTTAGAGAAGAGAAACACTGGGACGCGACACCCAAGGTATCATCCGATGCACGATTTCGCTCGCAATAATTAAACGGGCCACCTCGCGCTGCGCGTCTCCAGTCAGCTGGGCGAGACGGCGACACGAGATACGCACCGCTACGCGTAATCAGACGCCGCCGCCGCCGCCGCCGCCGCCGCCGCCGCCGCTGCCGCAGCAGAAGACTTCACAAACGACACAGCTGCCGCTCTCTGAACCAGAACATCCCGTAAGATACAGTTGTACAAATCTTCAATAAAAGTTATCTTATGTAAAAATGATGTTTCATTCGACCTCATACCCGAGCCAAGGAAGAACCCACCCTGCCCACATGTTGTTAAGAGAGAAAAGTTAATTTATTTAATATTTTCACCCTGACAGAATGCTTTAGAATGCTCATCCTGACAATTGACAGCATCAAAAGAGAAAACCCACTTACATTTAATGACAGAAGTGTCACATTTAGTAACACAACTGATACATTTGGTATCAGAAGCCGTTATAGTTGTTACATTTGGTGTCAGAGAAAAAACCCTTGGCTCAATATGAGGTGTGAATAACAGTCATTAAAGGTCCACAGTTAGTATCGTTTAATGTGAGAAAGGATAGATGTTTCATAGACAGTCGTAATATTTTCTTTATTTTGAAGGGTATTCTCTCTCACAATTTTAAGAGTTTGTCGAAAATATCTAAACATCTTTTGAATTCAGTGTGGTAATATTGTGTAACTAATAGTTTGTAAAATGATGACACGAAATCGTACAAAGTCAGAGTCAGCACCACAAGCGGTTTCTACTGAGGAAGCTATTCAGAGCTTAGTTAATCAGATAGAACACATTAAAAGTGATAATAATGCATTATTTAAACAGTTGAGTGAGGTTAGGCAAACCAGTTCAATCCCTCCCACCCTAGATTCCTCAGCAGCAGCCTTAGTAACTCCTTTTTCAGGTAAACCTGGCGAAGACATAACAGCATTTTTTGATGATTTAGTAGCAGCTGCAAAGTTAGGATCATGGTCATATGAACAGCTCTTACAAATGACAAAGTTAAGATTGACAGGAGAGGCTAAAGCACACGTCTCATACCATGAAGAATTACGGAATGCTCCAACATTTGAGGAATTGAAGAAAGGATTGCTTGAACGTTTTCAAAAACAGAACAGCTGTAGATTTTATAGGGAACAGTTAAACACTATCACTCAGAGGCAAAACGAGTCATTAGAAAGTTTTGTAGATAGGATTAGAAAAGTTAATATTAACACCTATCAGTTGACAACTAGTGATGAAGCAAATAAAGTTATTTTACAAGAGGCAGAAGATAGAGCTCTGGATACATTTTTACGTGGCTTACCTCCTGGAACGTCCCGTCGTGTCAGGGCAGAGTTTCCTAAAAATTTAGCAGAAGCTGTATCTGTGGCGACGGCTTTTGAAGAAATTGACATTGCCACCAGATACAAGGAGAAGCGAAATGTATTTTCAGCAGGAGTACGATGTTTTAGGTGTGATCGACAGGGACATATAGCAAAAAATTGCAGACAACCTAAATGCAATAATTGTCAAAGAATAGGTCACACATTCAAGGAATGCAGGTCTAAGAAAGTTTTCGGAAATAGAAACCAGTTAAACTCAAACGGGAATGTCGGAACCGCCGCCAGGCGTTCCCAATAAAATTTCATGCCATTAAGGCGAATGTGAAGGCGGAATGCTGGTTATCTGCTACCATACAGGATAAAGAGGCAAGGATACTAGTGGATACAGGCGCAAACGTATCAATATTAAGTAATGAATGTATTGGAGAAAAGAAATATGACCCTCCAAGGTATAGATTGAGTGGAGCAGGAGGAGGTACAGTGAAGTCATTAGGATGTACATCACTGATTTTCTATATTCACGGTGTACAATTTAAGGAAGATGTAGAAGTGGTAACAAAAGTAACTGACGGGTACGACGCGATCCTAGGACTGGATTTCCTGAATAAACATCTCGCTAAAATCGACCTCAGACAGCAAACTGTAGAACTTAGCGGAATAGTGTTTCAGCTAGGTGACACCGCTGCAAAGGGCCCTCTGCCGCAAGATTTCCCTAACCGGAAGGCGAAATCAACTATACTGCGTGCAACGTCCTTGAAGGTTGATTCGCGGGATCAGATACCATCTGGCTCAGGAAAACTTTTCTGGATGACCGTTGACCCCGAAGTACCTACAGATACAGTGTGTCTAATAGAGCCTTTAGAGGAAAATGAGGAATTAGATGTATCACATTGTTTTGTACGTAGAAGTGTTGTACGGGTTCAAGACGTTGAGGGAGAAAGAAAAGTACCGGTACATATTGACAATTTCGGAGTGGAGGACAAAGAGTTGCATAAGGGAATATTAGTAGCTACAGTCAGTACTTTTGAAGAAGAAGATTTCATTTGGTCAGATATTAACGATGGTCAGAAACCAGACGCCTATAAAACCGCATTACGCCAGAAGATTGAGCATTTGAAAGGAAATGATAGAGACACGATAGAAGCAGTTTTAGTTGAGTTTCAAGATTTATTTAATGCAGAAGGTCCACTGCCAGCAACAGATATCGCACAGCATAGGATCCCAACAGGAAATAGCCCCCCAGTTTATAGGAAGCCTTATAGAGTTGCGCATCACTTACAGCCAGTACTGGATGAATTTATAGAACAGCATCTAAAAGATGGAATTATAGAATATTCTGATTCGCCTTATAATTCAAATATCGTAATTATTCCAAAGAAGTCTCCCGACGGTACGAAACGATATAGATTTTGTTGTGACTACAGACACCTTAACAAACAAACTATCTCAGATGTTTATCCTCTTCCAAACATTACAGATATCATTGACAGTTTGGGTAACAGTAAATACTTTTCAACAATCGATCTACGTAGCGGATATCATCAATTGGAAGTTGCTCCTGAAGATAGGCATAAAACAGCATTTTCTACCCCTGTAGGCCATTGGCAATTTAAAAGAATGCCTTTCGGTTTGAAAAATGCACCAGCAACTTTTCAAAGACTACTCGATGGAGTATTGCGAGGACTCAGAACTCAACAATGTTGTGTATATCTAGACGATATTATTGTATTCTCCAAAGACATTAATGGACATGCTGTACGTCTTCGTAATGTTTTCCAGAGACTTAGAAAAGCTAAATTAACATTAAATATGGAAAAATGTAGTTTTGCATTGACAGAGGTTACATACCTAGGGCATGTCATTAGTGAAAAAGGAATTAAAACAGATCCTCGATTAATTTCGGCAGTTAAGGACTTCCCAACACCACAACGCATTAAGGAAGTACAAAGTTTCATTGGTCTCGCATCGTATTACCGGAAATATGTTCAAAATTTCGCTGAAATTGCCCGACCCTTAACCCAATTATTGAAAAAGGGTGCAAAATTTCATTGGTCTGAAGATTGTGAATCAGCATTTCAAACCCTTAAAGATAAGTTAACACACAGTCCAGTATTAGCCTACCCAGATTATAATAAAGAATTTATTTTATCCTGTGACGCAAGTGGTCATTCAGTAGGAGTTGTTTTGAGTCAGAATATTAATGGCGCGGAACACCCCATAGCCTACGCTTCGAGACAACTAACAACGGCAGAAAGAAATTATTCCACAACGGAGAAAGAATTGTTAAGTGTTATTTATGGCATCAAATACTTTAAATGCTACTTGTATGGTAGGAAATTCAAGGTTATTACAGACCACGCAGCCTTAAAATGGTTGCTTGGATTAAAGGATCCATCTAGTCGTCTTACCCGTTGGGCCCTATGTCTTTCCGAAATGGATTTCGAAGTTATCCATAAACCAGGCAAAAAACACATGAATGCAGATTGCCTAAGTCGGAAAATAGCACTTTTGGAAGCAACAGGCCGAGATACTGAGGACTGGAGAAAGGCACAAGATGAGGATACAGAATGCAAAAAATACGCAACTCAAAAACAATTTTGCTTTGAAGATGGTGTATTATGCCGTAAAACAAAACTTGGACCGCGAATTGTTGTTCCCCTACATCTTAGACAAGAAATAATGGCAGAGGCCCACGATCATATCCTTGCAGGACACGGTGGACAGCGGACAACCGAAAGACGTGTAGCAGAGCGATTTTGGTGGCAAACAAGAAAGCAGGATGTTGCGCAGTACGTTCGTAATTGCATTGCGTGCGCACAACGAGCTGAACTTTCTCGTTCAAAAATACCCTTACAGAGGCTCCCCGAGGCTTCATGTCCATATCAAATCTGCGGAGTGGATCTCTACGGGCCATTTCATAAAACACCTGCTGGTAATAAGTATGTTCTTACAATTATAGATCACTTTTCACGCTATCTAGCTATGGTGAGTCTCCCAGATCAGCAAGCAAATACAGTTGCCCAAGCTTTAGTTAACAACTGGATACTTAAATTTGGCGTACCTGAAGCTATTATCACAGATCAGGGATCTAATTTTATGTCTGAATTAACGAAAGAGCTTTGCCACTTACTAAAAATACGTAAATTACGCACAACTCCGTTACACCCTCAGTGCAACGGGCGCACAGAAAGAGTTCATCGGACAATCGGCAAGATGCTTAGTTATTATATTAACGAACAACATTCTAATTGGGATACGTATTTACCAATAATCGTGTCGATATACAACGCCAAAACGCATGAAACAACTGGCATGTCACCTTATGAAGTGGTCTATGGCAGAAAAATGCCGTCCCCTTTTGATGTAATCAGGCAGAAAAACGGAAAAGTCGGAGAAACAGTAAGAGATTTCAGTCGAATGATGAAGGATGTATGGAAAAAGGTTCAAAAATCTAATACAAAGGCTTTGGAACGACAGGAAAGATTAGGTAATACCCAAGCTAAATATCCAAATTACAAAATCGGTCAGTGGGTTATGCTTTCAACTCCTTACATTGCAAAAGGAAAAACGAAGAAATTTGTAACAAACTACAGAGGTCCTTATCAAATTATTGAGATCACGTCACCAGTCAACGTCAAACTGCAACTGCCCACCCGAACTACTATTGTCCATGCAAGTCGTTTAAAACCTTTTAAGGGCGCTCCAGATGTAATTCCTTCAACAAGAGTGTCTGCTTTTCCGAAAGGTGGAGGAAGTTCCCGTAAAGGAAAAAGAGTGGCCACGCCAGCACAGCATACAGACATGGCACCATACAATCTTCGATCAAGGGTGCGAATGTCCTAGTGGAATCTTAGTAGACTGTGGATAATATACAAATGTAAATAATTAATACATGATAATGGTTTATTTTTTAAGAAAGAAAAGTTGAACGTAGAAACATGTAGATCTTGTAGTTAACAATGTATTCCTTCTTTTCTTTGTTTTTGTTTTTACTAGGTTGGTAGGTTCATAACCATGTTGTTTGCTTTTTTCAGAAAACGCCATGCAAGCATTACCTACACAAAACCTGTCCTACCTCAATGACTCCCTTGACAGTTCCCTTCTGAAGTCAGTAGATACGTTCATAAACTCACAGCAAGGCAAAATTGATGCCAATGTTATGATGCAACATGTTTTCAAGTTAAAAAGTGAACACAAAACTAAAATTATAATCCTAGGAACGGGTATATCTGGAACCTTTGTGTTGGTGTTTCTACTTTGTACAGTTTTCTTTTATCTAAGACGAAAAAATAAGCCAAATAATAATATACCACTTCATCAAATCCCTGTTAACTGGATACCACACTCTTAACTGGTGTACTTCAGTGGTTACTTTTGAGCATTAGTGTATTAATTTTGTTTATTGTACTTCACTCTTTACTAAACAGTCTTATGTTAAAGTAAACAATACTGTAGAATAAATATTCTTGCATTCATATAGGGTTGATTAAACAGGTGTTGCTATGTAAATTTCTAAGTGAATAATCTATTTTTCGTTTATTCATTGTCATCAAGATTTGTTACACTTATTACAACGATTTATGTGTACACTATGTGATTCATGACCGTACAGTGCTTTAGTAAAGTGCTGAAGTATTTTCAACATACTTAATGTGAAGCGTGTGTAATCTTCTAAGTCGAGAGTTTTCATTGCTTATGTTAGTGCTTTTGCCATGTGAAGAGTGGAGGAATGTTGAGTGGTAAATTCGAGGGCGAATTTCTCCGAAGGGTGGAGGAATGTTGAGTGGTACTTAAGTAAATAAATCAGTGAAATCAAAGTGAACTAGAAATTAGGATATAAATGAAAAACTTGGTTTAGTTTAGAGAGTTACATACTGGCATTCAGCGGGCAAAACAGCAGAACAGAAGAGACAATGACCATGAAGTCAGCAAGTTCCACATAAGCGGGCGCTGTCGATTCAGCCGTCAGGGCATCGCCCGACCGGCTCACGTGTTTCTCAGTTGTCGTATGTGAGCAAAGGCCCTCGCCTACATCCCAAGAGCCAATGACCGACGTTAAGAAGATTCTTCGAGAAGCTTTTCAGCGTGACAGAAGAGGCAATGACCGGCTCACGTGTTTCTCAGTCGTCACATGTGATCAAAGGCCCTCACCTACATTCCAAGAGCCAACGACCGACGTTAAGAAGATTCTTCGAGAAGCTTTTCAACGTGACAGACGAGGCAATGACCGTGAAGTCGTTCACCTTCAGTAAACTGAAGTGAATAAATACGCGAGACGCAGTGGGCCAGACAGATGAAGATGAAGTCAGATGAAGACAGATGATGACAGAGACGGAGACGGAGACGGAGACGAAGACGGAGACGGAGAGACGAAGAAGACGAAGAAGTTTTCAGTCAGTTTCGGTGCTGAAGACCGTCATGCAAGAAGAGACTGCATCATGCACAGACGCACCAAGTCCGCCGCTGTAATGGAATAGCAAGTAGCAGCCGCGGCGCCAGAAGACAGAAGTTAAAAGGTATTTGAAGTCTGGTTTTTACATACCCGGGTGACTCGTGAGGACGGGAAGGAGACGGCCTCACATCAGTAGTCACCTGTGAGCTGGGATGAAGACCTGACAGCCGAAGACTGGCAAGCGGGAGTCCGTGGTTCGAGTCCGCCACACTGGCCTTCCCCCGCCGCGCCGCTCCGCTGGCCGACGCAGAACACACGCGGCCGCTTAGAGAAGAGAAACACTGGGACGCGACACCCAAGGTATCATACGATGCACGATTTCGCTCGCAATAATTAAACGGGCCACCTCGCGCTGCGCGTCTCCAGTCAGCTGGGCGAGACGGCGACACGAGATACGCACCGCTACGCGTAATCAGACGCCGCCGCCGCCGCCGCCGCCGCCGCCGCCGCCGCTGCCGCAGCAGAAGACTTCACAAACGACACAGCTGCCGCTCTCTGAACCAGAACATCCCGTAAGATACAGTTGTACAAATCTTCAATAAAAGTTATCTTATGTAAAAATGATGTTTCATTCGACCTCATACCCGAGCCAAGGAAGAACCCACCCTGCCCACATGTTGTTAAGAGAGAAAAGTTAATTTATTTAATATTTTCACCCTGACAGAATGCTTTAGAATGCTCATCCTGACAATTGACAGCATCAAAAGAGAAAACCCACTTACATTTAATGACAGAAGTGTCACATTTAGTAACACAACTGATACATTTGGTATCAGAAGCCGTTACAGTTGTTACAATACAGCAAGAAAGCTACCATAAAAGGTTGGCAGATAGTCTATGTCTTTCACACTCACCAGGTGATAAATAAGCTATGTATTCAATACAAGCTGAAGATTATTATGTCATTGTGATGCATACTCATGAGGATTTCGACCGAAAGCCGATAGTTCTTAATTCATACCTTATTTATTTATTTTTATCATACGATATAAATAAGATAATTATGACAGAAATTCTCCATAACAAATAATTTTTAGCAATTTCCGCTTCATATAACGGAGGTCTGAAGGGGGACGTGCGTAACTCTGATCAAAACTTCACTTTTCGATTTTTTTGTTTTTGTAATTTACTGACAGCTATTTCCCATAGTCTCATTTCCTAAAAAACATAGGAAGTAATGAAAAAAAATCTACGTTGTTTGATGTTTTCTGGCCACTCTCCATTTCGCAACTGTTTGTGGGCTATGAGTTTCTGACAGGCAAAAAATGGGTTCCTGAATGTATAATGAATGCTGTCAAACCCACGTTTAGGTTCCTGGCAAATCCTGGCGTTCTAAGGAAGTGTGTACAAGGCAAAACTCAAAATCCAAATGAATTTGTGAATGCATTTATCTTGCCCCTAGAAAACATTTTCATGATCTTAAGTTGTGATAATTGAAACATATGATGCAGTAATTATTTTTAATCACGGAAACAGTGTTACAGCTTTTGAGCTTGAGGGCTGGCGCTTTCACTGTTACAGTTCTTGAGAGAATTGACCTACGTCGTTTGTTTAGAGCTGAAATGTCTGTCCAGGATCTAGCAAAGGAAAGAAGACGAAGGAAAGAAGTTACAAGACAAATCTTGAGGACAAAGGAGATCCTGATCACAGTTACGGAGCATTATGAGAAGGTGTAATTGAATGAAATATAAGTCTAAAAAAATTAATTTCTCGGAAACTACATTTTGTGACCTTTGTGTACCTTTTCCTCAGAATACCTGTGATATAACGATTTAAAATGTGGCCCACGCACCTCTCAATGGGCAACAAACAAAGTTGCAGATCTAAATTTTCTGACGTTTTGTATAAGAAAGATGTGTAAATAAACGTGATGAAATTCCTATAACGATTCCTACCAAAAACATGAACCACTTTATAAAATCTTTTCTCATCAAAGGTATTCAAAAATCCTTACGTATAAGACTTTATATCGATGTAGACATACTACAGATCAACTTTGGCAATTATAGGTCTAATAGGTTATGAGGAAAAGAATTATTAATAAGTATAGATGTACAAAAATTGATATTTCTATACCAGTTTTTAAAATCGAAGGAACATTTTGAAAACTGGATTTGAAGCTGCGTATTACTGTCAACAACAACCACATAAAATTTTAGTTGTTCATCTTTAATATCTTAGGCAGACTGTTTGATAACAAGGGAGAATGCATTTAATGCATGTCCCCGTGTCACCCTCTCCGTACAGAAGTGGTACATTTGAAACATTTCTCGGAGCTTGGAACGCTTCTTGCGAAGCCCCGCTTGGTCGCGGGTATTTCACGCACTCGCTGTGCGGCGCGCGAACCAAATTAGGCCACTAATTCAAACAGAATCGTTTGTTGGTGGATCCTACATAGTATCATATCAATCTAAATAGGGCCTCGCTAGACCAGCGACACATAATTAAAACTGTCACTACTCCTGTACCGCTAATGCCTGTTCTGTACCATTTTAACTACGCTTAGAAAGACTCATAGGCGCTACTACAACGCCCCCAGGTGGTTTATAGTAACTCACAATATTTCCTTATGAGCAGTAAGTTTTCGTTGGTTGAATTAGAGCTCCCAAAAACTGTTACTTTCATCATCCAACGCCATCTCCACTAACTAATGTCTCCTCACGGTGGTATGAGACTTCCGTATACGAGAAGCTTTAAAGTGATGCAACATATTTTTCCCTCAGACAATTTCGGTGAAAAAACATAGTTGTTGTGGAATGTGGTGGAATATTCCAGCTTCAAGATCATATATAGTTTCAAAATTGGGGAGGTTCGTTCCAAGCAGAGAGCTGTCATTGAATTTCTTTTGGCGGGATACCAGAGCGTCACAGACATTCATAGATACTTCCAGAATACCTACGGAGACCTGACAATGAACAAAAGCAAGGTGAGTCGTTGGGTGAGACGACCGTTATCGTTGCAACAAGATTGCGGCAACCAGTCCGATCTCCCGCCAGCCAGCTGACCACACACAGCTGCGACTCTTGCAATTTTGCAACGTGTGGCCATTCTCATTCGAGGTTACCGACAGATCACAGACAAACACCTCGCTGCTCAACTAGACGTGTCCGTTGGTAGTGCTGACACGCAGGACCACCTCTTGAGTACTCAAAACTGTGTGCCCGCTGGGATCATCGGTGCCTAACGGAAGGCCAGGAAGAGCAGTGAATGCCATCTGTGCGGAGTTTCTTAAGCTTTACGAGTCTGATCGTGACAATTGTTTGTGGACAATCGTTATAGGCGATGGAAGATGGGTTCATTCCTTTGAACCAAACGACAGTCCATACAGTGGCACCACACCACCTCTCCTCCGAGGGAAAAGTTCAAAGCCGCAGCTGCAGCCGGTAAAGTCATCACGACGATCATCTGGAACTCTCTACGGTCTGTTGCATTTGATACCCTCCCTCATGGTGCAATGATCAACTCTGGAGTGTACTGCTGTCCTTAGGAAAGCGAAAAAACGATTTCTGGGTGTCGGTCGCCACAAAAATGCAAAGGAATATCTCCTTCTGCACGACAACGCAAGGCCTCACACAATTCTACACACCTAAGAGGAGCTCACAAAACTTCATTGGACTGGTCTTTTCCATCCACACTACAGCCCGAATCGCGCACCTTCCGATTTCGATCTGCTTGGCCAAATGAAGGATGCACTCTATGGGAAGCAGTACGTCTATGATGCGGAGGTTATTAATGCAGCAAAACTTCGGCTCCGTCGTCGATCAGTGGAGTGGTACCATGTGGGCGTACGGGCCGTCCCAGTAACGTGGCGCAAGACTATCGCATTTAACGGAGATTGTGTTGAAAAAGAGTAGGGAGGAATATGGAGTATTCTAATCCCAAATAAAACCAACCTGCTTTCAGGAAAAAAATGTGTTGCATAGCTTATTGAACGACTCTCGTAACCAGCATGTGTTCGCTCACTAAACCGTAACCCTCGCCCAGAACAGTGAAAATGACTTACGCCAAAATCGTCGTCGGTGCACGAGAACGTACGTTCAAAGTCCTGAAACTTTCCGTACCAACACAATAACTTTAAGAATCACTGAATGACATTCACTCCCTACATCATACATGCAATACTTAAAATGTCACCTCACCTCCATAGTGCTCACTCCTTGGTACCTGCAATCCCGAGAGTTTTCGATCGATTCCTGAGATCTATAGCACTTTAAAACACGACCTTCCCATTAGAGAGAACGCAGATTATCTCCAACAATTGCGAGAGTAGCCGGGCACTTCCAGATTTTGCATGGTCCCAGCCAGCACACGAAATCATTTCAACCGTCATGCCATCGACTCTGGAGCTGTATGCAGGCGTTTTCGTTGGTCACTTCAACGTTCCGATTGTAGTCGTCAGCAAAGTGCTTCAACCTGGAAGAACTTCTAAAATGTTTATTTTCATCGGGTTCTGGAAAACAGTTGCCATCAGGGGAAGTTACTAGCCCTCAAGTTGAAATAGCAGTCTCCTACAACAACCCATTTATAAAGATTACAAAAGGACTATCTCATACTTTCCAGGATGGATAAAAGAATCCCGTCGACGGAAAAATAACCAGTAGTCCAGCAGCGACTGAGTAGCGTTGCTCCGTGGCGGAAGCAGACAGCGCACAGCAGGGCGGAGCACCAGTCACTGCTGGAGTAGTGCTTGTTGTTAGTTTTTCGCTGTCCCTCTTAACGCATTTCGAGAAACGAACATCGCACTGGACTAATTTGGGACAGCTATGTTGAATGAGCATGGGAAAATCCACTTGAATATGCTTCTGTTTGTAGAGGAAAACAAACTGAGTAGCTGTCTGACACAAGGTGTCGCTTAAGGCATGTAATCAATAGTATTTGTTTTGGCTTATTTGTTTCGGCCGGCCCTAGCAATGCATGGCAGAAAACGAAAATGGGAATACATTCCTAAACTCTAGAGAAAATTAACCTGACGATTCTGCTCATATGAGAGCCACCCAATATATACACAGTCCAGTCACATTAACGTGGCTACAACCTGTGTTTAATGTCACCATTCAATAACCACTCACAGGCTGCAGTTGGCAGTACTGACAGTGGAGGCTGTATAAAGTGTTTTGTGGTGATCCAGAAAAGAGTGTAATCATAATATTTTGTCATAATGTGGAAATGGAGCAATTTATCTTACGTCCAAAAGGGCACAACCACTGGCCTTTGGGGCAAGAATGGAAGCATTTCCGAAATGGCAACTTTATATGCTTTCGCGTTCTAGCGTGATTAAAGTATATCGTGCATGACAGAATGGTTCAATCCAAAGCTGGCGGCGAGGTAACAGTAGTGCACCATACATCATAGATGACAGGAGTGAATGACAGCTGTGGAGATGTGTTTGGGTCATTAGACGTGCAACTGTTGAGCAGCTTACCAGCCAGATGAACCAAGGGCCTACCAGCAGTATCTCCTCAATGTCCGTTCAACGAACGTTGTGTGTATGGGCCACTGCAGCAAGCAGCTGGTTCAGCAACATTGCTGTTCACTGGAGATGAATGCTGAAATTCGCAAACCAATACTGCAGCTTGGCGCCCACTGAGTGGCGACAGGTGGCCTTTTCAGGTGAATCTTGTTTTATGCTCCACTGGACAAATGGCCACTACCACGTACTGTGTGAAACATCTGAAAGCAAACACCATCCTACAATCGCTATTCTGGAAGCCACAATGGATCAACACAAGTATGTATCTATCACTGAGGACAATGTCCATTCCTTTTTTAGCATCTACCAGCAGGGAAATGCAATGTGTCGCACAGCTCGCAGTGTTCATGCATGGCTCAAAGAGCCCCAATATGAGTTTACTGTACTGTACTGACCAGATATAAATACTATCGAGAAAATGTAGGACAACCTCGATGGGATTTTTCGCGCTGTGGATCCTCAACTGGGGATGACTCCACATCCCTGTTTGTAACTTCCAGAAACTCACTAACTTTCTCCCTGGATGTTCTGCAGGGGACAGTGCTGTAAAATGTGGTTTTCCTGGGTTTTGATAGGTGGTCTCGTTAATGTGATTGGACAGATATAAAAAACATGAATATGCACTGCTGGAAAGGAAATGCCACACTCTCAAGTGTTCAGTGTTCAGTGGCACCAGTCTAGAATATGTGCATACTCAGTGTTTTTAGTATTAGTGATATACTTGTCACTATCATCAGCAATCAGATGGCACTCCTGAGGCCCTGTCTGTACCTTCTGTTTTTACTCTGCAGCCAGTAACTGAATTGAGTTTAGATTGCCTGCAACATTCATTCTAGGGTACAACCATGCCCCACTGACGTACTTGTATTGTACACTTTCAGCAATTTGAATGGGGTCGCATTTTAGGCGCCTGGAAAGCTGGATAGAGGTATTGACAGAATGCTGCACATGCTGGACATAACGTATCAGTGGTGATTAGCTGATCTGAGCAGTGGACTGTGGTACATTTCCACATATGTAGACCATGCTACTGCCATTTATTCGATAGTAAGGTGATGTAGTTTTTCAGCAGGAGAATGCAGTTTCCCACATGGCAGTAACGTGTTTTTTGCATTGTAAAATTACTACCATGGCTAGCAAGATCACCAGATCTCTCGCCAGTTGAGGACGTTTGGGACATGATGAAATGGGAATATATTTGTTCTCCAGGTTTGCAAGAACCACTGCCGAATCACAACCAAAGGTGGAAGATGCTTGGGACAATCTACCGCACGCTTCTGTTCAGCACCTTTATGTGCATGTGAGAAACCACACCAGCTTTGCCGTGTGATTGGTGTACACTTAGTATGGATGAGACTACCTGGCACCCTATATTGTGACTTGTGTCTTTCATTTGCTGCAAATCGAATTAGTTCATGCCTTAAGATAGACAACCTACTGACAGAATTCCAATTTGGGTTTCTGTCCCTCTTCCCCATGAAGTTCGTTGTTCAAATGGTTCAAATGGCTCTGAGCACTATGCAACTTAACTTCTGAGGTTATCAGTCGCCTAGAACTTAGAACTAATTAAACCTAACTATCCTAAGGACATCACACACATCCATGCCCGAGGCAGGATTCGAACCTGTGACTGTAGGGGTCGCTCGGCTCCAGACTGTAACGCCTAGAACCACACGGCCACTCCGGCTGGCCATGAAGTTCATGTCTACGACTTCCATGCATTACACAAATGTATTGACATTTGTCTATTGATCACTTGCAATGTGAGTTAAAATCATGGTGAAATGCTCCATCCTTCAATGTGTACCTACTTTCTATATGTCTTGTAGTTTTCACACAGTTTCTGAAGTCCTCATGGTGCCCATGAATAGCCTGTATTTAAGAATGAACTGTGGCAGTTCAATAAATTCAAAACTTTTTTATGGATGTAGCCTCTTGGATGAGTAAGTTGACTCTAATTACTTGAACGGCCTCATGTGCAATCACAATGAATAATTTAGTATGCAAACAATGACATTTACTCATCTTACTCTTAGATACGTGAGTAGTATATTTACGACAATTCTGGTGCAAAGAGAATACTTTTTAAAAATTTCTTAATTTAAAAATATGATTTTAGTTTGGCTATATCCTACAATCAAACATTTATCTGTTAAAACAATCGAGTTTTTTATTTTTAAAAATATAAAAGTTTATTAAATTTGTTCTTTATAGATTAAAAAGAAATATGATTAATGCGTAGGAGGAATTTAAATTTGATGAAAGTATTTTCAATGAAACAAGAGAGGAAAAAGTCAAATATAAAGTTTGCAAAAAATATTTTAGATCATTAATTATAAAAGATTTGAGAAATGAATATAATGAAGCTATTGATCGTTTAAAAGCATTTAATTCTGTAGAATGTTATACAGGGTGTCTCACCTAACTCTGCCACCTCAAATACCTCTGGAACAACAATAGATATTCAAGAATGGTCTTCACCAGCATGAACGTACGGCAGGGGCTTCGGGAACCAAATACCATGCGAAATTTTAAAATGTAAACAAATACTATTTTCAACACAAACTGCCGTATTTTTAAGTGAACTGCCCTATTTTTTCGCATGCAGTCAGTAGCATGAAAAATACCAAAAAATAATGACATTGGTTGCATCGCATTACGTCAATTACATCCCGACAAAACGCGAAGCAAAGTTGACGCTTGAAATAAATGAAGCGCACAACTAACACACGTCCTGAGACTCTAGCGTGCCTCTCACGCTGCCTGTGTTATGGGACTCACAGAATAGGAAGGTATGCACAATCCAAAAAATAAACAAATGACACGTCCAACGAAAAGTTACATTTATCAAATTGTAAATGTATGTTTATTCTAGCGAAATGACAACTAGAGCTGCAATTAGAGATAACACACTTCAGTTCACTTTGCTAAACACATTTACTAGTGCCCTGTCGCCCACAGAAACTGTATTGTTGTGCACTACATCCAGCACAGAAAATACACCCACAACTTGATCAATGAAACTGTGTCACGTCAACATATGTTCGAAGTGCCCTCCGTTTGCATCAGTACACGTCTGCAGACGGGTAATGAGAGGGTGTTGCACAGATTGTAGAGTTTCTACAGATATTGCTGCACATGCTGCAGTAATACGATGTTGCATATCCTCTACTGTCGTTGGGGGTTCTTGATATACTCATACTCTCACTGCACCCCAGAGAACTAAGTCTAATAGCGTCAATTCGGGGGACTGTGTACCTCCCTGCACCATCCACCTATTTGGAAATGTCGCATCTAGAACGTTTCTGGCAACTTTTGCATTGTGTATGGGACATCCATCATGTTGGAACAATACTGATAGACGAGTTTGTTCAAATGTGTGTGAAATCTTATGGGACTTAACTGCTAAGGTCATCAGCTTACACACTACTTAACCTAAATTATCCTAAGGACAAACACACACACCCATATTTGAGGGAGGACTCGAGCCTCCGCCGGAACCAGCCGCACAGTCCATGACTGCAGCGCCTTAGACCGCTCGGCTAACCACGCGCGAGGATAGACGAGTTTCCAATCCTAGATTGTCCATGAGGAGCGGTAGTGTGTGTTAAAGAAAAGATGCATATCACTGACCATTCAATGTTCCACGGTGAAAAAAGGGACCTAGAATACAGTTAGCAATGATACTGCACCAAACATGGACACTCCACAGTCGTTGATGAGCAACTTGGCGAATCCAGTGGGGATTTTGCGCGGACGAGAAGTGAATGTTCCGCAGATTCACATTATCATGATCTGTAAATGAAGCCTTGTCTGTAAACAACGTATTACTTAGGAATACTGGATTACTTTGCAACTGCTGAAGTGCAAAATGACAGAATGCAATGCGGGATTCAAAGTCATTCCCATACAGTTCTTGTGCAGTGAGATATGGAACGGATGAAACCGATGCCGATGAAAAATTCTGCACACGCTACTGTGGTTTATTCCTACACATCGTGCAATTTCTCGTACACCCACCTGAGGATTATGCGCTACAGTAGCCAGAACAGCAATTTTGTTTCCATTGCCTGTCGACGTTTTGTGAAAACCCAGCTTCCTGTTTCTGTGAGTATCTTGTAGGTGTTGCCAACTGTTCGACGTGTCGGACACTGGCGATCTGGGTAGCGTTCAGCATACAGTGTCACAGCTGCAGTTGCATTTCTGTGACATTCGCCATAAATTAAAGTAATATCTACTTTTTCTTCATTACTGAAGGCTGGCATATCGACTAGATGACGGCAAATGTAACAAGCCACAAGAAAACAGGTTTTAATGTGGTAATGTATGTGAATTACATTACAATAAGAGAGCAGTTCAGCAGACCACATTAGGAGACACTTGTACATTGGAGGTAGAGAGTGCCGTGGTGATATTGGTACGTTTACAGCAGGATACAGGCGCCAGTCCAGGCATCCCTGCTCTGAGCCTAGTACTACATGCAATGCATTATGTCAGAAACTGTGTCGCTGTTGCTATCCTTTACAAGCCACATAGTTCTGGACTTATGAGGTGTAGAAACGTGAAACCAACTGTGTTACCACTAACTGTACCTCTAGTTGTCACTTCGCAACAATAAACATTATGTGCAGTCCATCCATCATATAGCATTATTTGACACATCATGAGGTGGATGGGTTCAAGTAAGGTACAGCTCAAGAAGGGGCTAAACTATCCGCCTTTAGGAGTGCCATCAATGAAATATGGGCCAATGATGTGTTGTCATACAATACCACACCATACCTTAACACTCCACTTAGAGTTGATGGAGAAATAACAGAATATTCTATTCTACACAAAGTATTACTTTCATTAATTGTAATAACATCAAACAATTTTAAAACACAATTTTGAATTATTTTTATATTCGATTTACAATCATAAACTGAGCCACCCATTCCATCAGTGTGAATAACATCAAATGGCCTACGAAGATGCGAATAATTAGGATCAAACAATCGACTGCCAATATTAATATTAATTTTTGTTCTTGTTAGGAAGGTGTAAATTATTTTTTGTTTTCTCACTAACAGGAATTGAGTAAAATTGATAACTCTCGATTTTGTTTATGATTTATTTAGAAAAATTATTAATTCATTTTTAGAATTACTGCTACAAAAGCGCCATTGAAGTGAATCAAATTACCATTTTCATCAGTGATAGTAATTTTTAAATTTGGGATAGTGTCAATATTTAGAATATTTACATGATAATTTAGTTCATATATTATTGGTCCTCCAAATTTATCATTTGATTTAAATGAAGAAATAATATTACTTTCTCTATGAAAATGGTCATTATGTTTAATGAACAATCCATCAGCTAAATAAAAATTTATATTTATTACCTCAAGTGGAATAATTAGCAAAGGCTTTTCATTGGCTTCAATAATCTGATTATTAAATCTCAAAATTAGATCAATAGAATCTTCTTTATCCATAAATAATTTAAAATAAATTTCATTTAACAACTCTATTTGAAATATAACATGTATATTCGGTTTTCTTTATTTTTTTGAAACTTTATTGATCAACAGAAATTTATATTGTTTCTTCGTTCATGAATATAGTAATATTTATTGTTATAATATTTGGGGTGAAAAAAGTTGTATAAAAACAACTAGAAAACATTTTTATTAGTTTCATTTAGTGGAAGAGTTAATGGTGTTTTTTTAAGGAAAGATGAATTATCACTCTATTGAAATAAGAAACAAGAATTCATGAAAAATTAAAATATAATCACTATAAACTTATACCATACTCTATTCAATGTTCAATAACAGAAACAAGTGGTTGTGGAACAACAGCACTACCAATTGATAATTTTATTCTAGCTTGAGGATGGGTAGATTGGAAAAAAATTAATCGCCTGTATGTTTGTTCAAAAAGTCTACATGAACGAAAATATCAAGATCCTATCAAAAGGAGAAAAAATAATGGATAACATTAATGAAAAATTTACTGCTTTTATTGAAAACAATGATGCAATTATTCTATAAGATAAATGTGAAAGTAATTCACCTGTTGTTTTGGACGATTTTTTCTTGAATATCAGGAAATAGTTAGAGAATATTTGACTAGAGGTAGACATAAAGGAACAGATTGTTTTTACTTAGTTCAAACTTATTCAAAAGTACCAAAACAATTACCTAGAGCTATTCTTCATTTTCAGACAAGATGAAACAAATTTAAATGATATTTATCATGAATTTGTTTGTGGTGATTATAATTTTGTTGATTTTAAGGAAATATGTAGTAAATGCTGGAATAAAGATGAATTAAGTTTTGTAACAATATATATGAGAAGAAAAATTAATAATGGCTAAATATAGAGAAAAGATTAAGAATTTTTTAAACTTTAAAAGTTTAATACAAACGTTAAACGTAAATTTTGAACATACAAGTGTTGAATATAAAAAGTTTAGACGTGAACATTGAAGAAAAAAACGTTAAACATATGAAGTTTAACGTAAACAATGAACATAAAAATTGAATGTAAAATAAAAATGATTACTGTATTTTTATTGATAATATTGTATTCAAAATCTGATCCAGAGGTGGTTAAAAATGCTAAATGAAGTTAAGAAGTTATAAGAAGAATTAAGAGGAGGGTTTAAAAACGGAAAAAACAAATGAGAGCAGATAATGAAGAATTAAAAAAAGATCAACAAGTTATTGACACACTTGAACAAGTTAAACAAGGAGTTGAACATTTCTTCTAATCAACATTATTCAGAAGAAATCAACGATATTCCAACAATTAAACACGATGAGAGTGATAAAAGAGATTATATGTCAAGTGAATCAGAAATAAATGATTTATTGAATAAATATGAAAATAAGTTAAAGACAAAAAATTTAAAGATGACGATGTTAGAAAATAAATGTAAGTGAAATAAAGTTAAAATCTATCAATCATGGTTAAAATACTGTTTCTGGATTAAGACTTGTCAGTACTCTTAAATACATCAGTAAATATTCAGTTGAATTCAATGGTGATAAATTAAACATTGGTGTAAAATAATATGAAGGTACTGATGGATTGAAGAAACTTCTTCTTAAAAAACATATTACTTTGAATAATTTAGGATTAGAATTACATTCTTTTGATTTACAAAATTATGCAAGAATTTTATTTGACTCAAATGCCGCATATTCTGAAAATAATCCAAATAAAAGTAACTGAAATAAATGAAATAAACATAATAATTTGCTTAAAACACTTGTTGGAGCATTTTTTTTGGTTTTTCAGAAAGAAATGTGAATGATTCATTAGAAAGAGTAATTGAAAACATAATAAAATGATTTCTAAGACATCAGTTGAATATATCTTGATGAATGATGATCATCAATTTATTCATATATTAACTGTAATCAAGTGAGAAGAATTAGCTGGAAATAAAAATTATAATAATGAAAATGTTTTAATAACACAAACATTTAAAATTAAATATCCTGACTTTATCAAGAAGCAAAAGGTAAACCTTCCTTCATTAGATTTTGTAGAATTTATCACACACATTCTGGAAATCTGTAAAAAATGTCTGTGACTTAATAAACTGTTAAACTGTTATCCATGAAGCAGAAATTGGTAACAACAAAGATTACAGCAATGACAAAGTTGCAATATCAAAAATGATGACAAATAAATTCATATACTTCATTACAAATAATAGAGAAGGTACACCACATTTCTTTAGATTTTTGAAAAGCACATCTTATACACATGGGAAAAATGAAAAATAATAAACAGAATAGTAAATTGAACTTTAAACAATTTACCTAACTCTGACATGCATGTTCTGGATATAATTAATGTGGATCTTTTACTAAATTGGTTAAAAGCTAGAGGTGACAATGCCATCAGATTAAACATGTAAGGAAAAATGATATTTTTTATACAGAGAATTATGAACAAGTCTTTAAGCTGATCAAAACTTCAATCAGCTGCAAAAGAAAGATGTGTATGCTTGAGATACCTTGAGTCATGAAAAATTAGCTGCAACTGCAGTTAGAGGAATAATGTATGGAAAATGGAAGTTTGGAATGTGAATATATTTTCTTTAAATGCATGGGAATTATATATTTTTAAAAATTTTTAGTCTATGTAAGTTAATACCTCAACTATTGATAATACTAAACTTTCAAATGACGAAATAAAACCGAAGATAAAATAACTGATAAACAACTAAATAGTATCGAACCAATTTTAACTGTTGCACGGAAAAGAAGAAATTACCTTTTACATTTGATATTCCTGTTATGAAAGAAAAATATCGGATATTTAGTGAACAAAAGCGATATAAAATAAGAAGGTGGACTTTTTAAAATTATTGGGAGCATTCAGAGATCTAGGAACTGTTGATGCAGTTACTGGTGGATCTGCAGGAATTTTGAAATGAAGTTGGAAAGAATTAAAAAGCTCATAAAGAATTTGAAGAACAAGGGAAAACATAAATAAACACTGGTAAAGAATTGGATGTAGAATAACAAATTTCAAGGAAATAGCCATAAAAATTTGAATTCTTTGCCTAGTTTTGATATAGAAGAATTATTTACACAATTAAAAATTTAATATTTTTAAGCGATTATGATTGATGAATTACATGATAATCCAAAAAATTTAGAATGTTGATAAGTACTTTTAGATACATCTAAATATTTTGGCTACTCATTGGAGTTGTTATTATAGGTATTAAAATATAAATTTTTTTTGGTTCGATTGGAGGAAATAAGAAATTTCAAAGCTGCATTATATGATAAAGAAATAATTGAATTTTCATTTAAGATTAGAAGCAAACAAACAATATTTGGCCTTAAACCAAAGAATTATTTTCATAAATAATCTTTAACACTTTTTGATCATTGTATTTAAGTTTTTTATTTATATATAATAAAATTTATATAAATTGTATGTTTGTAAATTCTGTTATATTATTTCTTGAAAATAGAAAGCAAAAATAATATTGTTTGACCTTTTTGCAACGACGAAAAAGAAATTTATAAAGAAAAAAAATTACAAATATGAACATACCTTCAAAAACGAGTTTTAATGATTGATTGAAAAGAAACAAAAAATATAGGGAAAATAAGTAACAAAATAGAAAAGACCTTATTAAATAGTTGAAAAAACATTTGCTTTTGAAAATTTTGAAAAATAGTAAAAATTTCTTCAAAATATATTCATAGCTGTAACTATAATCTGTCAAAAAATTGAAACATTTACTATTATTTAAAACATTAAGAAAGGTATTAAGAAGAAAGTTTATTGTTTTTGTGGGAAATTTGTTTGTAAAATATGTTTGAAAACATCAAAAATTACCGTATCATGAAGAAATATAAAAAACCCATCAGACATAGAGTTCATATTTGTAATTTTATAGTGAGGTTTGATTAAATTTGTATATGTAATTTATTAATTGGCATATGTTATTGTTTGATAATGAGCATAAGGTAAAATATTAATTATGTCTTGTGATACAATATATTTATTGTTTACAGCACTTAAAATAATTTTACGCTATTAAATTGTATACAATTAAAATTTACATGATCAAATGAAATTAATTTTTCTGTTTTATTTTGTTATCTAAACAGTTTGTTTAATCATCAAAACTAATTTCACTTTTTAGTTAAGACTTTTTAAATTCCTTAAAGTTTTATTAGCAATTATGGTCACTTTTTAACTATCGTGCTCTAACATGATTTTTCCACAATTTTCACCTTCATTTTTCCTGAGTGTTGTTTACCTGTAGAATTTCATAAATATTATGTTTGGAATTATCGCTTGTGTCAAACTGACATATGGTATGGAGAGTGGTGTGCCGACCACATCCATTGACACCTGTGGGGTCAGGATGAAAAGGCAGCTAGTTGCTATCATTGGGCCTACCAAGGCCTGTTCAGACAGGGTTAGTTTTTTGTAAATATCTTTTGTTCTTATATCATAAATAAAAGAATCTGTATCCACATAACATAAATCTATATTCTCACTGTATTTTGGTTTAATAACAATATGATAAAAATCATACGCTTTTTTTGTAATATATAGAATATTCATTCCAATATAGACCGGGTTATTGAATTTTACCATCGTTTTTTCATATAAACTGCAACTAGATTTTCTGAAAATACAGTAAGATGTTCATAATTTTGTTTTGAAATATATTTCGTATTTTTTCTGGATCTCCTATTATTTTAATATTTAGTCTATTTCGAATATTTTCCATCGTTTTGCCAAATACTGAATTATTAAACAACGAGAGAAAAAATTTTCATATTGGTCAGCTGCTTTTTTTAAAATTTTTATAAATAAGATTAATGTAATTTTTCAACTAATCTGATTGTTAAAACAATAAGATTTATTTATTTTCTTGAATCTTAATTCATCTTTTAAATAGATTAAGATTTCTGTCATTTGGAGTACATTTTTTGTTATTATTTATTGTTGTGAATAATTTATTTCTCCCACTCTTGCTGAAGGTAAATCTTCGTGTACATCATGTATTTTTTTGGATGTTGGAAATCATCTTCTAAAATATAGTCATATTAATTATCATCTGGTATTTTAAGACTTTTTCAGAATTAAAACATGTTGGTTCTAACAGAATGAAATCTATAAAGATTGTGACATTTTCTTATCATATAAATTATTTGCATATAAATATAGAATATATTTTGATTATTTCTATGCATCAAAATTTTTCATATACTTATTATTTGATTTAGCATATCCTTTGATACTATGAGAAATTCCATCTCGAATTCCTATTCCAATAAATGAAATCACATCATAATTATCTAATAAATGAAATTCAACATCTGTTATTCTTAACATAGACTCCCAAGACTAACCAGGAGCTGTAAAGGACATAGATGGATCGAGTTTGTATGATTTAATACATATATCTCAAACATTTTTGAAAATATGTGCTAAAATTAAGGCATCAGATTTATTATATAATCTTGTATATTCACCTAAATTTATAATATTGAATTTTTCCAAACTAGTTTTACATGATTATAATCTTGAAGAGAAATGATGGATGTATGAAGTCTAGAATAAAAATATTCTTAATTAGGTAATTTCTTTCTTTTAACTTTTCTTCAAAATTTATATCTATATAAGGATAAACTAACTTTATAATCATTAAATCTAAATGTGTTACTTTTAAATATTTTGTTCTTTAAAAGAGATCAGAAAGTAATTTATGAATACTTGAAGCCATAAATGTAAATGTATCATAAACGCTTAATACATCTTCAACGTTTTTTACTGAATGACATATATTTCTTATCATTATTTGGAATGGCATTAATATCTTCTTCATTTGTTGCTAATTCTATAATAAAGAAATGAACATAAAAATTTGTTAAATTATAAAGAAAACTGGGAATAAAATTAAGATTTTAGTTAATGAGATTAAATCCTTGTAAGCACTTCCTCAATATTTTCCTGTTAAATGACAATGACATCTTTCTTTTTATCAGCAACAGTAAATCCTTTTTCCCAATTAAACAAGTTTTTGAATTTTTAAAATTTATTTTATCTTCATCTGTCATTATTGTTGGTACATTTAGGTCATATTTTTAGCATTTCCTCTAGATTCTTGTTTGAACTTTTTAACGAAGATATTTGATGCATTTTTACCAATATACATAACAGGTATTTAATAATCACCATTAGCACAATGAACATTATAACTGAAAGAAATCAGTAAATGTTTTTGATATTCATTAATACAAGTTTTTTCAGGATTTCATTGGCAAGTGTCAACATCTCTTAAAAGATATTCAAATGTGCATAAATTACAAAAGGTACTCGTAATGAATTATCAAAATTTTAAATTTAATATTTACACCTCTACAGGCTACCTAATTTTACCTTTTCATTTTCTTTATATTCGTTTTTGTGATTGTTTAATGTTTCTTGTATATAAAAATATCTCAAAGATCTATAAAAACCTATTAATTTTCTATCTTGCTTACTTGTGTGTGAACTAATTAATCTAGATAAATTTTTTGCAAAAAATGAGAACTATTTACTTCTCAAATTAATAGAAGATTAACATGTTCTCTTCCTTATTTTTTGTATGGTAATGAGGTTATGTTATAAATTTTTCATTATAAGTGTAAACATTATTTGAAATATTTGACATCTTCTTAAATTTTTAGAATATCTGTTGAAAAAATTAATATTTTATATTTCAAAAATCTCATCAAATTCTAATAGAATATTTTTATATTTACTAACACTTTCTGCCTGATTAGTCAAGTTTGATGAGAACACCACTGAACTTTTTAGGCATATCTTGAGTTCTACATATTTTCTTTTTAATGGGGAATACTATGAAGAAACGGAGGGAGTGGATAGACCACTCTCACCGGTGGTAGCGAATTTGTACATGGAGAACTTCGAGAAGGAAGCCCTGTGGTCATCTGAATGGAAACTTACTTGCTTTTTCCGTTACGTGGACGACACATTCGTCATCTGGCCACATGGTATGGATAAACTCCATGACTTCCTTACACATCTAAACTCCATACACCCCAACATCAAATTCACTATGGAGACTGAAACAGAGGGTAAATTACCTTTCCTTGACGTCTTGTTCAAGAGAAGGGCTGACGGCACTCTAGATCATGGGGTGTATCGAAAGACAACGCACACTGATATGTATTTGCACGCAGACAGCTGCCACCACCCTTCATAGAGGAATGGGGTACTTAAAACTCTAGTACATAGGGTGCTCACTATCTCTGATGCAGAGAGTCTACCCCAGGAATTGGAATATCTGAGAACTGTATTTCGAAAAAAATGGGCACTTAGAGTGGCAGATTCAACGTGCTCTCCGCCCAACCACTACAGCACAACCTGTGGAGATGGATGAAATCACGAGGGGGGAGGCAGGCACTGCGTTTATTCCATGTACAGGCGCACTCTCGGGGAACATCGCCTGCATTTTGAAGAAACACCGGGTCGGAACTGTGTTTTGTCCTCCGAATAAAACTCGTCCACTGGTGGGGAGCGCCAAAGGTGACCTCGGTTTGAGGAAGGCCGGCGTGTACAAGATTCCGTGTCAACGTGGCAAGTCGTATATTGGTCAGACGATGCGTACCGTCGAGGATCGATGCCGTGAACACCATAGGTACACTCGACTGATGTATCCGAGCAAGTCTGCGGTTGCTGAACATTGTTTGTCGGAAAATCACGCTATGGAGTATAAACGCACGAGGATTCTGGTACAGACGTCGAGATACTGGGACAGCGTTGTTAGAGAGGCCATCGAAATTCACACCAATGGCGACCTCATAAACCGTGACTATGGCTATAATCTTAGCAAGGCTTGGGAACCAGCGACTGGGTTAATCAACAGTAAATCGAGCAAACGTACAGTTGTGACGACCACGGCGGACAGAGCTATCACACCACGTCATCTCAGACGCAGTCGCAATCTGTCCCACCGCGCGACCGTGGCGTGGGGCGTGGACAGCGGAGGGAGCGCGCCGCGGGCGGAGGGTATTTAAATCGGCCGCCGCAGCGACCGAACCCAGTTCCCTCTGAGCAGCCATAGCGTACGTATCTCCATGCGGCCCATTCACAGGAGCTCACTCCGTCAGTTCACCTGATGATGGCGACATGTATGATCGCCAAAATATTGTGCCCGTTGGACACTGTAGACCGGCAGTACACCCGTGGATATTTTGATTATATCTTGGAGAACTAACTATTAAGAAAAAATTTATTAGACTTCTGATTTTTAAAATAAATATTCGTTTGTTGTAATAGATAAATTATTGACTATGGGATATAGCAAAATTAAAATTTTATTTTTAAATCGAAAAAGTTTTCAAAAATATGCTCTTTCTGCACAAATTTTCATAAATGTACAATTTACATGTATTGTCATGTTGTGTGTGGCAATGACTGCATATAATTTCAAGTACCAGAAAATTAATCTCTGTTCTGGTTTTTGTACTAAATTTTCTTTTAAATAAAATTATGTATTTTCAATTTCATAATTTCAGTTACAGAGGAAGTATTCAAATTTGTTTGTGATTTTTTAAAATTTATACTGTAGCCAAAATGTAGTACTTTTCGAAAAATGTCAAAGTCCATAATGGAAACAGTGGAAAACTATTATTCCTCTTTCTGAATTCTTCCAAATTCAAATTAAGATAGTGACTTGGAGTGAAAAAGTAAGGTCCTTTTTTTGCATTTATTTAAGTAAGTGAATGATGAGAAAGAGGTAGTCCTTTCCTGTAAGTTATTGTTTCTAATCAGACTCTCGAATAGAATGGTTCTGCCCATCTCTAGCGGGAGCTACTCCACACTGCTTCATCATAGTGTTCTTGTACCACATCTGATGAGCAAACACGTGAGATATAAATCGGCCAACTATGCATCAGCAAACATATCTATACTGCTGGGTACCACTGTTAGCTTGCAACTAACATGGCTGGAACAAGAAACCTGAGATGAAACCGAGCTGTACTGAATGCCTTCTTGAAGACGAGGAGTAAAGTGAACATTACTGTTGTATACAGCGTGCACCCCAAGTGAATGGAATACATCTGTTTTGAAACAAGACACTCAGAATGTACTATAATATTTCGATGGTTGCGCAGATACGGGTTTAAGAGATCGAGCAATATGCAATTACTCTGTACCGAGCCGCCGAAAATCACTGGCTTCTTGTTCCAAAATACTCAGAAAATACCAGTGAATAACCTCCGAAATACCATCGATTGTTCCCTCTGTATACTGGTGTGCCAGATATACCAGCACAAGTAAAATCTTACTTGTGCACAGACTACTGCACTGTCATCACACGTTGTTGTGCAGTCTTGTGTGGTTGAGATAACTAAGTCGTCAGGACAGAATGATATGGGAGGGATTGAATTCCATGGGAGTGCAGCAAGAATAACTATTTGAAGTATCTATACTTGTGGCTTGACTCTGATGGACCACCTGGTCAAAAAATCCAGAAGGGGAGGATGAAATGAAAAGATACTTCATGATCTGAGGGGACGTTTGATATTATTTCAGTGCTTTTGGAATCAAGTCGAACTTACATACTTGGCAGTATGAGGCCACTTACCAGGATGACGTTGCACCCAATCTGGCCGGAATCCCTGTACTGCCTCGGATGTGACAGGTGTCGAGAAGTTATTGTGTTCTCTCCAGAGGCAAGCTGGCCCACAACTGTTGTAACTGGTCTGTGATACCATGGAGACTGGCACTGGCATGGAGTTGACACTGGAGCTGCTACTATGCATATTCTATTGGGAACAGATCTGAGTCTTACTGACCATGGGAGTGTCTCAAGATCACATAGAGACATGTGCCACGGTGGTCAGTCATTATCCTTTTGAATATGGCAGCCTGATACTGTCGTATAAGTGATAGCTCACTAGGATGAACGAAGTCTGTGATGTACTGTTTGCTGTCACAGTTCTCTCATTCGCTGCCAGCCGTGATGTGAGGTAATGCCATATGGCTTCTCACGCCATAAGGCCAGGAGTAACACCACTGTGCTTCTCCAAAACACTGTAAAAATTGGACTTCTCATTAGGTCACCACCATTCTCGCTGAAAGAGGTTATGTGGTGTAATGCACAACTGTGATTCATCAATGAACACAACGCAACACCACACATAGGCGATCTGTGGTTCTATAACATGGCACCACTCCAAATGTACTTGTTTGTATTGTGGTGTTAACGCCAGCCTATGGATAGTGTGTTAATTTGGTAGGCATTCTCTTGATAGTCTCTGATAAATGGTGAGGGATGACGTAAAAGTTGCAGGGAGTCCATTATTTTTCAATCGCAGGCAGATTTGAAGGGGTTAAAACGTACTTGATGCATGGCAAATATTGATGGTTAGACATCACTGACGGATATTTCTGCCCTCACATTCCAATGCTGTTTAACATCGGGGGCTTGCTTCAGCAGTTTAAGGCACTTTCTGTAGTTTCAAGCACCACAATAATACGTACAGTCAGTGGTGCAAGAGGTACAGCTGGGTAAGAGTATCACCGTCTACTGACCTGCAGACAGCGGCGACATCAAATGGAAGGACGCACAAATGGCACCAGCACTCTCCCCAAACAGCGTGACCAGCTGAGCGTCGCCGCCGAAGCTGGCGATGTTCCTCTGCACCCAGGTTAGCGCCAGCTGCTGATCCTTGTTGCCTGCATTACCAGGAACCACTTCATCACCCGTACTCAGGAACCCTGTGAAACACACAACTTTATGGCAGGTCTTCTACTCGAACCTCTTGACAGGCTGTAGTAGCTCGCATGCGCACTATGTGGTAGTCGGCCGAACACGAGCACAGCTGGACAGGGGTGAACAGACAGCTGACATGCTGTCACTCCTGTCGCAGGGGCTGTAACATTTGCGATCCTACAACACTGGTCGAGCACATGCGGGCAGGGGTGGCGAAGCAGCTGGTGCATAGGCAGAATGCATGCAACGAGCCTGTTTAGCAGATAGCCTACTTCGCCTGTGATTAATGAGAGGGGCAGGCAGGGCGCCACTGTCCCATGAGGTAGCATTGTAACAACCTGGACATATCGTCCACTTCAGAGATTGTAGTTCGTGGTTCTTACTCGGTAAAACATTACGATGTCTTCAAGAAACAAGGAAATGACACACGTGAGCCATAAATTGTCTCTCCTTTCTTCATCGTCCCCTTTCTGCTGTAGAGATGCTAACTAAATTATTTTTGATTGCGACAAAATTTATATTTCCTCGGTATTCATCATCGGAATACCGAGGAACAGGGGTGGGTACTTTACGCTCACCATCTGAAAATAGTGTAACATTATCAGTTACTTAATATTTTAAAATTTTGAAGAATTTTTATTGTTTCTAATGAGTTCTTCTACCAAACTGGACAACTGTTTATATTTTTCTGTTCAACTTAAACAAAAATTCAAGTTTCCCTAGTGGATATTACTTTTGCCAATGAATGACATATTCAGTATTTTCAGGTTCACAACACTGGTTATTCATCAGTGTCTCCTTAAAAAGTATTTTGCGATTAAACAACAATTGACGAGATGTGAATTTTTATAACTTTTTATGGTGGGCATTAAAGTGCCCTCCCAAATTCCTGGTACTACAGAGAAGGTGTTGATATTGCTAAGACTATGTTGAAAGACATTTTCAGATTCTGGACACTAACTACATATCAGTATCTCTTCTTAAAAGTATGTTGTTGACATAAGTCAACAACAATTAATCAATTTTAACTTTTATTCTTCTTTAATTTTTGTAGGGTGGGCATGAAATTATCCCCCCCCCCACCTCCCCCCCCCCCCCCCCAATGAGTGTTATGGAAAATGCATTATTTTTGCTAGGCATGAAACAAAACCAAATTATCGAAAGCGGAAGAGTGCAGGATGTACTCGTATCTTTCAGACTGGCAGAAAATTCCTAAACATGTGATTAACTTCTCATGGCTGGAATTCACAGTGAAGTAGAATTTCTTTGCCGTCTCCGCCAGAGTTAGAATGTCATCAACAGACCTCAATTTTTTTATTTTTTCCCCTAAAGTTTATTTCCTTTCCAAAATTTTCGCTAAATTTCCTTTGCTGCTTGATCTTTCACAAACTGAGCAACATGGGGGACAGGCTACAACACTCACTCTCTTCTCATTCATTGCCTGATTTCATTTCCTTCGGGTTTTATGGCATCCATACAAGTTAGGGGTAACTTTTCACTCCCCGTATTTTATTTCCGGTAACTTCAAGGTTCCAGTGAGTCAAGACTGCGAAACCGTTATTCTAAATCTGTGAATCCCATAAATGTGAGTTTCCGTTCCTAAAAACTATTTTATTAAGATATATCATGAGGTCAATATGGACTTTAGTAATCGTACAGTTTTCCGGAATCGAACCTGAACCTGCTGCTTTTACTTAAAAGCAAAAGCATAATTTTTTTAAACATTTTTATGGTGGTGATGGATTTGGGGGAGGGGACAAACAGAAATATCACCCGTCCCATCGGATTAGGGAAAGAAGTCGGCCGTGCCCTTTCACATGAACCACCCCAGCTTTCACCTAAAGCGATTTAGGAAAATCACTGGAAACCTAAATCAGGAATGGCTGGGCGCGCGTTTGAACCGTCGTCCTTCCGACAGCGAGTCCAGCGTCCTAATCACTGCGACGCCTCGATCTGTTTGAAAAAATAGCAACATGGATAGGAAAATGAACAAACAGAACAGTAAATGAGGCGACGAGTGCTTCTACTAAACTAAAAAGGGTTTTGAAAACGAAGATTGCGGTGTTTCTGAAACGTAGATGTGGACAGATAGAAGTGGTCTTTTAATAAGACAGCTATTAAAAAACGGAGAACGTCTCAACGATTAAAAGAGAGATACGAGTTGCAAGTTTGTGTCACTCAGGACTACATTGTGGAACAGTGTGGTTTCCAGCTGGGTACTTGAGATATCTTTCTTACCAAGACTCTGTCTGTCAGGAAACGGCGGTTGACGGAGAGTTATCTACAAAAACATATTTCGTTTGCTTCTTGAAGTGCCGTTAATACGAGAAAAATTGCTTTGATCGTAGTTGTATGATTACAGGCAGTTAATAAGAAAAAAATGAGACTTTATTAGGTCGATTTGTCCCGTAGCTGAGCTCTTTAAGAGAAAACGTTTCAGTAATTGACGTCAGTTACTACGAAACGCATAGTCATGCCCTTTAGAAGAGCGGTAAACGGATCTGACTGCCATTCAGTGGGCCCGGGTTCGATTCCCTGCGACGTCAAAGATTGCGACTGCATACGGTGTTGCCCTCATCATCATTTCATCATTATCGACACGCAAGTCGCCTGATGTGGCATCAGCTAAAAAGACTTACAACTCGGCAGCCGAACTCCCCAGGTGGGGACTCCCAGCCCGCAATGCTATAAGATCAGTTCTTCTCAGTAAATACACACGGTATGAAATAATTAAAACTACCAGATTTGGTTCATTATTATTGTTCACTGTTCGCAGACAGTGCAATTAATAACTAATTCGCTCTGTCGGAAGGTCTTTCTGATGATTTATTTTTAGTATCTCTGTATCTGTGTTCCTTCAGGGTCCTGCAAACGTTTGCGTACCCCCTTTGCACCATTTCATTATCATGCGCCTATTAACTTCGCCCTAAAGACCACAATAGCTAGAAAGACAGCTGCACTATCTAAACAAGTGTCCGGGCACCTATAAGTGTGCCTACCAATCTCCTTTAGGATGGGCTGAACTCTGTCGGGGACAATTTGAATGAGATGTCTGAATGAATGCGGATGCATTGTAGCCCATTTTTCCGCAAGAACCGAAATCAGGGAAGGAAGTGATGTTGGAAGAAGGGATTTAGAGCGAAGTCGGTGTTCTAAATCAGCATAAAAGTGTCCCATTGTGTTGAAGTCGGGACGCTAGACAGACGAGTCCATTTCAGAAATGTGGTTGTTTTCATATCATTGTGTCACAGACGCTGCTTTAAGACAGGGTGCATTGTCATGCTGACACAATCAACGTTTCTGAACTGTGCCTCTACTGCACTCATTGTACTAAAAAAATTAAACTCCGTCCGAACAGGCCATGAGGGCCCAACGGTACCGACCGGTCGTCGTGTCATCCGCAGCCCACAGGCGTCACTGCAAGCTGTTGTCATGCATGTGTTCAGCACACCACTCTCTCAGCAGTATGTCAGTATGTGGAGACGCTACTTCTCTGAGTTTGCCTCACAAAGGCTAAGGGCAAGCCGCTTGCTAACAGCGCTAGGCAGACCGTATGGTCACGCCACCAAGTGGTAGCCCAGCCCACCATTGCTTAACTTTGGTGATCTGACGGGAACGGGTATTACCACTTCGGCAAGGCCGTTGGCACTGTACATAGTATACAGTGTTGTAAAATGTTTTCGTATCCTTTCAGATATAGCGCTTTCTTAAGCATAATGAGAGAACCACACCACAATCACAAAAAACGCTCCCGTAAGACCATCTCCACCATACTTCCCTGTTGGCATTACACGTGTCAGATGTTCTCCAGGCAATCGTCCAACAAAAACCCTTCCATGGGTTGGCCACAGGGTGTAGCGTGATTTATCACTAGAATTCACTCGTTTCCTGTCATCCATTGTCCAGTGGAGTCGCTCATTATACCACCCAAAGCATCGGGCTGAATTCTGGTTACAGAAATGGGTGACTTGTGATGAGCTGCTCGACTATCTTACTCTATTCTTTGTAACTCCCTAAGCATACTGATTGTGTTGGGTTGACTGCCGATAGCACTTTAAGTTTTGTCGTCCGAAGAACGAGGGAACTACAAATAAGGATACTCGTTGCCTGACACAGCAATGAATGTGAGACGTCTGTGTACACGCGCCCTCAAGATGTTCCATACGCCACCGCTACCGGAGGATTACTTACGTTAGAGAACAGCGCCACAGTCGACTCCGCAATCCTCTCTTACGACGACCAAAAAGAGAGAAAAAAAAAGAAAGGCTCTGAGCACTATGGGACATAACATCTGAGGTTATCAGTCCCCTATAACTTAGAACTACTTAAGCCTAACTAACCTACGGAGATCACACACATCCATGCCCGAGGCAGGATTCGAACCTGCGACCGTAGTGGTCTCGCAGTTCCAGACTGAAGCACCTAGAACCGCTCGGCCACTTCGGCCGGCTTTACGACGACAGCATCGTTTCACAAGGAATCCCTTAAGTGCGAGGTCGCAAAAGTCCAATAATGTTTACGGCATTCGACGTCCCACTTCTTGCCTACCATGTAACTACAACATTGGCTGCTAATGGAAACAGGGGGCGGGACTGGAGCTGTCCAATGGCGAACGCAGCATGAGGCTACGGAGCGTAGTAGAACTGCTTGATCGACGAGCAACTAACAGCAGTGCTACAGTGCTAGTGGTGTTGATACAAAGCAGAGCAATGGCAACGATAAACAAAGCAAAAATTGCACTGTACGTACAACAACAGTTGTCGAAGGCGACATTTTGTCAGGCAGGACTTGTTACAAAAATGAGTGTCTACCCGTTTCAAGGATCTTCAATACAATTTGCAGGATGTGCGTGATAGTGATCTGCGATGTTACGCACATCAAATTTCGCGCGACATATATGATCAAAAGTATCCGGACACCTGTCTGGAAATGACTTACAAGTTCGTGGCCCCCTCTTTCGGTTATTCTGTAATTCAATATGGTGTTGGCCCACCCTTAGCCTTGATGACAGCTTCCACTCTCGCAGGCATACGTTCAGTCAGGTGCTAGAAGGTTTCTTTGGGAATGGCAGCCCACTCTTCACGGAGTGCTGCACTGAGGAGAGGTATCGATGTCGGTCGGTGAGGCCTGGCACGAAGTCGGAGTTCCAAAACATCCCAAAGGTGTCCTATTGGATTCAGGTCAGGACTCTTTGCAGGTCAGTCCATTACAGAGATGTTACTGTCGTGTAACCACTCCGGCACACGCCGTTCATTATGAACAGGTGCTCGATCGTGTTGCAAGATGCGATCGCCATCGCCGAGTTGCTCTTCAACAATGGGAGGCAAGAAGGTGCTTAAAAACTGTGCTGTGATAGTGCCACGCAAAACAACAGGGGGTGCAAGCCCCCTCCGTGAAAAACACGATCACACCATAACAAGCGGGCCATTGTGGCCGAGCGGTTCTAGGCGCTTCAGTCCGGAACCGCGCTGCTGTTGCAGTAGCAGGTTCGCATCCTGCCTCGGACAGGTTTACGTAGTTTTAGGTTTATGTAGTTCTAAGTCTAGGGGACAGATGACCTCAGATGTTAAGTCCCATAGTGCTTAGAGCTATTTTTGAACACCATAACATCACCGCTTCCGAATTTTACTCTTGGCACTACACACGCTGGTAGATGACTTTCACTGGACATTCGCCATACCCACACCCCGCCATCGGATCGCCATATTGTGTACCGTGATACTTCACTCCACTCAACGGTTTTTCACTGTTCAATCGCCCAATGTTTACTCTCCTTACACCAAGCAAGGCGTCATTTGGCATTTACCGGCGTGATGTGTGGCTTATGAGCAGCCGCTTGACCGTGAAATCAAAGTTATCTCAACTCACGCCTAACTGTCATAGTACTTGCAGTGGATCCTGATTCAGTTTGGAATTCCTGTGTGATGGTCTGGATGGATGTCTGCCTCTTCAACTGTCAGCGGTCCCTGTCAGTCAACAGACGAGGTCGGCCTGTACGCTTTTGTGCTGTACATGTCCCTTCACGTTTCCACTTCACTATCACATTATAAACAGTGGACCTATGGATGTTTAGGAGTGTGGAAATCTCGCGTACAGACGTATGACACAAGTGACACCCAATCACCCGACCACGTTCGAAGTCCGTGAGTTCCGTTCTGCTCACTCACGATGTCTACTGAGGTCGCTAATATGGAGTACCTGGCAGTAGGTGGCAGCAAAATGCATCTAATAGAAAAAACGCAAGTTTTTGGGAGTGTCCGGTTACTTTTGATCACATAGTGTAGATAACAGTGACTTAAAGGGAAGCAGTGGATGGTTGTACAACTTCGAACAGTGCTGCAGAATTGGAATATGTAAGACAACGAAATTTTTAAACAAAGCATCAACTTGACGATGCACAGCAAACTGCAGAATTGGCCCAAAAATTTGTAGATGAGATAAAGAAACTGATCCCATCGTTCAGTTTGTTTTCCACTCTGACCAATTTGGATCTGAGGAGGAAATGCATATGAATGGAACCATTGAAACTAGAGGTATCAAGAAAGTTGTATCAGGATCAAATAACAGTAATACCTAAGTGTATCCGTATACAATTATGTCGACTGTTAATCTGGATCGTAAATTGACTGTAAAGCTATTTATTGTGCTGTGAGAAATTGGAGGCGCTTTATCTCCTGCGTTTCTTTCTCGTGTGTGTGAACTTGTAAGGGCATTATGGAGTGTTTACATCACAACAAGAAAGAGTAAAAAAGTGGGCGTAAGCGAACTACAACTATGTTACGACCACTGCTTTTGGCGAATAGATGATCAAAATTACTTGCTTTTGCATGATTCCTGATATGTGTAAAAAAATCATACTCCCTTAGAACACATTATCTCTCCTGAAAAGTGTGTTGACATTGCAACCCATACCATTTGGAACCACTGGACATATTCCACTTTTCATGGTTTTTTTTCCGTGCCTATGATACATACCGCACTGTCTGCACCTACACCATATGCTGTGTTGTGCGACACAGCCAGGGGAAAAGCACCGCAGGCGCGAAGATGCGAGCTGATGCCAGTGCCATACAGACTCGCCATTTGCGCGAGTTTCACCAGCGCCACAGGCGGCGCTGAGGATGAAGACATCGACTTCGAGACGACCAGTTGCCGGACGAGTACAATTCGCCAATGACAGGACGAAAATAGACAGAAACCTACTCGGAAGACAGAAGAGCAGCTTTTGCTCACTTGGTTATACACTACTGGCCATTAAAATTGCTACACCACGAAGATGACGTGCTACAGACGTGAAATTTAACCGACAGGAAGAAGATTCTGTGATATGCATATGATTAGCTTTTCAGAGCATTCACACAAGGTTGGCGCCGGTGGAGACACCTACAACGTGCTGACATGAGGAAGGTTTCCAACCGATTTCTCATACACAAACGGCAGTTGACGGCGTTGCCTGGTGAAACGTTGTTCTGATGCCTCATGTGAGGAGAAATGCGTACCATCACGTTTTCGACTTTCATAAAGGTCGGATTGCAGCCTATCGCGATCGCGGTTTATCGTATCGCGACATTGCTGCTCGCGTTGGTCGAGATCCAATGACTGTTAGAAGAATACGGAATCGGTGGGTTCCGGAGGGTAATAAGGAACGCCGTGCTGGATCCCAACGGCCTCGTATCACTAGCAGTCGAGATGACAGGCATTTTATCCGCATGGCTGTAACGGATCGTGCAGCCACGCCTCGATCCCTGAGTCAACAGATGGGGACGATTGCAAGACAACAACCATCTGAACGAACAGTTCGACGACGTTTGCAGCAGCATGGACTATCAGCTCGAAGACCATGGCTGCTGTTATCCTTGACGCTGCATCACAGACAGGAGCGCCTGCGATGGTGTACTCAACGACGAACCTGGGTGCACGAATGGGAAAACGTCATTTGTTCGGATGAATGCAGTTTGTGTTTACAGCATCATGGTGGTAGCATCCATGTTTGGCGACATCGCGGTGAACGCACTTTGGAAGCGTGTATTCGTCATCGCCATACTGGCGTATCACCCGGCGTGATGGTATTGGGTGCCATTGGTTACACGTCTCGGTCACCTCTTGTTCGCATTGACGGCACTTTGAACAGTGGACGTTACATTTCAGATGTGTTACGACCCGGGGCACTACCCTTCATTCATCCCTACGAAACCCTACATTTCAGCAGGATAATGCATGACCGCATGTTGCAGGTCCTGTGCGGGCCTTTCTGGATACAGAAAATGTTCGACCGCTGCCCTAGCCAGCACATTCTCCAGATCCCTCACCAACTTAAAACGTCTGGTGAATGGTGGCAGAGCAACTGGCTCGTCACAATACGCCATCACTACTCTTGATGAACTGTGGTATCGTGTTGAAGCTGCTTGGGCAGCTGTACCTGTACACGCCATCCAAACTCAATTTGACTCAATGACCAGGCGTATCAGGGCCGTTATTGCGGCCAGAGGTGGTTGTTCTGAGTACTGATTTCTCAGGATCTATGGACCCAAATTGGTAATCACATGTCAGTTCTAGTATACTATATATGTCCAATGAATACCCGTTTATCATATGCATTTCTTCTTGGTGTAGCAATTTTAATGGCCAGTACTGTAGATCCAGCGACCTCCCCCCCCCCCCCCCCCCCCCAATGAACCATGGACCTTGCCATTGGTGGGGAGGCTTGCGTGCCTCAGCGATACAGATAGCTGTACCGTAGGTGCAACCAAAACGGAGGGGTATCTGTTGAGAGGCCAGACAAACGTGTGGTTCCTGAAGAGGGGCAGCAGCCTTTTCAGTAGTTGCAAGGGCAACAGTCTGGATGATTGACTGATCTGGCCTTGTAACACTAACCAAAACGGCCTTGCTGTGCTGGTACTGCCAACGGCTGAAAGCAAGGGGAAACTACGGTCGTAATTTCTCCCGAGGGCATGCAGCTTTACTGTATGGTTAAATGATGATGGCGTCCTCTTAGGTAAAATATTCCGGAGGTAAAATAGTCCCCCATTCGGATCTCCGGGCGGGGACTACTCAAGAGGATGTCGTTATCAGGAGAAAGAAAACTGGCGTTCTACGGATCGGAGCGTGGAATGTCAGATCCCTTAATCGGGCAGGTAGGTTAGAAAATTTAAAAAGGGAAACGGATAGGTTAAAGTTAGATATAGTGGGAATTAGTGAAGTTCGGTGGCAGGAGGAACAAGACTTCTGGTCAGGTGACTACAGGGTTATAAACACAAAATCAAATAGAGGTAATGCAGGAGTAGGTTTACTAATAAATAAAAAAATAGGAGTTCGGGTAAGCTACTACAAACAGCATAGTGAACGCATTATTGTGGCCAAGATGGATACGAAGCCCAAGCCTACTACAGTAGTACAAGTTTATATGCCAATTAGCTCTGCAGATGACGAAGAAATTGAAGAAATGTATGATGAAATAAAAGAAATTATTCAGATTGTGAAGCGAGACGAAAATTTAATAGTCATGGGTGACTGGAATTCGGCAGTAGGAAAAGGGAGAGAAGGAAACGTAGTAGGTGAATATGGATTGGGGGTAATAAATGAAAGAGGAAGCCGCCTGTTAGAATTTTGCACAGAGCGCAACTTAATCATAGCTAACACTTGGTTCAAGAATCATGAAAGAAGGTTGTATGCATGGAAGAAGCCTGGAGATACTGACAGGTTTCAGATAGATTATATAATGGTAAGACAGAGATTTAGGAACCAGGTTTTAAATTGTAAGACATTTCCAGGGGTAGATGTGGACTCTGACCACAATCTATTGGTTATGAACTGTAGACTAAAACTGAAGAAACTGCAAAAAGTTGGGAATTTAAGGAGTTGAGACCTGGATAAACTGACTAAACCAGAGGTTGTACAGAGTTTCAGGGAGAGCATAAGGGAACAATTGACAGGAATGGGGGAAAGAAATACAGTAGAAGAAGAATGGGTAGCTTTGAGGGATGAAGTAGTGAAGGCAGCAGATGATCAAGTAGGTAAATAGATGAGGGCTAGTAGAAATCCTTGGGTGACAGAAGAAATACTGAATTTAATTGATGAAAGGAGAAAATATAAAAATGCAGTAAATGAAGCAGGCAAAAAGGAATATAAACGTCTCTAAAATGAGATCGACATGAAGTGCAAAATGGCTAAGCAGGCATGGCTAGAGGACAAATGTAAGGATGTAGAGGCTTATCTCACTAGGGGTAAGATAGGTACTGCGTACAGGAAAATTAAAGGGACCTTTGCAGAGAAGAGAACCACTTGTATGAATATCAAGAGCTCAGATGGAAACCCAGTTCTAAGCAAAGAAGGGAAAGCAGAAAGGTGCAAGGAGTAATACTGCGTGAAGAGTTTGACAGAGCACTGAAAGATCTGAGTCCAAACAAAACCCGGGAGTAGACAACATTCCATTAGAACTACTGACAGCCTTGGGAGATGCAGTCCTGACGAAACTCTACCATCTGGTGAGCAAGAAGTATGAAACAGGCGAAATACCCTCGGACTTCAAGAAGAATATAATAATTCCAATCCCAAAGAAAGCAGGTGTTGACAGATGTGAAAATTACCGAACTATCAGTTTAATAAATCACGGCTGCAAAATACTAACGCGGATTCTTTACAGACGAATGAAAAAACTAGTAGAAGCTGACCTCGGGGAAGATCAGTTTGGATTCCGTAGAAATGTTGGGACACATGAGGCAATACTGACCCTACGACTTAACTTAGAAGCTAGGTTAAGGAAAGGCAAACCTACGTTTCTAGCATTTGTAGACTTGGAGAAAGCTTTTGACAATGTTGACTGGAATACTCTCTTTCAAATTCTGAAGGTGGCAGGGGTAAAATACAGGGAGCGAAAGGCTATTTACAATTTGTACAGAAACCAGATGGCAGTCATAAGAGTCGAGGAACATGAAAGGGAAGCAGTGGTTGGGAAGAGAGTGAGAAAGGGTTGTAGTCTCTCCCCGATGTTATTCAATCTGCATATTGAGCAAGCAGTGAAGGAAACAAAAGAAAAATTCGGAGTAGGTATTAAAATCCATGGAGAAGAAACTAAAACTTTGAGGTTCGCCGATGACATTGTAATTCTGTCAGAGTCAGCAAAGGACTTGGAAGAGCAGTTGAATGGAATGGACAGTGTCTTGAAAGCAGGATATAAGATGAACATCAATAAAAGCAAAACGAGGATAATGAAATGTAGTCGAATTAAGTCGGGTGATGCTGAGGGAATTAGATTAGGAAATGAGACACTTAAAGTAATAAAGGAATTTTGCTATTTGGGGAGCAAAATAACCGATGATGGTCGAAGTAGAGAGGATATAAAATGCAGACTGGCAATGGCAAGGAAAGCGTTTCTGAAGAAGAGAAATTTGTTAACATCAGGTATAGATTTAAGTGTCAGGAAGTCGTTTCTGAAAGTGTATGTATGGAGTGTAGCCATGTATGGAAGTGAAACATGGACGATAACTAGTTTGGACAAGAAGAGAATAGAAGCTTTCGAAATGTGGCGCTACAGAAGAATGATGAAGATTAGATGGGTAGATCACATAATTAATGAGGAGGTATTGAATAGGATTGGGGAGAAGAGAAGTTTGTGGCACAACTTGACTAGAAGAAGGGATCGGTTGGTAGGACATGTGTTGAGGCATAAAGGGATCACCAGTTTAGTATTGGAGGGCAGCGTGGAGATGAATACACTAAGCAGATACAGAAGGATGTAGGTTGCAGTAGGTACTGGGAGATGAAGAAACTTGCAGAGGATAGAGTAGCATGGAGAGCTGCATCAAACTAGTCTCAGGACTGAAGACCACAACAACAACAATAGTGTAGATCATCGTCCAGGTCTGTCTTAGACAGATATTTCGTTTAGTCAACCCATAGAAGTGAGCAGACAGTTGTTGTAAATTGCATTTGCTATGTATTGTGAAGACTGCCTACGATTATTTGCACTTAGTCGTATAGGGCCTTTTTTGTGTTATATGACATAGTGTTGCAGACTTAATAATTTAACTTGTCACAAAGATATGTGACTTTGTTACTAATTTGTTGGGGAGTTGTAGAACAGTCGTTGTCCTATCTTATTACCTGAGCCTGGGGCACAGCTGTGTGACAGTGGCAGGGAGAAACTGTCTTAGCTGTGTACTGGACCAGAAGCCGTTTTACGAACTCACAAACTCGGCCTACCGTCACAGTGGCAACTCGGCCTCCACTGCATTAGTGACGAGGCCTTTACAAAACTCTCGGCAAGGGCTTACAAAATCATAAAGGATAGCAAGTTTCACGTCAAGGTGCAAGAAAGACTCTTTGCCATTCTGCTATGTGCCATCACATTTCCAGCAATTCTCATCACTTCCTCACACCTATACGACTTGATATGCATTCGTTAAGAGTGGATACCTAGCTGAACGACCTGCACGGTTTGTAACTCGCAAGGAGATGGCCTTACATCTTGACAGTGCGAACCTTTGTGATCACTATGGAGCGCCATTTTTCATTTGGTGTTCGTGGTGGAAGTTAATGGTTTGTTGAATGTCAGCGATGTCCATTTTGTGAGGTGTAATACATACGTCTCATTGAAGGTTGACCCCAGCACCTCCTGGACATTCACTTTTCTGTCGCCCTCCTGATGCACATGGTAACTGATTAGCAGCTAATATTTCTTCCTGTCGTAATTTTAACACAACGCTTTCAGATGAGCCTTACTAAAGACTGAACTTGCGAATTCGTAATAAAGCGATTCCCTGTTAGTTGAATTGAGTTCAATTAGAAGCCAAAACAGTATATCGAAGTTGAGAGTCAAATAAACATTAAGATATGAGTATCATTCTTATTTGTGTCAAAAATGGTGAGTTACAGATTTCAACGACAGTAACATATACGGGTATATGGACATTTTTGTGAACATAGACTATTTCCAAGTTAAATATTTTATATTTTTCAAACTTTGATAAGGTAATCTAGTATCTGGTGTGTGTTGTAGGTCCTACTCGATCTCCTCCAGAAGTGCATCTGGGCTTGATATGATCTACTACATTGCCGCCACGAGTGTCACAAGCGTTTCTTCGTCTAGCACCACACTGATTCCTCCCGTTGACTGCATGCGATTTTTGACAACCATCCTCTGCTGTGCTCGACGGTCCCTGTTTGCAAGTACATGAGCTCTGCCTGGCCTTTATTTAACTGTAGCTGTTTCTTCCCACTTACATTTCACAATCACGTCATCAACAGCGGACTTGGACAGCGTCCAAGGGTTGAAACGTCCTTGATGAATTTGTTACTCGGGAGAAACTGAATGATTAGTCGACGTCAGTGAGCTGGCCTATCAGGTCTTCTATTACTTCTTCACAACTGAGAACAAACTACACCCGGCCTGCTTTTACACTGCCGGTCTCCCTCCTTTGAAATGCTGCGGTCAATTCTGCGTTAATTTTTCGTCAGGTAGTGTGATGATACATTCTGTCACGATATGGTTGCGACTACATATGTATATCGTTAAGACTGAGACAAGGCACTGAAAATGTGACCTACCATCAGGACAACAGTACATACCAAAGGCTCCCAGCCGGTAGTTGATGGTGACGAGTATGACACCGTAGGAGACGAGGAAGTCTGGTCCGTACTCGCGGTCAGAGCCCCCACCACGTACGAACCCCCCGCCATGCACCCAGAACATGACGGGCAGCTTGGCGCCCTCTTCTGGCACTCCCGGCACGTACACGTTCAGGTAGAGGCAGTCCTCCGAGCCGCTGCCGTCCTCTTGGACGCAGTCGCTGCCGTACTGGGTGGCGTTCCGCACTCCCTTCCAGCCTGCTGCTGGTTGCGGAGCCTGTGACAAAGGGAACAAAAATCGTACCGCGATAAACTATTGTACTAGGCGATTTATGGAAGCTGCGTTGTAATCTTAGAGACATTCTTTGAAATAGGAAGAATTGTGAATATTTTGTGGAACTATACCAGATGATAATGATTTATTATACAGACATATCTTCGATTTTTGAAATAAAATCATTTCATATCACAAGATTATATTAAAATAAAATCATTATCATATTATGGCTTTTTCTTCAAGAAACAGTAAAACAAAAGATATCTTGAGATTGACGAAAGACCATCCAGAATCACTACAGGCTGTAGCAGTATACGAAATTAGGTGCCGGTATTACATGGGAGGCTGGTCCTGCAGTCAAAAGACTTTTAAAACAGCATCAACGACGTGTACGCCTCAATAACACAACAGCCTCAATAACACAAGTCAACCGTAAAGGAATGTAGGGAAATACACAGTCGAGGTACAGAGTTAGTTAATTTTCGCATTTCGGTTAAAGCATAGTATCAGTGGAAAGAGAAATTAGAGCGCTAGCAGAAATTGTTAGACGTGCGAACCGTTTCGATTGTGACTACGTCGTTTGGTTCCTGGTGACTTGCCTGTCTGTCCTCGGTGCTACGATGACGCCTGTGTTGCACCGGTAAACTCTTCGGCAAGTCAAAGCAACGTTGATAAATAGTCAGTGATGAACGTTCGTGGCGGTAAACATGGAAATAGTCTCCTTAAAAATCGAAAGCTTGACAGTGCGCCACAGCCAGCAGCCTGTTCCGGGAAGAAAGACTCGTTCCATTATCTAACATGAGAAACTTCTATTACTAGTTCAAGCGAGAGAGATTAAAAGAAACTCTGAAATTTGGTGGATAAAAGCATATGGAATGCAAAAATAACGGCTTTTCATCACACAACTGGGCAGAGACGAATATTTTCCCAAGTGATCTGTCGATTAAGCTATTGATTCAGTTGCGTTGGCTGACTGTTCCGTAGACTCTTGCTAGAATATTTTATACGTTACGAAGGAAACACACACGGCAATGATGTAATGCTCTACAATATTTATTACAAATATTGTTCAACATTTGTTATCAATATTGTAGAATATTACACCAATGTCGTGTGAGCTTCATTCATAAAGTATTAATATAATATTAGAAATGACTGACTCATTTATAACAAACCATGTTCGTTTTATTTTTAATCTCTTATTCGTACATCATGTAACCCGTAATACGGAAACAGTAAGACACTGCATCAAAAATTTCGTTGAAAGAAAAATTGAGCGAAGAAATATTCTTGTATGGAACATCTTCGAGAATATTTTATGCAAGGATATCGTCATGAGAAACTCTTAAGGCAGATTAGTGTTTAACTCCTCCTCCAAGTCGAGGTCATTAGAGATAGAGTACAAGTTCTTGTTGGGGATGAGTGAGAAAGAAACTGGCCTTGCTTTTCGTAAGGAGTGTTTCAGTATTCACCAGTATTTAGGAAAAGCTCAGGAAATCTCAATCTGGAGGACAGGACGGGGTTTGAGCCCCCGTACTCTAAAATACGAGTGCAGTATTTTACCTTTGCGCCTGGCTATCGGAAGACCATGAACAGACTGAAATCTCGAGTTGGTAGATAGAAGGTTAATATGATATTCAGTATGACTGTGGAGAAGACCAGAATGTTCATCATATGCTTCAATGCCTACTGCATCTAGCCTCGAACAAGAAGATGAACTTTATCAAGGAACAGAAAATGCATTGGAAGTGGCCAAGTTTTGGTAAAAAATAATACAGTCATAAATGTGTGTAATATACAAGTTTTTGGTGCGAGAATAAACAATTCGTGCTGTGAAGGGTTTCCAATCCATCCTGTTCCCAGATAAATTTGGTTACGTTTCCACCATAACAAATTTCGTAAAGTATCGTAAAGTACATTTTCACTGTCCACGGAGCACCTCTCAGTTTGTGAATGGTTTCGCATGAAAAGTTAACTTGATTTATCTCCACCAGGTGGATTAAAGGAAGAAACGATGCAGTGCAGTGTTGTACTGCTAGACGTGTTAGCGTTGTTCGATCAATACGCGAGTGTTACGGAATTACTCTGTGAATTCAAATAGGAATCCCTTGGGAAACGAGGACGTTCTTTTCACGAAACGCTATCGAAAAAGTTTAGAGAAATTGCATTTGCGATAGACTGCGGAACGATTCCACTGTCAATAACGGATATCTCGCATAACGACAGCAAAGACAAAAGAAGATATTTTTCCCTCGTTCCATCTGCCAGTGGAATAGGAACAGATAAGGTAACATGTTACAGTGGTACAAGATACCTTTAGCCAAGCACCATACGGTGGCCTACGGCATATGTACATAGATGTAAACGCCGCCTGAATTTAGGTTTCTCTTTTTTCTCCTGAACCGTTTTAGATGATCCTTTGAAAACAAAGCGCCAGATTTCCTTCTAATTGTTATCTTATCGAGCCTGTGCTCCATAGCTAATGACTCACACGGAGCCCCTTGTGCGCGAGGTTGCAAGTTCAACTTTTAGTAAGGCCCATTTGAAAGTGGTGTGTTAACAATTATGACAGGAAAAATATTAGCTGCTAATGACTCACCATGTGCATCAGGAGGGCGACAGAAAATGTGTCCGGGAAGTGCAAAGATCAACCTTCTATAGGATGTATGTACTACACTTCACAACATGATCATCGTCGATATTCAAAAAATGTTCATAGCAAACCATTAACTTGCATCATGAATACCGAATGATAAACGGCGCACCACAGTGTTCACAAAGGTTTGTAGCATCAAGATCGGAGGCGACCTCCTTGGGAGTTACAAACTATGCAGGACATTGAGCTAGTTATCCACTCTTAGAGAATGCATATACACGCATATTGGTGTAACGGGGTGTTGAGAACTGATGGAATGTGTGGCGTGAAACAGAATGCGAAACAGTCTATTGTGGAGCTTGTCGTGAAGCTGGAAATTCTATAAGGCGTAGCTGTAAATAGTATTACAATATGTATTACAGGCACGGAAAAAAACAAACATTCAGGGGCTGAATTTGTCCAGTGGTTTCATATGTTATGAACAGCAACGTCACGCACTTTCTGAGAGGGTTTATTTGCTCTAAAGGAGGATGAGTTTTACACTCAGGCCAGGCATGGAGAACAATCAAGTCAATAATATTAGGCATGGATGGTGGACAACCTGTTTCAAGGATTTATTCCAGGAAAATTGTCTAAATTTTCATATAAATGTGAGGTGAGGATGCAACCACATGAATTATGGCGTTTAGATATAAAAGCTTCTCAACAGGAAGCGAGGAGCTGGAAGATAAAGAAGGCACCAGGCTACGGATTAGTACGTCCAGAGCTGGTAAAGTTTGGTCCACTTAAATTGTTTGATATGCTAAGGAGGTTCTTTGAAACAGTATTAAATGGAGGTGTTCCATGGAATGGAAAAAAATGTTAAACAAGACTACTGGTGAATAATATAGGGCCAGTACTGATCCAAATAATTATAGGGGATTGACAGTGATCCATTTCGTTGGAACACTGTACTCGAAGTTACTGAAAGATCTGCTAGGGAAAGAAACAAGTTCACAAGAATTAAGAAGAGCAAGTAGGATTCCCAGCCGGAAGATATGTGATGGACAACATCGTCACAATGCAACTAATACGTATGTGAAAAAGCGTGCAAAGGCTGGACTGGAGACGCATATTGCACTGAGTGACCTACAATAGTGTACCCACCAACAAACTGTGGGAAAAGCTGAAAGAGATAGTCCAAAGTTTGCAAAAGGGTGTTAAGAAATTGCAAATGACACAGTGAGAGTAAGGATTGGGAATAGTTGGGCAGAGGTGAATATGGGTCTGCGACAGGGATGAGGGCTGTCGTCGACTGTGTTTAAGCCGCATTTAAGAGCAATCCCGCATCTTGACACAGAGAATGCCAGGTTATGAGAGTGACAGTAGAGGACAGCAAGATATTTAGCCTTTATTTTGCTTGTGAACTAGTAGAAGATAAGGATGACCTGAGACATATGATAAGAAAGCTTTAAGATGAATACAGTAAGGCTGGTCTGAGTATCAACGTGAAGAAGTGTGTAGACTTGGCTCTTTATAACGGGAAAAAATAAATAATTTCGAGATAGATGGACAAGTAATTGCATGTGTGTAAAAGGCAAAGTATCTTGAGGTATTATTTCATAAACAGGGTCCAAGCAATGATGATATCACTAATATTATTAATAAAGGACGACCTGTAACAAGGGCAATGAACTCTGTTCAGTGGAACCAAAAGATAAAACTCTGTTCTGTGGAACAAAAAGATAAGAAGAACATTACAGAAGAGAACGTATAAGACTACAGTCTAGAGTGTAGTTTTGTACGTATCGGAAGCCTGGGACGTTAGGGAAAAAAATCTCCTAGCCGTTAAGACTTATCTCAAGCTGTACTAGGATGGATAGGATGAGAAATGACGTAATCCGACAAAATATGAAAGTGGTAGTGATAACTGTGACAACATTCGACAAAAACAGCTGATGTGGTTTGGCCGTGTGAATAGGCTGAATGAAGATAGGATATCAAATAGGATATTACGACGGATACCATCCCAGCGGAAGAAAAGGAGTCGCTCACGACGCAACTGGCAAAATGAGGTGAAGGAGGCAATGCAAGCAACGAATATGAATGTTGAGGAAAATCAACACAGAAGAAAATGGCGATTAGGGGCGGAGAAGTGGCATCAACTGTAATCCTCAAGAAGAAGCAGAACAGAAATCAAACAGAAGCAAGTTATTTTGACCAGATATTAGCCAAAAGCAGTGCTCATACCATAGTTGTAGTTCTCTTACGCCCATTTTCCCACCCTTGCTTGTTGTGACGTAAACATTCCTTCTGTCACTTGCAAGAACACGTACATGAGAAAGAATAGAAGGTCACAGAGCACCTCCAACTTCTCTCAACACAATAAATAACCTTCCAGTTGATTTATTATCCAGATTAACTGTCGGCATAATTGTATACGAATACACTGAGGCATTGATGTTATTTGATTTTGATACAACTCTCTTGGTACCTCTAAAAAAATGGTGCAAATGGCTCTGAGCACTATGGGACTCAACTGCTGAGGTCATTAGTCCCCTAGAACTTAGAACTAGTTAAACCTAACTAACCTAAGGACATCACAAACATCCATGCCCGAGGCAGGATTCGAACCTGTGACCGTAGCGGTCTTGCGGTTCCAGACTGCAGCGCCTTTAACCGCACGGCCACTTCGGCCGGCTTGGTACCTCTAAATGCCAGGGTTAATTTTATATATGTTTCCTTTTCAAATCCCGGTTGGTCTTTCCTGAACGATGAGAGAAGTTTCGCTGCGTTTCGGGCCGATTCCGCAGTTTGCTGTGCATCGTCAAGTTGATGCTTTGTTTGAAATTTCGTTACCTTACGTCTTCCATTTCTATGGGGCTGTCTGAAGTTATGCAACCATCCACTGCTTCCCTTTATATCACCGTAATCTATGTAGCGCAAAATTTGATGTGCAATACGTCGTAGGTCGCTACCACTCACATTCTGTAAACTGTATTTAGCATTTCTGAAACATGCAAACACCAGTTCTTGTAACAAGTGAGCCTTGTCCTCCCTTGAATACTCGTAGTTTTTCTTATGCACTATACGGTCATATTGCTGCAGACTTATTCGAAATCTGTTCGTATATGCATTTTTTAATATGCTCCGGATGATCTTTCCTTTTTGTAATTAATTGTTGGACAATGATTGCCCTTTACTACATTTCGCTCAAGACGGGATTTGTGACTCCTTTTTCGACAAGGGTGATGCACTACATGGTTCGACACCTGTTTTACTATCACTTTCACTTGTGAAGCATGTATAGTCATCATTGTACTCCACACGTACACTGTCCGTAAGGTGGAGCATATAAGACACCAACCAGTCCACTGACTCATCTTGCAGGGACGCTAATGTTTCATCTGCCACTTCTTTCTCAGTCTGCAAAAGTTCTTGGATTCCTGTTTGACGAAATGTCACCCTTGGCAGCTGTTGTAGATACAATTCAAAGTTTGCTTTCAATGTCAACGGACATTGCTCTGCTTTGTATGAACATCACTAGCACTGTAGCACTGTTGTGAGGTACTAGTGGACTAAGCAACTACGCTCTGCAGCTTCGTGCTGTGGTCACCCTTGGGTTCCTCTAGCCCGACCCTGCTGCCACTAGCAGACAATATTACGTGTTAGATAGTAACTAGGACGTCGACTGTCATAAACGTCATTCACCATTTGCGACCACGCACTCGATGGGTTCCTTGTTAGTTCTCGACTGTACGTTGAAACATTATCTTCCTTCATTTCTCATTCATTCACACAGTACGTACCTAGTTAACACCTTCATCATGGACTAAGTGGTAATCGCTCACCGACTAAGTGTCAGTCAGCATCAGGTTGTTACTTATCACTGTCTGCTGGCAGTAAACTCACAGCGAAACGCAGCGCTCCAACCGGCGGCTCAGCATACGGGATTCCAAGGAAAGCCGTGTACGTTGTGTTGTAGAGGCTGGTTTTTGTGGTTCCCAGCAGCGTGCCCTCGTCCACGGTCACCAGTATATCTTCAGCCTGAAGACAAATTACATATTTACTATAATTTATATAGATGATTTACCAACAGCATCATCCACATTCCTCAATGATGTAATTTTGATACCTGAAAATAGGTTCTTGAGTATTATGTTCCTATACCTGTGCACCACTTCCTTCAGTTTTGTGCGGAAATTGCTATCATCAACGATAATCAAATAATATCTGTTGGGTGTACAAGGAATGACAAGTTCACTAACGCCGGCCGCGGTGGTCTAGCGGTTCTAGGCGCTCAGTCAGGAAGCGCGCGACTGCTACGGTCGCAGGTTCGAATCCTGCCTCGGGCACGGATGTGTGTGATGTCCTTAGGTTAGTTAGGTTTAAGTAGTTCTAAGTTCTAGGGGACTTATGACCACAGATGTTGAGTCCCATAGTGCTCAGAGCCATTTGAACCATTTTTAGTTCACCTACCCCGTAATACATAAGGTGAAAGTGATTTAAACCGACTTGCTCTTCGAGGTGCTCAGGACAGTGAAACAAATATATTTCTCTAATGTCATATTTTCCTGCGATGACGTTTTAAACTAGTAGATGGTGTTCCGTTTTGAAGAAAGTTAATCAAACCAACCAATTCTGGGACGTTTCATGGGACATTGAAAACACTTTTCTTGTGAGGCACCATTTTAAGAGGACATGAGATCTTACTTGCAGTATCCAAAAAGTAACAGGAACAGTTTTTAATTCTTTATCATCAAGAGACAAGACCCTATCACAATTACTTCTATAGCAGACGTTCAAAAATGCCTCCATTGAATTGTAAACAAAGATTACACTGGCAGGCTATGTTGTATCTAATACAGTCAGAGATTGCAGGTGTGTCCTTAATTTCTCCTACTGCTACTACTATTGGGGCAACAGATCCTCTTCTAATTCAACGAGGGTTTTGTAAACTAGGTTGCCGGCCGAAGTGGCCGTGCGGTTAAAGGCGCTGCAGTCTGGAACCGCAAGACCGCTACGGTCGCAGGTTCGAATCCTGCCTCGGGCATGGATGTTTGTGATGTCCTTAGGTTAGTTAGGTTTAACTAGTTCTAAGTTCTAGGGGACTAATGACCTCGGCAGTTGAGTCCCATAGTGCTCAGAGCCATTTTTTAAACTAGGTTGCGCATCTCTGCCAATACAAAAACTTGCAGTGGGGTCAAGTGATGAGCTCGAATAAATGTGGCATGTGGATTAAACTCACAACAAATACGCGCGCTGTGGATGATGAAGAACGTCTCCTGCCAAAACGTTGCTGCAACTGTAAATAACACAGAGGACGGAATTGCAGGATGCATTTGATACTGTTCCGGGTACTACAACGAAAACTGTGTTCTGTCTGGATAATCATCTGGTTCCAGGTTGTACACACGCTATAAGTGAAATGGATGCAACAATACTGATCAGGAAGGACGTTTGTTATACACTCCTGGAAATTGAAATAAGAACACCGTGAATTCATTGTCCCAGGAAGGGGAAACTTTATTGACACATTCCTGAGGTCAGATACATCACATGATCACACTGACAGAACCACAGGCACATAGACACAGGCAACAGAGCATGCACAATGTCGGCACTAGTACAGTGTATATCCACCTTTCGCAGCAATGCAGGCTGCTATTCTCCCATGGAGACGATCGTAGAGATGCTGGATGTAGTCCTGTGGAACGGCTTGCCATGCCATTTCCACCTGGCGCCTCAGTTGGACCAGCGTTCGTGCTGGACGTGCAGACCGCGTGAGACGACGCTTCATCCAGTCCCAAACATGCTCAATGGGGGACAGATCCGGAGATCTTGCTGGCCAGGGTAGCTGACTTACACCTTCTAGAGCACGTTGGGTGGCACGGGATACATGCGGACGTGCATTGTCCTGTTGGAACAGCAAGTTCCCTTGCCGGTCTAGGAATGGTAGAACGATGGGTTCGATGACGGTTTGGATGTACCGTGCACTATTCAGTGTCCCCTCGACGATCACCAGTGGTGTACGGCCAGTGTAGGAGATCGCTCCCCACACCATGATGCCGGGTGTTGGCCCTGTGTGCCTCGGTCGTATGCAGTCCTGATTGTGGCGCTCACCTGCACGGCGCCAAACACGCATACGACCATCATTGGCACCAAGGCAGAAGCGACTCTCATCGCTGAAGACGACACGTCTCCATTCGTCCGTCCATTCACGCCTGTCGCGACACCACTGGAGGCGGGCTGCACGATGTTGGGGCGTGAGCGGAAGACGGCCTAACGGTGTGCGGGACCGTAGCCCAGCTTCATGGAGACGGTTGCGAATGGTCCTCGCCGATACCCCAGGAGCAACAGTGTCCCTAATTTGCTGGGAAGTGGCGGTGCGGTCCCCTACGGCACTGCGTAGGATCCTACGGTCTTGGCGTGCATCCGTGCGTCGCTGCGGTCCGGTCCCAGGTCGACGGGCACGTGCACCTTCCGCCGACCACTGGCGACAACATCGATGTACTGTGGAGACCTCACGCCCCACGTGTTGAGCAATTCGGCGGTACGTCCACCCGGCCTCCCGCATGCCCACTATACGCCCTCGCTCAAAGTCCGTCAACTGCACATACGGTTCACGTCCACGCTGTCGCGGCATGCTACCAGTGTTAAAGACTGCGATGGAGCTCCGTATGCCACGGCAAACTGGCTGACACTGACGGCGGCGGTGCACAAATGCAGCGCAGCTAGCGCCATTCGACGGCCAACACCGCGGTTCCTGGTGTGTCCGCTGTGCCGTGCGTGTGATCATTGCTTGTACAGCCCTCTCGCAGTGTCCGGAGCAAGGTTGGTGGGTCTGACACACCGGTGTCAATGTGTTCTTTTTTCCATTTCCAGGAGTGTATTCGTCTTATTCGTCCCCAAGTTACCCGCAGTTGCACAAGCGCTGATGGAATGATCTTCCTCTACTTGTTGGACGGCAGTTTCTTAAAGCTGCAGAGTCCTCGCTGTGCGACTCAGTACCAGTCCAGGTAATCTGCTAAATAATGCAGCCTGACGCAGATACTTATACGCAGCAGTAAATATCAGATGTTGTGGGGTATGTCAACAGGGATATTTTTGTTGATAAACCCTCTGTGCTGGTCGTCCATTTAATTCGCTATGTGATGAACACCAACGGCATCAGTGTGGTCACTGCAAGAGTATCGCTCCATTAGTAAACAAGTGCTGTGCTGGGTCAAAACGCACAAGTGAAGTAGGTCCTCTACCATAAGCAGGAACCGTTGCATTAAGAATTTGCAACTGAAGAGCGAATACACCATCTACTGGATAAAAAAATGCTCACAGAAAATTATGGCTTTAGGGAAAAATATTTCTTTTGTAGTCTTGTGCAACCCCTATGAGTTTGTCAGTTAAAATAATTTTCACCCTGTAGAAAACTTATAAATATGAGTGGGTTACAAGAAGCGCGTCCTATCAGTATAAATGGTTAAACGTGTGTGTAAATATCTGTGGATTATCATACGAAGATTGTGACGTAGATTTAAAAAATCCTAAATTCTCACAGACACTCACTCATAATTTAATGAAATATTCAAACTAGGGTTATTTTGTCGGAAAATGTCATTTTGTGGGTGTGTACAAAATACCAGTTGACGCTTTCGTGACGTTACTTTCACATATCACTGTGCGGTATTGTTTCACTCTCTGACACTGTTTCACGGTTAATTAACTGTGAGTATTGGATCAGTGTTCTTGGGAGAAAACTTTGCATTTTTCGCACTGGGATGGTGCATAAACGGTGTGGTCTCAGGGCCTTGTAGTCGTCAGAAGGCAGTCAGTGAATCTAATTAGGAGAAGCATGCCTCCTCTGGGAGATGGGCAGTTTTCGTGGAAGTGAGGCTGGTGCCTGCTTCATGCTATTATGGACAGAGCTGTTGCCCATATGGACAGAGCTGTTGCCCATATCTAGTCCAGGGACTAGATATGGGCAAGGGGACCACACTGCCACACCTGTCCTTAGAGAATATTTGTTTTTTTTTCCACGTTTTTGCCTTTTCTACATGAACTACAACGGCCAAGATACTGAGGCCAGCCAGAGGAGGAAAGTCGTTTTTGCTTCTAAATTTTGGTTATAAAATCAAACTCAGTCACCCTACCATCGCACTAGATGCTAGTGGTCAGTCTAATGCAGCAAACACTGATACATGTTGGTACCAAGGTCATGTTTCTTAATGTGCGTTTTGAATGCAAAAGTCATGAAGTTTCTGTGTGCTTCAACCCGTTTTTCTTTGAAACAAGCAATGTACACATTGGCAACAGCATTGAGTTTTCCCCTCTATGTAATTTGAAAGTAGAGATCGGAGGGCTGTCAGTAGAGAATCTGAGCATTCATCTCCAGGCCATCTTTGAGAGCTGGAGAAATGTAAGTAACACAAAGTAGCACGATCTACTTTGTCACACAACTTGAATTGCTAAATTTGGTTATAACTTGTGGCATTTTGTTGTTTCGTTAAGTCTTATATTTTGAGCTGCCAGATGAGCAGATCTTATTACGCTTTCTCCCTACAGTTTTCCACTCTTCTTTGTGCCTCACAATGCTGCTTCTATCGTTTTGTAATTTGCTTTGAGTTTTAGACACCTTTGTCTTTGTTAGTTTTACGACAGTTTATGTCCCTCATTGGAATAAATATATAACTGTTTATCACAGTCCTCCTTTATTTAAGTTTCAAGGTCTCTCACTGTTATATGGGTTTTCAATTGTTAGATGACTCACAAGTAACAAATATAGTCTCTTATATACTCCGTTTGTTGTTTTGACTGTGACGGTGTGTTCAAAGTGTACAGTGGCCAAACTCAACGATCAGTTGTATTAAGAATTCAGAGAAAAGAACGAACATGGCACTAACCTGTCTTGTGTGATCATAGCGACTATCAGTTTAATAAGTCACGGCTGCAAAATACTAACGCGGATTCTTTACAGACGAATGGAAAAACTAGTAGAAGCTGGCCTCGGGGAAGATCAGTGTGGATTCCGTAGAAATGTTGGAACACGTGAGGCAATACTGACCCTACGACTTATCTTAGAAGCTAGGTTAAGGAAAGGCAAACCTACATTTCTAGCATTTGTAGACTTAGAGAAAGCTTTTGACAATGTTGACTGGAATACGCTCTTTCCAATTCTGAAGGTGGCAGGGGTAAAATACAGGGAGCGAAAGGCTATTTACAATTTGTACAGAAACCAGATGGCAGTTATAAGAGTCGAGGGACATGAAAGGGAAGCAGTGGTTGGAAAGAGAGTGAAAAAGGATTGTAGTCTCTCCCCGATGTTATTCAATCTGTATATTGAGCAAGCAGTAAAGGAAACAAAAGAAAAATTCGGAGTAGGTATTAAAATCCATGGAGAAGAAATAAAAACTTTGAGATTCGCTGATGACATTGTAATTCTGTCAGAGACACCAAAGGACTTCGAAGAGCAGTTGAATGGAATGGATAGTGTCTTGAAAGGAGGGTATAAGATGAACATCAACAAAAGCAAAACGAGGATAATGGAATGAAGTCGAATTAAATCGGGTGATGCTGAGGGAATTAGATTAGGAAATGAGACACTTAAAATAGTAAAGGAATTTTGCTATTTGGGGAGCAAAATAACTGATGATGGTCGAAGTAGAGAGGATATAAAATGTAGACTGGCAATGGCAAGGAAAGCGTTTCTGAAGAAGAGAAATTTGTTAACATCGAGTGTAGATTTAAGTGTCAGGAAGTCATTTCTGAAAGTATTTGTATGGAGTGTAGCCATGTATGGAAGTGAAACATGGACGATGAATAGTTTGGACAAGAAGAGAATAGAAGCTTTTGAAACGTGGTGCTACAGAAGAATGCTGAAGATTAGATGGGTAGGTCACATAACTAGTGAGGAAGTATTGAATAGGATTGGGGAGAAGAGAAGTTTGTAGCACAACTTGACTAGAAGAAGGGATCGGTTGGTAGGACATGTGTTGAGGCATCAAGGGATCACCAGTTTAGTATTGGAGGGCAGCGTGGAGGGTAAAAATCGTAGAGGGAGACCTGTAGATGAATACACTAAGCAGATACAGAAGGATGTAGGTTGTAGTAGGTACTGGGAGATGAAGAAGCTCGCACAGGATAGTAGCATGGAGAGCTGCATCAAACCAGTCTCAGGACTGAAGACCACAACAACAACAACATAACGGGAATTACTCTTGTGCTCCTCGATTCACATCTGTGTTGCACCAGACACTACTTTTTCTTGCAAAGAAGAAAACAGCTACCAGCCTCTTTTAATAATGCGATTTTAACGATGATATCGCCGTCACCCGTTTCACACCGTCAGGTTCCTCTTGAGACGGCTCCTCACATATCTGCTAAATTTGTTGTTGTTTACACCCAACAACCAATGTCAACAACAATATATGAAATACGCAGGTAAACTTGTCGGTTCGAAATTGGTAGCGGCGAGTTTGTGGAAATAAGTAGTACTATTAACAGTCAGTGGCTGCTGTTTTCTTCATTGCAATAGTCGGCTTGTTTTTGGAAATAGAGTATCTGGAAGACCATGAAACTTGTACCACCATTGCAGCTGGAAAGTGCTTACTTGAATCCAGTGGTGGCTGCTGAGTATGCATTCTCGGTGTTCACAAATTTTTAGATTCAGATAAATTTGAGAATGCGAACTTAAAACAGTTTCGCTTATCAACAAGTTTATACAACTACAACCTCTGCCAGTAATAAAAACATTAATAATAGGAATAATAATATGCATATCTTATATGACTAAAGAAAGAACTATTTTTGTGGAATTTTATTGTTTTGTTCATAATTAAGTATAGTTTATGGCTATAACGAAATAATGAGTGAGCTTTCGCAACTATTCATTTCGTATTTTTATTTAAGTGGGAGTTTAGTGCTTTCCCATTTTTTTGGAGAAATGTACAAGATCTCTATCTGATATATTAGCTGACTTTCCCTAAAAGAATTGAAGCTATTTTGTAGAATGCGAGCATCGATATATCTTGAATTATTCTCATGCCTATATAAATTTCCCTCTTGTATGACATTTAAATCCCTTCTGTTGCCTGTGATTTGGTTATCTTCTTAATGGACTTCTGAACATATTTTTACGAAAGCTGCTTCCATAACTGACAAAAATTTACAATGGAATATATTGAATTTGATGTTAACATCTCGTTCCGTATATATCTCAACTCATATTATCTCTTTTGACTTATTATTAAAACGCTGTATCCTGTCCTCTTTAATAAGCCTGCCTCAGGTGGGGTAAAGTGTATTATTTCCATTAACTGTGCATTATGATCAGCTAATCCATCTTCCAATTGCAGTAACAGTCACAGCACAAATATGAGACTTTACTTCACTCAAACATTTGAATACGCACCTGACTCTTGTGTAAACACAGAGCTAGTCATGATACTGTAAAATATCCACAAACTCGATACTAGTGTGTGCTATTGCTGCACCTTTCTTCTCTATGTCACCTTCAAGTTGCTAGCCTGGCTGTTTACTGCTCCTCCTATCACAATTATCTGATGCACTACATAAAAATCTGTGCACAAAACCCATGTGTTTTCTGTCATCTGGTTAAGTTTGGAACAAACTTTTCGCCGGCCGGAGTGGCCGTGCGGTTCTAGGCGCTACAGTCTGAAACCGCGAGACCGCTGCGGTCGCAGGTTCGAATCCTGCCTCGGGCATGGACGTGTGTGATGTCCTTAGGTTAGTTAGGTTTAAGTAGTTCTAAGTTCTAGGGCACTAATGACCTCAGAAGTTGAGTCCCATAGTACTCAGAGCCATTTGAGCCATTTGAACCACGAACTTTTATGATACTTTTGACATGGTTATTCTACACCTAGCTTGTAGCATTTGACTTACAGCCCTCTTGTGACTGCCATGTAGCTACAAGACTCTTCTATTTCTGCGTGCCTTTGTACCAATCCAAACTTAAAGTTGTTCCTATGAGTCTGCTGCACTCTCCTTTACTCAAAAACTAATTGAGGCTCTTTCTATATTTCTGGTAACAAGTAAAATTGATTGCTAACTGGAATCTGAAATGTAATTTCTGAGATTATTTTCCATTTGGTTATTGCTCTTTACCTTTTTTCCAACTCCCATTATTTCTTAACCCCTTCAAGGTAATTCAAATACATCATTGCTCATTGTGCCTGAATAGTGCAAATCCTTCCTTGTTCCATAATCCTCTTGTCTACATAACCTACAACTGACACTTTAATGGCTTCATTCCAAGGAAACACCAACCCATAGTCCTGACATGTTTCTCCCCTACTAACTGTACTATGACAATACCTATATTTGTCACTAAGAACGCCAAATCATACTTAAACCGGAATAAAGTAAGAGTCAGTGAATACTTGTCTTACCAAACGAGACTGTAAACACCACACAGATATATTCTGAACGTAAGTTATAGGTTGCAGAAGACGTAGAACGTAAGAAAAATAAAATGGCACGATATTTGTAACAATATTAAACGGACACTGCCTGGAAATAATGAAAACGTATTATAATGCATCCAACACGACGCAAAAAATGCAACGCTGGTGCATATGTAAGAGCACTTAGAACTTGCAAAAATCAGGTTATCATTAAACTCCTCTTGCTCCTCACAACAGGTCTGAAACAACATCACACCTCACAACAGACCTAAAACAATATTTGCAATGCCCTTAGGACTGCATGAGTTTCTTAGGATGCTAATTAGTTTGAGGAATACACCTATTATAGTTCAGCAGTTTGCTAATCTGTTGTTGAGAGGAGTGAAATTAGCCACGTGTCTGGTTTACTTAGATCATATCATTGTCTTATCACAGACAATTTGGGAACATGCCAAACAGCTAAGAAGCATGCTATCATCATTATACGAGTCCCATTTAATTCTGAACTTACAGAAATATTTTCTAGTAAAATTGCAGGTTCAGTACCTGGGCTCATAATCATTTCTGCTGCGGTGAAATCAGACCCATAACTTATGGAAGTGGCAGAAATTTTTTTCTGTACTCATCAGTGTGAAATAATTACAGTCCTTTCCTGGTCTTGCTAATTTTAATCACCGTTTCATCAAGGATTATATTACAGTTGTTGAAAAAAGGTGGTTCCTTTTGAGTGGACTGTGGAATATGAGCCATGCAGTAGATTAAAGATGTTTTGCTGAGTTCTTTTCTGCTAATATACCTGGAGTTTTAAAATCGTTCAAATGGCTCTAAGCAGTATGGGACTTAACATCTGAGGTCATCAGTCCCCTAGACTTCGAACTATTTAAACCTAACTAATCTAAGGATATAACACACATCCATGCCCGAGGCAGGATTCGAACCTGCGACCGTGGCGGCAGCGTGATTCCGGACTGAAGCGCCTAGAACCGCTCGTCCACAGCATGATGTGACATAAGTAATTTTGATGTGGGATTCATTATAAGCCAAGAACAGGATGACGAAGTGGAATCAGTTGCTTAAGCCTCCTTCCACCGCAATAAGGCAGACAAATATAACACAACGGAAAAGGTGTTATTGGCCTTAATGTTTGGGGTAAACAATTTTAAATGCTTTCCATATGGTAGGAAGTCACAGTGGTTACTGATCAAGCAGTTTCACGGTGGTTGTTGGATTTGAAGGATTCAATCAATAATATAATGTAATAGCCATTAAAGCTATGTGTTGTATGATTGTGATGTACATTATAAGACCAGGAAGCAGCATCGGAACATAGATGCATTCAGCAGAGACATGTGTGCCTATCAATGACTTGTAAGAAACTCAAGATCAGGACATGCATACCCAACAACATGTAGCCCTTCCAGACTTCGAATCCAAAGATACTGCTAAGAATAACAAAATGTTATCATTGATTGGTGATACCAAAAACACTTCAATGCCATATCATAATGCGCTCTCACAATAGCAGGCAAGCCTGTCCCGGTACCACAAATGCCTGTATTGCTGCACACCACTAATCCATGCAGTTCTATATGCTACTGGTGAGTAGGCCCCCAGTGTGGCAGTTTGGCAGATCTTCAAGTGCCGAGGAGTAGTATAGACTTCAGTATGGAACAATTGAAGTGAAAATGAAGTGAAAAATTTTCCGCATCTTTTACACGTTAAATTTTAAAACATTTTGCGCAAAAGTTGCCGCCTCCTTGAAACCGCATTTTTGTGTGCAAAAGTTGGGGCAACTTTTTGGCGGTCACTTTTTTACGAAATCTTGGCGACGTTACAGTAAAAGCTGACGCCTCTTTGAACACGCATCTTTTCAGCCAAAAGAAGGCGAGCACTTTTTGACGGGCACTTTTTTGCGAAAACTTGGCGAGTTTAACTCGGTCGTCTAAACGGTAACTTTTTTGCAAAATTTTGGCGACTTTATGGCGGCCGCTTTTTTTGCGGCGACTTTACGGCGTCCACAGGAAGCGCGCGACTGCTACGGTCGCAGGTTCGAATCCTGCCTCGGGCACGGATGTGTGTGATGTCCTTAGGTTAGTTAGGTTTAAGTAGTTCTAAGTTCTAGGGGACTAATGACCACAGCAGTTGAGTCCCATAGTACTCAGAGCCATTTGAACCATTTTTTGAAGCCATCCCCCTTATCCTCGATCTCCCTCTCCCCAGCCTCATTCCCCCGTCCTCTCCTCTCTTCCTATCCTGAAAATGAGAGAGACAATGAAATATTCAAGAGAATGTAAGTACTCCAGTTATGCTAGTGGGAAATTTAGAACCACCTTACCACTCTAGCCAGTCAGGGCAAGTATTAAAATGACGTGTGAAAGTGGTGGCAGATATGCAATAAAAGGTGATGATTTAACCTCCATTTGATAGTCAAAGATATGCTTTATTTCTGCAAAAGTAAAAGATATTCCTTATTTTTGCGAAATTCAAAGATAGTATGTACCTAGCTCATAACAATAAAATGTGTAAAAATTACACCAAGGTCAAAGATATACATATTTCTGTGATATTTAGATGAAATTACGCAAACATACATACCTATGGTGTAACATTAAAATGATATATAGAAGTGACACCAAGGTCAAAGATATGGATTATTTCAAAAATGGCCCTGAGCACTATGGGACTTAACAGCTATGGTCATTAGTCCCCTAGAACGTAGAACTACTTAAACCTAACTAACCTAAGGACATCACACAACACCCAGTCATCACGAGGCAGAGAAAATCCCTAACCCCGCCGGGAATCGAACCCGGGAACCCGGGCGCGGGAAGCGAGAACGCAACCGCACGACCACGAGCTGCGGACTGGATTATTTCGGTAAAAATACATACAGACTCGTACATCTCACATAATGTTAAAGTGTTGCCTAAAATGGTGACAATTTTAAAGATATACACTATTTTTAAAAAAAGCTCTAAATTGACTACACATGTATCTCTGCATTTTATGTGTCGAATACTGTTGTCCTTACTCGAATCTTGAATGTGATCTCTCTGATACAAACTAATCATTTCTACTTCATCTGTCTGTCTGTCTGTCTGTCTCTGTCTCTCTCTCTCTCTCTCACACACACACACATACATACACACACACACACGTGGACACAAACAGTAAACAATAAACGGTAAATGGCGAAATCATGAAACAATATCGAAACAGCGTAGAAGTAAAGGCAAAGCAGTGGCAAAACGGCAAGGCATACGCATTACCCATTTCATGTAACCTGTTACTCATTATAGCTGTAAATAATGTTCCCAAAACTATAATAAACAGTACAGTGATATTATAACAAATGGTTTTCTGTACTGTCTCATCATAAAGTGTCATTTCACAGCTTAAAAAAAAAACCTCACCTTCTTGTTTCACATTCAGAAAAAATAGACTTTACCTCTCAAACTCTTGCATCAGTAACACACATCCATTCAATACACACGCTTTGGGCGACAGTGAAAGCAAGACAGAGAGCCCAGAGCAAGGTGTAGAGTTATCTCTGCACATCTCAGCCGTTCTCATAAGAAACACAGGTCATGCTAGCTCTTTTAAAAGGATGAGACACACGAACAGTATGCTGTATGAAGCAAAAAAAACTATAGGGAGAACGGAAAAGGGGAAAGAACTGAAACAAAACATACCTTAGATATAAAATTATAGATAAATTGATCTTTAAACCATGTGTTTATGTACAAAGTTTTTCATGTACGTACACTATTTAAATTTTATAGGTATTTTCAGTATTCAGATTACAAATCTCTATACTTTCCATACCTTTTTTTTACAGATATTAACTTTTTCTGCAATCAGCATTTTTTGTAAGGTAGTGACCTGTATGCACTTTACTAGGAAGTATATTTTGTGGAGATGAGACAAGTTTATATTGTTTGATGATCAAAAAAATATGGTACTTAGTTCAAGAGTGTACTGGACAACAGTTTCTACTTCCGAATTCAGAATGCACTGCCTGTGGTCATTAGTGGTTAACCTACACTAATGGCAAAAAAATCGTAACACCAAGAAGAAGTTGAGCAACGTAAGCGAGAGTCAGCAGGCGTGGTTTTCTATATCTGACACATGAAGTCTGTATAGTTTTCGCGTCACTTGCATAAGGGCGACGCTGGTAGCGCCACTATGAGGATGAAAATCAGGTTTGCTTTAAACACAATTTGTAACAGTCGGGAGCGTTAGTCAGCTTTGAGGCTGGACGAGGTTAGTTGACGATAATCAAGAAAGCCTTTAAGGCTACAAAGACGCCATTATCAACACCTCACGGTGTCTGCACGAGGCCCTGTAGTGGGGCTGCGAGAAGCTGAATGTTTCTCTGCTATATTACGTAAATACTTGGCAGGAATGGAGCCACCGTACGTGACTGCTGGCAGCGGTAATCACGAGAATTTATTGTCGCAAGAAGACAGGGCTCCGTACAGCCATGTCGCACTACCGAAACTGCAGGCCATCATATTTGACGTATGGCTCTGGCGCATCGTGCTGCATCTGCAGCAGTAATTTCGGCAGCAATTGGCACCAAGTTAACGCAATGAACCGTTACAAATCGGTTAATTCAAGGACAGCTCCGAGCCAGACGACCCTGTAGCGTGCATTACACTGGCCCCAAACCGCCGTCATTTGCGACTTCAATAGTCTCAAACGAGAGATCATAGAATGGCAAGGTCGACGTCTGTTGTGTTTTCGATCTGACTTCCAATCAAATGTCAGTTAAAAGGAAACCTTATATTGCCACGTTTTTCATCTGTCACTGAATTTTGATTGGCTCAGCTCTGGATATTCCAAGTGCCAACCAATCAAACTACTCCTTACTAAACACTTGTCTCCTTCCTATGACTGACTATACAGTAACTCGCGCCGTACCATTCTCTACCAAAAAAAGCAATGTCACTCTCTCTCTCTCTCTTCTTTCCCCAGCCAATGAGGTGATCTGCCTTGTCACTGTCTAGCGTCTCCGGCTTAGAATTTATTTATATTATACATTACTGGCAGGTTTCACTTTGAGTAAAAGTTGTTTTTTAAAAAAGTCAAAGCTTTTTGCAGTCTCTCACATTTTCAAAGGCCTTGGACTGAGTACACCATGAGTACAAAGGTGCCTGTCCTGTAAATAGGCGAGTCTGCTCACTCCATTTCACATTCGTATAATGTTTTCCAGGAGTTTCCTCTATGGGAGATGCTACCTGTGTGTCTCTACATTGGCCTGATGTCCCACTGTTGTTCGGCACTGTAAAAGCTGTTGGCCAGATGCCGGTACCCCCCGGCTCTCCTCCTCTTCCTTTCCAAAAATCTGGCGCTGAAGATGGCTCCCTCTTACTCAGTTTTATGCTAGAGATATGTGTGTGTAGATAATTATCTTTATCTTTCAAATGAAGTAATGCAAGTTGGTGACAGAGGTGTGTATTTGCACAAAATTTTACGTACATACCATGGAAATAATGCATGTATCTTATCTTGATGTCAATAATGCATACCATTTTAGTATTAAACAGTTTTGTGTAAATTCATGGAAATAATGCATACCTTTGAATTTTGTATCATTTTAATATTATGTACTGACTGGCAGGAGAGAAAGGGTAAGGGACGGAGGCTGTGCAGAGCGCAATTTGGCTAGTTAGATACTTTAATTTAATTTTATTTATTTGATGCATCATTTTAATACTTCGCTTTGACTGACTGGAAAGAAGTGCAGGGGGTGGAGCATATTGCACAACCGGGCTACGTAGTTTGCCAATGTTTGATTTTTCATTGGGTTTATATTTTTATTACTGCACTACAATTGGTTGGAAACAGTTGAGGGTAGGGGAAAAGTGGGCGGGCTTAGCGGGTGAGATGAGAAAGAGGGGGGAAAGAGCATGTCAGTGACAGATATGTATGAAGGGATGGTGGTTTCCGCCATATTGGATAGTGAGGCTACGTGACTCCATAGCTTGATATTGATCAAAGAGAATATCATTTACTACTGGTGATTCATTTCGTATTCGAGAATACCTTGGAAGCATAAGCACCTTCCTGAATTCGCACTAGAACTGCAGCCATCCCATAACCACTGGGCCGGCCGGAGTGGCCGAGCGGTTAAAGGCGCTACAGTCTGGAACCGCAGGACCGCTACGGTCGCAGGTTCGAATCCTGCCTCGGGCATGGGTGTGTGTGATGTTCTTAGGTTAGTTAAGTTTAAGTAGTTCTAAGTTCTAGGGGACTTATGACCACAGCAGTTGAGTCCCATAGTGCTCAGAGCCATTTGAACCATTTTGAACCATAACCGCTGGCGTCAATGTGAATTACTTTCTTGGCATTCTAGTCATACAGTATTTAAACTGAAAGATAATGAAGGATCTTTCTTGCGCCCCGTTCCCAGAAATGTTGGTGTCTCCCTTCACTATTGCTTGTAATGGACGTTCCTTAATACAGAATTCTTCTATCGGTTGCCGGATAGCTCCTCAAATCGCAATTGTGCCAAGGAGTCGAAAATTCTATTACTGATCTTATTTTCTCTGGATCGGGGCGCATTATCGCCGTTCACTAGGTGCCCCAAGATTATTATTGGTTTTTGGATTTAAATAAAGACCTGCATTCTGAACACACTTCATCACGGTTTTCAGGCAGCTTATGTGCTCTTAAAATGTTTCCGAAAAAAACGACAATTTCATTCAGATTGCAAAGACACTTTGTCCGTTCAATGCGTCCAAGCAGGTTGTTCATCATAAGTTCGAAGGTGTTTCGAGTGTTACGTAGTACAAACAGCATAATTTTGAACTCATAAATGCCTTCAGGAGTTATGAAGGCAGTAGCCTAGGTTATCGTCAATATGTGGTAATAGTTAGACGTCCTGTTTCGTGGTTTTGTTGCATGGTTGGTACTCGATGCAGAAACGCCATGTGCCGTCCAATTTGTTCTGAGAGTACTGAGAACGCTGTGAGACTTCAATAGTGTAATCTTGGTGCATTTTCTCCACTTCTTTCCTAATTATACGTAGTTCAACTGGCGACACGCTGTTTCAGCACTGGAGTATTGACATATCACCACCAACGCTTTACCATGGGCCGTTGATCTGTCTGTTCTCCATTCTTGATTTGAAAGCATCCGACAACTGATGCAGAATGGTTGACTATCTCTCTCGTTGCTCGTTGGTCAGGCCAGTTTCTATTGGCAGTTCGATAGTAGCGTCCTCTTCTGCATTGTCTGGAGTGGCAGTGGAGCACTATTCTTCGTCGATGTCGTTAATCTGCCATTCTCTGTCTGGATCAGCTGTCCCCAGTATCGTACCTTTAGGGAGTCCTTGTTGCTCGTTACAATTTGTCTCTGTGCGATGATTATAATAATCACACTGGCATGTAGATATTTTTTTATGGGACTGAGTAGCTCTTTGCAATCGATAAAACTCTCGCAGTTTAACACTAAGTATTTAGAGTGACGACTGGGACTCGTTTCGTTGATGATTGCAAAATCTACAACCACCGTTGTTGCGTTAGGTTAGGTTGCTGGAATAGCTTCGTTAATCTACAGCTGTGTGTGACTGCATTTGATGCCTGAATCTGAGAGTAACATTATGGTTACAGTTTGTTAAAACTACGAATGTGGAGGGCTTGTTCCGTCATAGATAGTTATTCTTGTAGTACATGTTCTGATCAGCTGGGCGTATTTCCCATTTTCGACTTTCACTACAAGCACTTTCGTATCACGAAACATATCCATATTTTGCTAGCGACATTAAGCGTTTTGCGTTACTGAAAAAGCAGTCGCAGAGTCGAGCAGTGCCGAGACACGTTGACCGTCGATGATGACGTCAGTGCGATTTCGTGACATCTTGGAACCGGGAGAGGTGGCACAGCGGTTAGTACACTGGACTCACACTCGGAGAACGTCGGTTAAAATATGTACGGATACCCGGATTTAGGTTCTCCATAATTTTCCTAAATCGGTTAGTGTAAATGGCGGAATGGTTCCTTTGACGGGACGCGTCCTACTTCCTTCCATACCCTTCTCTAATCTAAGCTTGTGCTCCCTCTCTGACGGCCTCGTTGTTGACGGGATGTTGAAGATCAATCTTTCTCTGTTTTTTGGTATCTCTGTGATTTTCGTGTTTGGCGGCTCAAGCTACAAGTACGATCGCTTCGCTTAATGTAGTTTTCCCGAATTCGTCGGCTAGACGAGGTGCTGGTATCTCTGTGCGACGACAGGGAACAGCTACAACATGTTGGAGACCGATCTGGTTCAGGGTACGACGACGACCTTCGTTCCGCAGGCCCACTATTAATCGACTGTAGTTGACGGGCTTCACTAAAATTGTTGTTATGACTGACGTCTGACGGCGTAGTAATGGTCGAACACTAGTCTTCTTTCTCTGCAACAGCGAACAACGTGTCCAGGGCATCCTCAGTAGAAACGTAACGGTGCGTATTCTTGTGTCCTCAAAATATCTGTTCTTCTGTTGGGCTCTTCTCTTGGCAGTGGTGTTGCTCGTACCTGCGTTTGCAGTATGGGTTGTCCTACACTATAGGACCTAGCTGGTGAAGTCCATTCTTCCTTGTGTACTGGACTGGTGACGAAGATTGGTGTTACAGATCGATACATCTCTATTTCAGCATTGTCTATTACCTCCTGACGATGGGATCGACTTTCAGGGCTGCTATCTTTTGCTAACGCTGTCTGAATATTCTAGCTGATATAAAATACTCTATCTCTTCTCTTATTAATGCCATGTAAGAGGAACGAGGTCGTGGAAATCTTGAATAATATCCGTAGGGCGTCATTTTGAAGTCGGACACACTTTCCTCATCGGACTCTTTTCTGTTGCAATTCCTCGATGAGCTGGTGCTACTAAATGAATTCCTTTGTAGTTGTGACATCCTTTACCAGAAGAGCTTGGTACATACGTTTGCAACTCCTGTCATAAAGTGCGAAATTTTGCAAGCTTCTGTCATATTCAGGTTCATAACGTGACACAGTGCCAAGAAAAGAATTCTTTGGGACTGCGTCGCTTTCCAGTGTCGTTGGCTCCGGTTCTTCGATCGTTCTTCCGATAAGCGGACTTGTTTGTTGCTAGTTCTCACTAAATGTTTTCTTCTGTTAGGCCCGAAATTAATTCCAGCTACTGAGTTTATCTTCATTGCTCTCGAATCGCTGCAGGACTGTGACATAGAAGTACAAATTCGCCAAAAACATCATGTTACCCCACCTGTTGTATCTGGCGACTCGGTCGAGTACTTTCAGCCATTTCGACGAGTCATGACCAGCATTTCTGGAAAACAATGACGGACACCTGGTACAGAGCTGACTTACTGCCGTTTTCGAATCCATTGTCCTTTTCCATTCTTCTGTACATTACTCTTGTCAGCAACTTACATCCATCATGGTTTTCCAGGAATGCTGGTAATGACTGGTCGAAATGGCTGAAAGTACTCGACCGAGTCGCCAGATACAACAGGTGGGATAACATGATATTTTTGGCAAATTTGTACTTCTATGGCACCGTCCAGCATAGATTCGAGAGCAATGGAGAGAAGCTCAGTAGCTGGCATTAATTCCACGTCGAACAGAAGCAAGCATTTAGTGACAACCAGCAACAAACAAGTCCACTTATCGGAAGACGAAGAACTGGACCCAGCAATATGAGGAAGCGATGCATTTCCAATCTTTTTACCTCCATGCCACGTTATGAACCCGAATAAGACAAAAGCTGGTAAAATCTCGCATTTCATAACAGGAGTGGCAAACGCTTGTACCACACATTGTTCTGCTGAAGTGCTTCTAATTTTAATTCTACTAATAAAATATACACATTTTCAACTCCTCGCTGCGTAATGAATATTCCATTAAATTTCGGGCATGCAGCCACGCAAATAAAATTTCCTCCACTGATATTTCGGCTACATATCGTCCGGCCGTCCTCAGAGTGAGTCTCATAAGACTGACGATAAGATGCCAAGTGCGGCCTTATATGCTCCAACGCGGCGGTACTGCGCATGCGGGTCACAGATGCTGGTCGGCGGCAGAGAAATACGTTTACACGAGGCGTACAGACATTCGATTCGCTTATTGATGTATGATCGGCGGCGGTGACATCATTTCTTTATGTCAGTAGCTGGCATCACCCTTCCCACGCCATAGAGGTGTCCTTAAGACCTTAGTGCCTAGGGCGCACTGTACATCCGATACAGACAATTTGCAAGAAGAGCTCTTATACTTGAAGAGCATTTTTAAATCGAATTGATTTTCGGCACAACAAATTCGTAGAACATTCAATGCAAAACCTAGATTGCTTGTACGTGATGGGGAAGAAGATAGTAATGCCTTCAGATCTAGTGCGTTTTTGCCGTATGTGGGCGCTCTTTCCTCGAAGATAGGCCGTATTCTTGAGAAACACTGTGTTAAGGTGATCTTCCGCCCCCCCCCCCCCCCCCCCCCACGAAGATTGCAGCTTTACTCGGCTCTGTGAAGGACGATTTACTGCTTCGTAAAGCGGGTGTGTATCAGATTTCTTGAGGAAATTGTGAGAAGTCGTACACAGGTGGAACAACACGCACCGTTCATGAAAGATGTGTGTAGCATCGAAGATACACACGCTTATTACAGCCAGACAAGTCAGCTGTGGCCGAACATTGTACTGATACAGGGCATTCCATGAATTACAGTGATGTGAAGATTTTAACATCCACCTCTTCGGTTTGGGAATCAGTCTTCAAGGAAGCTATAGAGTTTAGATTAGCTAATAATTTAAGAAATTAAGATAATGGTTTTAATTTGGAGAAAGTATGGAATCCTGCTCTTGGGGTAATTAAACTGCAGGGAAGTCGTCATGGTGTCACCGCCGCCTATCATACATCGATAAGCGAATCGACTTCTCTGTACGCCTTCGCCACAGGCGGCACATGTGCATTTCTTTGCCGCCGACCAGCATGTGACCCGCATGCGTAGTACCGCCGCGGTGGAGCATGTAAGGCCGCGCTTGGCATCTTGTCTTCAGTCTCGTGAGACTCACTCTGAGGATGGCCGGACGATACAAGGCCGAAATATCAGTGGAGGAAATTTTATTTGCGCGGATGCACGCCAGAAATGTAATGGATTGTACACAGTCATGCAATACAATAACACAATTGTGGTGTTCAGTAAATTAAACAATCATATTTTAGCAATTGCACTATACTGAAGATAAATCTACGCGCCTCTCATGTGTAAGAAGTGGAGAAACAGGGTAACGAATCATATATAACTAAAGTCACATGCAACCATAAGAAGTATGCGGTGTCTGTTTGCTCCTCCTTTCCTTCAAAAGGTGAATTGTAACCTATTTTTCCATTGATGTGGCCCAGTGAGGAAACAGTCACGCTCACCACTAACACCAGGAATGTAACTGTGTAACTTTTCACCTGAATGGTGTGAACCATTGAAATGTTTAGTGGTCTAATAAATAAGTGACATACTCTGAACACAGTTTTATTTGTGTTTATCACTTGTAACTCCCTCGACACCATGCTTTTCGGACGAAATAATAAAGCTGTTGTGTTATCTTATAAGTACCCTCTGGAATAAAGACTCTGTACCTCCACATCTAGCTGTTTACTTCAGTTCATTCAAAAAAATTCTGCTTTTAATTGCTGAAATGCTTATTCTTGTGAATGCGTACTTTTCAACTTTCTTTGGACAAGCCTTTCAAAACCATACTGTAATTAAGTGCTCTTTACTGCCTCTATCTATATAACAGGTATTCTTTCAGCATTGCTAACGTCCCTGCAACCATTGAGAAAAGTTTATAAGAAACTAATACAAATATTCCAGAATGTGTCAGTTCTCTTCCAGAGATATCCCACCTTGATTATGGAAACTCACCATTACAACAAATTGTTCGACTTTCCCTCAAATCACGAAAGAGCCAAAGAAATTGGTACACCTGTCTAATATCGTGTAGGGCCTCCGCTAGCACACAAAACTGCCGCAACACGACGTGGCATGGACTCGACTAATGTCTGAAGTAGTGGTGGAGGGAACTGACACCATGAATGCTGCAGGGCTGTCCATAAATCCGTAAGCGTACGAGGGAGTGAAGATCTCTTCTGAAAAGCACGTTGCATGGAATCCCAGATATGCTCATTAATGTTCATGTCTGGGGAGTTTAGTGACCAGAGGAAGCGATTAAACTGAGAATAGTGTTCCTGGAGCCACTCTGTAGCAGTTCTGGATATGTGGTATGTCGCGTTGTCCTGCTGGAATTGCTCAAGTCCGTCTGAACTCACAACAGGATGCTTACGCACGTGTCATCCGCCAGTGTCGCATCTAGACGTATCAGGGGTTCCATATCACTCCAACGGCACACACCCCACACCACTAAAGGGCCTCCATCAGCTTGAACAGTCCCCTGCTAACATGCAGCGTCAATAGATTCATGAGGTTGTCTTCGTACCCGTACACGTTCATCCGCTCGATTCAATTTGATACGAGTCTCGTCCGACCAGGTAACATGCTTCCAGTCATCAACAGTCCGATGTCGGTGTTGATGCCCCCATGCGTGGCTAAAGCTTTGTGTCGTGCACGCATCAAGGGTACACGAGTAGGCCTTCGGCTCCGAAAGCTCATGTCGATGATGTTTAGTTGACACTTGTTGATGGCCCAGCTTTGAAATTTGCAGCAACTTATGGAAGGGTTGCACTTCTGTCTCGCTGAACGATTCTGTTCTGTCGTCGTTGGTCCCGTTCTTGTCGGAGCGTTTTCCGGCCGCAGCGATATAGGATTGCTGATATTAGCGGTACACTCGTGAAATGGTCGTACGGGAAAATCCCCACTTCTTCCCTACGTTGGAGATACTGTCCCACCGCTCGTGTGCTGACTGTAACACCACGTTCAGACTCACTTAAAACTTGGTAACCTGCCCTTGTAGCAGCAGTAAACGATCTAACAACTGCGTCAGACACTTGTTCTCTCGTATAGGCGTCACCGACCGCAGCGCCGTATTCTACGTGTTTACATATCTCTGTATTTGAATACGCTTGCCTACCAGTATACCAGTTTTTTGGCGCTTCTGTGTATTTCCTAAATTCTATTTTACAGCGCTAGAACTACTATTTTAGGTCTCTGAAACTGCAGTACTAGTCATTATGAATTACTAACATTTCAGTACACAAAGATGGCGTCACTATTTCTTTACGGTTAACTAATGCGTTCAAAAAGTTGGTTATGTCTAAACGTTACCTTTCCGTAGGTGAAGAACTGAAGAAGGAGAATTCCAAACAATTTTCTGACGTTCAGCAGCATGGCAGTAGGTTCGTCGGTTCCACAAGCAGATCTTGACGCTTTTTAATAGTATGGCTGATCCTTTAAATATGCCTTAGGCTTCGCTCAAGGTTTGCAGGCTGCTGAAATTTCTTGGTAGTCTGTTGTCAATACAGCTGCTGCGTTTAAATGTGCCCCGTATTCGCTCAAGGTTCGCAAGCTGCTGAAATTTCTTGGTAGCCTGTTGTTGTTACAGCTGCAGCACAGGTGTGTTCCATTTTCAATGAGTAAAGTACAGTCACGTGAAGTCGATTCATTATCTATTGGCTGTGTTCGTGTGTTAGTGGCTGAATACAACTTGTAAACAAAGTTGTGAACATTAGGGCCTGTGCTCGCTTGTTTCTCCTAAAGTAAACGAAAGTTGACGTCTTTTCCATTGTTAACTAAAAGAAGTTTCAGTATAAGATTAAACAACCAACCGGTTGCATATAAACGTTAGGTTCATTCACCTAGGTTTCGACCTACTAGGGGTGTCTTCATCAGAATCAACAGTCGCTAAATCGTAAAATTAAATTGCTAAAAATCAATAGTCAGAATTTTGAGCAACCATGTTCAAAACTGTATGACTAAAAGAAGTGTTTACTTTGTCATCTTCATTCAGCCATTACTCCGCAAGACTGTTGTCAATTAGGCATCAAAATAAAGAATGTTCTTTCGACACGGCAGAACCACAACTGTTTTATTTCTTTTATATCCATCACGGGAAAACATTCATGCACATCATGATCGTGTCTTAATTAACGAGAGCAATGGAATGTGAGAAGTCTGAACGTGGTAGGGAACCTAGAAAATATGAAAACGGAAATCTGTAAGCTCAGTCTAAATGTAGTGGGAATCAGTGATTTGAAAAATATTGCTTGACAGTAAAGTGAAATGAAAAGAACATCAGGATTTCTGGTCATAAGAATGTAGGATAATATAAACAGCATCAGAACATGGTATAATAGGAGCAGGATTCGTTATAAATCAGAAAATAGGGTAGAGTACTGCGAACAGGTTAGTGGTAGGGTTGTTTCCATCAGAATCGACGGTAAACCATCGTCAACAGAAAAAGTTCATGCTGAGTCAGAAACGAAAGACGAATAATTAGGCAAAGTATATGAGGATACTGAATGGGTAATTCAGTAAGTAAAAGGATATGATAATCTAATTATCATAGGTGTTTGGAGCGCGGTAGCAGGGAAAGGAATAGACGAAAGAGTTACCGGAGAATGTGGGCTAGGTAAAAGGAATGAGAGAAGAAAGAAATTGAGTTATCCAAAAAATTTGTTGGGTACCACCTTTATTCAATTTCGTACGTTGTCCACAGAGGCAAGAAATAATTATGTTAAAAATGGTTCAAATGGCTCTGAGCATTATGCGACTTAACTTCGGAGGTCATCAGTCGCCTAGAACGTAGAACTAATTAATCCTAACTAACCTAAGGACATCACACACACCCATGCCCGAGGCAGGATTCGAACCCGCGACCGTAGCGGTCGCTCGGCTCCAGACTGTAGCGCCCAGGACCGCACGGCCACTACGGCCGGCAATAATTATGTGTCTCCTCAACTTCTGCCTGCATGCAGCACGACGAAATAGTTCACAGGTGAACGGCCAGATAGTATCCAACGGGCACAATGCTCTGAAAGGCGACCACATTGGTGTCGTCTGGTGCCATGATAAATCGACGACTTTGAGGGGACGCGGCGCTTTTAACTCTGATCTAGCCACTGGTCTCCGTCGTCAGCGCCCAGCATCTCCTTCCCAAGCCAAAATAGGCGTTTGTCGAAATATTGGCCCAATGAACAGTGACATCCGGCCTTACATCCGTGAACTGTTTTGTCATGAAGCACGCTGGGAGAAGCTGAAGAATCACATCACATGCTTCAATGGGAAAGAGACGTATCACAGCTGTAAATGAGTTGACAAGCTGTGCCATTGGCGGAGGAGTTTGTTAAGTGCATTTGCATTTTACTTATGAGGGCAAGAACTTATGGACCCAAGTTTCGCAAAGGTAACGCATCACATCGATCCAGCAACAACCAGAAGAATCATGAAATCTGCCACCCTAGCCATGGCACGGGAGAGAGAACGCTTTACTCGCTGGTGCCTGGAATAGAATAACAAAGCTTTTTCTAATTACATCCACAGCCGGCCAAGCAGTTCAATTCCTGTACGTGGGACTAGACTGATGGTGTCACCTGGGCCACAGTAAACTCCATGCAAAGAAAGGCCATCACACGTCAGACATCAAAATCCGAGAGTATAATTATCGGAGAGACAGCTTTCTGGCGCTTCTTGCAAAACTGTCATCAGTCTCACGGCTAAACATTTAAATGTGGACGCGATTTCACTTTTTAAGAAATGATTATATTTTGCACCATATCCTGAATCCTCACCAGTCACGGACATCAACAGTAGAATGGAACAGGCAGCCTCACGACTTCCACCGAAGGAGCAGATGGTCACGAAAACTGTCCTCACACAAACAGCACCTGTGAAACTGAATATCTCTGGCATGGAGAGGGCAGCGATACAAGAAGATACAGGTATTATGGTCTCACTAGCCGACGAGGGCAACACAAATGTGGTCCTGTCTCACCAGGACTACAATGAGAAAAAGCAGGGAGTGCATATCGAAAAATTGATTTTGATCCTACCAAGAGAGCTTCTGAAAGACTCCGTTTTCCAGATGAAGTTAAGTAACTTCCATACAGGTCATCCATTACATCGAGTTTTTGGACTGCCGAAAGTTCCCAAAGCTGGGATGCCATTATGCCTCATTGTTAGCGAAATTGGTGATCCCAAATTCTCACTCATTAAGACCTGGAGGCTTTGCTTAACTCTTACATCGGGAGATGTTCACATCACATTCACAGCTCAGTAGGTTTTTTTGTGGATGGCTTAAGAGCTTTAAGGATAAGGATACCGACGTTATCATTACAATAGCCGGCCGAATTGGCCGAGCGGTTCTAGGCGCTACATTCGGGAACCGCGCGATCGCTACGGTCGCAGGTTCGAATCCTGCCTCGGGCATGGATGTGTGTGATGTCCTTAGGTTAGTTAGGTTTAAGTAGTTCTAAGTTCTAGGGGACTGATGACCTCAAAAGTTAAGTCCCATAGTGCTCAGAGCCATTTGAACCATTTTGTCATTACAATAACCGTTAGAAGTTATTAGTCAGAAATTTGACATAGAAACGACCAATGTTTCTAGGAATGTCGACGTTGACGGTGCTTACCATGCGCAGATGGAAAGGGTAGCCATGGGGAGTCTAGCTTTACCAGTAAAGGAGGAAGCCCTGAGATCAGTCCAGAGTAAACCTATCTGTTTCTTCCTGTATGCAGACAACATCTTCGCCTTACCGTCACATGGAAGAGATAAGCTGAATGACTTCACCATACATCTCAGTGTCATACACCAAATGATCTGTTGGAAGTCAAAATCAATGGAATCCTCCCATTTCTGGATATCCTGATAAAAAAGCACCTTGGGGCATATCGTGTAATGGAATAAGACGCACTCTGATCTATATGTGCAAACGGACAGCTGTCACCACCCACCAGAGAGAACTGCCGTTCTCAATATATTGGCCTTTAGGTAAAATTAGTAAAAAGCGGTCTCGATTTCACAGTGATTTATTAAAACCGTGACTGGTTGAGGCCTCTAGCTGTAGGCATCTTAAGAAAATGCATCATCTGTCTGACGTTGACGAAGCGTTGAACAGCTGTGCTGACCCCGGTCGCAAAACTGATCTATAGTGCTTGCAACCTCCCTGACTATGAAAGTCTCAGTCAGGGCCTTGATGATCTTGTGAAGGTTCGCCTAATGCCATCTTTCTGATTTATTGGCATTCTCTACCGTGCGGGTAAATAACCACGATGGCTAGCACTACTGCTGAGACCAGGATGAGCCGTCAGTGTGGGTAAATTCCGTGAATGCTTGTGCATTGGTAAATACGTTGCAGAAGTTTCCTTAGTAGAAACAAAGTTGGTTTGACTGACGAGTGGATAGGGGAATAGCCCACATAAGGCTCGATATCAGAGACAGCAGATATAAAATTGGTTGACCGTCATGGAGTCTCAGAGTGTCACTGAAGAAATTAATATGAAAAACTTAGTTTATTATAATCTTGTCTTTTGTTTTCGTGTTGAAGACATGTTAATGATGCAGGCGCAGGGCCAGTTTCATCACTGAATATAGTTCAACTTCATTAGCATTCAAGACTGGTTAAGGAGGAGCTGTGCATTGGATGTATCACTTATAAATACGAAATATAATCGAAGTTGCGTTACAGCAGAGAATGGTGGTTATCACTGGTAGTTATAAGTGACTGAAGTGTTTGATTTGTGACCTACTTGGTTGCAATTCACGTTGAAGTGTTTTTCCTAACCAATATTGAAGAAAAGTTTTGATTGTGAATTAAGTGGTTTACTCCTTGGAATTTGTATACACTGCTCAGAGTTTGCTAATTTTGGAAGTATCAGCGAAATCAGGAACATTTCGCTGGATGAACAATGTCAGATTATGATGATGATTCAAGGGCTTATTTTCTAATAAACAGTTGTCTTTGTTAGGAAATTTAATTCAAGCACATACTTCGTTTGGGATGTCCGTGAAGTGTCTTTTGCATCACGAAACTTCTTTAAGCTAAGTAGGGCCGTGGATAGACTGAAAAATGTTCCCCAGGTGACCTGTCACAATCTGAGGAGGTGCTCTGGAGGGACGTCTACACTATGTTCCAAATATGAAAACCGTACGTCGTTTGCAACAGGCGGAAACATAAGAGGAACCGCAGCAGGAAGCGGCCATTGCGTTTATTCCATTTTATGTCGCATTATCCGGAAACGTCAAATGAAGAAACACAGAATCTGCTTTGTACTGCCAAAAACGAGATGAGACTATGGAAATCCGTGGCCCACGAGGTAAACTGCCAATGTGGCAACACATATATAGATCAGACGATGCGTGCTGTCGAAGATCGTTATCAAGAACACTAACAGCACATCACACTGCCCCAGCCTAACAAGCTAGCAGATGCGAACCACTGTCTGTCAGAATTTCACGGATTGGATTGCGACCATACTAAGCTTCTGACTCAGCTGTACAACTCCTGGGACTGTTTCATTAAGGATTCTAAAGAGATTCAAGTAGGGGAACTGCTGAATAATCGTAACAACACATCCTCAGTAAGCATGGGAACCGGCAAATTCATAGAGAAGAGATATCCCACAACGAATTGACTTTGGGGGCAGGTGGAGGAACAGCAGAGGTGTCACGATCACGCGTTCCTGTGTGTTGAATCTGGGACGGAGCAGTGTGTCGGTGGGAGGACTGGGGAGGAGAATACGAGCGCGGCCAGTGGAGAGAACGGCAAATCTGGGGAGGGGGGAAGAGAAGAGGTAAACCGTCGTGCAGCACTGCCACCAAAGCGTTAAATTCATCATCACTCCTGATGGCGGCAACGTGGTTACATTGCTGAAACGTTGTGCCCATTCGACACTGATGTCCGGCCAATCACCTACGAACTATGCCGTCTTAGAAATTAGTTAATAATTACTACAAATAAAAGTTGTTGTCCTAAAATGAATTCATACACTCTACAGAGCACAACAACATGTTATAGGGTTCGCGTTCATAATAAATAGGACAAGGAAACGTTGCAGGTTATAGACTTCTGAGCCAAAACATTATGACATCTATCTCTACATACATGCTTCATAAGCCACCATACTGTGCGTAGCGGAGGATGTGCGTCGAACTGCCTTCGAAACTCAATTCTTGTCAAATGTAACATTTCAGAGACTTATCGAAGAATACAATTCAATGCAGTGGGTTTATTTGTGATTGATATCTGAGGACATGCAGTGTAATGAAGCTGATTTTGGGGTGACAGACTTGCACTGAATGTATTTCGCCAAAAAAATCTAAGGTCATGTTTATTAGCGCTTTGAATACCATTATTATGAATGTTAATAACACAGTGCTAATTTAAGTGAAATTATTACAGTGTTGCACCACGTCTTGGTGTGGCTTAGCAGAAATATCCTGTTACCAACTTAGCAGGAGGTCACAGCAGGGAGACACAAGAAGCCTCAGTGCCAGCGACCATTCAGATGTTCTCGCTTAAGAAATTATTCGCAGATAATGCTGACACTGCGGAAATCGCTCCTAGATCTCCTGAAAGACGACGTTGCTACACCAACACGGCACGACCACGGGTGAGGTAATGCCGACATAGCAGAAAGACTGAGCCATCAAGGCAGTGGTCACATGATTGCAAAAGTTCACGCCTCGTGCTTCATTTCTGCTGTGACGTAGGGGAAACAAAGCGATGGCATTTCACAAACAGTGAAGAGTGAAACTGGTATACATATTACCTATTTTAGACAAGCAGTATGAGTCAACATCTGCAGCAAGCTACCAATGGAGCTCCAAGTCATCGACCTGGAATGGATCTCCTAGATGTCATTGCTAGATGTTGTATTCACTAGAGAGGGGTCTGCCAGTCGTGGCTGAGTCCAAATATGACTTGCTTGGTGCCTTCCGACTGGAGGGACACCTGGTGGCTAACACATGTTCACTGAACGCTGCCCACTTGGGGATTAATGGCTTACACATGGAACATCTAGCTGCCAAGCGATCATGGCTCTGTGCAGACAGACTCTGCTACTGCCGCTGTCCTGCACAGGCACACTCTTCGACTGCCAGCGCTGACACTGCTGCCCACACTTGTCCACAGTTGGACTCTGCACGCCTTGTTTGCCCCACACTGTGACGTGCCCAAACACCACCAACGCCCTGAACCGGTAGTTCCTCGCCGCGGTACGCTGCTACTACGGCCTGCGTACTCCGGGAGCCGACCATGTCGCCGATGCTGCTTACTGCGTTTGTGACACTCGATGCTCATCAGGTCCCACGTCTGATAACTTCATTAACCCATTACTAATTATTTGCATAAGCTTTCATGTCGAAACGAGAGGCTGTCCAGGGTGTGGTTTGTTTTACCTGAGGAGAATGACAACTTGTGCAGACACATGCTTGCATAGGTATGAGAAATAATGTTCTCAGGCAAAAAAAAAAAAAAAAAAAAACAAAACAGGCTGCATGGTAATTTGTGTTTCACATCTGGTTAACCACCGAAATTCATTGAATGAAATCATCATTATAAGCGTCATTTTGAAGTAAAAATTTTCACCACCAAGTGGAACTTTTACGTATACAACAGAATCACTCATAATAAGTAGCCAGTTTAAGGTTTCCAATCTGCATGATTCTGAAAATACACATGTATTAGAAATGAATTAACAATTTTCGTATAAGAGATCCAGAATTTGTGTGTTCATATTTACACATGTACTTAAACATTTCACTGTGCGTTTGGTAACGTGGCTTAATCATTATGCAACGCCATCCTACATATTTTCATATTTTTTTTGCTCTAGTAGTACTCCCTAGGTCTCTTAATCTAATGAATGGGTAACTGGTACCTTCTTTCCACAATTCGTTTTACTACTTGAAAATACGCATGTAATTACTCATCTTGCCTGCGGTCAAGCTAAGAATTGAATTAGCTGCTCACTTCAGTTTGGGAGCTGCTGTATTTTTCCGTCTATTCGATATATTAACCCAGTAGAGAGAGACGGCGTAGGGTTGCAAGAATTCGACTTTCAACACATCGATAAACATGTAGCATTCAGTGTCCTTTAGGGCCAGTGCAGCCTCTAGCCTCACTCTTCTCCTACCTCGAGGCTGGCTATGTTAAAACGACTGGAGGTAATCACCGAGCGGTCTTAAAGCGCTAGTGCAAAGAGGCGACGCGTGCCTGGATGAATGTCTCCTTAGTTAAAGAAAGGGGTTCCGTATGAACTGCAAGGTAAAGCGTCTCAAAGGCGACTCTAGAACGTGACCAGGAAGACGGTTAGCTTCTGAAAAATAAACAGTCTCACTCTTGAAACTTCCTGGCAGATTAAAACTGTGTGCCGGACCGAGACTCGAACTCGGCACCTGTGCCTTTCGCGGGCAAGTGCCCTACCAACTTCTTTTTAACCTCAATTTGTTCTTGATCGTTCGTTTCATCAGCTCGGGGCGGACGTCGCAAGACACCCGTTTCAGTTCGTCGTTGATCCATTAACTCAGGTTTTTTTTTTATTATTACAGAGGGCAGCTAACCCTCTGACCGAACCAACTGAGGTACCCAAGCACGACTCACGCCCCGTCCTCGCAGCTTTACTTCTGCCCTGAGTCGTGCAGGGTAGCTCAGTTGGTAGAGCACTTGCTCGTGAAAGGCAAAGGTCCCGAGTTAGTGTCTCGGCCCGGCATACGGTTTTAATCTGCCAGGAAGTTTCATATCAGCGCACACTCCGCTGCGGAGTGAAAACATCAGTCTCACTCTTGCTGGCGCTCTGTCAATTTTTTTAAATTTCGTTTCGGCAAATGGGATTGGACGTTGTTCGGAATCATTGCCATCATTGGTGGAGGACTTGTCCAAAACCTAAGAGGGAAGTTAGTATTTCTGTTTAGGCACACAGAACCTTCTATGTTTACGAACAACGCTCTTGCAGTACCTCGCAGGGCGCACATACAAAGATGGTACCAGTAGGCTATTAACTGCTGCTCTCAGAAGGCGCACATGCAGTCGAGTAGTGGAAGTTTATCTGATGAGATTCGACCATCACTGCTTTTCTGTAGAATAGTTCAGGGAGCGCGTTATTTGTTAAATTTGTGGAGTTAGTCGTTTTGCTTAAAATAGATCCTTAATAAGTGTTCATTTTCTCTGCAATGATTGGATGCTTCCCTTAACGAAAATGTGATGTGTGTATTTCATGCATGGATATTAACTTTTAAGGATGTTAAAATTCAGAGTCAATCAGACACTATCCAGATTTTTTGTTGTTTTTAGGATGAACGAGCGCTCAGTGACGAAGTTATCACGTCCTTACAAACATTAAAAGAAAAACGTGTCTGAAGAGGCTAAAACCTTCGGCACACTCACCGTATGACTCACTCACTCACTCCTACCTCACTCACATTGATCCACATAATCACTCCAAATCACAGGCTGTAAAACAAAGGAAGGGAACAGAAGGAAAATGAAAGAGGAGCTAAAACATTGGCACAGGGATATGTGACCGGCTGACCACTTACAAAAGACACGGGTGAACCAATCAAACTGTTAACACACGAAGAACGTCTCCCTAAAATTTTTGGAGACAAGTGGCACATGTCAGAAAACCTTTAAAGTCTCACCACATTCGTTTGAACGTCACTTAAAATAGAGAGCAGATCTGCTGACAAATCTGCTGCTGCCCTCTGATCCGAAAATAAAACACAGTACAGTAAAATGTGACACACAGTAATCTGTAAGACGTAAGCACTACAAACTGGAGAGTCGCAAGCCATGTGTCAGAGGATTGTGACCAATCCGAAAACGAGTAAGAAGGCTTCATTCCGCCTTTTTGCTTAAAGGAGATACGGCACGGCCCTGTCGTGGGCTTTTCCAGGCGCATCTTATTATCTGTCCACCTGCAGCCACCCACCTTCCCCTTAACACATGACTCTGTTCCTCAAACGCGAGGTGACAGCACACTGAAGTAACTGAGGACCACGACACGACACGACATCTGCCCTTTCGTTCCCCGCAATACTCAAGTGTCCTGGCATCCAGCAGAAAGAAACTTCCTTCCCCACTTGGAGGAGGGTGTCCTTGATATTCTGGACCGCTTTATCTGTAGGATGCAAGCTTTATAGAGAACAAAGGGCATTCAGAATTACGGAACAGATGAGGAATTTAGTACTTGAAGCACAGCTCATCTGTTCCAGGGCCCGCAAGATGGCATATAATTCCACACAGAGGACAGTCAAATTTTTTTGCTCAAGAGCCAGTAATGACATTGTGGGGGCACCTCGGGCCACATGCGTATCGATCGTTCAAAAAATTCAAAACCTACACTCCTGGAAATTGAAATAAGAACACCGTGAATTCATTGTCCCAGGAAGGGGAAACTTTATTGACACATTCCTGGGGTCAGATACATCACATGATCACACTGACAGAACCACAGGCACATAGACACAGGCAACAGAGCATGCACAATGTCGGCACTAGTACAGTGTATATCCACCTTTCGCAGCAATGCAGGCTTCTATTCTCCCATGGAGACGATTGTAGAGATGCTGGATGTAGTCCTGTGGAACGGCTTGCCATGCCATTTCCACCTGGCGCCTCAGTTGGACCAGCGTTCGTGCTGGACGTGCAGACCGCGTGAGACGACGCTTCATCCAGTCCCAAACATGCTCAATGGGGGACAGATCCGGAGATCTTGCTGGCCAGGGTAGTTGACTTACACCTTCTAGAGCACGTTGGGTGGCACGGGATACATGCGGACGTGCATTGTCCTGTTGGAACAGCAAGTTCCCTTGCCGGTCTAGGAATGGTAGAACGATGGGTTCGATGGCGGTTTGGATGTACCGTGCACTATTCAGTGTCCCCTCGACGATCACCAGTGGTGTACGGCCAGTGTAGGAGATCGCTCCCCACACCATGATGCCGGGTGTTGGCCCTGTGTGCCTCGGTCGTATGCAGTCCTGATTGTGGCGCTCACCTGCACGGCGCCAAACACGCATACGACCATCATTGGCACCAAGGCAGAAGCGACTCTCATCGCTGAAGACGACACGTCTCCATTCGTCCCTCCATTCACGCCTGTCGCGACACCACTGGAGGCGGGCTGCACGATGTTGGGGCGTGAGCGGAAGACGGCCTAACGGTGTGCGGGACCGTAGCCCAGCTTCATGGAGACGGTTGCGAATGGTCCTCGCCGATAGCCCAGGAGCAACAGTGTCCCTAATTTGCTGGGAAGTGGCGGTGCGGTCCCCTACGGCACTGCGTAGGATCCTACGGTCTTTGCGTGCATCCGTGCGTCGCTGCGGTCCGGTCCCAGGTCGACGGGCACGTGCACCTTCCGCCGACTACTGGCGACAACATCGATGTACTGTGGAGGCCTCACGCCCCACGTGTTGAGCAATTCGGCGGTACGTCCACCCGGCCTCCCGCATGCCCACTATACGCCCTCGCTCAAAGTCCGTCAACTGCACATACGGTTCACGTCCACGCTGTCGCGGCATGCTACCAGTGTTAAAGACTGCGATGGAGCTCCGTGTGCCACGGCAAACTGGCTGACACTGACGGCGGCGGTGCACAAATGCTGCGCAGCTAGCGCCATTCGACGGCCAACACCGCGGTTCCTGGTGTGTCCGCTGTGCCGTGCGTGTGATCATTGCTTGTACAGCCCTCTCGCAGTGTCCGGAGCAAGTATGGTGGATCTGACACACCGGCGTCAATGTGTTCTTTTTTCCATTTCCAGGAGTGTATATAAACTAGCACTTCATAAGGCCTCAACAGACTAGCTGCAGTAAGTGCTGGATAGGCTGGCCGCCGGCAGTCTAGAACTGATCCTTAAATCGACACCATTCAGAGCAGTTCCTGTCGACTGTTCCTTGTTTCAGACTGCTGCCATCCTTGTTGTTGTTGTGTCTTCAGTCCTGAGACTGGTTTGATGCAGCTCTCCATGCTACTCTATCCTGTGCAAGCTGCTTCATCTCCCAGTACGTACTGCAGCCTCCATCCTTCTGAATCTGCTTAGTGTATTCATCTCCAGGTCTCCCTCTACGATTTTTACTCTCCACGCTGCCCTCCAATACTAAATTGGTAATCCCTTGATGCCTCAGTACATGTCCTAGCAACTGATCCCTTCTTCTAGTCAAGTTGTGCCACAAATTCCTCTTCTCCCAAATTTTATTCAATACCTCCTCATTAGTTACGTGATCTACCCATCTAATTTTCAGCATTCTTCTGTAGCACCACATTTCGAAAGCTTCTATTCTATTCTTGTCCAAACTATTTACCGTCCATGTTTCACTTCCATACATGGCTTCACTCCATACAAATACTTTCAGAAATGACTTCCTGACACTTAAATCTAAACTCGATGTTAACAAATTTCTCTTCTTCAGAAACGCTTTCCTTGCCATTGCCAGTCTACATTTTATACCCTCTCTACTTCGACCACCATCAGTTATTTTGCTCCCCAAATAGCAAAACTCCTTTACTACTTTATGTGTCTCATTTCCTAATCTAATTCCCTCAGCGTCACCCAATTTAATTCGACTACATTCCATTATCCTCGTTTTGCTTTTGTTGATGTTCATCTTATACCCTCCTTTTAAGACACTGTCCATTCCGTTCAACTGCTCTTCCAAGTCCTTTGCTGTCTCTGACAGAATTATAATGTCATCGGCGAACCTCAAAGTTTTTATTTCTTCCCCATGGATTTTAATACCTACTCCAAATATGATCATACCAAATCGTTAATCCACTTTTAGTGTATTTATTTTTCCTCTTTCCTAATGCTTCAGCAGCCGTGTGCGTTATGATTTTTTAAAACTGAATTCCATTCTGTATTTATATTGCTGCTTACTGGTTTCGTTTGACATTCCTTATTTAGGCTTTTTTGATGTAATACTTTGATACTGTTTGCTTGGAGTAGTTGCAACTTGTAAGTCGGCATCCAGCTATGCATTTATGTGTGGTTTCATCCATCTTTTCAAAAAACTTAGGTCACTTCTTACTGTAAAGAGATCTGATGACCCATTCCAAGCTCTGTAAACTTTTTGTATTTTATTCTTACTTATGCCTTTTTATTTGCAAGAACACAGCCTATTACTGAAGCTGTACCACGAGTTGCTCATGTAGAATTACAGATGTGATGATTTTTGAAGAAGGCATTTGTTGTTTGTTGTTGTTGTTGTGGTCTTAAGTCCTGAGACTGGTTTGATGCAGCTCTCCATGCTACTCTATCCTGTGCAAGCTTCTTCATCTCCCAGTACTTACCGCAACCTACATCCTTCTGAATCTGCTTAGTGTATTCATCTCTTGGTCTCCCTCTACGATTTTTACCCTCCACGCTGCCCTCCAATGCTAAATTTGTGATCCCTTGATGCCTCAGAACATGTCCTACCAACCGGTCCCTTGTTTTTGTCAAGTTGTGCCACAAACTCCTCTTCTCCCCAATTCTATTCAATACCTCCTCATTAGTTATGTGATCTACCCATCTAATCTTCAGCATTCTTCTGTAGCACCACATTTCGAAAGCTTCTATTCTCTTCTTGTCCAAACTATTTATCGTCCTTGTTTCACTTCGATACATGGCTACACTCCATACAAATACTTTCAGAAACGACTTCCTGACACTTATATCTATACTCGATGTTAACAAATTTCTCTTCTTCAGAAACGCTTTCCTTGCCATTGCCAGTCTACATTTTATATCCTCTCTACTTCAACCATCATCAGTTATTTTGCTCCCCAAATAGCAACACTCCTTTACTGCTTTAAGTGTCTCATTTCCTAATCTAATTCCCTCAGCATCACCCAACTTAATTCGACTACATTCCATTATCCTCGTTTTGCTTTTGTTGATGTTCATCTTATATCCTCCTTTTAAGACACTGTCCATTCCGTTCAACTGCTCTTCCAAGTCTCTGACAGAATTACAATGTCATCGGCGAACCTAACAGTTTTTTATTTCTTCTCCATGGATTTTAATACCTACTCCGAATTTCTCATTTGTTTCCTTTACTGCTTGCTCAATATACAGATTGAATAACATTAGGGAGAGACTACAACCCTGTCTCACTTCCTTCCCAACCACTGCTTTCCTTTCGTGCCCCTCGACTCTTATAATTGCCATCTGGTTTTTGTGCAAATTGTAAATAGCCTTTCGCTCCCTGTGTTTTACCCCTGCCACCTTCAGAATTTGAAAGAGAGTATTCCAGTCAACATTGTCTACAAATGCTAGAAATGTAGGTTTGCCTTTCCTTAATCTAGGGTCAGTATTGCCTCACGTGTTCCAATATTTCTAAAGAATCCAAAGTGATCTTCCCCGAAGTCGGCTTCTACCAATTTTCCATTCGTCTGTAAAGAATTCGCGTTAGTATTTTGCAGCCGTGACTTATTAAACTGATAGTTCGGTAATTATCTCATTTGGCACCACCTGCTTTCTTTGGATTGGAATTATTATATTCTTCTTGAAGTCTGAGGGCATTTCGTCTGTCTCATACATTTTGCTCACCAGATGGTAGAGTTTTGTCAGTACTGGCTCTCCCAAGGCCGTCAGTAGTTCCAATGGAATGTTGTCTACTCCGGGGGTGTTCTTTCGACTTAGGTCTTCCAGTGTTCTGTCAAACTCTTCACGCAATATCATATCTCCCATTTCATCTTCATCTTCATCCTCTTCCATTTCCATAATATTGCCCTGAAGTACATCGCCCTTTTATAGATACTCTGTATACTCCTTCCACCTTTCTGCTTTCCCTTCTTTGCTTAGAACTGGGTTTCCATCTGAGCTCTTGATATTCATGAAAGTGGTTCTCTTTTCTCCAAAGGTGATTTTAATTTTCCTGTAGGCAGTATCTATCTTACTCCTATTGAGATAAGCCTCTACATTCTTACATTTGTCCTTGAGCCATCCCTGCTTAGCCATTTTGCACTTCCTGTCGATCTCATTTTTGAGACGTTTGTATTCCTTTTTGCCTGCTTCATTTACTGCATTTTTATATTTTCTTCTTTCATCAATGAAATTCAATATTTCTTCTGTCACACAAGGATTTCTACTAGCCCTCGTCTTTTTACCCACTTGATCCTCTACTGCCTTCACTACTTCATCCCTCAAAGCTTCCCATTCTTCTTCTGTTGTATTTCTTTCCCCCATTGTTGTCAATCGTTCCCTAATGCTCTCGCTGAAACTCTGTACAACCTCTGGTTTACTCAATTTATCCAGGTCCCATCTCCTTAAATTCCCACCTTTTTGCAGTTTCTTCAGTTTTAATCTACAGTTCATAACCAATAGATTGTGGTCAGAGTCCATATCTGCCCCTGGAAATGTCTTACAATTTAAAACCTGGTTCCTAAATCTCTGTCTTACCATTATATAATCTATCTGATACATTTTAGTATCTCTAGGGTTCTTCCATGTATACAATCTTCTTGTATGATTCTTGAACCAAGTGTTAGCTATGATTAAGTTATGCTCTGCGCAAAATTCTACCAGGTGGCTTCCTCTTACATTTCTTCCCCCCCAATCCATATTCACCTACTACGTTTCCTTCTCTTCCTTTTCCTAGTATCGAATTCCAGTCAGCCATGACTATTAAATTTTCGTCTCCCTTCACTATCTGAATAATTTGTTTTATCTCATCATACATTTCTTCAATTTCTTCATCATCTGCAGGGCTAGTTGGCATATCAACTTGTATTACTATAGTAGGCGTGGACTTCGTGTCTATCTTGGCCACAATAATGCGTTCACTATGCTGTTTGTAGTAGCTTATCCGCATTCCTATTTTTTTATTCATTATTAAACCTACTCCTGCATTACCTCTGTTTGATTTTGTATTTATAACCCTGTATTCACCTAACCAAAAGTCTTGTTCCTCCTGCCACTGAACGTCACTAATTCCCACTATATCTAACTTTAACCTATTCATTTCCCTTTTTAAATTTTCTAACCTACCTGCCCGATTAAGGGATCTGACATTCCACGCTCCGATCCGTAGAACGCCAGTTTTCTTTTTCCTGATAACGACGTCCTCTTGAGTAGTCCCCGCCCAGAGAACCGAATGGGGGACTATTTTATCTCCGGAATGTTTTACCCAAGAGGACGCCATCATCATTTAACCATACAGTAAAGGTGCATGCCCTCGGGAAAAATTACGGCTGTAGTTTCCCCTTGCTTTCAGCCGTTCGCAGTACCAGCACAGCAAGGCCGTTTTGATTAGTGTTAGAAGGCCAGATCAGTCAATCATCCGGACTGTTGCCCCTGCAACTACTGAAAAGGCTGCTGCCCCTCTTCAGGAACCACACGTTTATCTGGCCTCTTAACAGATACGCCTCCGTTGTGGTTGCACCTACAGTACGGCTATCTGTATCGCCGAGGCACGCAAGCCTCCCCACCAACGGCAAGGTCTATGGTCAATGGGGGGGGGGGGAGGGGGGGGGCGGGCTGTACCTCAAACTTGTGACGTTTTCGTTGCTCCATGAAGTGTTGTTATGTTGTCTGTGTCTGCAAATGATGAGCTGATTAATAACACTGACGTTAAATATATTTAAAGACATTATGCGTCATGAGATGGCTCAGAGATGTTAAATATTTTGAATGTCTTTTTTCTCCAACCATCTGAATTCTACTACAACATCCTCAATTTAATTTCATATTCCATGCTACAGCAGTTATGTGCGGCATCTCTATAATGTGCATTTGTGAAGCCATATGGCTTTCGTTTGAAGTCTATACCACACGCGCTGATCTGTACAGGGAACGTGGTGGAAGACAAACAAGAGCACATCCCCTTCAATCTGTATCGACAGAGCTACCTGTGCCTGCTTACATCTTCACCTCTGAGGTGGTCGTGTAACTTTTTGTGTGGTTGTTATAATTCCTGCAGTATATTTTTGATTCGACTAAGGTATCACGTACAGCTTACAATAGCTGAGGTTAAGTATCTGTTCTTTACCTGTTTCGGATATACGCAAGTTATTCTTCTTCAGAAGATTCAATTAACATTAAGCACATCTTAAAATATTACTGTCTCTGTAATTATTTTCGTTTGTTATTGAACAGGATAAATGACGATTTTAAGAAGGTCTTAACTTTAGTCGACGGTTTTGAATTCGGTTGTTTGTTGTTACGTGTATGTTATCATAAACTACCGCCAAGAGTCAAATCTAAAATTACTTGGGCTTCTGCAGTAACCATGAAGACGGGCGGTTACAACCCAGGATTTGGGGTTGTACGTACCACTCACACTAAGTGACTCTAGCACATGTGCACGCAGATGCCAAACGGCATTGCTGCCCGCGGACGACTAGAGAAAAGGCGTTCCAGAGGCGGACGAGCAACAGTATGGTATGCAAGTGACGTCAGAGTTACATGCCTGACACACGACGAGAAGCTGCGGCCGGGTGGTGAGTAGCAGTTCCCAGAAACGGCGTACGGTCTGGTCCTATAAGCAGCTGTGGCCACCCTAATCCCCCCGAGGTCGATAGCATCAATAATCTTCAGGTAAGACGACCTCTCTAACCTGTACACTGTACATCCATAGCGTAGCTCTGAACGCACAAAAGCCCTATTAAACTGGAGCAGACACGCCTGACTGCTCCGCAAGACCTATAGGTAAGTCACTCTATGATATTCAGTGCCTTCTGGTTTCTGCCTCTCAAGTCTTTCAGGTGTGGTAACAACAAGAGTTTCGAGTCAAAAATGAGTCCCAGAAACCTTAATTAATTCCAGAAACCTTACTGAATTTCTAAAATATCGAAAGGTGTCCCTTGTATGTAAGCTAGATAAATTAAAAATGCGACAACAACAATTAAAGTGAACACACACACACACACACACACACACACACACACACACACACACACACAAAACCACACACACACACACACACACACACACACACACAGACACACTTGCCTGCGGAATACCGAAAACGCATCTTTGCTGCCCACTCCTTTAACCTGCGCACTTTAAGTTGCAACTGACGTGTTGCTCTTGCAACACTGGAGGAGGAACGTAAAACAGTAAAATCGTCAACAGATAAGGAACTTCTACAGGACTCCATACCGTACATGTGATAATGTGTAAGACTTCGGCAAAGAGGGTAACACTTGAAACACTTGTCTGAGTAACACTATTCTCGTGCTGAAAAAGATCCGACAGCATGTTACCAACTCGGGATATAAAGAAGTGTTTGGACAGGAAGGACAGTGTGAAGATGGGGAGGTGGCCACGAAAGCCCCGTTGATGGAGTTGCACGAAAATACTATGTCCATAAATACTGTTGTATGCCTTACTGATGTGAAAAACTACACCGAAGCAGTAGTGTTTAGGTAGGAAAGCATACCGAAGAGCCACCTCTAGCAGGGTCATATTGTCGACAGTGTACCGAAATCTCCAAAGAGCAACTAAGGACTTGCCTGGTCTCTAATAACCAGACCAGACGACTCACAGTAGATCAAAGTCTATAAAAAGTCATGGCTTATTCAAGGAATAAAGGTATCTTTAAGACAGAATTGAAACTATACATATCAGTCGGAAACATTTGTGATGTAAATGCTATAGATTATCACAAAACATACAGCAAAATATTGAAGATAGCAATGCAGACATGAAAACAAATGTATTATCACGAAAGGACAGTCATATCAGCTAACAAAATAAAGACAGTATGGGATATAGATGAGGAAGAGACTGGTAGAACAAGTACATAACATTAAGAGTAAATGATACACCGATAACAGATGTGTGCAGTGTTGTCTGGTTCAGCAGATCCTGCCACGGAATACCTCGGACCAGTCGCTACAATCAACTACAATAACATGTGTATGACATTCACAACACCAGTGGAAGTAATGTCCACCATAAAATCCCTAAAAATCAAAAAATTTCTAGTGGCTATGATAACATATCAAAAAAGCTGATTAAACATTGTGGCTCTGAGTTAAGTGACACACTAAGTTGTTTGTGTTACCAGTCTATTATCAGTGGAAAATTCCGTAAATGTTTGAAATACGTTAACATAAGCCTTCTTATAAGAAAACAGATAAAGTAATATCATCACACTTCCACACAATTTCACTTTTGTCTGCACTCTAAATAATTTTAGAAAAGGTAATATACAAGCGTCTTCTTGATCATCTGACCACAAATAAAGTCTCATCCAAGTCACAATTCGGATTTCTAAAGGGTTCTGATAGCGAGAAGGCAAAATCCACGTACAGTGAGCATGTAATTATCTCATTAGTCAGTAAATTACAGGTTACTGGTATATTTTGTGATCCGTAAAAGGCATTTCACTGTGTAAATGAACTGTGTAAATGAAAATAGACTTTTAAGTAAATTAGAATATTATGGTATAACAGGAAACACTGGACAGCTGGCTCAAATGCTATATCTCTGACAGAAAACACAGGATATCAATGGAAAAGAGACATGTATTAAGCTATCATGCATCATCCAGCTGAGAACCAATAATATGTGGTATCCTCCAAGACTCCATCTTAGGACCCATACTTTTTCTTGTGTATATGAATGACCTTTCGTTAGTGACATTACCAGATACCAAGTTTGTTTTGTTTGCAGTTGATACAAATATTACAGTAAACAGTAAATCAAGTGTAGTCTTGGATAATAATATCTTCAGAGGCATTAATAAATGGTTCCTGTTCAGTTCTCTATCAATAAACCTTGAAAAACATACCATGTGCAGTTCGGAACTTATAAAAACCTTCTTGCAAGTGTATGCCTAAAATGTGACCACAAGTAGATAGAAGAAATCGATAGTGTAGAATTCTTGGGATTACAACACGATAATAAATTTAACTAGCAGGACCATACCGCAAAACTGATGAAGTGCCTAAACAATTCTCTGTATGCTTTTTGAATGTCGTCAGACGTTGATGATATAAAAATAAAGAAGCTAGCAGAGTATGCTTGCTTTCTTTCCATTATGTCATACGTAATTATTTTCTGTGGTAACACATCAAACTAAACTAAAGTTTTCCGAGCCCAGAAACGTGCAATACGATATATTTGTGGTGTGAATTGAAGAACGCCCTGCAAACGGCCGTCTAAGAAATTAGAAGTCTTAACTACTGCTTCCCACTATATTCATTCCTTAATGAAATTTGCCATTAAAATATATATCTTCTTTTCAAAACAACAGTTCAGTTCGTGGAATCAGTACTAGAAAAAAGAATAACTTTTACAAGGACTAAAGTCATTTACTTTGGTTCAGGAAGGTGTTTACTACTCAGCAATAAACATTTTCAATAACATGTCATCAGCCATAGAAAGTTTAACTGACAATAAAGTTCAGTTTGAGAAGTATCTAAAGGATTTATTGGATGGCCAATTCCTTCTACTCCATTGATGTATTTCTTAGCAGAACTGGTTGATTTGTGTATGTTATTACCAATATCACATAATGTGTTATTATCTATATATTATCTATATATGTGATATTATCTATCTGGTGAGCAAGATGTATGAGACAGGCGAAATACCCTCAGACTTCAAGAAGAATATAATAATTCCAATCCCAAAGAAAGGAGGTGTTGACAGATGTGAAAATTACCGAACTATCACTTTCATAAGTCACAGCTGCAAAATACTAACGCAAATTCTTTACAGGCGAATGGAAAAACTGGTAGAAGCGGACCTCGGGGAAGATCAGTTTGGATTCCGTAGAAATGTTGGAACACGTGAGGCAATACTAACCTTACGACTTATCTTAGAAGAAAGATTAAGGAAAGGCAAACCTACGTTTCTAGCATTTGTAGACTTAGAGAAAGATTTTGACAATGTTGACTGGAATACTCTCTTTCAAATTCTGAAGGTGGCAGGGGTAAAATACAGGGAGCGAAAGGCTATTTACAATTTGTACAGAAACCAGATGGCAGTTATAAGAGCCGAGGGGCATGAAAGGGAAGCAGTGATTGGGAATGGAGTGAGACAGGGTTGTAGCCTCTCCTCGATGTTATTCAATCTGTATATTGAGCAAGCAGTAAAGGAAACAAAAGAAAAATTCGGAGTAGGTATTAAAATCCATGGAGAAGAAATAAAAACTTTTAGGTTCGCCGATGACATTGTAATTCTGTCAGAGACTTGGAAGAGCAGTTGAACGGAATGGATAGTGTCTTGAAAGGAGAATATAAGATGAACATCAACAAAAGCAAAACGAGAATAATGGAATGTAGTCGAATTAAGTCGGGTGATGCTGAGGGAATTAGATTAGGAAATGAGACACTTCAAGTAGTAAAGGAGTTTTGCTATTTGGGGAGCAACATAACTGATGATGGTCGAAATAGAGAAGATATAAAATGTATACTGGCAATGGCAATGAAAGCGTTTCTGAAGAAGAGAAATTTGTTGACATCGAGTATGGATTTAAGTGTCAGGAAGTCGTTTCTGAAAGTATTTGTATGGAGTGTAGCTATGTATGGAAGTGAAACATGGACGATAAATAGTTTGGACAAGAAGAGAATAGAAGCTTTTGAAATGTGGTGCTACAGGAGAATGCTGAAGATTAGATGGGTAGATCACATAACTAATGAGGAGGTTTCGATTAGAATTGGGGAGAAGAGGGGTTTGTGGCACAACTTGACTAGAAGAAGGGTTCGGTTGGTAGGACATGTTCTGAGGCATCAAGGGTTTACCAATTTCGTATTGGAGGGCAGCGTGGAGGGTAAAAATCGTAGAGGGAGACCAAGAGATGAATACACTACGCAGATTCAGAAGGACGTCGGTTGCAGTAAGTACTGGGAGATGAAGAAGCTTTCCCAGGATAGGGTAGCATGGAGAGCTGCATCAAACCAGTCTCAGGACTGGTGACCACAACAACAATGTGAATGTTGTGTACAATCTAACTTCTACACAAATTTCTTTCATTAATCCGGTCATTGTAAATAAGAGCTGTAACAGGTTTTATACTAAATTTTTTTATTTGATGATGTGTGGCTATAACAGCCTAAGAATTAGCGTATGCACCTAAATTACTGAACCTTTAATATTTGGTGACAAGTTTTCTATCCTTCTAAAAGTAAATACGGTTAAGATTTTATTTTTTAATCCGATTCCACATCCACAAGGGCTCTTTAATTTGTGGTCTGTGCAACGTAGAATAGCATATTTGTTTTTATTTTGTAAATATTTGTTGTGTATTCTTGTTTTCTGACAAGTTCCACATCGCAGAGGATCTCCTCACTATGGATCAATTGGAACGAAAAGTCACCGAATGTGCATATGATTAGTGGGACTGAACAGTTGAAATTTTTAGGTGTTCAGATAGATACTAAACTCTCGAGGAAAGCTTGCGTTCAGGATCTTGTTCAAACATTTAATAGTGCCATTTTCACTATTCGAATGGTATATGCAGTATGTGATAGTTCTGCATGAAAAGTAGTCTATTCGAATGGTATATGCAGTATGTGATAGTTCTGCATGAAAAGTAGTCTACTTTGCTTATTTTCATTCGCTTTTGTCGTACGGTGTTATATTTTGGGGTAACTCTTCCCATTCCCAAAGGATAGTTTCGGCTCGGTAATGGGCAGTTCGGGCAATAAGTGGTGTAAGTTCTCGAAACTCTTCGCAACCGCTGTTTGTTAGTCTGGGTATTCTGACATTGGCCTTTCAATATATATATATATATATATATATATATATATATATATATATATATATATATATATATATATTCTTTACTGTCGTTTCTTGTTAATAATATCAGCTTATTTCCGATAATTAGCAGCTTTCACTCAGTTAATATTAGGCAGAAATCAAATCTGGAAATTTGGATTGCGCTTCCTTGAATCTAGTGCAGAAAGGTGTGCAGTATACTACTGTATCCATTTCCAGTAAGCTACTGCAAGAATTCAAATTCTTAGCTGTAATCCACGCACTTTCAAATCGAAACCCAAGAGTTACCTTATGGGTCACTCCTTCTATTCTGTCGATGAATTCCTTGAAAAATTAAGGTGATTGCTATGTTATATTGTTGATTGCGTTTAATTAAACTTTGGCTTGTCTTTTTTGGGTATATAAACAGTTTATCTTATCTGTTATTACTTGTATGACACGTACCTTGGAGATTTGCTCCTCAGTGTGGTCCTATGGAACTATCTGTGTAAAATAAAATAAAATAAAATAAAACAAGGCAGTGCTTTGTGCATGTGAACAAAATTCACTAGCTGTCAATAATTATTTGGGCAAAGTAGCAGCACAGTGCTAAGGGCTTGCCTGAAACTTCTCTTTTCGCTTGTCATTTTATGCATCGTATTCATCCTTGCTGTGGTTTCCAATAAATCTTTCTTCGTCTGAAACTTCACTTTTCGCTTGTCATTATATGCATCGTATTCATCCTTGCTGTGGTTTACAATAAATCTTTCTTCGTCTGACAGAATCACAAGTCAACACAGCAGTGCTGAATACGTCAGTCACCTACCACACTTCAACTAAGAATTATCAGACTGCACAGAGGCAAAGACTGTGGAAGGACAAGACCAAAGATTGCTTAACAGTAACATAATGTCCCCTCTCTCTGACTTGCACTTCGATAACTTATAAAAATCGGGATGACATGCCCAAGTTTCTTTCCATGGCAAATCGCCGAAATTTTTACCATGTTTTCGTAAGATGATGTGCTTCATGAACCTTTAAACCATTTTTCGCTAACATTACCCATTACGAAATCCAGAGCTGTTGCATAAAACTGTGAAGTGTCAATATTTGTCCACTTGCCAATAAGCCTGAAGCACACACTCATCAAGTCAACATGCTTAATCAAGTAAGATCCCCAAAAATTACACACAGTGGCTGCAGATGCAGATGGTAAAATGCGAGTATCCGATTTGAGGCGTGTGTGTAGTTTTAATTTAGGCAGTGTACCCACGGCAGGCATTTTGGAGTCATTGAAAGGTCCCCAGGCTATGTCTTCACCTATAATACTTTATGACGTGTGTAAGGGGTCCGTAGGCCCTTACTATAAATTTGCACTCGGCACAGGTCGATAGGGCGAACAATCGATTGTGTCGTGTTGTGAGAGTGAGTGTGGAGTTGAGCCAGTGCCATGTTGCGGGTAGAGGTGTGTGGAGGTCTTTGTTGAAATACAAGGCTTTAACGGAGAAGGAAGTCGCCATCGCCGTGGTTAGACCCCTTTGTACTAGAATAATATCGGGAAGGTGAAGAAGTATTATTACGAAAGTGATCAGTGACATTTCTAGGGCCGATATTTGGTTTCGCGTCTACCGCGCCGGCATCACCTTGGATTGCAGTGTTGGATTGCAGTGTTGGATGCAGTGATGGATTAGCGTGTGACAATAATGGAAAATGTAGAAGCCTGTGCTGAGATTAGCCGTAATTAGATATGTATGACGAAAGCAGTGGCTGTCTCATTTTTTGTGTTTTTGAGAAGAATATAGGTTCGTAATTAGTGAAACTGTGTTGGTGCTTTTCTTGTTACCAGACATTTCATTATTACAGTATTGAACAGGACGAACTGGAAAGTAACAACTTCCGTAGCAGTCAATTCCGATTACCGGCTCTATTAGGTACACGGTCATATTAATAATAAATATTGGGCTGCTATTCGATCAGATCGGGATGGGATAATAAATCGGAGGTGTTACACCTTGGCTTACCGTGAAAGGACAAGTGCAATCTTAGGATGAATAGTAAAGAACAATAGGTAATTTTATCTTGCTTAACGCGAGAAGATATTTTCCAATTTCGGATGAAGACAGAGTATAAACTTTAAAATCGCGACAAGAAACAGTGCATTTTGAACAATACAAAGTAATAGCATCTTACAATTGTGAATAAACTGTTTTTTCGCCATATTAGATGAGAGTAGTAGTGTCGATAAACTGTGTTATAATGTGCAAACGCGTAAATCCGCACGAAAAACGGTGAAAAGTGAACACTAAAGGAAGACACATGTGAACATTACCACAACAAAACGAGCCAAGAATTCGTCACGAAAGCTTTTAAAGAAGTGTTTACTAGTAATGTTATGATTGAAATTGGTTTTTGAACAATGAAAATCGAGCAACTTCATGTGGATCCATAAACTGTTATGCAGGCGACAATTTATGTGGCGACACAATTGTTGAATGACGTCACGCAGACCCGTGCAGCAGCTGCGCCAAAGAGCTTCGATCCGCGAGGTGATTTCACACGTCATCCCAACTACTTGTTCAAGGAGTAGATCAGAAGCAGACGCACTATACTGGACAGCGATCAGCGCGACTTCGAGACACCGAGAGCCAACCTGGCATCTAGCGGCCGAACTACAAACTACGCCCACCTGCAGCGCCACAGAGTGGCCGACTGAGAACTACGACGACTCGCCACAATTTTCAGCATGACTTAACGCGGCTCCGGCGGCAGTACAGCGCCACGCCCACTTCAAACGTCAAAACATCACGACTCGTGGTAACGTCAGTTGGTGAGTGAAGACAACTGGTTAGCATAACATTGAATTGCAATATACTGTCTTCACGATAAATAAACAGTTTTAAACTGTGTTTTGCCTTAGGACAAGTGCACAATTACAGTAATTTCCGAAAAGTTTGCGGAACATACTCTGAAATACAGCATACTTATTTATGCATACTGCGCTGTCTAAATGGTGATTATACAGATATGCTCATTGTTTTTGGAGATTTTACATTTATAGATTTAATGAATGGTGTGATTTGTCTTATTTAAAACATTTTACATAAACTGTGTATGTGAAAATTGATATTTGAAATTATTAGGTTTTGAGAGTCGTTATGTTCAGTACTCATACGTATTGTATCAATTTTGGGATTAACTGAAGATACTGCAGTTACTGTTTGATTAGTTTAGCGGTAATTAGGAGTGTTTTGGGTTACTAGAGGTTATTTTATATTACTTGCCTGTGCATTAAAGATAAACCAAACATGTCTACTGAAGATAAGCAGGTTTGTGAGGCAGTAGTTGAAAGGAAAGGGATAGGACAGGAAGACAGAGATGATTCAGGAATCAGTGATTATGGATTGTCATTAGAAAGACCATTAGCACATTCAACTAGTTACCCCAAGACACCGGGACAAATAACGAGAGATAAGCCAGTTTCAGAGGGTGCGGATATACGGTCGATGTTAGCAGACTTGCAAAAGGAAACCAAGGCAACAATAAAGGAAGGTTTACAAGAAGCTAGAGAAAGGGGAGAAATATTCTGCAAATCATTAGAGAAAGATTTACAAGAAACTAGAGAAAGGGAAGAAATGTTCCTCAAATCATTAAAGGAAGAATTACAAGAAATCAAAGAAAGCTTAGAAAAATCATTTAAGGAAACTCTAGCACAAGAGATCAAAAATCGCAAATGAAGATAGAATATAATCTGAAGAAGGAAATGCAGGAGTTACAAGAACGACTGAAGATGGACATCAACGAGAGAGAGAGTAAGCTGCAGAAGAGCTTAGACCAAGTCCAGGGAGACGTGGAGAAGATGGAAGGAAAGTTAACAAAAAAGATAGAAGATAATATTGAAGAAACTAAAGCCGAATTGGGAGAAAGGATTACCGAAGTGGAAACAAATTGCAATCATCGAATCGCCGATGTGACGCAGATGCAGAAACAATGCAATGATGTGGTTAAGGGGATAGGAGATAGGCAAAACCAACTGGCTGTCAATCTGAGAAATGCTATAGCCGTGCAACGAGAAGAGGATAACAAGAGGGTTGCAATGGAGGTCAGGCAATTACAACAGGGAGTGCAACAATTGGAGAGCAAGACAGAAAAAATTGATAAACGAATTAGCAATGCCACTTTAACCGTTGGGGAGGTAGAGTCATTACCTTGATGAGCGGTGATAATCGGTACGTCCAGAATAATACAGGGCAGAAGTTTAAATCGAAAGGAGGGTTGCACCCAACGATATTTATGAAATGGTTAAAAGGAGTTTTCCCAGCACATTTCAAAGACGCAGACAAGATTCAATTTGCAATAGATAGGACGGAAGGTGAGGCCTTCACTTGGGGAGTCAGGAAGAAGGAAGGGACTACTAGTTATGATCAGTTTGAAGGGGAATTCTTGAAGAAATACTGGTCCAAAAGTCATCAGTGTGCAGCACTTGAGGAACTACTACACCGCAAGTCACTTAATACATGGAGAGGAACGTTGAGAGAGTTTGCCGAACATTTGTGGGAATTGAACGAGACCTTGGAACAACCCCTGAGTGATGACATAATGATATCAGCGATAAAAAGAAGATTGAGCTGGAGAATGCAAGAAACTGTATCCGGGAGCCTAATTAAAGATAGGGAGGCCTTGATGGAGATACTGGAACAGTTGGAATCTGTTCGATCACAGGAACACAACCAAGTTAATGATCAAAACCAAGAGGGAAGTAGTGACCAAAGGAATCATTTTAATAATTCGTCTGATTATAGAGGAAGAGGTGGTGGCCATAGCTATAGGAACCATGGTGGTGAACGGCAATGGAGAAATGATTGGAGAAGGAGTGAAGAACCAAGAGATCATGAGAGAGGAAGGGACAGGCGAATGAATGACACAGAGCATATAGAATAGGCGGAGAGACCGGAAAACTGAATGACACTCCGGATGAGGTCCGGTCAGGAGTGAGAGCTACAAGTACCAGAATAAACCTACTAAGACACGACAATGGTGGATTTCTAAGAGGAGATCTACTGGAGGAAAGAAGTAGGATTCCCAAAGAACCCATACTACCCATGATAGGGATCAAGCTACGTGGACTGAATATTGAGGCATTAGTTGATACAGAAAGTGAAGCATGTGCAATATTCAAGAGGTTATATGAACAGGTACTAAAAGCAAACATTAGCTTGCCTAGTTTCCTGGTGAGTGGAGTGAGAATTGTGAATGCGTTGGGTGCAAGGTGTAAACCTATTAAAGAACAAGTGTTGATTACCTTAGAGATAGAGGGAGAAGAATACGAAGCAACATTTTTGGTGGTGGCTGGACTGAACACATCAATTATTTTAGGAATAGATTGGTTGAATGAAGTTGATGCAGTAGTGAGTTTTGATGAAGGTACTATCAAGGTCAGAGGAAGAAAGGGAGAAGAGAAGAGGTTAAAGTTTGCTGAGGGTAGTGCAATAAAAGAAGAGGAAGAATTTAAAAGTATAAGCTTGTGTCATGAAGAGGAACCCACAGAAGTATACGCGGAAGAGGAACTAGAAGAAGAAGTGCTGGTGTACTTTGAGGGATTAGCGCGAGAGGGTCAATGTAAAGAGGATAAGAGCAGTAAAAAGTTGGAGGAAATGATAACCCTAGATGCGGAGATTAAGAGGAAATTAGCCACAGTATTATACAGATGTTGTAAGGTATTTTCTCAACGGACAGGTATCATGAAATGGGGTGTTCAAGCTCCTTGATGTAGTTGGGTAAGACATGATTAGAACATTTAGTTGTTAAACGGACATTTGAAAAAGGGGAATGTTTATTTGCATTGTATTTTCTGATGTATTATAACTAGAACTTCATATTTCATATCGATGATTACCTGAGAATGGGTGTAAAACCTGTAACAACTAATTTGTAATATAATAACTCATATGTCATGTGTTCACGTAATAATTTTTTGATTGTATGTTGTGTGTTACATTCAATACGGACTATAGAGGATTATTGCTGCTTGATAAAAAAATCGTGATTTGGACAATGCCATGTTTGTGAGATGTAATAACCTTCTGTAGAATATTATTGTGCAGGCAGCCCACTACCGGAGTCGAGGGATTATTTGGTGAATTGTAATTTCATTAATTATTTACACTGTGTGTTTTGTTCAGATGTAATAATATCTAATTTCCTTGCCGATTCTTTTACGCCAGAGGCTCCAAAGAAGTTTTCGAGGGCGGGGATGTAAGGGGTCCATAGGCCCTTACTATAAATTTGCACTCGGCACAGGTCGATAGGGCGAACAATCGATTGTGTCGTGTTGCGAGAGCGAGTGTGGAGTTGAGCCAGTGCCATGTTGCGGGTAGAGGTGTGTGGAGGTCTTTGTTGAAATACAAGGCTTTAACGGAGAAGGAAGTCGCCATCGCCGTGGTTAGACCACTTTGTACTAGAATAATATCGGGAAGGTGAAGAAGTATTATTACGAAAGTGATCAGTGACATTTCTAGGGCCGATATTTGGTTTCGCGTCTACCGCGCCGGCATCACCTTGGATTGCAGTGTTGGATTGCAGTGTTGGATGCAGTGATGGATTAGCGTGTGACAATAATGGAAAATGAAGAAGCCTGTGCTGAGATTAGCCGTAATTAGATATGTATGACGAAAGCAGTGGCTGTCTCCTTTTTTGTGTTTTTGAGAAGAATATAGGTTCGTAATTAGTGAAACTGTGTTGGTGCTTTTCTTGTTACCAGACATTTCATTATTACAGTATTGAACAGGACGAACTGGAAAGTAACAACTTCCGTAGCAGTCAATTCCGATTACCAGCCCCACGGTCATATTAATAATAAATATTGGGCTGCTATTCGATCAGATCGGGACGGGATAATAAACGGAGGTGCTACACGTGCTGTCTCTGAGTAATGGGCACTTAACGCCTGTTCAGGCTGTCTGGACTTGGAAATTATTCGATGGTGCCACCTAGTGGATAAGCACCTCACAAAAGATTATTCTGTCTTACGAAATTCCTTATACTCAAAAATAAACATCGCATCTTTTGGTATACCTTAGGTATTGTCAAGCGAACGTTCGTTGCATGAGACATATTTTGTGTTAACTTTACGTCGCATCCTTATTTGTTGTTTATAAAACTTTACTGACGTACAGAATTAATTTTATACAAGCAGCAAACCTTGCTGGAACAGGCAAAAGAAGGGAACCAGCTGAAAAATGCTTCTGATGAAGCACAAAAATGGCGCATATGATCCTCTTTAAAAATATTCGGACAGTAAAAAGGGGAGCTTAGCGCCTCAATCCTCATTGCGCTTTCCTAACCTACAATTTTGGCCTTCGAACACACAAGTGGTTTTTGTGCTGAAAGAGCATAGCAGAGACACAGTGATGGCGGAAGAGAGGGGAGCCACTGACACTGGGAGAGAAAGAGGGAGGAGATAGTGATGGTGGGAGAGAGAGGAAGTGGCAGTGAAAGAGAAAGAGAGTTGGGTGAAGACGATAATAGTGCGAAACAGAGAGAGGAGATAATGAGGTTCGGCAAGAGTCAATGGCAGTAAAAGAAAAGGGAGCTGAATAGAGATAGTAGTAGTGGAAGCAGAGACAATAGAAACGGAAAAGATAGATCAGTGGAGACCATACGTGGACTTGGGGAGACTGAACACACCCAGACCGGTAAACTTTAACACTCAGATGTAGGGGAGAGTGCATGTTGGACCGAAATGTTAAATACGTGAATACAGGGGAAAAATAAATAGAATCCCCACAATTTTTGAGCTACCGAGTTATGGTGGGGATAATGTAGGCAAGATAGGAGGCAAAAGGAGACAATGCAAGTAAGAAAGGAGGTAGTGTCAGTGGACTAAAAAGAATACAGTGGGATATATATATATATATATATATATATATATATATATATATATATATATATGGACAGTGGCAATGGAAGGGAGTATTACAAAGAGAGACTGAGTAGAATGACTAAGTAAGTTGTGTTTTAAAAGAGTGCGAATATGATGGCACCCGGAAGTTTTTAGCGAGATGGCAGAATGAGGGTCGAGGTAGGTGGTTCCCCACTTTTCTGTTATTGTATTTCAAAGAGAAGCATATTCGCCTCTTTTGTGCCCTGACAGGAGAATTTTTTCGCTGGTTTTTATGTGTATTTGTTTTCTCGGTTCACACCGCACGGTTTGAGTAGACAGACATTTTAAAAGTTTCCATTTCGACTAGTATTCACTTTATTACATGTTGCTCGGTTGCCTGATTACGGTGTAACAGGCATTTTCGAGGGCAGTCAATAAAGAAACAGAACAAAGATACAGCAAGTATATGTTTGGCTTCTGACACACAAAAAATAATAACATACTACAGGGAGCTAAAAAATTGTACTTGCAGGTGTTAATACAATGTAAAATTATCTGATTATGAATCGGCAGACGTAGCTGGTCCGAGAGAAAGCACTAAGGCGCAAATGTCAATTTTATTTGACAAATCTGTTTATGTGTCTGTGTAATTGTACCATTTTATGTCACATTCAAGCAAACTGAACTCTTTCAATAATACAATCATTTTAACATCATTTTATTATTTCAAAGTAACACGTAATATTGTCTACGTATATGAACGTTTTTTGTTGTATGCTCAGATAACTGTCGTATCACCAGAGACACTCTTGAAACAGACAGCGAGAGACTGATCTTAGGAAGACACCAACCAACTGGTCCCAGAAGAAGGGCTGGGAAAATCTATTGACCGTCATTTGTTACCAAGTACTGTTGAAGCAATTTGTTAACTAACAACGTAAGGCTCAACTAAAAAACCGCATGAAACTTTTGTATTCAGACTTAATAAAGGCATTAAAGGTAAAACAACAGAAGCGAAACAATTTAGATATTCTACAAAATTAATAAGTCGTCAAAACATTACATATAAATCATTTACATTGACAGTCATGCCGAGGCACACCACAACCTTTTAATTACAATAAAATAATAGAGCGGCCGCATGTCAGGTCGGGACACAAACCGGCAGACGACACAAGAGACACCAAACGTAGACATCGGGACCCAGCCCCCCGGTGACAATAAGCCGAGTGGGGATAGGGAGTGCACTACAACATATACAGCAAAGCTCTCTTAAGCAGTGAACAGGTTGAATAAAACCTAAGCCTTTGCCCCAGCTTTTAAGGAAATCCAATAGCTAATGTAAAGTTTAGGGTAATGCCCCACTGAATGTTAACTCGCCTCGCGATGCTAGTTACAGTTAACAGGCTCGAGTGAGATACATAATTAATGACGGAATTGCTACCGGTCAAGGATTAAAATTACTAGCATCTTGAATGTAGAAAAATGGCATCCTAGTCTTAATAAATGGAGGAGCAGCCTTCAAACTAGCATCCACAACCTGAGATATACCAATGACCTATTATGAGCTTAATGATCAAACCAGAGGTCCTTAAGAACTTCAGTTACCCTCACAGAATTGTTTTTATCAAAGTTTACATATAATTTGACAGAGGCGAGCATGATTTAACCATGGTACAGTTCCACTTATTTTTCTTAAAGGTTATTTTGGTAACTAAGGGGAGAAGAAAGAATTTACTGGCTGCAAGAAAAAAGTTAGTGCCTCTAAATAAATTGGATTTGTTTTCTAATGGCCAATACAGTGACAAAATGTGACTTAGAATGGGGCACACTCCTCTATGGCCTAAAATTTACTTACAATTGGGCTCCCAAAAATTTTTTAAACATTTTCTCAAAACATAAGCCGATTTGCCTACGGGATAATGCTCAGCATGTGCGGCAAACCCTTTAAAAATCACATTAAGTGAAAATGGGGCAGCGCAGTACAACGAAAAATTGAAAATCCAAGGGAACGCCAGCGCCAAGCTACTTCAGCCGCAACCAGCAGGAGGCAGTGGGGACAAGTTACTGGAGAAGATACAAATGAAGCTCACCATAGACATAAGGAAGCGGAACTCGTCTAGTGTGGAAGGGGACACGACCAGTGGGTTTCGCCGAATCGCTCTGATTTCTTCTGAGGTACCTGGGTACTGCGCGACCAAGTGCAGCCAGGGAAGAACTATGCTGGCCCACCACGGACGACAATAGCCGCACCGCCCTTCAAGGAGAACTCCGACCGCAACGCTTACCACGCCACAAAAACGGTGCACCGGCAATGCTGACCACTTGCTCTTCAGGAAGGCTCTACAGTCCAGAGGACGTAACATCCACCGTCACTCCACATTTCGACTGTCCCCATCCTTCTCACAAAGCTCATTTTCCTCTCTTCCACTGCCAAGGACGGTGCTCAGCTAGCCGAGCTTGAGCTATCGAACTCGCCTCACGACTCAACTCTTACGTGCAAATATTAACGAATTCCGTGTCAAGAATACGCCTTTTCTTACATAATGTAAGATACCTCATTTTTACTGTGTCATTTTGGTGTTATTAAAGGCACTTTTCTTATAATTGATTAATAATGAAGTTGACCTACGTTTATAGTTTAAGTAGGCACCTCCTCATACGTTGGTCGCTATGTTTCTTTGCTTTCCTTTTCTGTACATCATCATCATTTGTTTTCTTCATTTGAGTACATATTGTTGTTCTTGTATTATTTACTATGAATGATAAAATTAAATGTTTATTCTTGTGATTACATTAGGATTCAATGTACGTTTTTGGTCAAAGGCGAGCAGCAAGCACTGACTTCGTATATGTTAAGCATGAGTGAAATTATTATTATTGGTTAATAGGGTGAGTGATTAAGTCGAGGGAACCATCAGTTGGATGAGTGAATGTATGAAAGAGTATTACAGATCAAAAGAGCTGTAGAGAATTGTGTTAATAACTGGAGATTAAACTCACTTGTAAGTTAACCCTTTTGGATTTCGGTGTAACTGATCTTTTCGATAGGGTGGATAGCAATGTGCGGCTGTTTGCTGATGATGCTGTGGTGTACGGGAAGGTGTCATCGTTGAGTGACTGTAGGAGGATACAAGATGACTTGGAGAGGATTTGTGATTGGTGTAGAGAATGGCAGCTAGCTCTAAATATAGATAAATGTAAATTAATGCAGATGAATAGGAAAAAGAATCCTGTAATGTCTGAATACTCCACTAGTAGTGTAGCGCTTGACACAGTCACGTCGATTAAATATTTGCGCGTAACATTGCAGAGCGATATGAAGGCGGATAGTCGTCTTCGGTTCATTGGTAGAATTTTGGGAAGATGTGGTTCATCTGTAAAGGAGACCGCTTATAAAACACTGATAAGACCTATTCTTGAGTACTGCTCGAGCGTTTGGGATCCCTATCAGGTCGGATTGAGGGAGGACATAGAAGCAATTCAGAGGTGGGCTGCTAGATTTGTTACTGGTAGGTTTGATCATCACGCGAGTGTTACGGAAATGCTTCAGGAACTCGGGTGGGAGTCTCTAGACGAAAGGAGGCGTTCTTTTCGTGAATCGCTACTGAGGAAATTTAGAGAACCAGCATTTGAGGCTGACTGTAGTACAAATTTACTGCCGCCAACTTATATTTCGCGGAAAGAGCACAAAGATAAGATAAGAGAGATTAGGGCTCGTACAGAGGCATATAGGCAGTCATTTTTCCCTCGTTCTGTTTGGGAGTGGAACAGGGAGAGAAGATGCTAGTTGTGGTACGAGGTACCCCCGCCACGCACCGTATGGTGGATTGCGAAGTATGTATGTAGATGTAGATGTAACTCGGTCTTTGCAAACTGGTTATACTCTTGGAAGAAATTTGTTTATCAATAACATTGACAAAATATAGCAACACCTTGAATAAAAACTCTCAATAGAATTACTAGCAAAAAGAACGAATGAGTTTAGATAGTTCCCACACGTGTGCTTGAAGGACATTTTTTAGTTTTATAGGTTAGCAAACTAACTTATTTTGATGTCCTAACATATCCTATTCCAAGTTATATTAAATGCCACACAAAACAAAATATGGATGAAAGAGAGAGAGAAAATTTAATTGTTGGAGACACACCATAATCCTTACTGCAACACCTCCCACACAAATTTTCATTCGGTGTTGAGTGTTATGAGGCGTTTCAAGCCATTCTGGACCTGACTCTGATCATCGATTTCAGTCACATTTAGACCAGTCAACTTACCGTTTAATCATGTAACGAGTTTAATAACGGGTATTGTAAGGCTTC